>NC_140478.1:29047209-29749612 GCF_051167445.1 Perissodus microlepis
TATTCGAGTCCTGCACTCTTTGCAAGATAGTAGCGCCGGCTTCGTGCTTCAAATGTGAAGTATAAAATGAGCATTATTACTTTCGGGTTGTAAGTGCACAGAGGTGCAGCAGCCAATTTTTCCCTCACTCCTCAGAAGACATGCTAGGTCACTCTGCATCAAAGAGCTGCCTCCCTGCCTGATCAAAGACTGTTCGACTGGCTTGATGGACAGTCAAAAATAGTGTTCTCACATCACCTCCACTTTCCCCTGACAGGTTTTCATGTATATGCTCATCAGATAAATTAGATTTTATGCATAAAGTATATATAGAAATGCTGGGACAACTGTGTATAAATAGGATGTCTCTATAAGCATATTATGAACTATTAGATTTTCACATGATAAACTACACTGCATGAAATGACAGGCAAAGGGGAAAAAATTGTTTTGCAATAACAAAGGAAGAAGAAAAAATGATGCCATACTTGCAGGTTACACGATTGGCTACATTTGAAATGCTTTCACAGTGATAAAACAAGATTCCCTTATATTTATTGGATATAATTTAAATGCCTCTTTAGATATATGTCATATAAGCTGTATATCGCAGATGTCACCCACTTGATTTTGTCCCACTGTTTCAAAGCTTCAAGTTTCTGATTTTAGCCTGTGATATCTTGATTTTTAAACTAGACACCACAAGCAAGTCTAAGGTTAACTTGACTGAGGAACTGAAGGGCACCACACACTCAAACTCATACAATTTACACTAAATGGTAGCATCTTTTACTAAATATACATGATACCATATTAAAAGAGACTTGAAAGTGGTCGTTCAATTCAGAAACTCATCAGGAAAGCATTTATTAGGGTCATAGGTGAAGTGAGTAAAATATTCTCTATTACTGGATCCTTTTGGACTGGCTTCATGTGTTAAAATGTTTTTTGGGGGGGGGTTTGTTTGCCATCTAAAGCCACATTTTTTAAAGGAACTGTTTAAAGGAGGTTTGAGAATCGGTTTTGTGAGATATCGCAAAGAACTAACCTGAACCTTCTCTTCCAAACACAAATGATGTAATCTCAGCTCTCTTCAAGTGTAACAACATCAGTAAAACAATCAGAGTATGTGCTCTGTGATAATGGCAACTTAAGTGAAACAGAATTTCAACAGAGCTTTTCCAGAGATGTATTTCTGGGTAAACAAAAGTGCAACAAATTAGTTTCTCATATCAGGATTTTATCTGGATGTGACTCTTGGCATGACAAATAAGCCCAATGATTTTAATTAGATGTGTGAACTTTGCTGTTTCTGGCACATTGGTTGCCAACAACTTTTTAAGATTTTGCTGCCAAAGAACTTCTTATTACCTTAACAAATCACATTAACAATATTTTTTTAGCAGGAAGTGGAATGCAGAATACAGGTAATCAGCCTCAAAAATAGCTTAAAAGTGACCCTTTTTCATATTTTTTTCTCACATTCTGTGTTACCAAATTAAATTGCTGGCTGCAAAGATGAACGCTTTCGCATGTAAAAGGACAAAAAAGAAAAACTTCCATTACATATTTCCTGTGTCCAGGAACACTTTATGAAGCACACCTGGCCATAGGTGTCCTTCCTCCTCCGCAGTGCTGGATGACATTTGCAGTGACAGAAGTGTTTGGTCTGTGGTCTCAGTCTCTCTCGCTCTCTCTCAATACACACACACACACACATACACACAAACTACCCATATGGCAACAGAGCCACTCAGTCGCAGCTCTTATCTTTGAAAACTACTCAAGTCTGCACATCGAAAATACCTGCTGCCACTGCCTTTGATTCCCAGGGAAGACAGGCAGACACGTGCGTGTGAGTGAGACAGCCTCAGAGACATGTAGGAATGAGGCGAGTGCGAGTCTGTGCATGATTGCCACAGTGGGGAGTATGTCATCCAGTGTGTGTACAGTTGTTAGAATTGTGCAAGCTGCTGGGACGTGTATGTGTACACGCGTACATGTACGTGCATGCTTGCGTGTGTGTGTGTGTGCGTACCAGATTCGTGACAAGCCAACTGTGACAGGCTCTAATAGCTCTCAAACACATCCGTCTGAACACACTGCTGCTCATTGTGTGTGTTTTCTCTGTTTTATCTCTGGCTCTGTTATCACTGCAAGTCTTCTCCTCCACTGCCAACACCACCGGAGCGAGACAGATTGAGGAGGAAGTTGGCCGGGAAATGGCATCGATGGAAAGTTCTGCTCTGTGGTGAAACTCTGTGCCTAGACCTTTCTGCAAACATAAAGTACCCGCTTTACAGTCTGACAGCAGAATTGAGCTGGCTAATGAATTGAGGAGGTCTGTTACAGCGAAAAAGGCTCATGGCATATACATATATACATATTAGCCTCTCATTTTTATACACTTTAAAGATTGTCAACGTATAAACTCAGAGACATAGGCCAAATGTGCAAGTAGCTTATTACAACAGGTAGTTACTTTTCCCTTGCAACAGCATGTAGTGGAGACAGTAATTAGCATAACATAGCATCCATGTAGGAAGGTAGTCAGGGTGGATTAATGAGTTGTTGTCAAAGCATGTTTGCAATTTGTTTCCAGTTTTAAACTGAAAGCCAGCATTTAACCATGACCACTTCTACTAAAAAAACACAAAGGCAAAGCATTTAACCCAAACCTTGACATCTGATGTGATTTCAAAAAACATCACCTCATAGCCTTTTGTGGTTGTCAGATTTTACCTTAAACACGAGTCATTAGTCTTAATGGGTTTTCCATCCACTTGCTAGAAATAAGTCTGGGCTCGAGGAGTCAGAATTGGGAAAACTTTTCTGAACTCATAAAGATGCCACAGGGACAATCCAGTGTCTAAATGTCAAACAATCTCAATATACTGGATTCAAAACTTCTAAAAGTAGTTATACTGAAATATACAGCATTACTTCTTAAAGTTGCCTTAAAAGTATGCACGACTTTTAACAGAGACAGAGAATACTAAAAGAATCAATACCTTCACTGTCAGAAATTTTTTAAAAAAAAGAAAAGTGGTACTTTATAAGACTTGATAAATTGATAAAAGGAATTTAGTCTTACATTTCTTACCTGCAAAATATACAAACAAATATATAAGACATAAAATCTTCACCTTGCAACATACAGAAGCAAAATATATTCAGTTATTCAAATCCTTCATGTCCACCGACACAAATCATATCTATAACAGTTCCATTTCCCTCTTAATTCTCCCACGTGCACATGTCAGTTTTGTCCTGCAGCCGCACATCATTTGTAATTATGTAAAACAGTCCGTTCTCATTGCATGGAGGAAAGCAATTTTTCTATGCAAATGGTTAAATTCCCTGTGAGGGCCACCAGTGGAAGCATGCTTATAAACGTGCTAATGATGAATGACAGCGGGTGATATTGGGGTCACCGCACGTGCGACACTGATGAAAATGATAAACTAAATGCCAGAAGTGTCCTCACAACGAGTGAACTGGGTAAAAGAGATGGGACATGGTGGCGCATTTATTATCCAATTGGGTGAAGCAATAATGAAGAAAGATCAGAGTGATTTGAATCATTTATTTTTTCTTTCATTTTGAATAATTTTCTCTGACTTTGTTTGAGATAATAGTACAAATCCTACACAGTAAATACACAGAGCACTGCATGCTGAAATTGTGTGTAAACCACTTGACCTGGACTCATTCACCTTTTAAGATTTCCATCAGTAAAAAGAGAAACTCTTGGTTGTCCCAACCCTGAATGTCAGGGTAATGACTTCAGCAGGGGTTCAGCTTAAAGCAGTCTGGTCATGCTTCTCTGACCTCACAAATAATGTTTGTTCAAACTTAATACGATTTATAAAATAATTTTAATTGTGAAAGTGCAGGATTTAATTTTATGGAACCAAATTCCATCATCTTTGTTGTATCATTATGGTCCAGTGAATATTCTTTCACTATTAGTCACATAGTGGTCAGAAAATTAGCATATTTTAGTGCAATGGATATAGCTAGCTGCTTTTTTAAGGCACAGGGATATAGGTTATAGGATTTAGGTTTAATTTCCAATGCAAGGAGCAACAAAAAATGATTGGGGGACGCAACATATAACAGGCTCTGTGGCGCAATGGATAGCGCATTGGACTTCTAGTGATTCACTTCAGATGTAATTCAAAGGCTGTGGGTTCGAGTCCCACCAGAGTCACTATTTAACTGAGGGGCCTACCTGAGGTTCTATCTATAACACAATTACATGACCTATAATTAGGAAAGAAAAGTCACAGTTTTTCCTTTTGTTTTCTACTGTACCTTTTCTGTTTTGATTACAGAGCGTCCACATACTAATGGATGAACCATTACAGAAACATAAAAAATATTTTGGTAATTACTAATACAGTTACTGTAGCATGAGCCATTGAGTGGTGGTCTAACAAATTTGTTAAGTGTTCAGTTTTGTGACAAGTTAATGCATTAAATTGCACTTTACGCAAGGCTTTAGGGGACAAAATCAAACACAAGCTTAAAGACAGACATTTAACATTGTTACATGCCAGTAGTCTTATAGCATTACATACTGCAAAGGACTGAAGTCTATTGGATTATTCTGCATGTGGATAAAAAACTGCATGTGGATAAATTTTATGAGACCAGCTTGAAATTCACAGTTTCCTTAAATCATAAAAAAAAAATACTCAAACTAAGTTTTACATTTATAAGATGGATTAATATCTTCTTACTAATATTACCTTTTTATTAGATTTTCTTAAAGTCTGAATTTGTGAAACAATGTTCTGTCCATGGTCTTTTGAAAATATAAGATAATTATGTTCTAGCTCCTGGATATGTTGTGTTTGAGTTCCGTTGAGTTTGCTGTTTATAAGTCTTATTTCTATTATGCGAGTGCCCCTTTCGTATCCAGTCTCTCCCAATCTTGTCTCTGTGTTTTGTTATCCTTTCAGTCTCTCCAGTCTGTCATGTCTCATTGTCTGTTTACCCCCAGTACTATTATCAACTTAGTAGTTTGAGTAGTGTTAGTTTGAGTAGTGTTAGTTTGAGTAGTGTTAGTTTGAGTCTCAGTATTTATTTGTGTGTGTGTTACTTCCTGTTTTATTTTGATACTCTCTTGGTCTTGCATGTTATGTTCAGTTTTGCTTCCCCTGTCATGTCAGTCAGATTCTGCTCAGCTGTGCATCCAGGTGTGTCCACTCTGCCCTAATCTCCTCCTGTGTAAATACCATCTGTGTCTCCCTCTGTTCTCTGTCATGTCATCCACTTGAACTGTGTGTTTTGCTTGCATTAGTTTCCTTGTAGTTTTCAAGCTTCCTAGTTTGTAGTTTTTACCTCGCTAGAGTTTTTGTATTTCTTTATTTTTTGTGTTTATAACTTAAAGCAATAAAGTTGCCTCTCTTAGTTTACCCATGTCTCTATCTGGCAATTTGGTCCTGCCTTGCCTGTACATGACAGGAACACTAAATCTTGGTCTCACAGGAAGCCCTGAAACATTGGTCACAGTACCCAGAGGTCAAGTCATCATGGGCAGTTAGAAAAGTTATGTGACCTTTATAAAGGTACTTAACCCCAGTGAGTCAGTGGCAGACGCCTGTTAGTGTGGGCAGCTGCTAGGTGGCAAATTTTACAGCTGTGTTTTTATGCTTGAGATTTATTTTATGTGGCATCAATAAACCCAATGAAAGAAAAACCAGTTAAAACTGTGTTGAAACACTGAAAATGTGTGTGATTGCAATTCGCAGTGAACCGCTGAGAGGAGTCATTCTGTCCACAACATCTCCTATTGATTACTAAACATAGGATATGCAACTGCATACTGCTCAGAGACTAATGTACAGACAGGGACAAAATATTTGTGAACTTGAGTAAGCTCTTTCTGAGTTGTTCTTGCAGGAAGAACAAGAGTTGCCCATTAACAGACTGACAGTGTCACTGCCAACAACGGCTCTGTGGTTTTACAAATCTGGTTGATGATTTTGAATAGCGACATGACTGCTCGCTTTGAGCGCAGACATGGATCCTCATTCGCTACCAGCAGAATGAATGACAACATTTTTACTTGAGGCGTTGTGGGGACTGATAGCCACAGTGGCATGCTCAGGCATCTTGTTTCGATGTTAAATAAAGTGGTCTACTCAGAGTCTCAACGTATAATGCTGCAGTCTGAGGGGAAAAACAGTCGAGGCAATTATATTTCTGTCCCTGTTTCACTTCTATTGAAAAGTTTCCACAGTAATTTATTTGCTGAATAAGTTCCATGACCTCTCAGGCCTCTAAAAACCTGTTTAAATTCCCCATTGTACAATTTCAAATATGCCTATGTGACAAAAGGAAAATAAACATTCATTTTCTCAGTCCTGAAAACTTAATTTTTACAGCAGTAGCAACAATTGACAAGATGGTAATAAAAAATAATGACAACTTTACAACAATTTTTCAGGGCTTCCTAAACTTCCAGTGCATCAAGGACCAAAATTCAGCAGAAAAAGGAAATGTGCATTAGTTAATTACAGTACCAATGCATCATCTACTCTAAAATGATAATTTATATATTTTTAATAATATAATTTTTCAGGCTTCTTGTTATTTTTGTATAAACTCCAACAATGAAGTAATCAGAACTGTAGAATAAAATGCACAACTTCTAAACTTTTGACTAGACTAGAATTTTTTCAACTTACCTTTTTTTAGTATTTAATGCTGTTCAAGACACGGTCAGATCAAACCAGACACCCGTAAAGAACAGACTGTGTTATGCAGAGTTATGCAGACTAGCAAAACAGCAACATTCAGTATAGCAACATTATCAATGCAAACTGATTTACTTTCATCTTGATATAACTAATTATATTTTTCTAAATTATAAAGAAATTTACAAAAACAGATTTTTTTATAAAATAGAATAATATTTATTGCCAATCCATCCATTTATCCTTTTTTTTTCACCCAAAATCAGACTGCATGATGATGGGCAAAGCAGTAATTCACGGTATTCCAGACATCCTTCCTGATCCCACATTCTAGTTCCTCTTGGGCATCCTAGGGCATTCCCAGCTTGATGAGATATAATGTCTCCAGCAAGTTCTGGGTCTGCCCAGTGATCTCCTCCCAGCTGGATGTGCTTGGAAAACCTCCAAAGAGATGCACGCAAGAAGCATCCTGATTAGACGCCTGAACCACCTCAGTTGACTCCTGGAGCATCACAATGAAGCAGCGGCTTTGCTCTTAGCACCATCCAGGAGTCTGAGGTCCAGCCACCATTCATGATTACCCAGATTGTATGGCCATAAGTCTAACTGAAAAAATGATGGTTTAAAGGGTTTTGATTCTTCCTTGTTGAAAAATTGCTACCTAATTACAGAGGAGGGGTTAGCATCCCTCTGATCCTGGGAAATAGCCACTGGTATAGTCTCCAAGGGTAAATCGGTTCCAGGTGAGGGGACAGACTAAGAAAAAAATCTCTCAATAATTCACAATTCACAGTTTGAGAACCTTGCTGGGTAGCAGGAAGAAATAACCTCCACTGCCATGTAGGCCCATGGGTTGGATACTATGCAGCCTGGGTGGCAGCCAGGTGGTGTCTTTAACAAACTAAGCTTTTAAACACATCTGCATAGAGGGAAGAAAATGGCACAAGATGGAGTAGTTTATATAGACACTCTGCAACACTGGTTGCTTCTGTGACTGGTCAGAATGTGTGTTGATTTGAACTGTGTACTATCTCCTTTCCTTTTCATAAAGGACGGTTCAGTGTATCCCGTGTGGTAATGCAGGAACCAATGAAGTATCTTTCCTTTGTATTTGGAGAATTCGAACAGCTCTTACTGTGCCACGGACACACAGTACCTCTGGATGATTTCACTCACTCATTCCTAAGCAAAACTGACTTTTCAAAATGCAATGAAGGCGATGCATAAAGGTGGAGACACAGTGGATATGAACTGACAGGACAAATGATGAAAAATGCCATAAACCAAACCATGACATCTTGGGAATCCATCATAAGCAATGCTACAGCACAACAAGCATGTGCTGTTCGGGGCTGTATGATGGAGACAATAGCTGGCTCATCTATCTCACATCAATCCCCAACAAAGTCCCCCCATTATCAGTTTTCTTATCTGCTTATCTGACTGGTTGTGAGGAGCCGGAGTCTAACTCTGATGATATCGACTGAGAGGTTGCCAGTTTGTCACAGACAGACAAGTAGTCGTTCTCTGACATTAACACGTATAGTGAATTCATAATCACCAGTCAACCCAACTGGGGCAGTATTCACTGATACCAAAAATCTTTTGGATCTATAGAGCTGGCAGCACATGAATGGAGGTCTCAGGATATTTATGGCATTATTCATTAAACTGTGTGTTCTATTACATACTCTGAATTAGGGTAATAACCTTTAATTCTTATTACAACAATAGCCCTTATTTATCACATAAGATACACTTGGTGTTACTTGGTGTTCAGGATTGAGATCAGTTCAGATTTTGGCAGAATTATGAACAAAAGTCAAAGAAATCAATTCAATAATTAATTAATCAATGAATCTTAATCACTAGTTCTTTTACCCATATAAAACTTTAAAATGTCCACATTATGAGTGGGTCAAAGATCTTGGGGTTCAGGCAAACAAGTGAGGGACGTTCTTTCCTAACCTTTTATTTAACGGCAACAACACTTTTTATTACTTTTGGACAATGGAGATGATCTTCTCCATTCAGTTGCTCCCTTTAGGGGTCACCATATCATCTCACAATATCCCTGGCATCCACGCCAACATTCTCACATGTCCTCCTCCATTATATCTACAAATCTTCTCTCTGATCTTCCTCCAGCATCCTCTGTGTTTGTCCAGATCATCTCAGCCTTTCCTCATATGCCTTTATGTCTCCACCCACTCCACTCTGTCACCAGTGCAAACAGGAAGGGGCTCAGAGCTGATTCCTGATCTACTCCCATCTCTAGCTTGAATACACCTGGCACTGATCTATTGTGGTCACCAATGTTCCCTCTAAGCTGCACGCGTGCGCAATTGCGCACTGCTGGCATGGTCTCTGCGCACAGAAAATCTGCGTTGGGCACAAATTTTTTTTAAAATTAAAACTTTAACAATTCTGTTTTGCAGTGTTAGTCAGTAAGTGACTGGCTGGGATTAGAAAGATGCCACCTTATCCCATAGTCCAGCCAATAATGTAAACAATTCACATTCGTATATACGCAGCTAATCAATGCTGTTGACAGGCTATGACAGCCTCCTTATGTGCCAACACCGGTGTTTTAGCTAGCAAAGCGGCGTGGCTGATGTGGAGTGAAGCCACGTTAATGACAGCGTGTACAACCATTGGAGATGTGAGCAGGACAGACGGAACAATTGACAGAAAAAATAAAAAGTGTACTTTATACCAGTTTTTAAATTGTGTTGATCGGCCACGTAAAACCAGAGTTATGATAAAAATATATGCAATGTTTGGTTTTCTTCCTGAATATTATCGTTGTTTATATTTACTGCGGGAAGAAACAGTAAAAACTGCGTTTTATAAGGAAAACGCTCGAAAGCACTCTCCACCTGTGAGCAAAAACAACACAAAAAAACCACCATTTCCTATTGGTGGAAAAATGTACCATGTTGACCAATCAAAAAATGATATGGCAACATGGCATTTAGTTGTTTAGGAAGGGGGGAAGTTTTAGGAGTGACGATGTGAGAGATTTGCGACGTTTAGCGCAAGTCTTGTGTAGTTAGTGTGTAGTGTAGTCAATAGTTTTGTTGTGTGTGTCAGAACAATGAGGCGACTACTGAGTGTTACAGGTGCTACAGGAGTGATACATCTCCTGTTGTCAGGCCTGCAGGTATCAGGCTGTTGTTCTCCTTTATCTCATAGTGGACAGAAACTATTTATTGGAGTGGCACAAATAATTTGTGTGGCATCAAATTTGATGCAGAACAGCTGATTGTTCTGTTGTTTGCATAACTCAGTTACTTTTTTGAAGTAGTAACTATATAATTAATTGCCCAACATTGGTCATTATTTACTGTACTTTGCAGACAGAGAGTTACAGGACTCTCTCCCAGACCACAGACTCAGACTCATAATACAAGTCAGAGCTTTATTAAAAAAAAAAGAAGAAGAAGAAGAAGAAAGAAAGCTGTGTTTTCAAAATTGGAGTTCAAGTTATTTTTACTTCCAATAGTGTTAACATGCTACACCGGTCATGAACAAGATTTCTTTAGATTTTCATTGTAAGTGGGCTAAAGCAGTTAATTAAAAGTAGTTAACATAAATGTAAATGCTGTAATTTGATTATTTTAATAAACCATGTAACTTGGATCGATTTGATGCTGGCGTGACCACAGTGCACACGTCTGCTGTTCCTCACAGTGGTCCAAGGAACTGCTCAGGGAGTTTGTGTGTTCGCTCAGACACATGAAAAATTAGAGGGAACATTGGTGGTCACCCAGGACACATGCGGAGAAACATTTCTAATTCCCTGTGTGAACAAATATACTTAGAGCTGTTCTCGTGTTAATGTTGATTCAAAATACATGGTAATACTATGTGTGAACAGGCCCTTTGTAGCTACTATCAGGCAAACCAAATCTCAGGGACTAAAATGTGTGCACATGTATTCAAACCCCAAGGTGTCTACAGTAGAAGTTGCCATCTATGAAAAGAAAAACTTAGACGGTCGAAATCTACTCATATGACTCACTATTGAGAGAAAAGCAGCATCTTGCTAAATCGATTTCCCTACTTCCTACTCTCTAAGTCAACACTGCAAGAAAGCAACACAAGCTTATGTACTGAGAACGTTTTTTCCCCCACAATCAATAGCAAGCTGCTGTTTCACCTGAATAAGCACTCAAAAAGCTGATCATCCACCCAGCTTCTTATAAGGAGATGCTAGATGAATAATAATGCCAAGTGACGATGACTCTGAATGAAAAATGCGATTCATTTTGGCGTCAAAATGTCTTTGTAACGAGAGATTGTCAACATGAAGGAGATGAGGTTAAAAACAGCTGGACAGGTATTAGGCTTAAAAACAGCTGCACAAAAAACTTATGTTTGAAGGAGTGACAGCGGTTCTTCCACAGTGCTAAGAAAGAAACAGTTAACTGCAGGCATGCAATGAATCAGATGATAAAGGGTGATTTTAAATTGCTCCCTTGATCAAGTGAAAAAAAAGGTGCTTACACTGGGATTTTTTAAAGGTCATGACAGATCAAATATTTGCTTTTGTAGCTTAACTTTTGATTAAAGAGTGCACAGTTTGCATACACACGTCTCCCACAAAATGTCATTATATTATATTTATTTATGAGTGTGACAAAAATCTATGTCAGGGGTGTCAAACTCAAATACACAGTGGGCCAAAATTCAAAACTGGACCAAAGTCGCGGGCTAACATTAATATTTATCGAAAAAAAAAAATCTTCCTCCAGATATAAGAATGAATCTTTTCTTATGGACTCAAACAAGTTTTGCTGAAAAACTGAATATGGAACAAGCAAAGTTTAATACTAAACAATATATATATTAGCTGTATAATACCAGTAGGCCAGCTCCAATAGTAATTTTGTATGGCTTTGTGGGCCAAATGTAATTAGGCTGCGGGCCAAATTTGGCCCGCGGGCCAGAGTTTGACACCTATGATCTATGTTAACCCTATAAACCCTGAAATAATGTCCAGAACATTTAGATTTTAAATTTAGATATAATTTTGCATATGTGAGTGTAATTTTGTATAATCTTTGTTATATCTGGCATTTTTTGGCAGTTTATTGCTCACAGTTTACCTTAAATAAACAAATGGAGGTTGGGGTTAAAAAAGATACACTTGGTGTTACTGGGTTCTAAAGAAAATCCTGCCTTTTAACCAGAAAACTGGAGATCAGGTCTCAAATGCATATATTTCATTCATTTTCACTCGTTGGCTAACTGTGCCAGAAACGCTCGGTCAAGTTTAGCGAGAAATGTGTAGCTGAGCACAATAGTTTTAAAAGTTAAACCATTTGTGAACTTTGAATGACAGGTCAGTTTTGCCTTTAATTTCCCTTTTTCATTCAAACCAAAGTTAGCAGCTTTTTAATAATATGGCTAATTACAACTTTAATTTGCTAGCCAAACTAGTTGAATGTTAGCTAGTTTGGCTACCTAACGTCCAAGCTAACTCCTTGACTCTGTGGTCACTATAATGCTGCTGCTACTACAACAACTACTTTTACCGATAATAATAATCAAGTGATGGACAAAATACCACACTTCACATGAACTTTTTCATACCTTTTTGCAGAAATATATGTTTTTCTTTTTGTGCAGTGTCAAGCAATATAAACCCACTGCAAAAAAGTTGCACCTTCTCGTATATTAGGTGTTAGTGTTGCTCAAATAGCTCACCTGAGGAGAAAAAAATGTAAATGCTGAATGTCAGCCTTGAACGCCATCCACTGCAGGACATCACTTTGTGTGCACACACCTAAGGTACCTGATTTAAAATGCAGCTGCTGTTAGCAACTCTATAAAACACGTTTTACTGCTCACCCCGATGGTAAAAGTTATTGTGTATAATTATGTCAGAAAAGGATAAAAAGAGACCACAGTCACAAGTCGGGATTGCATTACAATACTGCATCGACAACTAGACTTTATTCACAAGTTGTTTACACCAATAGAACAAAATATCTTCTGTTGTGTTTTGGGGTTTATGTACAGTTTTAATGCAACAGACCAGCCATCTATTCATACTTGATGGTGAGTGAGAAAGAAAGAACAGCAGCAGGGAAACTGATTGAGTATCAACATTGCAAAATAAACAAATAAAAATAAAAGCCCATTATAATAAGCTTGATTCAAATATAGTAGAATAAGATCATTTAAAGTGAATGCCAGTTCACTTAATTCCACATTTTTATAATATACCTGACAGTATCCTAAAAAAGAGAGAAACAGAATCTCATTTCACATTGAACACATTATTAAAAGCAGCTTTTCTCGTAGCACGTTTCAATTTTGTGATGGAAAAATGTAGACCAGCTTGCTGCAGTGTTACATCATATTGTTACTGCACCCGTTTCAGCCCGCTTTAACTATGATCTGCACAGTTTAGAGAAGATAATCCTTGGCTTTTGTACTTTAAGGTCCTTAGAGCATCTTGTTTAATAAAAAGTCTAACACAAAGTTAATAGATACATCAGCAGTTGGCTGGTTGCTTGCAGAGGTTTGTAAAGGTCATTTTGAGGCAAGGAGAACATTACAGCACACATTTGTTGAATAGTCATGCATTAGCAGCATAGTGTATGCAATTCATGTCATCGGTGAGTTATAAACAGAAGTAGAATTAACTGAATGAAACATTTCAAACTGTCAACCAATTGATTTTGCACGAGCTGGTTTCCCAAAGCCATCTTTAATAATCAGTGTCTTAACTTCAGGCTATTTAGTAGTGGTTTTTGTCTAGCTAAAACTGAAAATGAGCTGACAATCCCAGGACATTCTGTTCAGAAGCCAGCAAAAATAATGATCTCTGAACTTGTCTGTAACTGGTGGTGGGGCCTTTTCTTGAGAGGCGTGATACTGAAATAAACCTACATACATGGGCTAAAACATAAAAAACAAGAGTTAATGCTGACTGTGCTCTTTTTATTTACAGCAGTACATAAAACATGTTAATTTTAGAATGGTGTTGGGAAAACCAGGTGAGGCGTGTCACTGCAAACTAATTTCCATTGCAATACAGATTTCACTACTGTACATGTACAAATCATCCATTAATGCTACATTAAGAACCTACTATTCAGAAGCAGAGCTATTCCTTTTGGCATGACAATACTTGTCAGAAACATTACCATTTAAAATGACTCCACTCCAGCATTTTGAACTTATAGTTATTTGAAGTAGGTACTTGTGAGAGGACTATCACAAACTTTTGGCCGAACAGAAACTTCCTGCTCCGGCAGAATGTTCTTCAATGTTTATCGCAGCGGTTTTCATTTAGCACAGGCACAGCTAATCTTTAATCCGCAGGTTAATCCACTAGAATGAGGCCATTTTAAAATGAAGCATTACCCCTTATCCTCGTGGCTTTTACCAGTCCATCTACTGAATGTTTCGTTTTTTTTGTTAAGGCAGACATGAGTGTAACTTCACTGACAAGCCACAACAATGTTTTTCCACAAGAAAGAACAATTCAGGTAGAAGAAACACAAAATTGCTTCAACAAAGATGAAGCAAAATCATTTGACCGTATTTCCAGTATTAGCACGTTTTTTTGTTCAACTAAGACAGTTACCGATAATGTGTAAATTTTTGGGTTTCCCCGCTTACTTTTACAAAAGCAAGGCTTCGTGGGAGATGGAATCCCTCGTGTTTTGCCTAATATCTACCATACTGACCAGCACTAAGTGCTGATGAGTTACAGCATACTGTGACACACTAGCATACTGCATCAAAACTTATCAAAAAGCATAGCATTAACTATCAGACACAATATGTGATGATCTGCGTCACAAATGCACCCACTCAGAGACCAATCAGTGGCATCAATTCAGTAAAACTCTCAGGTTTGGCAACTGGCCACATTGAACATTGCCGAGAAAATCAGAATCAGATATACGATTACATTTTGAGCCATCTTATTTTGATCATTGCCAGCTGATGCCAGTGAGATCAATGTTCATCTACAAACAAAAATTATGATAATTAGACACTTAACAGAATACAGATGAATTTGAAAAATCGATTAAAAGGCGTTTAAATGCGGCAAAATGTTACTTTGGAAAACAGGCTGCTTGGATCATCACAACAGAAGGAAGGTCTGTCTATGTACAGGATAGTTTCAATGGTTTCCTGGCACAACGTTGACTGAGATCGAATGGGAGATGTTAAGAAGTGCAAGGAACGGCTGCACATGGAAGGGAAAGGGGGTCACAAGGAGGAAAGACGAGACATGCGGAAATGAGAAAACGGGATAAAAGATGAGAAAAAACAACTGATGACAAGATAGGGTGAGAAATAGGAAATTTGACTGCAGGAAATAATAGAAGCGATAAATGGTAAAAACATGGGTAAATATTAGACATGAAAAGGGCATTGGAGTAGCAAGGAGTGTGAAAACAAAATGAAAGTAGAACACAATCGAGAGAGGAGTAAAATGAAGAAGGAGTGGAGAAAAAGAAGAAAGGCAGACAGGAAAACACAGATTAAGTGAAGTGTCAGAAGGAGGAGAAACAAGAGACGGAAATGACAGATGAGAAGCACGAGAGGGGAAAGAACATAAATAACAGGGTAAAAAATTTAGGAGACGGGAGAAAGACAAAATAGGAAACAATATAGGAGAAGATCCTTGGGATGAGGAGTAGAGGAGGTGTTGTTTTCTACTGTGGAAGAGCTTTCAGGATGGCATTCACCTCCTCAGCAACGGCTGTCAATGCAAATTCAAACTGATCCTGCAGACAGACAAAAAAGAGAAAGAAAGTTAAAAGTTTATACATGCAAGAACAAAAAGATTACTAAGTGTTTGATTTCAGCAATACATGCTACTTTGCATTTACCCTTCAAAAATCCTTAATATTGCATCAGTTTGCGGAGATTATGATGCTGAACAAAATGTGGAAGTACCCAACTTTTATTTCCCACAGACCTTTTTGTCTGTGATCATAGAAAAGCCTGTGAAAAAAATCCCACTGGCTTTGTGGCAAAGGGACACTCTAGCTTCATGGCCGTGAAGTTTAGATGGCCATGCTTATCTTATGTTAGGGAACTGTTATGTTGTTTTGAAATACTTATTTATACTCTTACGTGATCAAAACATGGTTGACCTATGAGTACTTTATCCTCACAGTAAGAAGTAGATTAAAGGCACAAACAGCAGATCAAATTCAGAAATGAAATCAGAGTGCTGAGGCTGGGTCTCCTGACCACAAAGGGAATCAATGTGTGAGGAGTGCAGGGAGAGTGCTGTGACAGCAGTTCAGTCAGGATACATGCTTTAATAAAACCTGGATCAATACCATGGATGTTTTACACACATCCTGGGTTTCCTTTCTAATTAAGTTCACAGATCAGCCGGTAATTGTTTCCAGACCAGCCGGAGTCATTCAGTGTACAGTGTGATGACGATATACTTGGTTGTAGGTCTCTGAGGCAGTGAACAAATGTAATTTAGAATATGAGTCTTTTTAATAATTTGTTTGAGGACTTTTTTCCCCAAAAAATACTTACAAAACTTTATTCCCTTTATTCCGTAAACACTTAACCAAAATGGAATAGAACCACCTTTTTTGCAAATTCTTATTCTCAATCATTCACTTCATATAACCAGAAAGCCTCCACTACAAGTTCTGATTAGGACAACCTGGGACAGGTTATCATCACCTATTTGAACTCTATACATATTCCTCTGTGATTTGACCTGATTTTCCCATAATCCCTTTCAGAAATCGATTCATCTCAGCTGAAGCAGTGGAGCCAGTCCCCAAAACTCTCAAATCTAGTCTCTCTCA
Organism: Perissodus microlepis; assembly: GCF_051167445.1. Taxonomy (NCBI): domain Eukaryota; kingdom Metazoa; phylum Chordata; class Actinopteri; order Cichliformes; family Cichlidae; genus Perissodus; species Perissodus microlepis. The sequence goes on from NC_140478.1 coordinate 29,063,711, forward strand.
CAATAGGGCATAGAGATTATCATCTCAGCAAAGACTTTTAGACAAAGTGAAGTTTTGATGGGAGTGTGATCGATTGTTAGAAAGACAGTTCTGGGGCATTAAGGCGATCTAAGAATGTCAAGTTGACATTTTGAGTTTACCATGGCAATCCTTCGTGTAACCTTTCTACCCAAATTCATGTGACAGCACAGATGGATTGTTCGTTTTTTTTTTTTTTTATAGAGACGCTGAGAATGACCTTACTTACATTTTATGCTGATGGGAAAAAAGTAGCCTTCCACAGTAGCAACCGTAAATGCAATTACTGCAAATCAGCCTGTATATGCAAAACATTCTCACTGTCATTCTCGGATACTTAGGACTTCTTGGCGTCACATTTTAATCCTCCTTTGGTTTCGATTTCCAACATGCAGCATAACGGAGCTGGTCATGTTGTAGATTAGCATCTTGATGGGTCACACAGTGGAGCAGATCTAAGTCTCTGGGTTTTCTGTGTCATGTGGGATCATTTTTTTTTTTGATCTTACTAACCATTTCCTTTTTCTTCTCTCATTCATTCTTGTTAGGTTTAGGTTTGATTAAGTAACAGAAAATACTACATACTTGTATATAAAATACTACATGTATAAAAGGTTTGTTTACTTTTCATTAGAAACAGTACAAATAACCATAAAAGGAACACACTGTTCAAAGTGTGTTGCATAGGTTCATGGTGAACATCTTTCATGGATGCACCAAGATTTGAAACAGCAAAATATTATATTGTCTGACTCATTCCAATGTAGCTGAAGCGAGATCCATCCATAGCTATCACAGCTTATTATATTCCCCCATGTAATTTGACTGCTGGTACAAAAGCAAAATAATACAGACAAATCTGAGAAAAGCTTTAAATGTTTTTTGATACTTTAATGTTCCTGATGATGCACTGTGTGAGAAGTGCTGTTCATGCACTAGTGTGCAGTCACCACCATACATTTTAAATCTAATAAATATATATATTTTTCTGCTCATATACATCTTGTTCCTTGATAAATGTTGGCGAAGGTCCTTTCTCCTTCAAGGACCTGCACTTTTATTTATATTTGAGGATTTGTTGAAGTTTGTGAAATTACTTTAAGCAGGATTTTTAAATGTAAAAACAAAAAAAGTCATCTGTTCACACTGTTCCATAAATCAAACAAAATCTGCACAAACAAACAGGATTCAGGTGTGTGTTACCTTAGTCTGAACCATTCCTGGCCTCTGGTCCCGCAGGTGCTCCAGAGTCGCTGCAATATCAATCTCCTTGGCACCTGCCACACACACACACACACACACACACACACACACACACACACACACACACACACACACACACACACACACAAAATGATGTTGGATTGTGTTCAAGGCACCACCAAGATAATCCAGCTAACATCACTCAATCTGGTCTTTTAAACCAACTCCCATTAGAACAGCAAAGGCGATTACATTCATCCTCTTAGCACAAACACACACACACTCTGACTCTAGAAAACAGTGTTGGTCTTTAGTTGAAATGAAAAAAAGATGAAGAGGCCAAAGGAGCTGGTGCAGAGGACTTTGTGAGGGAAATCACAGGAACACATGTTTGCTACATTTTCTAAAGAAACCTGAGTCAATCTGAAAGCTCCTTGTTAGTCTTTGGTTGCTCTTAGCCTTTCATGAAGGTTGCCCACCAGAGCTCTATCAGCCACTGCCAAAAGCTGACGTGTGTTTGTCTGTGTGTGTATTGCCCGTCAGTCTGTCTGTATGCCAGACTGGGATAATGTCCCACAGCTGACAAAAGTGTGGCTGGCTGCAGTCAGCTCAATGACCTCAGGCCAAATGCTGGTCAGATTACCTGACACTGTGATACATTACAAACATATTATAATCCTTTTGGAGTCAAACACAAGGAGGCATATACGTATCTGACGTGTATAATCTTATGTGACCATAATTGAAAAACTGGATTTCTCCATTTTCAGCACTTAAGCCTTGATAAGCCAATTCTAGCCTTTATAGACAAAAGTCTTTCACGTCTTTGAAAAGTAACCATAAAAACGACAGTTTGAATGTTTTCTTTTTAAATTTGTCTTAATAGTGTTTTTAGTTAAGCACTATTTAGACCAGCTACTTGGAATTGATTGGATCAATACATAATACAATATTACAATTAACAAGACTATTTAAAAAATGGTTTGCTTCTGTTTCTCAGTGTGGAAATGGACAAAACTATGGGGTCACAACTTTTAATCCTTCAGTTCAAGTGTTTTCAGTCCCACTGCCACAGGTGAACAAAATCAAGCCATACAAATGTTTGTGAAAAAAACTGGTTGTTTTAAAGAGCAATCCAAGGGTAACAGCAATCTACTGGTGCAACACGTCAGTTTGTGCACTTTCTCCCTCCTAGATATTGCACAAACAACTAAGTTTTACTACAGTGACTGCTACTATTAAAGTGACAGACAACATCAAGTTAATGCATAAAAGTTGCCAGTGCTTTGCAGAGTTTGAAAACCTTCTCTGACATCAACAACAGCACAAAGATTGTGTTCCCAGAGCTTCAATGGGATGGGTTTCCATGGCCGAGCAGCTGCTGCAGGCGTGCTTATTGTCCACAAACTGCATTATATGAAGTTTCTAGAATTTCTTTTTTATCGCCACTATTAACATTTTTTGCTGTTATTTATGATTTTTATTTTTTCTGTCTTTCCAAAATACATCACTAAGGTTACGTTTACCTTTAAATGCAATAATCTTCCTCAGTATATCAAATACTTGAGTACTACTACTAATAGTTTCAGCTTGTATGACCCATCTGCTACTCAGTTTTACTTAATATTGCTGTTGGACTGTGTGGCATGAAAATTGTGTAAAATGTGGGATGAAAACAAACAACGGTAAGAAGAATCCATTCAGAAGCCCAGATAATACTTTGTAAAAATGCTAGCATTGTAATTATTTTTGCTGATGAATTAACAAATAACAAAAGACATTCATGGAATTGCTCTTAATGCACTTATCAAAAAAAAAAAAAAAACCCAAAAGGATATTAAGACATTTTTTTTCCAGAAAAATCTCTATTATATGTTAATGTAGCTTTTTAAATACCATTTCTGTAACAAATGAAGTGTAAGCTACTTTTAAAAGACTCATTGTACTTATAACGGTCTTACGCCCGCCCTGTGATGTCAATGGAGCATAACCAAAAATTGCAGGTACCCATGCATTATTTGAGAAAAGAAGCAAAGAGACATAAAACACAAGAGATGATTCATAAAGTCAGAGGGAAAAATAGATGTTAAGGGGGGGAGGAAGACATGTCGCAGAAATAGAGAAATTGTTCTGGGAGAGAAAAGGGACAAGAGAGAGAGAGGTGGGAGCAACAATTAAATTCAGAAAGAACAAAAGACAGAAAAAACATTTAATTTGTTTTCTGTCCTTCCGTTTCTCTCCCCCACCTTCTCCTCCTCTATCCAAATTCTGAGGAAACAAAAAGCGCAAGAATTACTTTTTTCATGTTGTGACACATAATAACACTCCTTTTTCTTGCCTGCATGAAGAGGAAAATGAATGGTGGGAGAACCGCTCATTCACACCATTTTCTCTTTCTGTTTCACAGGTTTTGTGAGCTTTTTTCCCCCCTTTTCACAACACAATAGACTCCCTTCTAGCCAGAAAAGCTGCAGCAGACTACTCACTGCTTTAGTTTTTCTTTTTTGAGAGGAAGGACTTAACAAACCAAGGGCTATTGTGCAGATTCTGATAAAACTCAAAATGGACGGTATTAAGAAAAAATGCCTAATTCGGGCTTTCCCTTGAAGGAGATGGTGGAAGCATGAAAAAAGCGGGAGTAGTATAAAAACCTCTGCCTCATTTTGAGATTCCCTCTTCTGTAAGACCGCTTTGGGGTGGAGGTCGAGGAGTAGGACTTAGGAGGGTAGAGGGGGGTGTGCTATAGATGAGGAGAAGGAGGAGAGAAAGCCTGGAAAAAAAAGAAAGAGAAAGAAAGACACGCAGCCCTTGAGGAGGCCACGAAAACCCCAAAGCCGAGGGCTGGGTTGACCAGCTGGACCTGAAGAAAAAAAATGCAGAAAGAAATGGTGCAATGCTGAAAAGCTCTCTGGTATTCACTGTGTTTTGATAGATTCTTAAGATGAAGAGAAAGGTGATGGGTGGTGGTTAGAAACAGGAGAGAAGTGAGGGCGCATTTTGGAAAAGTTGAAGGGAAAAAAAACGTGAGAACCACCTCAACCCTGCTACATCGCTATAATTCTTGAGGAAATTTGCAATTCCTTGGGAAAAAAACTGTTGGCATCTATTAGGAAAGAGGGGGAGGAAGAGGAGGGAGTGTGAAGGAAACTGGGGTTATTCTGTCTCTGAGAGGATGGAAGAAGAGGAGGAGGCAGTGAGAAATGCCTTTGATCAGGATGGAGAAAACCTGCAAACCCAAAGGCTTTAAGGTTCTCAGGACAAAAAAGGAGGAAAGTAGAGCTGAGAAAGTGATGTACGAGAGGGAAACTAGATTTTTCAGGTATTTCGTTTTAAAAACAAACCTATATTATCGTCTTTTCAACAGGGCACTTTAAGCCTAGACTTTACAATCATCTATTTAATCCTTAAGCACTTGCATACATACAGTGGCTTAAACTGAGGAAGACAAATCTTTTAATCTACAGACATCAGCCAGGTCAAATCTTTTAAAACTTTATTTGAGATGATACATTTTTGTAGATGATTGTTACTTTTCACTGTTACAAAGCAATGGCAGCACCTTTAATTTTATACATTAGTATTTGTTGCCTGTGATTTTGTATAATTTAGTTAGTTAATTTTGGTAATGAGCACGTTTCCAGTTTAACTAATTGTAGACACACGTACAATGCTGAGCTGTAAAATGAGGATAAGTAGGGGATAAGTACATCATAAAGAAATAGCATAAGCAAAACTCCTAATTAAAGCTGCAATAACTGATTTAATTATAACTTCATAGCAAAACTAATGTATGAGCATTAGCTCTGTCTTGGTCTCAACCAAATTCGGAGGAAAATATCTGCTTGCTACAACTGAAACTTTGCCTTTTTGTTATGCAGTTATCTGTGTGATGAATACAGAGAGTAAACCAAAGAGGTTACAACCATTGGCTGGAAGACCAAAGCACTAAACTCATGAGTTAATACTCTGTTTGGCCTTTTTAGGCACCCGTTTCATGTTAATCTTTTCCAGATGAATAACTTTAACTACCCTGCACATTAAAATTTCATTTTATGCACTGTAGTTTATGAAAATCTAACATGTTAGAAGACGATCATGTGGTTTGTATATGGGATATAAACACCTAGGATATGGTAAAGCAGTACTACAGTATGTATACTGGAATAAAAAAATATAAGTACTCAAGTGAACATACCTCAAATTTGTCCCAAAAAGATAAAGTATGGAGCAAAGAAATTTATCTTTTAAAATGAGGAATTTAAAGATAATAGTGACAGACTGGTCGGTTGGCACAGCTCAGACCAAGTGAGAGTCGTCTACCTTTGCTTCTGCTGATTTTCATGTTTTACCTTGAGAGATTACACGCTCCTGTATGAGTTCAGCAGATTTCACAACTCCCCCAGTTTATGAAACATCTTCAGAGGCAATAAAATAAAGTAAAAACATAAAGTGCTGTCAAAATCCTATTTTTCTGCCAACATAAACACTCTACCTAACACAGATTTCACACCGTTCTATCAATGGTGAAATCCACTTTGATCCTCACAATAAAACCTCTCTAGCATTTCCTGACCACGGTCCGATTACATCACTCAAAGAAAAGATGATTTTCTTTTGAAAAAGATAAAAAAAAAAATTTGTTTATTAATATCTCAGTGAGGACGGGGAGGGTTAGACCTCGTTTTAGAATGGGCCTTTATCAGGCTTATTCACAAAGTGGAGCAAACAAACATGAAGAGCCTTAATAAACGTGAAGCTTTACCAGCTTGAAACAGCTGGGTGATGAACGGACGTGATGATACTTTCATGTAGGAGACTATGGTTCTACTCCTGTTTGTGCTCATCATTAATTTTTTATTTTTTAATTTGGTTTTCAATTATTTTTAAGATGTGCTGCAACAAAAAACATTTTCAATCTCAATTGCTAATTTGCTTTTTATAACAAATTAATGAAGAATGTGTGTTTTTTTTTTTAATGACTCATGCTTTTACAATTTATCAGGGGTTAAGGCTAGAAATTATTAAAAGCTTTGAGTCACTTTCGGTGACAGGTAGGCGTCGCCTAAATACTGTACCTGTCTGTTAGGCTTCACCTGGCCTGGTTCAAGTGTCGACTGTGTTTGTGCAGCTGCATTTTTAAGTATGTTTTTTAGCAGCATCTGTGTGATGCATTCACACAATGCATGGATGCACCTTGCATTCCAAGCTAGTTAGCTTGGAAAGGTCAAAGGTCACAAAGCTAAAGTTGAGATCAGTCCACATAGCTATGGTAATCCATTATATAAAGACTAATAATAATAGAATAAAAATGAAATTAAGTTGTATTTAAGTTGTAAAATCTAATGGCAGCAAAGGACAACTTTTTGCATGTTTCACATTCTCATATATATTTTCAGCGTAGTGTTAATGGAAACTTTTGACCCACAGCTAATGTGTTAATTCGATGTCAAACAGGAAAATGCTCATTGCTCTAATTTGCTGCCACAGTAGCCTCGGCTACACTTCAGATCATTTGAAATCTCCTCCTTTACTTAGCAAAGAAAAGAAAACAGTTTTCATTAGTTTTCCTCTTCTGATATCCATGTACTCTCCCTGCTGTCTGTCAAAAAATATATTTTGTTTAAAAATATCCAAGGCAAAAGTTACTTGTTATGAGATGAATTCATTTCATGTTGCTTCAATAGCCAATTAGGTTTTTATAGACAAGTTTGGAATGGGAAGGATTTGGGAAGGAGATAAAAGGACACGGAGGACTTTCCCCCTCACATCCACCAACTCCCACCCATTCCTCCCTGGCCCCTTGGTGCTTGGGAAGGGCCCCAGCACAGTGTGACAGCCTGGGAAACGGCCACTGAAGCCCAAACTGACCCTTTGATCTAGAATTAAAGACCCAGGAGCTCGTTCTGCTACAGCAGCACCACCACAGGACAAACACACACTTACAAAGAAAGATACGCACACATACACACAAATGTCCAATCAGTGGAAACAGTGGATTGATCACCTTCTGTCTTTACATCGTGTGACCGAAACATGAGGAATCAATTTTTAGAAAGACTTTACTGACACACACTAAACATCTGCCTTATTAACATTATCTACCTTTTCAAAGTTGTTCTAACATGAAGCCACACTCAATTAGAGACTTTTAATTTGAAAGACGTGAAGAGACTAGACAGATGTGCGATTAGAGGCTCAGGCTTATAAACAAATCGAACCACATGAATGGAGGAAGTAAAAGGAAGTTGGTTTGTTAAACAAATCAAAATATTTTGTAAATAAAATACAATCAACGTGAACTTCAGTAAAGGAGACTTCACTTAACATGATATCAAGAACCATCACTGCCCCTTAAAATATTCAGTCTCTTACATAATTACTCGCTGTGCTATTATATCATACTGTAATTATAGTAATTATCAAGCACTTATAATGTGCTTAAAATGCACTGGCTGTGAGTCCCTGATGGCACTTCAAATAAACAATTCATGGTCAGTTCAGGTTAATTACCAACAGCCTGCACACTAATTTTACGTCTCCACTTCTTTTTAGCTCGTTTCTGTCACCATGTCATGAAAATCACACTTGCTCTCTGTCTGGATTTTACTGAGTTTAACTGTGTTTTGTTGGCGAGACAGGAGAAAAACAAGCTGCAGCATGGTGCCAGAGCAGCGGAGCATCCACTGAGATAATGAAACAGATATTCATTTGCAGTAATTAAGCAAAAGCTAATAAAAAATAACTAATAATATATTTTAAAAATCAGCTTGTTTTCTCTGGCTCAGAGGCAGAAAGTAAGAGTGATCGAGTGTGCTAATGGAAAATGTCATTGTTCGTAGCTACTCATCGCTGTAATGATCTAATTAAATGTCATTATTTTCAATGCAATCATCCAACTTTGCAAAAAGCAATAACTTTGATGATAGCGGGAATAATTTGACAGCCGTGCTTTTTATTTCTCCAGTCAGAACAGGTAGGGCCGGCAAACTGAGCACCTTCTCCACACTGGCGAAAAGGAAGGGCGAGGCGGGATAGGGAACACCTACCTTTAGCCATCTTGTTGAGGACCATGTCGATCAGGATGTAGGTCCCAGTTCTTCCAGCACCATCACTGCTCAGGTGGATGAGAGAGAGAGTAGGATATGAGGGAGAGAGGGAAAAAGGGAGAATGCAAGAGGATGAGAGACAGACGGAGAAGCATTAATTAAATTTGTCTGATAACGTCATATCGTCGCTTATCGCCAATTAAGCAATTTTCTAATTCCTGTCACTTGATGTTTTTAATTATACTTCTACATTAATTTCCATAATGTTCATTTACATCATTACTCTGTTGCTATGTGATGTCATACGTATATGGATGTGGAAAATGCACAAAGTGTAACATTAATACGAGTGAATAAAATGAATAAAAATCTTTTACAGGTACACTAAATGTTCCTGTTAATGCCCAAAAAGCAATACTGCATTATATCAGTTATGTACTGAATTAGGTAAAAATGTGAGCGGCTGAGTGTGAGAGCTGATTAGAGATAATTACACAGCGCATTATCACGATCAGCTCTTCCACCGTGTCGACTTCTTCAAGTTCAGACAAGGAGGACTAAATGTTCTTTCAGTGTCTCATACAATTTTAAATAACATCATATAACCAAGGAAAAAATATTACACTGAAATGTTTATAGCATAAGATCACTTGGCAGGACTGCTGGCAAGCTTGCAAAGCCGAGTAACACCTTCAGGTTTACAGTTGCTATATTTATTTTGTATCCTCTGCCATGTTCATGTTATTGTCTTTCTTTGTTTTTCCTCTGGAGTGAAGACAGACGCGACCCAACTCCAGTGTTAAGCGAGCGAGCATCAATCAGAAAGATTTAATACGTCGAGGTTTACGAGTCTTCTAATGCCATTTCAGGGGGATAAGCAACTTCAAACGTGTACAATTATAGAAACGAGAGACTGAGAGGTTCTTTTTAAAACATCAAAAATGTAAACCTGTTTTTAGAGACATAGGAGCAAATGTATGTTTGTCTATTCTGAAATAAACAAACTGAACACAGTGTGCAGAAACTGAATTACGCTCTGCTTTGTATGTGGAGGGAATATTTTCAATCCAAGATTTATTTCAAGTGTTGAAAATTGATGTCTGCACCCCTACCAGTCTATTTCATGCGCTGGTGTGTGCACGTGTATGTGTGTGTGTGTATGTGTGTGTGTGTGCATGCTGGCATGGGTCCATACTTTCTGAATATTTCATTTTCACTGGGACCTTTGTTATTTTCTGCAGTAATTGAGAAGTGCCACTGCAGCCTGCGAGTGTGTATGTGCCTATTCTACAGAGATACTCTGATCTTACACACTAGATTTGCGCGTGTTCATGTGTGTGTTATACAGGTTATTACGGTGTGATTATAGCTCTATCGTATCACTGCACCTTGCCAGGATCATTACAAAGTGATCAAAGATATGTGATGTGTGTGTGTGTGTGTGTGTGTGTGTGTCAGCACACGCCTGAGGGCTGTGAGTAAACATGTCAAGATGTCTGCTGCCTTCTCTGACTCTGTTTAAAGTGATAGACATGGAAAGAGGCAAGGAGGAAGGGAAAGAGAAAGATGAAATAGACAAATACACAGTGGATGGAAAAAAGAGAGAACGCTGCTGTGTGATTATTGAATTTCTGCATCTGCGCTCTTCAGTGTGCTCACTCCTCACTCTGACTGCTTCACTCTGCCCTCTGCATGCATTACAGTGATAAATGGCTGTGCACAGTTGGCTTTGACAAAATCATTTGGAGGCTCTAAGTGAAAGTCTCTACAGCATGAACATCAAAGTTTATCAGTCTCTATATTATCACAGCCTTAGATATGTTTGGCTGTTTGAGTTTAGGAATGTACTTGGACCGGTCCAAATCGAGGTTAGAATATTGTCTTCATAAGCATCTAAATGCATTTGAAGCGCATTAATCACTGGAAAACTTCACTGCCACTCAAACCTTACCACCCAGAAAATATCCAGCATAAAAAGCGTCAGCTCTCCAACTGTAAGAAATATGGATTCCCCAGCTTTCCACCCAGATTTTCTCCTCCTGCTGAATAGATGATCCGCTTTAACACTTGCTTTTATTAAAACTTTCGGCATCTCTGAAGAACATTTTTAATTTGTGGTACCTCTAAAAGCTGGCATTACAGAAACTCTCAAAATGAGTACATAATCAATGCAAACTTCACTTTGATCTTTTTATCATGATCTCTTTTTATAAAGGCACTTTTCTAAATACACAGAGTGCTTCACACTGGGAAACAAACCCATAACATGCAGATTTTAATAAAGCAGAGAAATGTTTATCATTTGCTTGTCAGTTTCAAAAACTGGAAGTTCAAAAAACGCAATATTTCCTTTCCTTTCATTGAGTTCCTGTTTCTCTTTATTCTTTATTCCACTATTTTATTCTAGTTGCTTCCGTACACTTTTTGGCACTTAACTACTCCCTCAGTTTTCAGCCGATTTTCTCCGTTCAAACTCTAAACTGTTCTGCTCTTTCTGCTAATGTGCGCTATGACTTTTGGTGTTTATTACTATTATACTTTTTAAAATATTACACTTTTTTCCTTTAATTTGTCCCATTGAAATGAATGGGAAACTTCCACAATTCTGCTAAAACTTGCTTGTCTTTGAAACTTAACTACTTCCTCATACTTTCACCTAGAAACTCCATTCAAACTTTAAAACGTTCTCAAATGATTGGGCTATTCCTGTGTGATTCAGCTTTTTCATATCTGTTACCGTTTTCATTTAATGCCTCTTTAAATTTTCAGTTGCAGCTTTGTGATTTTTCAGAAAATACATGTGTTGCTATGGTTGCTATGCAATTAACTCAGAGTGGACAGTGAAACTTTTTCTCTTCATGTCCGAACAACTTCTTGCTACTCGCTCAATTTCCACTCAACTTCCACAAATTATACATCAAAACGTAGGTATTTTTGCTGGCTTTCAGAAAATGTCACTATCACTGTTGTGGAAGTTACAGATTTTTATCAAATCGCCTCAGAGCAACACAATGTCTGAAAACTCTCCATAGAAAGTGAATGGGGACTTTGTTCAAAATCACAGCTGGAACTCTCTAATGAGAGGCATTTTCAAATCGTCATATCTCCTTAACAAAGCAAAGTTAAGACATGAGGCTTGTGCCAATTCATCTAAAGACAGTGCTGACACTCAAGGTCGAAGCAGTTTTTACAGTCATCTTACCGTTGAGCCATAAATTACGTTTGTTTGAGGGGTGGAAATCTGTCCTCCTCTCATTTTTCAAACTCCGAAAATGAAGCCGTTTCTTCTCTCGTCATATCTCCGCGACTGAGATACAAAGAGCTATGGAAATCGCAGTCAAAGTACACCAAAGTCCGCTGATTCACCCAGTACAAGAATTATGATTCTATCCCACCTAGTTTTTGAGTTACACGACGTTTTGTAACTCCAAAAAACGGCGATTTTCGCCTCTCACCGCGATCTAATTCTGACTGCTCATCACCCTGTTTTTCAAGGCGCCCGCTCTCTTTCCCAGTGGCGCGATTGGTAATGAAACGGATCTTCAGACCGAAGGTCGTGGGTTCGATTCCACCTTGGCCCACATGTTTTTTTCACTACAAATTGATACACCATCACAGACCTGTAATTCATATTGATAATTTATTACAATTCTGCAAAGTTTTATGATTTTAGCAGCTTTTCTAATATGGACCTCAGATTCTTGTTAACAGTCTATGGCAGAAATACATACAAGTACACAGCCTGATGAAGCAGACAGAAGCAGTACCTCTGATTGGTTCAGCATTTTCACCTCTTATCAGCACAAATCTCAGCCTCTTCTGCTGTTTTCATTAGAATTTTAAGCTTTTCAGCAGAAATTCTGCTGATTGAACTCTTTTCAGCAAAGTTTTCAGTTTTTTCTGCTGTTTTCAGATAAAAACTCTTTTCAGCAGAAATTCTGCTGATTGAACTCTTTTCAGCAAAATTTTCAGTTTTTTCTGCTGTTTTCAGAAAAAAACTCTTTTCAGCAGAAATTCTGCTGATTGAACTCTTTTCAGCAGAATTTTCACCTCCTTTATGCCCAAATTCTGCTTATTCACCTCTTCTGAAAAATTTTCAGCCTTTTCACCTCTTATTAGCACAAATCTCAGCTGTTTTCAGAAAAAACTATTTTCAGCAGAAATTCTGCTGATTGAAATCTTTTCAGCAGAAATTCTGCAAAGTTTTCAGCCTTTTCACCTCTTATCAGCACAATTCTCAGCCGCTTCTGCTCATCTCATCACAATTATCAGTCTCTCCACCTCTTCTTTGTGAGAAAGAGTTTGGTGCAGTGAGATGAGTAGCAGCCTTGAGACCAGAAGTGCAAGGTTCGAATCCTGCTCAGGGCAATCTTTTTTTTTTTTTTCAACTTTTTCAGCTTTTTTCAGCAGACATCTTCAGCGTTAAGGCATCCACACAGCATTTTCGCAGGAAATGCAAATATTTCTAGTTAAAGTTGATTCAGCACATCATATACTAAAGGAGGTAACAAAGGAGACATTGAAGCACCTTTCCTCTGTATTTAGGGAATTCAACCCACTCTTGTTATGGCTGCCACACAGATACAGATGGGTCACTTCACTCAGTGAGGAGCCTTCTTAAGTAAAACTGTTGATTTGCGCAATTTCCAAAAATCAGTCGGTTTGGCAAAAGGTCTGAAACCAAAACTTGTGCTCTGCATGGGAGAAATAAACTTCTATGATATAAAATGTAAATAAAGTCATACCGGCTCCAAGAAATGTAAATTAATAAGTGCTTCAATATATTTGTAGAGCGTCTGCTTCATTTTATTTCTCCTGTGTGGCTACAGCCACATTTAAAATCTCCTGCTCTTTATATGTTGAGAACTTTTTAATGTAATGATTGATTAGACTTCTGGTGTCACTGTGAACTTTATAATTTCAGCAGGGAGGGGAAATCAATACGCAGAAAGAATCCATATTAAAAAAAAAAAACATTGCAGATTTTTTTCCTGCTGTGCTGGTGTGAAGCCTGTTTTTATCACATAAGTAAATTTCTCCTGCCAGTCAGCTCTGATGAAGACAGTTTGTCTGGATGCTGAGGTCAGAGATGTCGAGCAGCGTCGGTGCAGACTGGATGAATCAAACACTTCACCCACACATTTCACTTTTAATGTGGAGGTTTTTTTTTCACTCAAATCACACGGAACATCTGACTTGTTACCTTACCTACTATGTTTAAGATATTTACTCCCTTTGTTAGCATAGTCACATCGTTACATTTAGGCTCCCTTGTGCTGCAACATGCAACACACTAATTATGTGTGCAATGGTTTTATCTATGCAAACTTTAATATCATACTGACCAAAAATGAATAAACACCTCCAACTGTGCTTCACATTCTCCCGCCTACTGAGGATTTAAGTGATACCAAACTAACGTGAAAACACTGCAGCCTTAAAGCACATTAAAAAGTAAGGAAAGTTGCCCTTGTGGGTAACAAAGTTCATCTTGTGTTAAGCAGTGCAGGCGGTGACAGGCTGACTTGGTAAATTAAAAATATTGAAAAAAATTATTTTGTCTTTAATTGTGTTTGTAAGCACAAATTGTTATTTTCTTTTGTCAGCATAATTTTTAGACTAATGAATTTACCACCATAATTATGTTGCATATTAACTTCAAACAGGAATGATGCATATCAACCTCTGTGCTCACCATAGCTGTGTGTACTTGTCCTACAAACCCTAATAGCAGCTTTTTGCATGTACTCGCTGCATACATGTTAAACTGAAGCTCATATGTCCCAAGAACACTGAACAGATTGAGTGAGATTTTGTGGGTGCTCGTATTTATTTCAGAAAGAGAATCAGACATGCACATGGCATAAGTGACATAAGTATTTGTGTTTTGCATTGCAATTTTAATTTCTTATTTTTACTACCGTCATAATACATTGCATAAAGTTTCTTTTTAGTTTTATCAGTTTACTGTAATGACATACATGTACAGTAAAATGGCACCACAGTGGCATTGTTAGCTGTTTTGGGAGGAGAATGAATCAAATTGTCAAAGGTTTTATTTCCATTATACAATAACATGTCATGCTAGCTTCTATATGTTTGTTACCACTAAGCCTTTAAAGCCTAAACCATAAAATAGTTGCCAGAAAATTTAGCGTTTATTGTTCCTTCTGACAAAATAAAAAAAATAATACATTAATTTGCATATAGGAGTTTTAATTTTTATCATATCTGCTGCATCCGGCATTTTTTTGTTGCAATTTCTTCCTTAAAAATGAATTGTGCCGTTTATTTCACATTGACTTTTACATCATTGTCTCAAAAACTCGTGGATCAAATATGAAACACTTGGCTTTAAAGGACTAGGACCGGTAATTCTTTATCATTCTGTTGCACTGAAAGCTACCTGAAAAGCTTGCAATTGATCTAAAACACCACTGTGACAGTACTGCAGGAAGTAGAAAGACAACTCATATTTCAACCATGTTAGTTTCTCTTTAGTGGCTCCTTGGTAAATTCAGCATTGAATTTAAAATCCTTTTTCCTCGTCTTGAATTAGGCCCTATCATTTCTTAAGAACCTCATAGTATCATTTCATCTCAATAGAGCACTTCGCTCTCAGACTACAGGCTCACTTGCGAGCTTCCAAAAGTAGAATAGGAAGCAGAGCCTTCAGCTATCAGGCTCCGCTCTCTCGTTTGCTTTTGGGAGACAGAAACATCCTCTTTACTGCAAAGATTAGGCTTCAAACCTTCCATTTTGATAAAGCTTATAGTTAGGGCTCGATTAGGTGACCGTGAGCTACTGTGCTACTGCTACATGGAAATAACTTTTGTCTGCTCTCTCCTGTAGTATGTGTTTAGTCCGATATGTTGTTCTCTCTGTGCTCTTCCTGTTAAAAGGGGGTTCTTTCTCCTCACTGTCACCATGTGCTTTCTCCAAGGGGAAGATTTAATTGTCTGGGTTCTCACTCTAATGTTGTCTGGTCTTCAACTTAACAGTAAAGTGTCTCGAGATGACAGTTTTTTGCAAAATGCTGCTATATATATATATAGAACTACGTTGATTTCAATGCCCGGCATGCCGCATACCAACAAATCCTGTTTAAAATTCGAAACCTCTAATGCAATAAACACACGTCAAATTGAAGGATTTGGTTGATCATCAGAGTAAGTAAGTGTCATAAGAGTAGCCGAGAAAATTCAGGATGTTCCAGCTACTGTGGCTGGTGCTCCATAAAGGCAGGTTTAATACTCTGGTGTAGACTAGCAGTTAGAGCGAGAAATGTACAGTTTCATCATAGTGGAGCCATTGCACCATATTAAATAATAGATCATTTGGTGGAGTAGTGAGCAGACAGACATAAGAGCTATCTGTTATTGAAGTTTTTTTTCTTTTTAATCCAATCATCTGAGGATGCTTGCACAAAAAAACTGTGGCAGATTTTTCTGCTAAATACCGATTTAATTATGTCTCACTGGTCTGAGTTATTTCCTCAGGTGGTAGGGGTATGCACATGTGATTATACAAAAACACACACACATATGCAAACACAACAGCTGCAACCCTGCCTACTTCTATTTACCCTCTCTCCCTCTCACCCACTGGTTCTGACCGGCAAGCTGCAAGCTTTGAACTGCCTCCAATTAAAAGTTACCCTCCTCCGCGGACAGTTTGTCAAATTAAATCACAACTTTTTGGCTAATCTCTCATTTAAAATGTTTGTCGTCCCACACATGCTGACAAGTGACATGGCAGTTGGTGGGAAATTAAATGGTGATGTGGACTGGAGGTCAGAAACCACAAAGGACCAGGGCAATTTGAGTTTTAAATCCTCTGAAAAAAGAAACTTTAAAACAATTTAACCAGCAACTTTAATAGATCTGTGCTTGTTTGCGAGTTTGCCAGCATAATGCAGCATGTCTCTCTGAAAACAGAATGCATTTGATACTGAATTCAGTGAATGGAAGCTAGAACCCTATGAATAAGCCACCATAAAAAGCATTCTGCCTTAGTTATTAGCATACTTGCCTGCAGTGGACTATGATAGGACATGAGCGCCCCCGGTAGCACTTGTTAACTTTCCTGTAAAAAAAACAAGACAGAAAGAAAAAGTAAGTGTTAACACAGACATGATAAAAAGGAGAGATATTGCTTAAGAAATCCGTCATAGAAATCAACAGAAAAAAATACTTTAAGGAGCCAATTATCTGCTTTATAACAGCTGAACTGGGAAACCAATGGTGTTGCACAGCTGAGGTTCAGTTCAGTTTTATCTCTCTGACAGAATGCATATTTACTGATAGTAATAAAGATGAAGGTAAGTACACTTTTCTTCTTGGTTATTGCATGCATAGATGAATTAAAACCTGCAAGGAAAAAATGTAATATCACAGATACAGCATCACATACAGTGTGTATCTAGGCTTCAAAAAATAAGAAAAAACATCCTGCACAAAACTACTTATAATTTTAGCATGTTTTACATGTTTTCACATGTCAAAACTGGTACTCAATAAGGCTATCACTGCCATAAAATTCACAGATTTGTCCCATACCACCTACCATGGTATAGCGGACAATTTAATAACAGAGCCCTAATTCCAAAAAAGGTGCAATGCCGTTTAAAATGTAAATAAACATGACAAATATTTGCAGATAATTTTAGATTTGGCAGCAGCGTCACATCTCAAAAGAGATGGGATGGGGCAATTAAATGCTGGACAAGTGAGTGGTACTTAAAAGTAACAGCTGGAGGAACATTTTGCAACTAATTAGGTTAACTGGCAGCAGGTCAGTAACATAAAAAAGACATCTTAAAGAGTGTTTCTCAGATGTGAATATGAGCAGAAATCTGCACGTACAAATTGTGGGAGAATTTAAGAATAATGTTCCTGCACTTCCAATATCTCATTCCCTGCAGTGCACAATATCAGAAAAAGAATAACAGAACCTGGTGAAAAGTCAGTGCTCAAAGGCAAGCCCGAAAATCAATACTGGATGCTGATGATCTTCCGGCCTTCAGGTGACACTGCACTAAAAACAGTCATCACTCTGTCATGCAAATCGCTGCATGGTCTCAGGAACACTGAGAAATGATTGCCTTTGAAGACAGTTCACTGCGCCGTCCATAAATGCAGGATAAAACTCTACTGTGCAAAGAAGAAGCAATCTGTGAACATGATCCAGAAATGCCAAAGCCCATTTAAAATGGACTGAGGCAAAATGGAAAACTGTTCTGTGGTCAGATGAATTGAAATTTGAAATTCTGTGGAAAGCAATGACGCCGTGCCCTCCAGACTAAAGAGAAGAGGGGACCATCTGGCTTGTCATTAGCTTCAAAGGTTCAGTTCAAAAGTCTGCATCTCTGGTTGTATGGGAGTGCATTAGTACTCCTGTGGCAGCTTGCACATGGAATGCCACCATCAGTGCTCAAAGACATATACAGGTTTTAGATCAACACCCATCGTCTTGCTCAGGGAAGGGCTTGCATATTTCAGCAAGACAATGTTAAACTGCATGCTGCATCATTACAACAGCACGGCTTTGAAGTAGAATTCAGGTGCTGAACTATCCTGCCTGCCCCAGATGTCCACAGACTGATATTACAGTAAACACGTTTTTGTCATCAAATTCTGAATGACTTATTTTTGAATGTCACATTTATACAATCTAAGCATTTGATCTGTTTTCTATGTTCTGTTGTAAATAAAATATGTCAATCAATCATTACATTGTTCTTATTTAGATATTACACAATGACATCTTTTTCCAAACTGGGTTTTGTATTATTAGAATTTATAGTCTCATGTAGTAAGACCATAATCTACATGCTGTTACAAAAACCTGCTTTACTGTTTACTTCTAGCACATATAATAGTGCTGCACAGATTTATTTAAACCAAATTTCAAAAGATCAGAGAGGCATGCTTCATTCGCAAAATGAAATAGTACATGTTTTTTTTACTTCTTCTTATTTCATAATCAGTATAGTTGAACACAACCATGAGGAATCGCACAGACATTTATAATCTGAAAGAAAATCATCATAATATTCCACAACAGAGGACAATCTGTGGCTGCTGTCACCCATGCATAAAAAAACGTCAACAGTATGAGGAACACCACATTCTTCTCTCTCTTTTTTAAAGACTGGGGTTAAAAAACAACAACTTTGCACCTTGTTCATCAAAAAACACAGCAGTGAGCAGATCTGCACAAACTCACAGCTTCCATCTGAGAACGCAGCAGAAAGGCCGAGTTTGATCCCAGCTGGAGATCATCTCTGATTCTATTTTATGGTGAAACTCAAAATAGCAATATTCATCTGAAACATATTATGTGAAGGTACGCTGTGTGTATGTGTGTGGCCTTTTTATAATCCATTATGCATCACCAGTCAGAGAGAGAAGCTTCAAACGTGCAGTTTTGATGCTTTTCCTTACTTGAACTTGAAGTTTTTGTGGTCATTTATGTTTAATTATTAAAATTTATAGCTGTCTTTAAAAACAGGGTGTAGTGGGAAGTACAAAGTAAAAAGTAATGATCAGTTATTTGTCTTGCTCATTGTTCATATCCTGAGTTATTGCACTTGAATTAAAAATGTATATATCTTATTATTACATGAGATCAAAAGAAGGCAAAAAAAAGCAAGTATAATTATATAATTGTCACTTTGTAGCTAAATAAATGACATAAGCAGTGGGTTTTACCTGGTGTTTCCTGCAGGGCAAACAACAAGCAACATTACACAAGCTTGAGTTTTAAAAAACACGAAGGCTGATCACCAAAATTCCCCTCACATTTTCATCCACCGCCCCACTAAAATTGAAAAGTCAGACCTCACTAGAGACAATCAAAAGTGATGTAACCATGGAAACAGCCAGCAGAGAATCGCCAGTAGGCGGGGTGGGAGGTCGGGGTGTAGGTGTGTAGAAGGGCGTGAGATTCAAAGGAAATGCCCCATAAGAGAGATATTAGCCAGATAGCGAGAGGGGGATCAAAAGCCAGAAAGGGAGGCGCAAAAAAGAGCGGGAAAAAAAATCGATGGAGTGGATGACGACAGAGAGAGATGGTGAAAGATACAGACTGGCAAGCTGACGGACAGAAATGAAAGACTTAGAATATGTCCGCTCTTTGTACGCATTAGCATTTTTGGATCAATATTGTGAAAGATCCGGTTGTTGTCTGCAAACCACCAAAAATGTACAACAAGGTCAACATTTCTCCGATCAACACATTTGCAATATGAGGTCATGTTTTTAATTGGGTGTGTTCCATTATTTCAAACACAGTCATGTCTACACAACCCATGCATCGACACGCAGCAGCCCTGCAGCACTTAAAAATGTATTTTTAGAGACAATAACTCATGAATGCCACACTGCCACCATTTGCAATCTGCCTGTAAACAGCGCATGCAAATTTCCACATTATGAAACTGGTCCCAGATCTGCCTATTTGATACAACTAAGCCTATATACATATGTTTCAGTGACTTCAGTCAAATACTGCCATGTTGTTGAAAAAGCTGGCATCTCACACACAAAGTGTCTTTGGCACAAGTTCTGTGATGCACTGGGTTCAGTTTAAAGGGGCACATTTTAATCCAGACCCTCATCCTTTCCTTAACCTAACCATACAGTTTCAGTGCCTAAACCTATCCAGTAAGCAAAGGTGAAAGTGACTTATAAAGCTCAAAGCCTGTACTGTGTAATCAGCTGGATCTAGATGGAGGGAGCCCAAAGTTTGTTCCCCTTTGCATGCAGAAGATCCAGCAAAGTCCACATTAGCAGGTTGGAAAGAAATGTTATCCTTTGTTGATGGTCTGAGACCTGGCAGACTGGAGTTTGGCTAGTATGATATTTTAGACTTTTATTTTTATTTACTGACTTGTTAGAATTAGGTAACAAAACTACTCATATAGGAAAAGGCCACAGTTTGGGTTAAAATACACACGTCTACCACAAAATATACTGTAAATATCCAATTTGCACGTAGGATAAGTGGAAGAAAATTGATGGACGGCTATTTTACATGATTTACTCCAGAAGTAGTATATAATAAAGTGGTTTGTAAAACATGTATAATAAATTCAAGGTTATGTTTTGCTACTATAAGAATCTGATACCAGCACATATGATGAATGACTGGACAATCCAAAAAAACCCCAAATATAAGTTTTATTTATTGTTTATATAAGGACAAAGTATTAGACCCTAAGTCAGGAATCACCAGGCAACACAGAAAAAAGAAACAGACTAAAGCTAAGTGAGGGAGGAGAGACAGATACCGGGAAGGAGCAAGAGAGACAAAAGCGACCAAGAGAGGAAAAGGAAGCAAGGCGAGAGAGGAGGGGAGACCGGAGGCAGTCAAGCAAACCATGAGCAAGCAAAAAGGGAAGAGGTCATCTCAGGTCACTGGGCACAGCGAGAACAGAGAAGGAGGAGTGAGATGAAGAAGGAGAAAATAAGGGGAGGAGGAGAAGACCGGGAAAAAGAGAAGTAAAAGGGTGGGTTGGGGGGAGGGCCCATGAGGCCCCCTGGTTGTAGAGTCACAGTCTCCAATGATCACTTTTGTGACTATGCAACTGGGCTTATATTACTAGCTGCAACATCACAAAAATGACACTGGCAACCGCAAGTTAGCTGGTAAAACGGGGCAAGGACAGAGAGGAGTTGTAAGCAAGGCTTCGGGTCAGTTAGGCCAGTGTGATTAGTGAATAACATGCCTGCACAAGCGCAAATGATGGAGAGGTACTTCAGCCGGTATCCTCAAATCGCCGAGGTGAAAAAAGGCAACACCAAAAAATAAAGAAAAGGGCAGGTTGCTATTACGAAAGCACCATATCTGCTGTAATAAAAGTGAAAAATATGTCCCTCTGTGCCTTCTTCATTGTGTTCTGACCCAGCTGCCCTGTGAGTAAAGGCAATATTTCCTAACTGATGGTGTATGGTGACGCCCACCAGACCCTTTTATAATAGCAGTGACCACAAACTCTTACTCTTGATATCCCACCTAATTGATGTGCGCCAGCAGAATGGAGACACCAGGCCTATATATAAACCTGACTTGGGGTCTATCACTTGAGAAAATCCACAGTGAATCAGAGAAAAGGGGCCAGGGCGGCTAACACCTAATAGGCAATACAGTATATCAGTTTAAAAGAGGTTGAAGGGGAAAAGGAGGAGAACAGTTATAAAGGCGCCAGAGATAAAGGATCACTTTGGAAGAGTATCCTCAATGCATTTTGAATTACACTGTTATCGAGTGGAAAGCGCCCAGGATGTTTAGAGGATATATAGATATTTTTCTGCCTGCACCTCAGGATCACAAGTCAAAACTCCTGGAGAAGTGCGAGGTTTGAAGCCATTATGCTGTAAGGAAATCACGAAAGCCTTTCAAAGCCTCTGTGGCTCAGGAAGGAGGAGGAGGGTGGAAAACAAACAACTTCAGGAGCTTCTATTAGACTCTTTCACTTTATCTTTGTTTTAAATAAAATGCCAGAGAAGAACCATCACGCATATGACCTACTGGATTTTAATATATGGCACAGCCTGACCAGTTTCTGAACTGTAATAAAACTGCATATACAAAATTCAAGCCTTGGAAGCTAAAGCGATTTAGGTGCATTGGAAGATTTGCTTGCAAGGTTGGATTTCTGACTTTTTTGCTCTTCTGATGCCCTACTCGTGAATTCTGAGAACCTTCAGATAAGTTGCATGGGCTAACAAATACACCAAAACTAAAGGACAACGGAAGAGGCTGTTGAACCAAAGGCCGTGTGGCTCCTGAAAGTTAGCCTATTCATCACAGGATGAAAGAAAAGGATCAGCGAGAGTTCCAGTTAGTCAAGCACTGCAACATATCAAGGAGAACAAACAAAAAAGAAAAGCAAAGCACTGCAAAAACATTTATTTATTTAATATTTCTCCCATCCGTACCTTCTTGTTATATTTACATGTGGAGAAGACTGACAGCATGCACACAAAAGCAAATGTTCCGCTACCATTGCTCTGTATTTTGGTTTTTCTTATGTACACTTACAAAATGAAAACGTAAGCTGCCTT
The DNA here is from genome assembly GCF_051167445.1 of Perissodus microlepis. Taxonomy (NCBI): domain Eukaryota; kingdom Metazoa; phylum Chordata; class Actinopteri; order Cichliformes; family Cichlidae; genus Perissodus; species Perissodus microlepis. Next base: position 29,086,047 of record NC_140478.1, read on the forward strand.
TGTTCTACCGGAGCAAAACACGAGGGAAGAAACGGACTGTGGCGATTTTTCCTGAATGATATCATGCAAGGTGTTTCTCAGCTCTGCTGTGGAAATGAATGCTGTTATCAAAGTGGGTTTGCTCCAAAGGCGCCTTTGAAGAGAACTTCCAAAAAGTTTCTTTGATGGCTTCTGAAACCTCAGTGCTTTCTCTATCAACATTAAAAGCTGGCTTAAGTACTTTATGCATTTCAAATGAAAAATCAGTTTCAAGTAACTCTTTAAGCAAAATGCAAAGAAGTCTTTTATACTATACTATAGAAAAATAGGTTTAAAAAACATACAATGTGCAGGCCATGGTTAAAGAGTAAGAGTCAACTCAAAGGTAGGTAGTATCGCCGTGAGGGATAACAATGCTGCTTTTCACAGCTCCTTGTCTCAAGGCTGTTTAGTTTTTCTCCATTTTGTCAAGAGATAACAGTGAAAAGGACCCCGGCACAGGGTCAATGGTCATTTATGATGCATAAGAGGAAACCTTCGCCCTTAAAGCAGGACAGATGGTCTTGCTGTAAACACCACGGCACCTCGTAAGAAAGAAAACTGGATGGCGAGAGTTATTGGTCCATGTTTTTGACTCCCTTTGTGTTTTGCCCCAAGATGTTTTCAGTTTTTCTTTTACTGTTAGGTTTGTGCACTGAAAACTAAAAAAGGCCAAATGACTTTATACACATGTTTCTGATGCCTGAGGACTGGAAACAAACCCAGCAGCTTTAGATGACCCAGGAACGAGAGTGGGTTGTTTTGTTTTAAGCTTTCTGAAACTTTCTGAAGAAGCTCCCTACCTGCGGAAGTCAAGTAGTGTTCGGCTAGTCTCCGGCACGTTCTGGTTGAGCCAGGTCAGGAAATGGAACTGAGTGACGGTCCGCGTTTCGTTGGTCTGCATGTTCTTCAAGTAAAAGCTACGAACCAGGAAGTCATCGCACCAGATGTGTTCAGAGACCAGGTTCACCTGGAAGGATGCAGGAGACAGACATGTATTCCCCCATGCATGAAATTTGTTGTAGTCGAGAAATGTTCTGATCGGCTTATGCACTTACTAATTCCAGAAGAGTAAATTACTTCTAAATTGAATTACGATGACAAAAACACAGACGTCACGTGACAACTGACTGATTACAAGTGGAAGACAACTTAATATCCCATGTTTTATTAAGACGATAATCTTTTGTGATAAATAATTGATTTTTTATTTGGTCACAGTCAACACATGCTATACTGAGTCAGATGCTAATGGAATAAAACTGCTGTAGCCTAACGCCTAGCTGTGTAGCATCCTAAATAACCATGTTCAGCGTACACTGGCATTGGTGCAGCCCTGAAACAGGCCAATTTAGCACCTTTCAATGTCTATTTGAAGACTTTCTTCTGATTGGCTGCCCTTCATAAACAGCAGATTTGAACAACATGTGAGAGGATTTCTGCCCTCATTCACAACAAAAATCAAGACAAGTTTCAGACATTTGTATTCAATATATATATGTGACAGAAAATAATAACAGATCTTCTTTGAGTTTCTTTTACCTCGTAGATGTGGTACAGGTTGGATCCTTCATCTGGCCAGTAATGGTAGCACTGCTTCACCCCGCTCTCAACAAGAGGTGTCAACATAACAATGACCACACAGCCATTCTCCCAAACCATCTGCAAACAAAATACACAGGCAGGTAAATGATTGTAGCTCTTTAAAAAGGCCTTATTCCTTTGAAATGAAGTAGATTTTTTCTTGATAGAGACAAGAATGAATGAATTTTTAGTTTTTAATTGTTCCGAATTCATTTATGTTATTCTTTTTTTGCAGCACTTAAGATAAACTTTCTCAAAAGTCTAAATATTCTGTGTTACTTATGTTCTTTGAAAACTTCTAAGTTTAATCAAAAGTAAAGCGTTCAGCCATTTCTTAAGAGTAGGAGTCATATTCTTGAAGGAGCGGAGAGCTTGATTTGGAACAAGATCTCATATGAAGCTGTCAACACCTCCTAGAACCTGCCAACAGTAACACTGACACGTGTCCTCACTCACCCACTCTCTTGGATATTGGTCCATCATTAGTTCAAATTTTGTTCTAGCTATCATTTTGGAAAGGGAGGTGTTTGTTTCACGGGAGCGAGGAAAAAAAAAGAAAAATCTTGGTTTGAAACATGCTTGCTGTTTCCAACTTTTGTGAGCAACTACAAGGAAGTAAAGCTTTGTGACAAGTAATTGCTGTAGCAGTTCAGGCTGTTCCCTCCCCCAGCTGGGTCGTTCCACATCTGAGACCCGCCTGTGGTCGTATTTTTACTTCTGGCAGTCATATTCTCACAGCCGGAGGGTGGGCTTGCTCAGGAGATCCATTCAACGCTGTTCAGAGGTAACAGTCAGCCGTTAATAGAAGCCATAAAACAATACCGCTCCCACATCATCGGGTTAGATTATAAAGATGGCCGCACCTGCCGCTCGGTCATGAGCGCTGCCACACCTTGCCGAAGATTTAGCAGATGTTAATTGCGGTGGGTTTTGAATTACTGCGCCTCTCCGCACTATTCCTCTCAGTCCTCCCTGCTTCAGTGATTAGTCTCATGGATCTAAAAATGTGACGGTGCACTTTTTGAGAAATTGTGTTAATTTGCTTCAGCTGACAGGGTGCGAACTCCGCTGCTGCTGCTGTCTGGGGGAAAAGCTCCCTCCTTTAAAACTCAAGGTTTGTTAAAAAGCTACATTTATTTAAACCCATATTTTTCCACAATAAAAGTGAAGGGTGTGCCGTGCTCTTTTAGAACGTTTTGTGTACATAAACTTTCTGAAGATGTTGGACTTTTTCCCTGTGTAATAACCTTGGCCAGCTCTTGATTAAGCAATCTGATAAGACACAGTAATGCTAGTTAAATCAACTGGGCCTCAACACAACATGAAGGCTGAATAAAGCCCGAGTACAGAAGCCTGTAAAGCACAGAGAGGCCACTTAATGAACCTGAGATGAATCCATGATGAGCAGCAGGAATCGTCTGAGGCTTTTAGATAAAGTCTTTAAATGATCTTTTTAGCTACAGGCTAAGGCCTGCGGACTGATATGGAGATACTTAGACACCCATATTGGTTTTGTGGCTTCTCGTTCACATCTATTTAGAAAGTCTATTGCTTTTTTAAGGACTGGGACTCCTATGTGAACTACATTATGTGCACTTCTTTCAGGTCAAGGGCATCCATCCTAAAACCACTCTCGCAGATATAGAGGTAAGTTGACTGTCCTTTCTTTTTATATTGGCCTTCTGTACCACTCAAAAATGTAGATATTTCTAGACAAAAACAAGATTTGGACTACAGAAATGGAACAGAAGGACGTTGCAGAAATGTTGGTGTAAAGTGTGAATAAAGAGGAACAGGACCAATATACCAACCAACACTTTTCCTTCCCTGAAAGAGAATTATTGGAGCTGGACGGGGATTAGTGGAAAGGAAGAAGGAAGGGAGGAGGCGAGTAGTGGTGTAATAGGGCTCTCATTCCCCCAGACAAGACCTCAACATCGCCACCGCTGTCACTACGGAAACCCAGCTTGAGTTGAATGGAAATTCAGCTTGTTAGGCGGAAGTCACACGCCTAACTTCTCACCTCTCCTGCCTCGTTTCAAGCATTTTGTTTGCTTGCTTACTTTGCTGGACTGTTAAACTAAAGTTATTTTAGTTCCACTTTTGTGTAATCATAAATGTGCCATTGTGCACACGCATCTTACCGCACTTCCCACTCGTCTTGACTGCTCACATGAAGCCAAATTTGACATTTTTATTTTATTCAGTCTCTATTTATAAAGAGTGGGTTGGCTAAGCACGCATGCTTTTTAACAGCAGTGGAATGACAGGAACCAAAGCAGTTTCGCTGTGGTAATGGGCAGTTTAACAAGTGACAGTGTACCTACAAAATTTTTTGTGTTAATCACAACTTTTTAAAGCCTTTTCCAAACAAATAATTGGCGAGCCTAATCGAGAGCACAGTATGCAACAAAACTAAGGTTTATTAAGAAAAGTGGTAATATGGGATTTATTTCCAAATTAACCAAGAAAATAATATTTGGATTCTGTGTTCTTGGTTTTTCTGGATACTTTTCACATCTTAACAAAAAATGAATATTACACAGCTCGTTTCAAATGAACTGATTTTTATATTTCACTTGCCTGGATTAGTTGGAACTTCTGTGCAAGCCTGAGATTTCTTTTTCTTTGTGCCCCTCCTTGGTCTGCCCAAGTGAGAATCCAGCGGGGATATAACTTGTTTGACAAGGGGACCTTTCCTTCCAACCTCCCTGCTGCTCCACTCAACATACACCTAACACCAAGACTGGCCAGAATAACTTATTGATCTCCTGGTCTCAGATTCAAACCCAATCCAACATTTGGGACAGTGGGAAAAGAGTTTGCTACCCCCTGCATTAACAATGTGTCCCACTGAAGGCCTGTGTGTGTGTGTGTGTGTGTGTGTGTGTGTGTGTATGTGTAAAAACAGTGGTGGTGAGGCCAATGAGTGTTATGGTGAAGGAAAGATTAATAATGACATCCACAGAAATGGCTGGTCTCCTGTGTGACTTGCTGCACTAATAAAAATCGGCTAACTCTTGTTTAAGAGAGGAGATTGTATTGATTTTTGTTTCATGAGTGTGTGTGAATGCATTTGTATTTGTGTGTGTGTGTGTCTGTGTGTGTTTACCTGCCAGAAATCAGCCACAGTTGAGGGCAGGGGACCTTGAGTGGCAATGTAGGCTGGGTTCCTGGGATCGTGATCCATCTGTGGGGAGAGGAAAAAGGACAAGAGGGTATAAATTTATCAAGGATGGCTCATTTTGAATGGTACAATTCATGTTTGTCCTGTCTCAAATGTTTAGATTTAAAGCCCATGATTATTTTGTTTAGGTGACTTCACTGGTCCCTCATTTCTGGAAAACAAATGTTGCACAGTTCTCAGGAAGTTAACAGCACAGCAAGGTCAACTCAGATCTGAGAAGAAAGGATAAATTAGAGTCCAATCATTGGCTCTGACCTTGGTCATCTTATCCTGTGAGTCTACAGAATAACAGACATTTGCAAAGTTTATTCCAATCAGAGAGAATGACGGCTGTTCCAGTTGTTACATTAAGTGTATTTTTTCACGTAAGTGTGATAGTTTTGCATAGGTTTAATAATCAAATCATTGTGCATTCCTGGCTGTTTTTGGTCATTCCTGCTATACCATATTGATATTGTCCAACTTTCCTCATCCTAGTTTCTGTCATCATCATCCTGATCTAAGCAGCAACGTCTGGGTCTAGAAAAATAAAGCCAATGGAGAAGTCCCAAAAACTGCAGATAGAGCAACTTGAGATTGGCTTCAAAAGATAACAGGCAGACTGTTAAAATGTACAGCTTTGCAGCAGAATAAACATTGCTGCACCATGCTTGTAGTTGTAGTCCCTTTAAGGTCATGGCGTTATGTTTTTATTTATCACTTGCTGTTCGGTTAACTGTTGTAAGTTTGTGCTCCAGTTTTGGTGTAATTAATTCATTCTAGTATTTTATGTCTATGTTATCAACTGGCAGATACACTATATGGCCAAAAGTACTGGGTCACATACACATTACACCTACAGGAGCTGCTTGGCCATAGAAATCAATGCCATGAAGCTCCCAGCATATAGTTTTTGTGCTGATGTTAATGCCTAAGGAGGAACTCTAATTTAGCTGATAATTTAGCACTTCAGTGCTAAATAGGGTCAATCCAAATATGGTCAGTTCTCGAGCCAAACGACCAAGAATGTGATGGCTACAATGCTTATGGTGAGTCTTTAAAAATAAATGACATAAATGAACCTCAGCAAACTCAGCAGTGGAGTTGCTTATTTAATTGTTCATTGTGATTCTTGGTTTATGTAATGTTTATATTAACTTCATGTAGTACTTAGTGCATTTAGTTTAGTTTAGATTCTTCAAAACCAGGACAAACAGATTCAAACAGCTTTCATCCAACAGCAAACACACTCATCAAAGCAATAACATGAGTTTCTTTGTTCAATTAGGGATGGGTGCAATACATCCGGACAACAGGACATTATGTCTGTGTCTATTGTGTGTGCACGCATGTGTTTATGTTTGTGTTTTTCTAATGAGGGTGCACCTTTAATTTCATTTGTTACAATGACAATAAAGCTATTCTATTCTATTCTCAGTTCCTCCCTTAGCGTTCTTTCCTCCTGTGTTAAGGTTTTTTTGTATTAAGCCTCACTTCCTGTTTTATTTTGGTGAGCCCATGTTCCTTGTGCATTGTCTTGAATTTTGCTTCCTTTACTCGTCTGTTATGATTCTTTTCAGCCATGTCTCATTTTCTCCAGTTGTCTCCACTCCTCTAATCACCCTTTTGTATATGTATAGTTGCTCTCTTTCCTTTTGCCTTTGTCGGGGTGGCAGCTCACTTTCCTCTCATGTCTCCCAGCGAGCCTTAGCCTTACGTCTCACAAATGTAGTTGAAAGTTTTCAGTTTCTTTTGTAATGTATTTTCCATGCTTAATAAATGGCTTGCTTTTAGTTCATCACAATCCACCTCTGCGTCTCTGGGTTTATGCACTACACACATCTGACGTGAACAAATAAGGAAAAGCAATTCTACAAAATTGATCTTTGTCAATACATGGAAAAAAAAAACACTATGCTCCAATGGGCCTCCAGGAATGTTCTACAGTGTGTCTTTTTCTTGGTGTAAAGAATAAATTGATATTAGATGCAATATAATATAATATAAAATGGATGAATACCTCGTTCAAAGACACTTTTAAGAACTAATGAGGGGACACGAATCATCACACCCATGCACAAGGAAAAATCATCAGTCCTTTCAAAATGAGCAAATCTAAGTGCGTTAGTAAAATGTTCCCCCTGTTTAAAGTACTGAAATTCATGGCTAGAAGCTTCTTAGAGAAGGAGCTTAGCGTTTGCAGAGTAGCTCAGACTTCTTCCTTAACTTAATGAAAATTCCAGAAGGGTGGCGGAGGCGTCGAGAGCAAAAGACAGGAGATGAACGTGAGCTGAATTCGCGAGCAAGTGAGTGACAACCCTGCCAATTACCATGCAAATTGTATAGTAAATGTAATAATTGGCTGACCAATTTAGCTGGAAGCAATTACAGAGGGAAGACAGATAATTTATGGGGTTTTTCCGCACACCAAATTGTCTTTAATGGCCCTCTGTTCCTTTTATGAATGCCAAACAATAATGCACTTCTAATGAACTTAAAATAATTTTACCTAGAGAGAGAAAAGGCGACACGGTGGCAGCGAGTTTTGCTCATTAAAACGGCGAGAACTGCATCACGGACAAAAAATAGCTGGAGGCAGAAGTGCACTTTTCAAGGCCAAGAAAATATGTGGACAGTCATTTACATATATTTCTTTTAGTTTTTTTCTCGAGGTTATTATTTAACATCAGTGCTGGACTTGTAGCAAAATGACAGAAAACATTTAATTTGATTGTCCATGTACCTGAATATTTATTTCATGTCTGCGAGAGACATTTCTACCCAGTAAGCAGAACTAAGCGTTACACAATATGAGTGTCTTAGGAGCATCAGAAGCTAAAATCTATTGCCTTCCAGTCACATAAGAGGTTTTCAGAATTTCACTCAGATCCGTGACTGCAATGAAGCACTAATATTTCCCTTGCCTATACAGAGCCTGGTTTAGAAAAAACACAGAAGAAACTGGAAGATTCAGAGTGGTAAGATCTGGGAAATTATAAGAAAAGGGTCGGGTAAGGCAGAAAAGAGATTGTAAAGTTTGAAACCTTGTGATGGATGAAGATGAAAACGGTAGGGGAAGATACAGCAGGCTGGGAGAAAATGCAGAGTCACTATAAAGATGAAAAGATGAGCAGAGAAGGAAAGACGCACCAGGAGGGCTCTCTACTCTTGACATCTGTCGTTTTATTTCTTTCTCCACCCTCCCTTTCTTTGCGGAGACACAATGCTTCCTGACATCGCAAAGTGTATCCAGAATTAAACCCCACCATTAGTGACATTGCGAAAGGACAACTGTCTTTCTGTCTTTCACACACACTCCTGTTAATGAGGGAAAAAAGTGTAGGATGTGACGTGTGTAATTATCCTTGTTATTGGGTTTTTGTCTTTTCTGTGGAAGGAAGGAGTCAAATTGTGTGTGTGTGTGTGTGTGTGTGTGTGTGTGTGTGTGTGTGTGTGTGTGTGTGTGTCACTGTCTGACTAGTCTGATGATGTTACTATGATCTGACACCTCTGTGTGTGTGTTGGTGTGTGTCTGTGTGTTGGGGTTAAAATGCTGGCTGCCAGCTATGTGAATTAGTTGTAATTGTGAGTCTATTTTAGGAAACGATAATCATAACGCTTCTATCACTGAGACAAAACTCATCATGCGCAGATCCTTTTTAAAACTTCTATGTCATGACTTGTGTTCATAACAAGTCAAAATCTTTGATCTTGCTCCTTTTTTTTTAACCACTTTTTCTCTTTACTTTACATTTTGAAGAATACTAACAAGCAAGCTGTCTTGTCAGTGAGTTTGGCTGGTAGTCGAGTATACTGCAGTCCAGTCCCATAACGCCTGACTTAGACTTCTGTTGAAGGGTTCAGAGGGGTCTGCGGTTACGTTGTAGGTTACGGTGTAGACTTCCCGCTGAACCATAAATTGAAAATATTTTATTTATCACAGGTAAAGCTAATCTACATAGGTGGTAAAGTGTGACCACACTTTAAGATAACAAGCAAACTTGCATTGGGAACTTGTGTTTCCTGTTTGTAGTTTGTCATATAGTGTTAGATCCTTGGTTTTTCCTGGGTTATTTCTTTTAACTGAGGTCATGCAAAAGCTCTTTTCAGTGAAATTGGCAGCACTGTTTGCTGGGTAACGTTTCAGGACGGACAGCCTGTGCTACACCCTGATGCATTAACACACTGTGATGTCGAAGAGAGTGGAAACAAAATGCTATATTTGCTTTAATTTTCTTCAGTGCAACTCTTTTAAAACCTTAATCAAAAACTTCAACCGGACTGCCAATAAACACTGTGAGGCTGATTTAAAGTCAGTGTTATCTGCACACGACATGCACCAAAATAAGCGTGTGTGTCTGAGTAATACGTGAGTGATTGATTATGTCTTAGAAAGTGTGTGCGTTTGATTGAGTCTGCAAGGAAACTATTGAGTCTGTTTTAGACTAACCGTGTTTGTGTGTTAAAGGAGGAACTGAGTGATTGATCGTGTTTCTGAGTAACTTTGTGCAACTGAGTGACTGATTATGTGTGTGCGTTGGACTTTAGGCCACACAGAGCATTTGTAAAACTCTGATTAACAAATATAGGATAATATAAATATAGGATAACCAATGAAAACTTTCCTAAGAAGTTTGTGATCCTTCTGCTTTTCTTTTAAAACACAAGATGGCAATAATATAGTTCAAACTTGTAAAAAGACAGAATTAAATGTTCAGCTTTTGTTGCTTAATTAGTGAATTGCCATGTTAGCGTAACTTGTAGTTGTTCCAGACTTAAAGAGCTAAAAAAAAAGTGAGTTTAGCGACCTTATATGTCTAAACTGCATCATGTAAAATGGTCATCCTTGATCCTCCACATTAAAGTTAAGGAAGAAAAGTCACAAGGCATTGAAACCAGGCTGACCAACGGCTGCATTATGCAATGAACTTGCTCATAGCAGAGCCAATTCAAACCCCATTACTACTCACCTAATTTAATCATGTAAATTCATGTAAATGATGTCGAATCAGAACACATGGATCAACCTTACATTTGACAGTTGGTAGAAAACAGCTACTCTAACTTACAGATAATTGCTTTGGTGTGAATGTGCAGCATTTTATTTTTTCGGGACAACACCATGTCACGGTGCTTCAGTTACTCTTGATGGAAAGACAAGCACCTTGCATGGACACCATTGGAATGGATGTTTTTTAATGTTGCAGTGTGTGTGTGTGTAGGTACATTACATGTGCAGCTGTTCATGCATACTTGTTAGTTTTTTAGGTTGTGTGTTCTTTTTGGTTTCAGCATGGCGCACTGTGTGTTTTTTAGCGAGGATGTGTATATGTGGGTACGTGTGTTGCTTCCGTTTTCGCATTTGTGTCCCTGCAACATTAGACAAGGTTGCTCTTTTGTTCCTGTATAGTTTTGATTCCTTCTCTCACATGCTCTCGCCTGCGCACACACAATTGCACACACACAGAGCCACGTTTTGGTGTAATGCCCAGATTTGAAATGCATAGCGTTTCTGTTGCTTTTAATGGAATACCACTGTATCTGCCTCAAGGGAAACGTAAACCTACTACTCAACACTGGTTTCCAAATTGATACACTCACTTACTGAATTCATATGGCTCTTTCTTACCCCTTTCTCCTTCCTACAGGCTGTTTAAATCTGTACCGTGCCAAAAAGAAAAAGACCCCAGTAAGACAGACACACTGTAATAGTAAACACAAAGTAGTGTCAAATTAGCATAACCCAAGGTCACAAACAATAGTTTCCCAGGACCCTCCGGATCAATTTTGTTTCCACAAATGAGAAGTGAATCGAGAGCCTCGCGCATGTCCTTTCCCACACCTCCCCAGAGCAAATACTCACCTGGGGGTGTTTGCTGTATAACAATCATTAATATTCATGGTGCAGAACATACATATTGTGAGAGGCTGCCACCGAAACTAAGCAAGCATTGCATCAAAATTTATATTGGACAACGGTAGGCTGCCTTTGTTTCTGTGAAGCCCCGTGGGGGCTGTGGCAGCCTAGCATAGCAGCGGCATGAAGCACCGAGTTAGAATGCAGAGGAGGTACTTACGATCGCGCTGGCATTGATGTAATCAGAGTTGCCTTGGCTGTTCTCCACCTTCAAGGTGATTCTGGAGTGATCATCTGAAACAAAAATGGAAGAATTCAGCATATTTCGTCTTTGCAGTGTAAGTGTTCTTTGGTCATGCTATATGCATTATAATGAGGGCTCTCTCTGTATACGTGTTAAGAAAGCTGGATTATAAGTAACAATGCCAACATGTCATGAAGCGTGGATTCCCTTCTGCTTTGACAAGGTTAAAAGGGGGTGGGATTAAATAAGTGTATACTTCTTCCCACTCCCTTTCAACATGTAAATTAATCAGAATGTTTTTTTGTATGTAATTTGTATAGTATTTTTTTTCTCTCTTATTTTCTTTTCTAAATGTACTTGTATATTGTTCACATGTTGAAATAAATTACCAATCAATCAATCAATCAATCAAAAAAATCTCTTCTTTACTTTTCCTCAGAGATTTGATTAATTGATTATTAACTTTCTCTGTGTGTCTGTAGGGCACCTCTAACAAATTCACATAACACTTCACACTCTTGAGACAAAAGTTTTGAAACTCTGCTGTGCACTGTTGCCTTTGTATTAAGAGCTGTGAGCAAAATAAACACATTAATATATTTGGCTGCTCTACCTCTTACGATTATACTCTCGCATGCTGTCAGCATGGCTGCCACTTTAGAAAATTCAGTCGATGTCTTGCTCACAGCTTTCAAACTCCAGTCCTCGAGGGCCGGTGTCCTGAAACTTTTACATGTGTCCCTGCTGCAACACACCTAAATAAAATTAGTAGGTCATTAGCAAGAGTCTATAGAACTTGACTGCATGCTGAGGTGGCAATTCAGCCATTTGATTTATGTTACAGCAGCTCAAGAGTGAATGAACATGTAGTTTTAGAAGTACTTTTTTAAATTAAACTTACACTTTTATTTAAATTTACTTGAGTAGAGTTGGGGGTTGCCACCATGCAGTGAAGTCTTGCTGATACCCTACAAATTTTATTCAGGTGTGTTGCAGCAGGGACACATGCAGAAGTTTCAGGACACCAGCTCTCGAGGACTGGAGTTCAACACCCCTACTCTAGCTATATAACAGCCCCACTGAACAGAGTCCAGAAGTGCATGAGAAGATGACCTTGAAGGGAAAATTAGGGTATTTTTTATTTTTTATAGGTAGAGACAGAACGTTTTGATCATATTTTACACAATGATGCTGAAATTGTATCAAGAATTATGGAGCTATAAAAAATATAAACTCAAAAAAGGTCTTTCCATTGAGGTAACTGGGCAAACACTGGTTAATTTGAGTTGCATAGGAAAATGTTGTGTTTGCTGTGAGGTAGGCAGATCATCCATTTAGTGATTTCCAGAACTAAATTAAAACTCTGAATGTTGAGGAGCTTCGTTTAGCCTTGAGAGAATCTGCCATAATCATCTGGGATCCTGTGAATTTTTAAGAGGGACAAACTTTCCGAGTTTGTGCATTTTACTCTTGCGAGCACTCCTCCGAAGCCTCCGGTGATCGGCAAAACAGTTCAGAATTTTTTTTTTTCTTGAAGAAGCCAGTGGTGCTTCAAATAGGAAGCACAATTTATTCCTGACAAACTGCTTTCCCTGCTGACAACCTGGATTTCATTAAGCCTCGGCCTGGTGTAGAGAATGGGACAGCACTTTTTTAGATGGGCTATTTCCACAGAAGCTTAGAAATTTTAATCATTGATGAGGTCGGTGCAGGAGAGCTTTAATAGAAAACTAATTTACAACCCTTCTGCTAGCTGCATCTGCTCCAGGTTTCTGATAATACAGGCTGAGCTCAGAATATAAGGGGAGTGTTGTTGAGAGGTGCTGAGAGTAATGCCACCATGTTTGGACGGCTGACATCAGGAGGTGTAACAGCCGAATTTTGGTTCCACTCAGAACTGATGGCTTCTGTGCTCCATCAGTAATGCAGTCTTTTCTTTTTGTGTCTCTGCCAACCAAACTGCAACACCTTTTAGGTTTTAAACATGTTAGAGAAACTAAAACACGGTATTATCCAATTTTGTTGATACTAAAGGCAATCGTTCACACTTTGTCAATAAATTAATTAAAGTCTCCTATAAAATCTACTTGTACATTGTACACTACTACTACCTTTAAGACACAGTGGCAAGAAAGGAAAGAATAAGAGAAAGTCATTGTTTACATGCTACAACAGCAGTGGAGCGGTTCTTCTTCGCGTTGCCATCCTTGAGGCCGATGGTGCACGCGTTGGGTTCAGCTTGGTACGCACACAGTGCCTCCCACTCCTTCTCCAGGCGATCCTTATTCTTCAGGTGATCTTCCATGTAGGACTGGAGGAAAAGAGTAGAGTACAATAGAGTAGGTGAGTCAGGCTTATACTTTCCCATCAGAGACAGATTTATGTACATGAAACTTGCTGTGGTGTATTCATTATAGGGTTTCCCTTCTTTTAATAATCTTTGATTGCAATTGTTTTTATTGTGCTTTGGCTCAATATGGTCATGTCTTAAAATTCTGATTTTTTTAAAGGCAATCCTTAAAATTTCTGGTTCAGGATGAGAACCATCTGAACTAAACCAATTACGATCCTCTATTTTAGAAGCTACATTTTTCTAATCTTTATTAAACATTGTGGGTTTTTTCTCCAAGAACATTCAAATAAAAGCAAATAATTATCTAGTGGTGCCATTAAACCAAAGTATTAGTGCCAAAATGCATATTGCTATTTCACTTTATAAGACACACCTATCTTTAGCAGTGTATGCCATTACCTATTAGCTATTAATTAATTCACTGACTTTGATCAACTGCCTACAAATTATTTTGGCATAAAACCATAACACTTGGCAAAGCCATGGTAATGGTATCTGATGGTGAACAGTGAAGCTTTGTTTTTTAAGCAGCTTTGAAAATGAGCAGCCCATGCTCGGAAAATATGGACAGTAGGCTTGTTTTTTAATGGATGAGGCAATGGAATGAGCTGGTGTGGTTCTTTAAATGGTATCAGCGGTGATTTATGGTGGCAGTTACAAATGGGACTGATCTTAATCAGAATTAGCTTCCAAAAAAGGCCTAATGGCTTTCTGCTAAAATGAGAGGAGTTTGTTAAAAATGGAAGTCGACCTGACCAGATGTCCGCGCGGCGGAAGAAAATGGAGAACTGTCCAGATGAAATGCACATATATGATTTTTAACATACAAGCACACGCCTACTCAAATGGCTAACGTCTAAGTGTTGAGGCTTGTTAGTTTCATTAAGTGAGCTCAAAATACTCCCTGTTGAACAGCAGGCTTTACACATGACACTGCATTCACACACACATACACAGAACCCTACTGAAACAGACTTTCCTTGTAGTATCAGCTCTCTATTAAATTTGTCTCAGAGCTGCTAAAAGCAGCAATGATGTAACAGGAGGTCACAAGCTGCGACCCTCCACCTGCACGCAGCCGCTTATCAACAGCGGGAGGCCCGATCCATCAAAAGGCACACAAAGAAAATGCACATACACACATCTGAAGTAGAAACCACACATAAAGGTTTTCATAAGGTCACATGTACAAAAAATAGTTCACCCACATACTGCAAAGACACACAAAAGAAGCATATGCAGGCAACAGGATACACACACTAAGCAAACACTCAAATACACACACAAAATGACAGAATATACACATGCACATAGAAAGCACGTATATAACTTAGGGTGCAGAAAGACACACAGTCCTACAGAAGACACACACACAGTGTCCAAATCTGATGCCTCCCCCCAACTGCCCTCTACCCCCTGCCCCAGTCTCTAATGCCAGAGTAATAGGGTTTTGTGGCTGTGTAAAGGGATTATTGCAATCCAATCAGGAGGTGCTGAGATCACCATGTGTCGGCCAAAGACTGAATAATCCCCTTACTGCAGGGGGGGGGGGGGGGGGGGGGGGGGCTTACAGCTGCCAAAGGTGCTCAATAAAACCCGCTACGCAATAAGACTCTGCTCGAGCCGCCATTGTGGCTCTGACGCGCCACCTAAGCACCTGTAGGAAATGGGAGCATGAAAGCTGGTCGCATAGGGAGGTTGACGTAATGCAGCAGCCATTTTGGATCGAAAGAGAGTGAAAAGAAAGGGGAAGTGGGTGGAAAGAAATCACTGTGGGATACTGTTACTCAGCAGGGAAGGGTATCCAGTTGTGGAAAACACATTTATCGAAGCCACTTCGAGTGCAGTTTCAGGGGACCTGTGCTCTACTTCAGCATTTCTATTTTATGCTCCACTTCATGTTAGAGCAGAATACATATTACCTGACTATATTTATTTAACGGTAATAACAGTTTCTGTGCCGATGATGAATTATTATTGACTGGAGGTTAGCTTCACACTGACCATCTGCAGAATCTGCACTTTTACTTTGAGAATGTAACTGAACTCATAAATTTAGCTGTTAAAACCAAGAATAAGAGACTTGTTACAGAGATTTTTTTTCTCCTTGTGGAACAGCACCTTCTTCCTGCACTAATGGTGTCATACTGGAACAAACATCTTACATAAGGTGCTATCAACGCCAGTGATGAGGCTTTTAAGAGCTAATCTAAATGTCTTAAAAGAGTCTTCTTTATATCTGATGCATTCTGCATCGGTGTAGGAAGTACAAAAAGGCTTCCAAAGCTTTCATGAGGACAAGAAAAGATGGATCGATGTTGCATTATATACATTTTAGAACAAGGTGCCACTTCAACAAGTAAGTAACTTTAAAACTTAAGTCTATTTGCAGATACAATTAATGCTCAGGGTGTCATGGCCCTGGGTCATGTGACCCAGTATTCTGAGTTTCTTGGTGTTTTGTTATTCTTTTTAGTCTAGTTTAATTTTGGTTTATCTAGTTACATTCTGCCATGTTTCATGTCTAAGTTTTCTTTGTTTGTCAAGTTCAAGTCATGTCTGGATCTCCTTATGTTTCCTGTTTTATTTTGAAAGAGTTTTGTGTTTATTATGTTTAGTTTCACGTGTCCTGTCATTATGTTAATTGTTGTCAGCTGTTTTCCCCATGTGATTCTACTTCCTTTGATCATTCCTTATGTGTATTTAGTCTGTGTGTTCCACTCAGTCAGTGTCAGATCGTCTGTTAACCTCACCACAGTTTTCATAGGTTTACTCCATTGTTTCCTCTGTGTTTTCTAGTTTACTCAGTCTTCACAGTTTTGTCATAGTTTTTCACTGAGTGTCACAGCCTTTTTGTTAACACAGTGTTCATAGCCTCCTTAGTTTCCCTAGTTCCTTGTTTTTTCTTCTGCAATCAGCCAATAAAGGCTCGCTTTATTTTTGAAACTACGTTTTGTCTCCACCGTGTCTGCATCTGGGTCTACCTCTTTCCTCACACCGGCCAACTAAGAACTAATGAAATCTCATGCTCTAAGTATTTTGCAACAATTCAGACAACAATCTTCCCATTTGTGAACTCAACACAAACACATAATGCATCATAACCAATCCATCTTTTTTTTTTTCATCCATCTTTCACACAGAGGCACCTATTATCTTATTTTTAGTTAAAAGCTGACATCATCCTGACACGAGGCTAACTTCTCCGCAGCTGAATGCTTCTTCCTCCTCCTCGGCAGACCATATTAGAGTGATTTAACATCCATTTCCCGACGCACATTCATCCTCCAGCTATTGCCCTGTGACCTATCAACTCTACAGATCACATCCCAGCTGGCCTGATGGTGAGCTACGAACACCACAACAGATTCCCAGCATGGCTAATCTCGACGGAGGCCTCCGCTGCAGCATAATCTATAACACTTACTTGGCCAGCAACAAACGACAAGATAATGTGCTTTATATATAGAGTCGCCTAATCCTCTTAAGACACAAGCAGAGAGGATGTGGGGGAGGTGTTGGGGGCAGGGGGGGGGGGGGGGGGGATCTCGGTCCCAGTCACATGGGACCAAGTAATACATTAACGTAGATAAGATGGTGAAAGCTGTTTCGCCTCAAATTAAAATCAGTGGGTGGATGATGACATGGAATTTGCCAGGGGTTTACGAGAGGCAATTAATTTTTGTAGGGAGGTGGGAGGGTTGGTGGAGAGGAGGGGCACTGCAGCTCACGCGTTATTCCTTTCTTTGAAGCTGGTGATTTTTATTAATCACTCAACAGTTGCCTCACTTGAGTGCATGGCTGGGCATTAGATATAAATATTTACTTTTTCAAAGCAGAGCCAAACTTGTCTTGCTTAGTAATGGATTTGATCTCCTGCTGTGACGGTTCCCCGAACGACTCAACTTTTCCCGAAACATACCGACTGTAACCCAGGTTTGTTGCCATCAAATTTGCTACTCAGGTCCAACATCATGGTGTGAAATTCAAATGAGCTCTCTTAACTGTGATTTGTTTTATTTTGTTTTCTTTTGTTGTTGTTTTTTTACAGTGGTGACTGCAAAACAAAAGTATGAGCAGTCACAAGTAGGCACTTTTCAAAATGGTGGACAAGAAAAAGGCAGAACAGAATTGGGAAAGCAGTGGAAAAGGATGAAGAGTAAACACAGGGCAAGAAGAATATGCAATAAAAAGCTGCGTGGATGAAAAAGCAGGAAAATTGGGTAAACGGTAAAAAAAAAACAAAGAAGAAGAATGAAAGATGGGAGGGGCATGAAGAAATGTTACTCATAAAAAAAAGAAAAAAAAAACAGTTAAGAAAATTGGTAAGTGGCTTTTTGCTTTTTGAACTTTTCTCCACCCGGAGAACTTGGGTTAAGAAAACAATCTGACCTTTCGGTTTCAAAGAGTAGCGGGCTGGTTTAAAACTATCATTTTCCTTCCTTGATTTCCTGACATTTTGAAAAAATAATTTTTTTCTACATGACACTGGTATTATTGGATGGAGTCAGCTTGGACAACTCAGAGCTACAGTTTGTTTCACTGAGACCGTGGAGCTGTCCAGGGTGCTGAAGCACACTTCCAGGCCAGTCTGTGTAATACGATACATCTCTGAGACTGTTTTCAATCTCTTGCTCCTGCTCTTTTCTCTCTCAGGCCAAAACTGAAGTGGATTAAAAGGAAATGACATAACTGAAAAAGCTCACAGCCTGCTAACATTAACTAAAAACCAACGTTATCACGGCCCGTGTTGATGAGCACGCTGTGACTTACAAACTACCAGAATC
The DNA here is from genome assembly GCF_051167445.1 of Perissodus microlepis. NCBI lineage: Eukaryota > Metazoa > Chordata > Actinopteri > Cichliformes > Cichlidae > Perissodus > Perissodus microlepis. The sequence continues at coordinate 29,104,056 of NC_140478.1, forward strand.
CTCAGTGTCCTATCGGTTTTATTTCCTCAGTGGAAACAACAACATGGACTTCAAGTTAAATGAGACATCAACTCCTCGTCTACACAGAAGGCTCCTAATAAACCCAGTCCACTGGGAAAGGTTTATTATTATTAAACAGCATAGATGCAATTAAAAGGAGTCCATTTGAGTTACATTTTATGTTTATACTCCAAAGACTAAACAGCAACCATTATTAAATGGGCACAGTAAAAGCATATCTGACTGCATACATTTGTTAGATGAATAAAACATCGTGCTCTTTGAAAATCCACCGTTCTGGATGTAGCAGAGGATGCTTCTATCATTATTTTGACAGTATTGCTGGTATCACAAAATACTGCAAAAACCCAGAGTTGTTCCTGTATGTGTACGTATACATATTAATTCAGCGGGTGTAGGTTTTATATCTTCATATATATTAATAAATATACAAAGCACCTTGAGGCGACTACTGTTGTGATTCGGTAACATATAAATAAAACTGAAATGAATTGGTTATCAAAAATCTACGTCATAACTAATCACTCAACTAAAGCTAATTTTTTTTTCCTAATCCTAACTACATCTGAGTAAAACCATTGCTTGTAATTAGAGGAATTAGAGTGTTTAGTCAATATGGTCTGACTCAGCCCAATTCTCTTTGTCTGGAACATCCCTGGTGTTACTTTTATAAGAAGAAAGAGCAACATCATGGTGTATTTTGGTAGCAGGAGCACCAAACCAGAAAATTCCCCCAAAACTTTGGACTTACTCAACCTAAGGCAGCTTCTAACTAACTGACACTAGATCACAGACGCTGACCAGGGATTTTATTGGTACACATGTCCAAAAGTTAGAGTGTAAACTTTGCAAATCACAGTTCGACAACATGGCATTGGCATATCACCTAAAAACTGCAGTCTTACTTGTCTACATTCATCAGTTTAATGCTTCAGACTTTGAATGTGAGGATTTTTTTAACATATTTTTTTCCCACCATGTTTGGTCTAAAAATGATTTCATAACAGACACCCCATCCACATCGTCTCCTCTCATCAGAACTAAATCACTATGTGAACTGTTATATTTACTGTTACCCTCTAAAGTCAGTTCCAGCAATATTCCTCTGCAGTTCTTGTATGGCATTACCAGTTAAAATGATTCTATTTTCAGAAGTCATATGAATATGATCAGCTCACTTTTTTCATTATTCATTTAGCTGATTAAGCTAGGTACTAGGCAGAGTGCACTTAGTCTACTGTTGCTCATTTAAACCCACCAACCTATCACCTCTCCCTCAGGACACATTCATTTGTTGAAGTGTAGGTAATGATTTTTATCCACGGTTTGTCAAAGTAATCAAATATCCTTTGTTTTCCTTCCTGATTTTAAGATTGGGTTAAAAAAACTACTACTTTTTGACTTCTTATAGACTTCTTTTGGAAAAGGAAAATTGTTATTAGTGAATTTAGAATTTAACAATTTAAAGGTTTAAATTAATTTTATGGGGATGAGGGTCTCTTGGTCTAAAAAGAAAAAGCACCATATTATATGTATGAAATGTTGTGATGAAAAAGTCCACTTTTTGAATTTGCTCTGAAGAGGCTTTTAAAATTTGCATTCATCTCCATCACCTACACAAAATTAATCATCATAGACACATTAGAGTCACTTAGTCTGTCTCCTTGGTTCCCTCTCATCGTTTTATACATTTGTTGCTATGATTTAACAATTTCAGCAATCATCCTGACCAGACTGTGGCCCACACACTGACTGAATGCTTGACAAACACTTTATTTCATGCCACTCTCCAGCGGTGACACCTCTGCAGATATGGATTCATCTCACGGAGATAAAGTAAACGTACCTGCAGAAGTTCAGACCTTGTTGTCAAAACTCAAATCTATTTTCATCTGTATGTGACCCAAGCTTTTTATATGCATGCATTATATACTGTGGGTGCATTTGCCAAACGTTTTAGCTTGGCTGTACGCTTGTGTAAAACAACAGAGATACTCTGCAGCAGCAAAGGGCTGCAGAGGGAGTCATCTCTCCTGAACACAACTCTGGTGCAACTCTCTGGGGTAATTAGTATCTTTGTGCCTATTGAACACATCAAAAAGGCCGCTCTTTCACATCTTGCCGGCAGCCTCATATTGCACAGAGAGAGAGGAGAGAGAGGTGGAGGCAGGGTGGGGGAGTTGGGATGAGGAGGTGGTGGTGCCGTGGGAGGTGGGTTGTTGAAGTGAGTAGGTATGTATCGCAATTATGATGGCGCTTGGCAGAAAGCGACCGAGGTTCAATAGAGATTTTCATCTGCTGTATTGAAGAGGGAAATAAGACTGCTTATAGAAACTGTGGGTGTAATGAGATGTGCAAAAACAAAAAAAAGACAAGAAGAAAGATGAGAGAGAGAGAGAGAGAGAGAGAGAGAGTGATACAAGAGGATAAAAGTGTGCGTGTGCGTGTGTGTGTGTGTGTGTGTGTGAGTGAGAGAGGGGAAATTATCAGTACGGAATATAAACATAAGTAGTTTGTAGTAGTTTGAGTTTAAAAGACTGGTTAAAATGGTAAACCAAGTGGGAGGCAAGATGATAAAAATGGAAGATAAAAAACATCCTATTAATAGAATAATTAGAACAAAACAGAAATTTACTCTAAATATTATTTTGTAAACTCCTTCTCGGGGAAATTAACCTACTTTGATAATCCGACTGAATCCGACTGAAGTTTTCATTGTTTTCTCTGAACGATCAATATTAGACATCTTATTTGGGCCACTGATGTCATTTTCACTTGGCACAGGAGCTGCAGTGTTGGTTCCTAGAATTAATTTAATTGAACATTTTGATGATAGCCAAACATAAGATTATTATTTTAAAAGCAACTTACAGAAATAAGTTGCAACAATCTCATTTTGTTTGTTATTTTGATGCATTTTTCATTCACATTCACAGAAACACGGACACCAAAAAGCACAACACAGGCTCTGCTGGATGAAAAGCTAAACCACTCGAGATGTGGGCACATTTAGTTTAACCAAGGGATCCATTGCCTGGTGTTATTCTTCTCTATTTTCTTTTCTTTTTAAAATAAACTGATTTCATCAGCTCTAGGTGTGTAATAAAGGGTGCAAGTGTATTGGTGTTATAAAGAAAGGTACTCTATTTAAAATAAAGATATAGAAAACAAAACAAAAAAATCAGTTACATTAATGTATTTTTTTTTTATACTAATAAGGATTAGGAATACTATAACAAATTGAGGTAACTGCAATTTCTATTTCTAAAAATGATAGCAGTGCCAATATTAGTTAAAAACTGTAGTGGACTAAAGTTGGTTCATCATTTGAAAATTTCATTCAGATCCAGTATTTTTATTTTCACATGAAATATGTTTGCAGGGCTGTTTGTGGTGAAAAAGTGAGCTGCTTTCGACATATTTCACATTGTTTTGTGTGATGATTACATCCAAACTGCTCAGCTGGAAACTCACCAGGATCATGTGACCAGTTGAGATGTCCATATTTGAGTGGGCAGGCTCTTCGCTCCAGGAGGAAATGCTGCTCCGTGCCGAGGGGCTGACGGCTTGACCGCCATCGCTGAACTGAGAAGAGACGCTGTTGATCCTGGAGGAGATGGGCTCCGGACGCTCGGCTGGGGGCTTGACTGCCATGCGCTGCCGACACAGCTCCTACGGGAAGGAAGGCGGTACAGATTAGTCACTGCCGTCACGTAGGTGGGGCCAAGTAGTATTTTACTCATGCATGACTTACGACACTTGGCTGACAAATTTGTTTGAAATATCTTAACACTAATGATATAATTAGAACTAACAGCAGATAATGTTGCCTTGCTGTAGCATGCTACCTTCAAAGGGAAGTGAATAAATACACCTGACAGTTTGTAAACGGTAAAATAAAACCCCCACTAAAAACATGGAGACAGACTGAGAGCTTGCTTTTGCTGCAGTTGCATCTGATGAGGTTGTTTCTCTTTGATGAACAGTAATGGTGGTAGCTGAGTTTAATGTTTTTGTATGCTGCTGTGTTGCAGTTGTGGTCACTATTATTATCAGAATCTTAGCAGGCTTTTGAGCAGACCTTTATTTGACACATGTCAAATAAAGTTATGGCTGGTTAACACTCATTGGTTTCTTCATAATTGCTGCCCAGGGACTAATTATTAGAGCAACAGCTAATAGTACAGTACACACCATGGTTGGTTTTTAAAATAACTGAACAGTAAAATCAACTAAGCAAGTGAAGAATTAATCACTCTGATCTTATTTCAAAGAGGTTTATTTATTATGTGGCAGAGACAGCTACTGATTAATCTCTGGCTCCTGTCTCCCTCCCTTCACCCTCAACCGGCCAGGGCAGATGGCCCCGCCCCTCCCTGAGCCTGGTTCTGCTGGAGATTTCTTCCTGTTAAAGGGGAGTTTTTCCTTCCCACTGTTGCCATAGTGCTTGCTCATAGAGGGTTGTCTGATTGTTGGGGTTTCCCTGTATTATGGCCTTTCCCATACAATATAAAGCATCTTGAGGTGACTATTGTTGTCATTTGGTGTTATAAAAATAACACTGGAATGAGCTGAATTTAGCATGTTAACAAGTTAGCACTGGCTGGTACCCTTTTGTACCATGTCTGTCTTCCCTCAGTTCAGAGGAAAAATTGACCCTGGCGAAATAGTGTATCACTTCTTTTGTAAAGTGATTGATTGTGATGGAAAAACCAGACAGCTGAAGAATAACACAGTACATCCCAGACAGGCTGAAGCTCTTGGCAAGCAACAACTGTAGCACAAAATGGATATGATGGAGAAATGGACTAACGTCAGCACTGCCTAAAACTAGAGTAGCTGCAAAACACCAGCAACCCCATATACATATGTAATTCACATTTAAAAAGCAGTGTTTTAGGTCACATGGCCATCACTTGAAGTCAGTCATAAGTTCTCAGAATCAAAGTTGACAGTCCAAACTTTTGCCAGCAGAACAATGAAGTTTATTTAATGACTTGGGGGTTCTGTACATATGAGTGTAACATTCCTGAGCTCATTAAGAACCGTTATTTTCATCGTGTTAATTAGCATTTCCTTCCAAAAAAAATCCTGCCTTCTTTATAATGTGTATTTGTGAGTGTTCTTATTATTTCTCTTTTTGTCCTCTAAAATCTAAAAGGCTTAAAATCATAAAAATGAAAAAGGGCCACTGTGGGCATAATGAGAGAATGTGAGTAAAGAGTGGATTCAAGCAACAGAAAATGGGATTTGCTATTAAAATTGGGCTTAGTGTATTCTGACCTTCAGAAACAACTTTCAGTTACAACTTGTGTAGTCATGCTCCTGTAAATCACAAGTTAGTAAAAAACCAAACAAAACACACGAAAAAACAGCAAACTCACAACAAAAAGAATAAAACTAAAAGACATTTTGAACAAAACTGAAATCCTTCCGACTGGCTGTAAACACCTGGGCAAGAATGGTGAAAGCACCAGACACTTAACCACCAACTGCTGAATGCTGGCCAGCTTCCAGGATGTTGGTGGAAAAACAGCATGCATGCTCAGCAAGCTTCCCCTGAATACATTAAAAAAAAAAAATTTATAAAAAGGTTTTGGCAAAGTATGCCGCTCAGTTTCTTAGCAGCAAGTGCAATATCTTCATACGCCTGAGCAAACTGTCATTTTCGGTCTGCTGGATACGTGACCACAATGAAATATTGACACCACATCGAACTTTCAGTCTGCGTCTTCTCTACACAACTCCCAGCAGGACCTTTAGTGAGCTGTAAGGAATGACTGTGCCACTTGATACAAGAGGAAGGAAAAACACACAGTTTTTGAAAATCCGGAACAAAGATGTGCAGAACTAAAACCCCTCATGTTACAGTTAAAACTATCTGTGACCTTATCTGACATGTTTAAATGCTACTGATTATTTTTTGGCATATAATTTTTCGATCTAATTTCCTCAGTTTTGTTTTGAACATACATCAAAAAACTATCAACGCAGCACCTCATGTGTGGATGTAAAGAAACTCAAAGGCAAAAGTTTAAGACTGTGAAGTTAAAGATTTAAAGATGTTGCTATACGGTAAAATAACATTGTGGTATTCTGCGATAACCATCATGTGTAACACAATTGGCTGTTTTTAAAAATATCTTTAAAGGTGAACTTTTTCATTTTTTCAAATGGCATTTAAGTTAAGTTAACAATATTGAGAATAATGAAAAATAATGTTGCGCCTTTTCTACTCTTTCAATAAATTTTATAAAATAAGATTATATTTTGATTTCTCAGAATGAGCAAAATCGTAGTGTTTTTGGAGGGCATATTCCTTTAAAAAAGAAAAAAAAAGATACATGTGCTAATTTAGTGTTCAACCCTTTATTTGACTGGGTTTTTAGGCTAAGCAGAGGGGTATACTCGACATTAAAATAGCATACACTGTTTTAATGCGTTTACAGTGTTGGATGACTTGTTTTACTGAAAAATGATGAGAAACAGTCTTTAGAGTACATTTTCATTGGTTTTAGCGTTGTGTCAGAAGTGTTTTCCAATCAGCAACATGCTTAAACTCTGCTGTGCTTTTTCTCATTTTCTGTAACATGTATCCTGTTTCAGAGATGGACACTACCAAAGATTGAAATAAGGTCAACATGTGTGGAAGTACACCCTGTGAATCAAAAGCTCACCCTTCAGAAAGCTCTTCTCTGATTTCTAAGGACATATCCTTAATAAAGTTATTTCAGGAACACAACTCTGTCTGGCCTGCCCACCTGCTCATTCTTTGGGATGGGCGGCCAATCAGAAGAAAATTGGCTAAAACAGACAGTAATCTCTTGATTTAAATAGTGGGCTTCAGATAAATAAGGATTGTATAAGGTAGTTTCAGTATAGAGAAATTTAGACCCAACCATGCAAAAAAGGCTGTGTAGCTCACCTGCCACAGGTGTAACATTTGCCTGGCTCATGAGATGGTTCAACACACAACAGGTTATATTCAAATAAATCTCTTTCTAAGTCTTATCAAATTGAATGCAGCTTGGAGACAGGCCTTGGGGGAATCTTTGTTTCTGTTTGCCCAATTGGCTGATTTGGTTGTGGGTGTATAATTGCTTTGTTTTTATTGTCTTCCTGCCTCATACCCAACCTCTTTGAATGCTGTAACTAGAATCTTTCCTTAAGTCAGACAACCTGTTAGTCTAACAATAGCTGAAGTTTTGCTGTCATTTTGAACCTGCCGAGGTTTATAGGTAGTACAGAAATAAGCTTTCTGCATTGGAAATTAAGCAGGCTTTCAAATAAACCCGGTTAATAAAATCTAAATAATAAATAAATAAAATCATCTAATAATTGAGTAAATTTGTAAAGGAACAGTTACCTGGCACATCCTTTGCTTTGTACTATTTTAAGCCATACATCACCTGCACGAGCCTACAAGGACGGTGACTACAACAGGAGACCTAGACCAAAACTCTGTGGGTATCTGTGTTTCTTAATGAGAGAGACGCAGATGATTAACTGACCCCGTGTTTGATTGACGGTGGAGGTAATGTGAGCAGGCCTTCATTAGTCCGTATCTGATCTGTCTGATGTTCTCGTAGGTCGGCACCCTGACAATGATCTATGGGCTCGGACACAGTCTCATAAATGCGTGCGGATTATTAAAGTGCTTCGATGCCTGGCCCGGGGATTCTGATGGCGCTGCGGGCGGTGGTGGGGAAACATAAACACGCTTGGATTTAAAAGAAGTGCGTACTAGAAGCTGTTAGAGGAAGCACTGACCTACAGTTAAGTAAAGTCTCAAGTGCTGCTTTTATTTTTAGACTTGCAGTGTCAGTGTTTTGCAGCAGCCTTGTTTTTAGCATGTTTTAAGTTTAGTATGTAAGTATTTAGCATCTAAGTTTGTTGTTTTTAAGTTGAAGGCAGCTTTTGGGTTAGGGTTTAAAACTATTTTGAGTGGTCCTGATGACATTTAATATATTAAATAATTAATTGTCAATAAAAAAAGATCAACAGCCCTTTCACATGTCATTATTAAAACTAGTCACAATAAGGGCATCCCAGCGTCAGTTATCATTATTTTACATAAGCATAACTGACGTTGGCATCCATTCCCATGTGGATTTTTACTTTCCAGTGTATGTAGAAATATTTCTCAGGGTTCCTGAGTCAATGGAGAACACTGAGAAGTAATTCTGGAGAGTTTTACAGTGTTACTCTTATTTATTCAAATGTTTGATTTATGGTTGGAGGCTAAGTGGATTTATCAGATTTAGCCGTGTGTCTCTGGTTACAGATCTGCAGTGCTGTTAGTTCAGGGTTGTAAATCATCTTATCTCGTAATAACACCGCTTTAATCGATATTCTGTGTCAAATGATTAATGTATTAAATAGTTAGCTGTGTGATAACTGCATTATTGTATGATGAGGCGTCCCATTACGACCTTGACTGACCCTGTTGGAGATGTTTTTGGCATGACTAACTTTCCTGATGTGTTCTGAGTAGTTGGAGGTATAGACCACACTAAAGGCTGCACGTCCCTTTATGAATGATGCTCACTAGTGTTAAGGACAGGATATATTTTATTGTTTTAACATTTAAATGCGAAAAAGTAAAATGGCCTGGTAAATGGCCTGTATTTGGGACTTGCTTTACACAACCAGTCATCCACACATTCACACACTGGTGATGGCAAGCTACATTGTAGCCACAGCCACCCTGGGGCGCACTGACACCCTGTTTGGCGAGGCTGCCAAACAGTGGCGCCACCGGGCCATCTGACCACCACCAGTAGGCAACAGGTGAAGTGTCTTGCCGAAGGACACAACGACTGTCCAAGCCGGGGCTCGAACCGGCAACCTTCCGATTACAAGGCAAATTCCCAACTCTTGAGCCACGGTCGCCCCGCGAAGTAGTGAGAAAGACACACAGACTGTTGTCACAGCTCACACAGGGGGTTTTATGGCACCACACAAACTACCCAATGTCAAATCTTTAATAAAAGACAAAAATTGGCCCCATAAATTCCCTTCTGGCTGCTAACTACACCAGTTTGCCCGATTTCCTGTTTTTGCTACATCCTCTGCTCCATTTTTTGTGTTCAATCGGCTCAATCACACCGAATTGTGGGCATTTTGTCACACATGATCAACAGCATTCATACCGGAACAACTGCACACGGTGAACTTTGCAGCTGCAGCAAATTTTTTTATGATGTAATTAAAACTGCCTCAAAATGGCTTCCCTCCGAGAGCCAATTAGAGGTTAAAAAAAAAAAAAAAAAGCAAATAAAATAATGTGAAGGAAGAATATAACCCGGGACAGGTTTAGAGTGCGGACAGTGCAGATTTACGGTGCCAACACCTCCCCCATCCCGGAGCAGTGTCCATACAAACACGAGTATCTTTTCTTTTTCTTTCTTTTCTTTTTTTTTTTTTTTTTTTTTTTTTACAGTGTATTGATTTTAACTATACATACTTCATCACTTTAATGACTTTGGTTAACATCAGCATGCCAGTCTGATGCGTATTTTCCAGCTTTGACTAAACTGACTGAAACACCAAACAACACATGCTAATGCCTTTGGCACTAATATCACTCAAAGCCTGCTAAAGAGTGGTTGGCGTTCCCTCTCTTTCTTCTTTGATTCAAAATCGTGACCACTCACGAGTGAACAGCCTTCCACGTTCAACTTTTTGCTTGTTTACGAGCATGTACGCTAAGTGCACTGAATGCAAAGCAGCCGCACTTGCTGTACGGACGTGCATGACTTGGGACTCTGTAACAGTTGGGTTCCACTGAGTCTTTTACTAAAGACATTACATCTCATTTCTGCTCAGTGGCACTGAATCCATGCAGTCTATTAGATGCTTTTAAGTGAAACCCCTATTGTTAGTGTATTCAAGGTCATCCAAAAGCCCAGTGCTGTGCCAAACAGCAGATATTGTAATGCAGCAAATGAAAAAATTATCTTTCCAGGAAATCCATACTGGCTTTTGCTGCCTTCTCGATTAATTTATAATGAAAGTATAACTCATGAATGAAATGCTTTTTGGCAAATCTAAGGTTTGGAGTCACCTAGATCAACTACTGCATTAGATCTGACAATAAATAAGGGTGGATATACAGTATATGTTCAGCATGATGGAGTACCAATCTCTAAAGAGCTTTAAGTCTTTTTAAATTGATTTTAAGACACAATCCATTCGATCAAAACAAAGGTCTGTCTGGGAGGGAAGGAATCATTATTAAAATTGATGACAGCATTTAAAATCAATCTGAAAAAGATTTTTTAAAATCGTTTTTAATTATTAGAATGTTAGCATAGCATAGTTGCTATATGAAACTATGAAACTCACAGGTAAAAATACACAGATTCACAAGAAGTCAAAAATAGAGTGCATACTAAATTTGCTCCTGACACAGGCCTTTTTTTTTATCCAAGCCACTAAATAAGAAAGAAGAAAATCAAAGAGCATGATGTGGAAAAGAAGGATGCACATGTGCCACATCAACTCTTCCCATATGAATAAAGGTTAAAGAAAAACCCCAACAACCCCCTCTCATGGGCGTCATGCCAGGGAATCCACTTGGTGCCACATGACCATCTCGAATCATACATCAGCCCCGGGGCAGCACAGGGCGTGTAAGTGCTGGGAGGCACGTGCCACCCGAAGCACCCCCTTTTCAGAAAAGCTTGCTAATAGGGACGAAGGTTGGCTTTTGGGGTGTGCCAGCAGAGCCTGTCAGGCTCACAGGGGTACCTCTGTTTACATGCCCCTCTGACCAAATCAAATTCAGAGGCTTTCACCCAAGTGCCCTTCCTCTGTGCTTAAGCAAACTAGCAAATAAAAGGGGCAACATAACACAATCTGTGTTAAGGAAAAGGGATTTAAGGAGTAAAATAAATTATAATTAAAATATACATAGAACGGATACTTAAAAAAAAGAAACAGAGGAAAGAAGAAAAGAACAGAAGGGATACAGAGAAAACAGAGGTGTAGGACAGAACGAGAGTTATTGTTTGCTTGTTTAATCTAAACTGAGATGAACTGGAAGCGCATTTTGCACATATTCATTGGCGATGTTAAGATCTTATGATGTTGATGAAAGTCCTTGAAATTGAATTGAGAAAGAGAGAGATTGTGAAAGTGGAGTAAGGCAGGCTGAGGGACGCCAAAAAAGAAAAACTAAAAAACCCTCATCAGTAACAAGTCTATATTTTTTTATTTCTTAAAAAATATGCAAATATGTTCATTAGTTACCAAAGCATTTCTCGTGTTTCAAGAAAATTCCTGGTGTGGGTGATGATATCTTTAAAAATGATAATGCTTCAAGATGATATCTCTTGATTTGTGAAAAAAAATCCATGCAAAAAGTTGAGCCTCGCCGCAATCTAGTGCAATGATCTCACGCTGCGGAGCGGATAGTTTCCTCTCTGCTTTGAGGGGGGGAAAAGACTTTTAGTAGCAGATAAAAGTTCGAATCAGATGTAAAGGTAAACTGACAACGACGTTGCAGACTCCCACGTTGGCAGCAGAGTAATCCAGGGACTGACTGACTGACAAGCATCATCCACCATCTCCCCGCCCAGCGCTCTGACACGCTGCACACAGTCCTCTGTCGACGCTTGTCAATCAACATCTCCTTTGTCGGTGTCGGCCAATCCCACATTGCCGTTACACCGTAACTGCTTGACTGACACGCTGGGAGCCGGGGAGCTGAGAGCCAAAGGTGGAGGGGATTCAGAGGGAGGTGGTGGTGGTGTGGTGACGTGATTGGAAGGCGGTGTGTGTGTGCGTGTGTAAGGATGTGAAGCGAGGCCTCAAACAAACGCGCCCAGGGCAAGAGTCATTAATATGCAGTGGTTGGTTAGAGTGTGCATGCATACACACAGCACGCATGTGTTTGTGCATATTTGTGTCTATTTGACAGCCAGCATGAAGGAGCTGCAGTAGTAAGGCCGTCAGGCAGCCTGCCGCTTACTGTCTGCTTTAATTGCATGTAGCCCTGGAGACTGTGCACACACACACACACATACACACACACACACACACACACATACACACACAGACAGACTCCAGCCCAGGGAAGCCCTCTACACAGCAGCGCTGACAAAGAGACGAGGTTTACACGGCTAAGATGGGAGCTGAACACTGAGGTCTTTCACTGAGGATGACGGCGGCTCACTGTCGAGACTCGATAAAGACGACAGAGGAAAGAGAATCAACTAGAAGAGCTTTGGGAGTGCGAGCAAAGCAAGACTGAAACCTCCCAAGAATGAGCAACACAAAGGTTTTTGTAAGCGCTTAATCAGATAAATAAAGCGGAAACACAGCCTTACGTGTGAATTTTAATTAGCATTTTTCAATTAGAAGCTTAAAGTGACTCTCGGAGTTAAGTAACCGAGAAGATAAGTTTTTCACTCTGAGGAAAAACAAATATTTTATGTAGACTGAGATCAACCTATCACTGGCCAGGGCACTCGTGCAAAAAAGATTTTTAATTTTAACGAAATTTTTAGCGGCATGAATGTTGAATCGTCTTTTAGAAACCTCTCTCGCTAAATAGAGATATTGCTTACCAGTAAGGGAGAAGCATCCCTTACTGGTAAGCAATATCTCTATTTGCAAAAAGCAACATTGTGAATCTGTAAGTCACCAGTGATGAGGTAAACCTTTGACGCAGTCCCACAGTCTATTTCAGGAGGTAAAAATCCCTGAAGAGGAGCATAAAATGTAAAGCACTTAGGGGCCAAGCTGGGCTCATTATAAAATCAATGCTCACAGGACTACTCTCATTTAAAAACATGGTGGGGAAAAGGTCAGAGAGAGCGAGAAAGAGAGACGGAAAAATCTCAATCTAATTCTTTGCTCAAAAAGCCACTTAATATTGGATTCTGTAAATTAAATTTCACACTCTGCTATTCCGGCCAAAGGATAATTACCGCAAGCAGAGGAAGGAATGGAAATAACTCGAGGTGGAAAACCTGTTGGATTGGTGATATTACTTCATGTCTCAGACAACAAATTATAGCAGGAGACAATCAGCGATCACCACACACCATTAACGTAGTTAAAACATGTCGACACGAGAGTGAAGGCGACGCTGAAAGAAGAGAATCACAGAGTCTGTCTCCTTTAAATCACAAAATCAGCCCCGGAGACTAAAGCAGGGATTTTCAAGCCATTTAAAAAAATTTAAATTTTTAATTACATAGAGAAAAATAATAGTGCATTTTGGTGTGTTTTTTAAATAATCTAAAAAAGATGAGTCCTAAAAAAATATAATTTGTGACCAAATCTTACTGTGGATTATTTATGTTTCTTTACATAGAGAGTCGTGTGAGATTTACTGTAAACAGTACAGGTAATACAAAAACTGTAAAAACAAAACAGTGCACCTCAATAATAAACACGTATCGCGTTGTTCTGCAACGGCTGCCATCAGTTGCAAGATGATGATTACAAGAAGCAAAAATATGGTTGTAATAAAAGGCTCTCTCATTATGAAGGTCCACAAAACTTCCACTTCTTAATGTTATGCACACACAGGAGAACTCCTGTTTATGCATCTTTCATGTGTTATAAACACAACACATTTTTTTAATATAAATATATATGTATAATGTGAATGTGTGCACAGATGGCACAGTAACAACTCCTACCTGGTAGGTGGCGGTAGCATCGCTGCTTGTATCTGTTCCCAAATTGGTGAGCTTTTCTTTGATCTTGTGGTGGGAACGGTGCCGGAGGCAGTAGACCACGGTGGAGGCCAGCAGGACTCCAACGATACACAGGATTGACACGACGGTGAGAATGAGGAACTTGGTTGACTCTGTCTGGCTGTACTTGGTGGGGATCTGGTTGATCTGGCTTCCCTGTGGGCCACAAAAGAACAGATGAAAAGGGTTAATAAATTGCGTCTATTACTATTTTTATCTGCGGTGAGTGGTTCTCTTTGCAGCTCAATGGGTAGAGCGTGGTGCTGCCAATGTCAAGATAAGAGTTTTGATTCATCCACCCTGCTAAAAATGACTGCGGTCGTGATGGAAGCAGGTGCTTTTGGGAAGAAAAAAAACCCGCAGGGGTGTGAAGCTGTGTACCTAAGAGTGTGCATGCTTTCAGGTGATTTTACTGATCAGTCAGACAAGAGGAACTAATCTGCAAAATCATCTGGCAGTGTGTTTGATTGGAACAACCCTGCAGGCTCTCAGAGCTTCATGGCACATGGTTTGATACTCCTGGATTAAAGCAGCCACCAAAGAGGCCAAAACCCCCCCAAAAACAAGTCACACTGGAATCCTTCGATTGACAAGATAATATAAGCGTGAATTATTTTTGCTACTAATCAGGGTTGCATGGGTAGATGAAAGTGTAAATCACATGGTTCTTTTCTTTCCTTTTTTGGAAACGCATAAACATGCATATCACTGCGCTCGATGAAAAGTATAATCACAAGCGTTTGTTCCACCATCTGTGCCCAGGAGTGCATAGAATGCATAAACTCCTGTTTAGTAAAGCATTCTGGATGTCTCTAGACAGCTCAACACCCCGCTTGCTATATTGGAGGAATTTTCTACCACCATGCACAGAGGCAACAGACGTTCTGCTGTCTTGAGCAAGTGCCTCGCCAATTCCGACCTCAGCTGCAATTTAATCCAGCGTGAGAGAACCAGATCCTTCAGCAAACAACTAGAGATTAAAGATTTCTTTTCAACCAGTCAGCTGCTTAAGATAACACAATGGACACATACTGTATGATAAAAGTCTGTCTGAACTGCTTCACGAATGTGCAATCATTTGAGAGCGGAGAAGTAAGTCTTATTGAGCTGTTCATTATGAGCTGCAGCTCCGACTGCTGCTTGCTGTTCATTTTCAGACACCAACGCGCTCCAGATAATGGGCCTGTTGCATTTTACCTGACTACTACTAGTTAACAATAGGCAACATAATTCCCCGTTATTACGCACAGCATAATGATCTTGCCAACAAAGAGCGAGGCAAGAACCAAAAGAGTAGAGCTACAAATTGCATAGCCAATGACAGGCCTGTAATTCCTCTTCACAAAGAATTATCAAAAGAAATCAATCGCAAAAACAGCTTTTCTTGACTTGTTCCTTATTTGGAACCATTTTTTCCCCCATATCTTTGTCGCACAAAAGAGATTACCACTCATTTACGGGTACAAAAAATTCAAACGCTTGATGGTCCCAAGCACATAACTATGCTTATCGCTGCACTCATCATTAGTTTGTCCTAGCTGTAATTTTATGTTGCATATTAAGCTTGTTTAAAATTACTTTTGTATTCTGACAGAGAAAAATAATGATTACAAAAAGAAAAAAACAAAGGTTTTCTCAACCCTGGAGAAAGGCAGCTTGAGGGTGGAAAAAAAAGGGAGGGGGCGGAAAAAAAAATCCCTGTCCCTCAGTGGTAGAGGTCACGGAGATTAGGCGAGGTGTGGCGTGGTGAGTTAATGGAAAGGAGGCTTTGAAAGCAGCAGGGAGAAAAGGGGCAGTCCTGTCGGATCCCTCCTGCCTGCCTGTCAGCACAGAGAAGCCCTGAAACCCTGGGAGATGGGAAAAGGACCGCTCTACCCTGTTAAAGATTGTTCTGGAATTCTTGTGAGGTTTCGGGGAGTGACCCCCACCCCACCGCCATCATCACTCGATAATGCACCCTCCCTTCATCGTTCCCCCCCACCCCGTGATTTCATTCATTGCCGCTGCTGCATTCAGCACCTAATAAAGAGTGCCCGCAAAAACACACACAATGGGGGACAACAGTTGTCCGATGCTTTGTGGGGTGTCCAATTTGCTTGGGGAGTTCTGAGCCATACTGTAAAAGCTGGTCGCATAGTAATGTGACGGCCCTGAAAAAAAAAAAAAAAAAAAAAAAACAGCAGCTGTCTCTGAGTAAGGCTCTGAATTAAAGTAGAAAATATATATATATGTATGAGAAGTAAAAATTGTGATTCAGCTTTGAAGTACAGGGCACATTAAAGATTTATCTGCAAACTCAACTTACTATAGAGCCTGTTCATGAATCAGTAATAAAGATAATGTAGGGAGTCTGTTTATATTACATTTATATGGCTGCTTGTCCTAATGTTGCATTACACATCTGCACGAGCAGACGCAATTGATTGTGGTTGGCTTGTGTATTTTTAATGTTTCTCTTCATTAATGTGCTTTTAATGTAAAAGATCGCGGCAAAAAATATCAGCCGTTAAGAAAGCATCATAAACAAAAGTAGCTGAGCAGTAGCCTGTATGCGTTGTGGGCTCGGCAAGCCCATTAATAATGCATTATTGCTGATTCCACATGCTTCCACTGCAATCATCTTTTGCAAAATGTATTTTTTTTTTTAAACCCATGGATCAAATAACTTCATTTGTCATTTTACTCCCCGAGTCATCTCATTGTTTTGTCAAATTAAGTTTCATGGAGAGGGATTGCATCTTGCTTGGCTAGTAATGGCCCATAATTCAAGGCCCTAACTGTAACAGCTCAGTCATCTTTCACGGGACAGATGCCGGCGTTTCCAAAGCACACTCCCCACTCCGTACACACACACAGGCAGAGACGCACGCACTGATCCCACCTCCTCCCTCGGCCTCTTTATCATGGCTGCCTAGCATGTCTGTCTATTGATTCAAACAAATGTAGCCTGACCCCACCTGCTTAATCAAGTTTGGTTGCAGTTGTTAGTAACAGTAAAAGGGGGTGGAAGGGTGTGTGTTGAGCGTAAGAGGGGGAGAGAGCGAGAGAGCGACTTGAGGGCGTATGACTTGTTAGTTCACAGCTATGAAAAACGAGCAGCCATTCTAGCCGAGCTGCAGCGGCAGATGTAGCAGAAATTTGCAATGATTGAAAATCAAATGTTTGCTCAGGATGGGAGGTGGAACATTCACACATGAGCCAACGCATGCAGCCATTACTGTGAAAATGACTGTACAGCCTTTTCGGTAATATGCATTATGAAACTAAACACTTGCATTTGAAAGCTTGTACTCGATGTAAGTGTGTTACCTATATTGTACTGTATGTTTCCAGTAATAAGCGGCAATCTGCTCGTCTCTGCGGTTCTAAGGCCTTCATCGTTTCTCACTCCCGAGACTTAACCCTTTCAATCTAAGGTGAATTACAGCCCAGCACATAGAAATGAAAGGAAATGTAAACTGGTTCACGTTGCTGGTGTGATTGTAGGTGAAAAAGGAATATCACTACGACTGCTGGGTTGAATCGCTAGACGGATTAAAACAGAAATTCAGGCTTTAATCTAAATCATTCCTGGCTCGGAAGTATTTTTCTCATGGTTCAGACAGACAAAGAAAAAAGCTACAGAAATCCTGTTTGTTTCTGGAAGTAAATCGGCCGTTCTGATCAAGACTTTTTGAGCGAGCGTCTGAACATGAAAGAAAAATGTTCTCTCCCCAAAGGCAGAGGGGAGATGGGAGTTCCTTTCATGCTTCCACTTCCATTGTCCATCTGCTCCCACAAAAATCGATTGTACTTGCAAATTTTTCATTTCATATAAGCAAATGTGGTTTGACATACAGTGTGCAGTGCCTCCTGACTATTTCTGAAAAGCATTAATGTAGCCCGTCAAGGATGCCGGCTGTCTGTCTGGCTGTAGACGCTGCTAGGTTCATCCCTTTTCAGCAAATATCAGACACACTCCCTGCAGACAGATAGGCGCCTTTACACAGGAGGGAAAAGAACAAAAAGAATAGCAGAACACCTTTGTTTTTTGTTTTTTAATCACATGGTGAATTTCTTTAAGCAGTTTAGTGTTAAAATCTTACTTATGTGGGCAGCAGCCTAAATTCCATAGACTTACAATAATCTTCTTTGCAGCTGTTACTACTAAAACCTTACTTAAATCAATTAAGAAAATAGATTTAGGTTAACTCTCCTCAAAAATGTGAGTAAATCATTCATTGGAAAAACTAATGATTCTGGTCTTTGGTTTTGCGTGGACGTTTGGTGGTGGAGCGGTTAAGTCTCCTGGTCGGTATGAGTGTGACGGGGTGTATATGTGTGTGCGTGAATGGGGGTGTGGATTAGCCAGGCTTCCATAGACAAAAGGCAGATGGATTTGCACGGCTCCGGCTTATTCAGAATGGGTAAAAAAGGTCAGAGGGAGAGCGCCGGCCAGCTTTTGTTTTCCTGGACGACGACCGCTGTAGAAAAGATTTATCCCTCACCTCTGATTCATTCCGGGCCTTTGAAAAAGTTCAACCAGGGTTTCAAGAAAACCTTTCAGCAAACAAGCACACAGAAACACATCATTCATACACATGTATGCACGCACACGCACACACACACACACACACATAGCGGGATGCATGAATAAGTACATTTTTACTATGCGTGCATTGCAAGAAATATGACTACATTACATTTCATGTACTTACATCTGCTGGTGCACAGTTGCATGTATGTATGTCTTTCAACAACACACCCACACACTCTCAAACGCCGTGCACTGATGTCTGCACACTGCACGCACCCAAATTCAAATGCACCTGAGTCAAACTTTGCACAAAACAGAAAAAATGATCCTTTGCTTGTATAAGCACCCACTTAAAAACCAAGCAACAACTCTATTCATTTCACCTCACCTTCACCGGATTAAACCGATTCTTCTGCGATATCACAAATTGCACACAAATTAGGGCAATCCTCGAAGATGAATATCACAGCATTAAAAAAAACAAAAAGAAAACAAACCACAAGGTTATTTAAAGTTTGCACTCCAGCAGTGCGAGGCGGCAGCTGAGCAAAATGAAAACAGCAGCAAATCCCATTAAACTGAATGTTATTACAATGTTACGGTGAGATGCAGCTGCATGAAGCCCCCTCGACCACGGTGCGCCGTCACTCACTGTCTAAACTCCACGGATACTCCCACTGCGCGTTCACCTTTAAAATATTCGACTTTCCGGGACAAATTTTAGGCAATTTTTAATCAAGCGAAGGAATTTCTATCGACACACTAGGTTCTAAATTAAACTGATGCAATATTGTATTTGAAAAACAATGTGTTTAAAACTAGGGCACACTCCGTCTCTTTTAGAGAAATGACTGAAAAGAGCGATACCAGAAAAGACCCATCATCTTTAATATTTCGCAAAGATTTGTGGGATAATTCGACAGCTGTGGGTACTGATTAAAATCAGCCCACATTAGCATGCAAAACAATTAAAACCTACCAAAAATCCATGGTGAGGTAATGCAACAGACACCTCCTCTTGCGTCTATTTCCCATTCCACTCCGGCTGCACGGACTCCACAGACTCAGACAGCATCATACCAAAGGAGGAGGAGGAGAGAGTCAGTGAGTTGGAGAGAGAGGGAGTTTCATCTCCTCCCATCATCTCCTTTGGAAAAAAAAAAGAAAAGAAAGTTCCCAGCTTTCTTTCCTCCCCCTCTTCTTTTTTATGCCATTAACCTCATCCCTTGTAAATAACAAAAAAGAAAAGAAAAAAAAGGAGAAATGCACCAAAAGATTTCTCTCCAGTCTTCTTCCTGATGCAATTCAAGATACGTTTGGAGAGGAGATGACAGGAAAAGAGAGGAGAGGACGAGCAGCCTCCACTTCCAGAGGGAGGAATGATGCTATTTTTTTTAAGGAGAGAGAGACTACAAATGTGCTGTGGGGCTCCTCCTTATATTCTTCCCATCCCTCCCTCCATTCCCTGCCTGTCTACAGCACATGTCACCTCCCCTTGTTGCCATGGCTACGGCTCCACATGTTGCCGACAGGAGGAGGAAGAGGAGAGGAAGAGGAGTTGAGGACAAGAGAGTAAAAAGGGAATGAAAAGAAAAGGGGGAAAAAAGAAGAGAGGACTGGAAAAAAAGGAACAGGACAGGAATGATGAGGGAAGGAGGCAAAGGAAAGGGACGAGGCTGTAAGGAAAGGAGGAGAGGGGATAAAGGGAAAAAAAGCAGGACATTCCTTTTTACAAGTCATTCCGACTCGTGCTGCTTCTTAAAATCTTGTTTTCCTTCAATCAAATTAAAGTTATTCTGTAGATGTGGCGACATCGGTTTGTTTTCTGGGAACAAATGGAAATATCTTCAGGCACATCAGTCCTCTGCTGCCAAGAAACTGCTGCTCGATTCAAGAAAATTCAGGCGACTAAAGATTTCTCTTTAAGCAGAATTATCTCCATGGGCAATGCAGTGTTTTCTTTCCCAATCTGACTTTAATAGGATTTTAGGACTATTGGAACTTGTTAAAGTTAAAGGTAAAAAATGTGTAGATTTCCTTCCACCGAACTAAAAGATTTTTCTCTCACTCGTAAAAAAAAAAAATTATTGATGTGTATGACTATTGACAGAAAGTGAGCTGTTTGTGCGGTATAACAAATAGAAACTGACAGCTTACTTGCAGTTTTGATTTAAATTGAAGGACCTGACTGTGACCTAACTGTTTGCATGTGAAAAATATTAGTTTTATTTAATACATTACCAAATATTTGCTCATAGCTTTGAAAAAACAATCACATACAGATTGATTTATGTCTTTCAGTTTACTGTACCCAGCTATTCTTCTTTCGTAATCATTGTTGGCGAGAGTGAAAAGGACTAACAGCTGCAGCGAACGTGGACCGTTAGAGAATTAAGTTGGGAAGCTGTGTTTGTCAGCGTACTTGCATGTGTGTTTGTGCATTTGAGTCAGAATTTTTTTTTCTCATGTCAGATGTCTGTTGGGGTTCCTTGTCTGTGTGTTCGTGGATGGAAAAACAACAAACTTAACAGTGTTTGCAGTTGAGCTTGAAAAAAAAAATTTAAAAGAGAGGGCAAGGCGAGGAGATGCTGCCTAATGCAATTGACAAGGTCCTTCCTGGGGAGCGTGTGTGTGTTTGAGTGTGTGCGTGGGGCTCTTCAGTTCATCTTTCTTTTCAGTCCCCTGCATCTCCTCCACATACACCCCCACACAATCTTTTGTCCTCCTTGGTGGCAGCTGGAGGTGGCAGGCAGCGGAGACCCTGCTCTCCTCTGTGTGCCGAGAGGGCTAGGAGGGTGGGGGCAGGGAGTTGCTTGGTGGAGTTTAGGGGGGGCTGACCGGTACCTCCCACCTCCCATCGGTCCAACTCTCAATGCTTTGAACGCAAGCAAAAAGAACTGGAAGTGACAAAGTTGGGGAGCTTTGGTGGCCTGTATTTGATTTCCTCTTCCTTTTTAGCAACGTGAAAATCGCTTGCCGTTTTTCTGTTTTTGTTCCACACACACACACACACACACACACACACACACACACAATGCAATACTACCTGTCTGCATCACAGTTTTAACATCAGGCCATAAGCAGAAGTGTTAAATTGTTAACTCTGAACTCTCAATCAAGCAGTTCCAACCTAGAGAACTTTGGTTAGTTTGGATAACAATTTGGTCCACCTATTATGGGAAATACTACTTTCCTATAGCACCAAACAGCTGATACACTAACAGTGGGAGAGACAGACGCTTTTACTCAGGAGTGCGTGGAGGCCAAACATTTGCTCAAAGGAAGATAAATACATCCACTCAGATTATTCATGTGGCAACGTACTTGCTGGATATGTACATAGACATCTGTTTGCCAATATATTAACTCAGATGAGCACATATACTGTCATTATTTTTTCCACTTCCAGCTTAATACTGTAAATATTGATAATATTAATGTTATAAAATGTACTCAGAGCAAGCTACATCGTTATGGTACAATACAGTATATTTTTCTTGGTGAGTGGAGCGTCTCATGGTACATAAATACAAATAATACAGAAAGTGCTTTGAGATTTATTTAAATTAGTAAATTATTTTATATTTCGACTTAGATTGTTGTGGATGTGTGATATGATTTTTTGTTGCTTATGTGACTAAGAGCAGTATTAAGCTTTGGTTGAAAATGGGCCACCAAGACAGAGACTCCTCCATCCAACCGGAAATAAATCTCAAGGTGTTGAAATGTTATGTTCCCACAGCTGAGAGTGAAGAAATTACAACAAAGCTGATATCTTGTCATAGTTGAAGAAAGATGCAGTTCACTTTTTTTCCATATTGACAAGACAGCTTCATGCAGTTATTTGTTGATTTGTTGAATGCACATCCATAATGCAAATCTGCTTTTTGAACACATCCCAAAGGCGCTATATTAGACTGAGATCAGGCCTTTTGAGTACTGTGAACTCGCTGCCGTATTCAAGAAACCACTATCAGATGATCTGTGGTTCATAACATGAACTGTTGTCCTGCTGAAAGCAGATGGGTACACTGTGGTCATGAAGGGATGTACATAAATGAGTAACAATGCTCGGGTAGGCTGTGGTCTTTAAGCAATGCTCAACTGATACTAAAGGATTCAAAGTGCACCAAGAAAATATCCCCCACACCATTACAGAGCCACTAGTTGAACAAAGCAGCGATCTGCGCTTTCATTTCATTTATCCCGAATTCGGAGCCTACCATTTGAATGTCACAGCAGAATCTCTTCAGACCAGGCAACATTTTTCCAGCCCTCTGTTGTCCAAGTCAGAAAATTATAGCCTCAGCTTCCTGTTCTTAGCCGACAGGAGGAGTACCTCTGCTGCTGTAGCCCATCTTTCGACCAAGCTTTAACGAGTTCTTCTTTTAGAGATCCTCTTTTGCATACCTTGGTTGTAATGAGCGGTGGCTTGAGTTACTGTTGCGTTCCTATCAACTCAAAGCTGTCTGGCACATCTCCTCCGACCTCTGACATCCACAAAGCACTTTCGCCCAGAGTGCTGCCACTCACTGGATATTTTTTCTCTTTCCATTTTAAGACTGTTCTCTGGAAAATTTAGCTTCCAGTACTAACAGTGAAGACAGTTAGCAGGAGCAGCAGAATTTACATCTGCTACCAAGTTAACTGTTTAGCAGAGGCGTAATTTTACCTCAGAGTTCTTTGCAATATCGCTTTCTTTTTTTCAGACTTGGACAACTCACTGTGTTTAATTGCTTTTTGAAGATTGAATCTTTCTATTTCAAGGACTATGTTACTCTAACATTTGTTCACTGTTAACATTTTCACAAACTGAATGAAGGTGATTTTTTATTAAACCTGAAGTCTTTGCGTACATTTTATAAAGCAGCCTGAAAACAGGTAGCTGTGATTATCATGAAGACTTGTAAATGAGGTTATGAACACTGAGCTGGATTTTATTTAGTTAGCAGTTATTCAGCAGCACCTTACAAGGCCACAGTTGCATGCACATTAATGTAAAGGGAGGTGCTGTGGGTGCTCTTCTTTACAAGGATCAGATTTATCTGAAAGGAGCACCGTACTCATACTGAATGGACTTCCTGGATCATGGAACATGCTATCTCAGATTTCCGTGGATGACATAAGTAGAGGAAACATGCTGTTAAAAGGGGGAAATGGTGCTAGCTGGGTAGAAAAATTCAAACCATTTGGTAAAATTAGCAATTTTGTGTCCCAGATTCAAGCACAGAAATTCTCACAAGTGGGAATTTTTCCAAATTCAACAAGGAGGAAATGTCTTCTTAACATAACACTTGGCAATCCTGTAGTGTCAAACCTGATGGTTGCAGATGCTTTTTGGCCACTTCTGCATCCTTTAAAGCTGGTTCATATTCTCTGCACCCCGGGTAAAATATAATGAAAAATAGCACATCAGATATGTTGTATATATTAAGATAAAGGAATTAAACTTTCAACCCAATTAAAGCCATTATCAAATTATCTATTTAATACCAGTCAGGAAGGTATTAAATGAATTTTTCAAAATAAACGGAATCACGTGAAATAGTATGCAGAGTGTTTCCGGATGAGAGGTCAGGTGCAAAAAAAGTAAACCTTAGAACAGGCTTTTCAACGCAGCACGTCATGTAATAAATACCCACAAAAAATGCAGCCGTTTACACTTACCATATGTCTAAAAATGTATAGTTTCATGCATCGGTCAAATGACTCGACTCCAGGTACACGACAAGGCAAGTCGAGTTGCCCAAGATTCACAGAATTTACAGAAAATGTAAAAATTGTGTGATATATATCGTTGTCGGGACGATAAATGTCCTATATCGGGATATGAGATTTTGGTCATATTGCACAGCCCTACATCACGTTAGCTGTTAAAACAAGTGATCCTCGCAAGCATTTTAGATTTAAAGTGCCTGTTGGGCGCTGGTTTAGCTCAGTGCATTGAGCGGCCGACCACATGCTATATAGCCGAAAGCGGCCGGCCCGGGTTTGAGTTCAACCTGCATCTACTCAGCTGAATGAGGCCTTGCAATGTTAATACTGGTAGCTAACTGCAGATACTGTATATGGCTGAGACCAAATACTTACCCTGTGTTTGTAGTCCAACTGTTATTTTTAAAACTTCTCCCAGGATCCTTCACTGTGAACTTCACACCTGACCTTGCCCCGCTAGTTTTTAGTCAGAACTAACTATTTCGTTTTCTCCACTGCTCCTTTTGTTGGCTATAAGTCGTAATTCGAGATTGCGAATTTGTTTGCACGACACTTCTACGGTGCTTTGCTGAGGTTTTAAGTTTATTTAGTTTCTTTTTGTTGACATGTAAAATGAGAAGATTGATGGCGACCATTAAGATCTCCTCTCCGCATGAGACTGCTTGACTTTATTCTCTCTGCTATCACTTGAAGCCTCACAGAACCCAGAGTGAGAAGTCCCCACTGTCATTAACTATGGATGAACAGAGGATTTTAGACCAACAATCTCCACATAATGAGCTCGGAAAACATCACTCAACTCGCAACCTTAAAAAACAGTCATGTCTCCCTCTTTGTGTGACGGCTTCAGAACGACACGGGCATCAACTCCGCCGTCAGCTCTGTCAGATGGTAACGACATCAGAGGCCATCATCGCCTGGATACTCACAAACAGCTTGTGTGATATTCAAACGGTCACCGATGGATACGAAATGAAAGGCTGTCTCTCATGTTGTTCAACAAAATGACAGCTCATTCAGCCCAGGACCACCAAACCATTGTCCTTTGTGTGGTGCAAGTATTTTGGATTCCTGTGACCCACCATTCTGCCCCCACATGCCTTGTGTTCGAGGATGGCACCCAAGACAAAAGAGCCATCATCTGCATGATATGGTAGCCCCTCAGCCCCGACGCCCCCTGGGACATAAATCTTCAGCATACAGTAAGCAAGCATAACATCTGGTCTGACTGACAAATAGACAGTGACAAAGTATTTCATACAGTTTGTGTTAAAGCAGCGACTGAAAACCCACTAGTTGCACCAAAGAAAATGAGGATGTACCTTTCCAGTTCTGGGCAGAAAGGAGAACCAAACACACTCAATACTCTGAGGACTTTCCATCTTTAAAATGAGCACAAAACAAGAGTGCAAGAAGCTCTGTTAAAATTTAAGGTAAATGCAGAGCAAAAAGCAATGGATGTAGCGCTTTGTAGCAAAACCATTAAAAAATAGTGGCCCTATAGGCTTCATATGATGAAGTGCTTCATGCTTACCAGCAAACAACAGTGGCCACAATTTTTTTTTCGAAAGAGTGCATGAACCCAGACTTGACTGGGCTTTCTGTCCCCTTCATTTTTTATTGATTTTTTTCCCTTCCTCAGGTTTTCTCACGCACACACACACGCACACACACACACACACGCACAGACACACACACACACACACACACACACACACGCACACACGCACACACACACACACACACGCACACACAGTGCCTTGTCTTGTACCTTTGGCTAAGCTCACTTCACATGCTGGAAAATGGCTTGACAGCGGAGGCCGATGTAACTGTCTTCCCTCTGCAGTCAGAGGGACGAGCATGAAACAATTCTCCTGACAGTCTTGACTGGAGCAGCATCACCATCAGGCGGTCTAAGTCTGCGAGCTCCGCTTCACCAGTCCAATCACACCACGAGAGTTTAAAGGCGCCATGTCCTGTCTGCTGTTCCCCGCCGTTAAACAAGCGGAGACTGTCCTTGGCCATAAAACCGTCTGCTCATTTGTTAAAATATGTTTTCCTGGTAACTTGAACATGCTGGGACACCTGTGGCTAATGCACAAATATATTTTTTTCCTTTGAAAACAGTAGCACTGGCATTTTATTGAAACATATGTTAACCTCTTGAGACCCAGACTCTTCCACAGCATGCATTTTCAATTTCTCTTTGATATTTGGGCAAATTGGGACCCGATGAATGTAAAAACAAAGAATTACCAGATATTTTTTTTTACCTGATTTTTGTTTCTAAGAAAAATGAGAGCCAACATATATGATATTCGCTTAAAATTTCGATAGAACAGTAGCAGTATAATGTCCTCGTAAGTGGATATCAGGACCTTGTAGAGCAAAATTGAGTATTTTAGTCTAGATAACCAAAAATGTGATGTCCACATATGCGGACGCCAGGTCCTAGGAGGTTAAACTTTCACCAACAGGCCAATGATACCCACTCAGTTATTGTTGTAATTGACTTAAACTAACTCCCTGGCAGAGCCCTTCGACTGCTGTCCCTGATTAACACTTCATCCGAAAGCAAGTCCAGTCCACTGAAGATATGACATAGTGCAAAGTGCTTACTGAAGGGACATTAAATGTGAATGTCACACAGGTTTGTGTATACATTGGTTTGCTTGTTTTATGTGTCCAAAATAAAAGGCTGTAAAGGTTGTACATTAACTTTATGACTCACACACCAGACTAGAATTTGTTTCTACTGATTACAGTCAATGTTTCTTTTGGAAACTTAACATTTAAACAGAACAAAGACTATATGTGAAAAATAATTTTTGCTCCTGGGTTGAAAAGAGAAGAGAAGCTACGGTACATTAAACCTGCATTCTTTCTAATTCTCAGGAGGCGGAAATGCTGCTGATTTCAAAAAGAAGTCAGACTGTATGGATGTCTGTGAGACATCTCTTTCTTTCAACTATTTTACTCTTATTTAATACAGTTTATTTTGCAAACGATGGTCCTATTTAAAAGACGAAGCATCCACTGCGAACATATCACAGAATGAGACCAAAGAAACATTTCTCTTTAGTTTCAGTTTTTCAGCCATTATGCATCCGTGTGTACTCTCTGACTGGACACATCACAAACATGTTTGATGTTTCCATTTTTCTTGTCTGGCCCTAAATTCGATGCTAGATTCCTAAACTGACACATCAAAACTTTGAGAACCCCTGCTTTAAGGTTTGCCCACCAAATGACTGATGAGTTCCTGCAGTATAAGAACGCACTGACTGATGACAATAATGCTAAATGATGTCTGGGTGCACTCTATGGACCGGAGAAACGACCACCGTTCTCCCTAACTAACCTAAATTCAAATATTATTATAATTTTAACTGTTTTTTTTTTTACTTAAAACAAAAACATAACTTGCAGCCGATCTGCCTGAAGTCTAGAATCCATGGACATCACCAAATGTTGTGTTTCCGCCTTTGAGTTGCTTTGCCTTCAGTTGGTGCTTGTTTATGAGCCTTTTGAAATAAGAAGCATGCTCTATTATTACTGAGGTCAGTTGAATAACTTTGCAACTGAGGAAAATCTTAAGAAACACTTAGGCTGCTTTTGCAGCATTTGGCTAAATCTCAGCAGAGCATGTAGCCCTGCACACTTCTATCAGCAGTCAGATCATCGACAAACAGTGGCCCTGTTCCACTGGCAGCCATACATTGTCATAGCACCGCCTCCACCATGTTAGACAGATAATGCGGTATTCTTTGGATCATGAGCCGTTTCTCTCCTTCTCCATACCTTCCTCTTCTCATCTGTTTTTCTCTCACCCTCTCATTTCATCTGTGATATTTTTTGTGGATTATTTTAGATGTTTTTAGGCAAAGTCTAATCTGAACATCTTGGTGTTGAGCAAAATTCTTGTAAATGCTCTGTACTTCCATTCATGAAGGCGTCTTTTGATTGTAGACTTTTCTTGACTAGGTTAGATGCTGTGAAGTAGTTTTTCTTAACTATGGAAATAATTCTGTCATCATCCTCTTTAGCCATCCTCTGGGGTCTTCCAGGCTTCTTGGTGTAGCTGAGTGTTGTTTTTTTTAAATGCACAGTATTGTTTATTCTAAACTTCTAAAGTTTGTGTCTGTCCGATAGGTTTATTGGGGTTTTTGAGCCTAATAATAGCCTCCTTCACTTGCACTAACATCTTTGGGTCTCATATTAAAATTATACTGAAACTACAGTGGACAGTTACAAAATACTAACTCAACACTTAAAAAAAAACTTCAGATATTACGTCTACTTCCTTTGTGATGAAGCAGTAAGAGAACAAGCCTCACCTGGCCATGAAAAAGCTTGATAGTCGATCGCCACATTCATTTTTAACCTCGAAGACAGAGGAATGTATAAAAATGCCTGTAAAACTTGAACAGTTTTTAAAACTTTTTTTGTAAAACCCCATCAATTAAAACTGTCTGTTTGCACTGCAACCACACATTGATTGATTTCCAGTCATACTGGTGATGTAGCACAGAAGCAAAACTACAAGATCTATGTCTTTGTTTCAAACATTAAAAAGGGCGATGTACCAGTCTTCATCTACAGTAAAATGCAGCTCAGCACTGAATAATTTTTAAACCACTGGTTGTCTGTTTGCTGTTTGTCACTTCTGGTGCAAATGAGCTGCACAAAAAGCAGTGAGGCATTCCACCTGCACAGTCCACTATCTATACTGCGGTTCTGCATAAAGAAAACAATTCAGTTTTGTGGTCATAATGTATTCCACCAGATTTTGTTGCAGAGATGGCAAATAAAATCACTGATACACCATGCCCTCTCACAGATATCTTTTATCTTCAGAGGTTGTGACCGCAGCAGAGCTCCAGACTACTTTCACCAACTCGATCTGACCAGTTTAGTGCTGAGTGCGTCTGCCACCTGGCTGAAGAAGCAGTGGCATTTTGAAAAAAGCCTGCTTTTGTCTGAAAGCCCAGAGAAATGTTTTCTGTTTCCCTGCCTCCTCAAAAATCAAATGGATTTTCTTTTTGCAGCAGAGGCAGCTTGGAGGAATGAAGGGAGGGAGCGAGGAATGAAGGAAGGGGGGAAAAAGAGGGAAAAGGATGGATGGATTCCTTTCAACCATCACCTTTATCAGCCATCTTCTCCTCTGTGAAGGAGGATGCCTCAGAGCTCTGCAAAATAAATTGAGGGTTATTTTCTTATGAGATGCAGACTGAGGGGAAGGTGATAACAATGACTTTTCGCACGTCATTAAAGTCGTTTTTACATCTGCTTGTGGGTCCCAGCAGATTGTTTTCTTCCCTCAGTGTGACAAATAAATATCTGATAGATGTTCAGCACTGCCAAACAATGATGTGCTGTACAGCACTAGGCCTGCAGCCAACATGGAAGGTTACTGTCACTGTTGTAAAATTAAAGGTGCTTTCACAAAAGTACATTTAGGACGTTCTTCAAAGGCCCCTGATCTGCACTTTCACAGCATTGTCTTGATTTGCATCCAGCTGCATTTTATAGGACTTCTCCTGCCAGCGGTCAGTGTTTTTTTGACTCCTCCCTCAGTATGATGAAATATCTGACTGCAATTCAGAACGTTTCTGATCTCAATGCCCTTTCTCAGTTCAGAGGATGGTGCTAATGCAACTAAAACGAAAAGTGTAAATTAATTAAATTAATTAATGGAACTTTGGACAGATAACAACTATCTAAATAGATGACACAAAGCGAAAGACAACAACTAAGACGATTGTGCTTTTCCCCCAACACACTGCCTGGGATGACTAATGTTAAATAGCTTAAACAACATGTGACTTTCTTTGTGACATGAAAAAAAATTGCAAATCTGGTCAAGTTTTAGACATATTTCACCTGAGTTCATCAGTGAGACCCTGATAGTAATTTTCTCCACCAGATTTCTTCCTAATATAAATAAATCTTGCGTGAATAAGTGTTCTCAGATGAGTAATTACATTACGGTTACAATTGTGTTGTTACTTGTGTTACAATAGTTCTTAAATTATCTGCATGCTGGAGTCACAGAAAGAAAGAAAAAAAACATCAAACAAATGTTTTTTTTCCTTCTCTTCCTGCAGACTTATGGTAGAAACAGCTTCAGTTTATGTGCAGTAGAAGGCAATAGTGGAGCGGTACAGAGATGCAGCTTGTGGGGAGTGGAGACAGGACATTATTTTTTACTGTATTGCAAAAAAGGACAAGGGCATAAATGGGAAAGTGGAAACTGCATCCAGGACAGAAACCACCATGTTGCTAACAAAACATCAACTCTTTACAAGAATCTTACAGACAGCATGCTAATGCTAAGCTTGCCAAGAATCCAGCGTGACTTTATAGCTGAGAGAATGCCGACCCCAGCCCAGCAGCCAGACCCTGAACTTCAACAGGTAACAGAAGGAGTGAAGAGCAGTCAGGCTGCAGACTTTGTTTCTACCTACTCATGTTTCTAAAGAAGAATCGCTGTGGCGATTACTTCGAAGTCACTTTGTGCTGGTTTTCATTTTTGCTTTGTGCTGTTGGCTTTGTTTTCATATCTAAATATGAAGAGAAAGATCATAAGTGTGTCCTCATTAGGATAGGGACTTGTGCTGCTGTGTGCATTGTTGACTGGTAATTATGAGACAATGGATTCCAGGTCAATTTACGGAGCAACGAGAAAGTAATGTACATACATGCCAAACCTCCCAATATTCCCGGGAGAATCCCAAATTTCAGTGCCCCTCCCAAAAATCTCCCGGAGCCACCATTCTCCCCAATTTCTCCCAATTTTCCACCCAGACAACAAAATTGAAAAACCATATCACAGATTGGCCCAGCCAATTCCAGTTTCCAACAATGGCTACTACTACTGCAGCTACTTAGTTTTAATATTACTCTTATTACTCTTTGTGGGTCGCAAAATAAACTTTTAACATATTTTCAGGCGAGAATGTAGCTGTGTAAACTTCAAATATCTGAGCCGGGGAGAACTCCCGGCACATCGTTTTCAAACCCCCGCGGTCTTTCGCTACTCAGGTCAAACATGATATATAAGTCACTTAAATAACTTAAACAGGTTACTGTTTGGCCTTTTTCAGTGTTTTATTTGTTTGTGAGTAAATCGGCTTGGCTGAGATTAAAATTATCAGATTAGATTAAATTAGATTAGATTGAATAAAACTTTATTAATCCCTCAGGAGGGTTCCTCCTTGGTTTTCACACAGCTGAATAAACGTCAAACAGAAAACTGATTAAATAGAAGTGTGGGATGGTCGAGAATTTACGCCAGCGTCCGGTTATATTTTAGACAGCAAGGAGCAGACGGCTGAGTTTCACTCCACCGAGAGAGCTTGTGACATAATTCTGAAGGTTAGACCATCCAATTTCACAGTCTCTCATTTCCGGTCTACTCGGCTTTCGGAGGACCCGGCCCACTTAGACCGCAAAGGCCGGGTCCTCAGGTAGATGCACCCTCTGAATTTGGACACCTCCGCTGTTTCTGGCCAGACAATAATAACTGCGACATTCAACTTATTTTATCCGATAAATAAACATAGTAAAATTCAAGTTTTTTGTATATATATATATATACACCACTCTCCCCCCCAACAGCCCTTTTGAATGTCTCCCTAATTCTGAGGTCTAACACTAACAAGACTAACAAGTAATGTCTAATACATTACCTTTATGAATAATAGCCCCAGTTATTGTGGCAGCCTCTGAGTAATAATTCAAATAAAACTGATATAAACACATCTGTCGGCTGGTTACTTTATTAGCACTCAATTTGGGTCTAACACATCTGTAAATCGAAATCACTGAATTGAATATATAAACACACAAGGCTGCAAACACCCACATAAACATAAGGCTTCATACTATTGCACCATTGTGTGCATGTGTATGTGTGTAATACCTGTGTGCTGCCGTTGGGCCCAGATTAGCTTGTTAAAATAGAGCAGCACTGTTAGCGTGCACGTCGCTTCAAAGCCGAGAAAAGGCTGTTGATCAAGGTGAATGCTACGCTTGTCGCCTTGCCTCTCCCTCACATTCAATCACCCACACGACCTCCTGCTGCCTGCCTGTGTGTGTGTGCGTGCTGCTGCGTGTGCGAGGAGCTGATAGTATGTGTAACCAGTATGTCTTGAACAAGTTTGCCAGTTTGTGTATCCATGTGAGGAAGGGTGAGGAGTTGATTAGGAAGTGTGTGGTAGGGGTGAATTTGTATTTCCAATGCTGTGTGCTGGAGTGTGTGACTTTTGTGTTCATAGAGATATTATGACTGCATGTGTGTCTATGTGCATTTTTTCCAGCACTTATTTCCCTTTTCAACAGTCAGCTCAGTGGCCCTGAAATATTCTCGCAAAAACCACAAGACTCGTAGTGAAAGGGGACTGATTCTGAAGTTCTTTCAGAGACTGTTTGAGGGATTTGTCTGCAAATAAGATGAAAGGAAGCAAAACCTTGAAGCTAAATGAGCAGCAACCAAAAAGGACGACTGATTATAACTTCACACCATTGGTGGGATAGAGAGATGGAGCAAAACATTGTGTTAATCCATTTAAAACTCATGATGTTGGACCACACACACACACACACACACACACACACACACACACACACACACACACACACACACAAAGACCAAACAATAAAGCAATGCATTAATTTTTGTTTCACTGCAGTTGCAATGGACAGCATGTTGGGCAAGGCTTAGCACTGTTGCTTCCCAGGCTGAATCCAGGCCAGCTGGGGCATTTCTGGGTGGAGTTTTTGGAGTGGAGTTCTCCCTGTGCTTGGATGGGTTCTCTCCAGGTACTGTACTCCAGCTTCCTCCCATAGAGATTGGTTACCAGGTGTGAATGGTCGTCTGTCTCTGTGCTAGCTCTGTGACACACTGGTGATCTGTCCAGGGCGTAACCCACCTTTTGCCTCACGACAGCTGGGACAGGCTCTGCCTCTCTGTGGAATGAGCTTGTTTTGGTCAGAGGGGAATTTGGGGGCTTTAAGGTTGGTTTATTGTTTTGGGTTCTTTTTTGCCTTCCAGCAATTTTAGGTGAGTGTCACATGTCAAAGTCTAAGCTTCATGAATATGAGCACCAGTGTTTCCCAGTACTACACTGCAAGGCAATGAGATGATCAGCTTTGTTCTGTTCCCTCCCTGTGTTAATGTTCTGGCTGGTAGTTCAAATAAAACAGGCGCAGTGCTCGTTTTATGTGACACTTCTGCTCTTGTCTTGATGTTCTCTTATGTAATTTTAAAAACAAACAGCTTGGCCTTCGGGGTTATGATCACCTTCATTTGCTACCTACCAAACATCTGAAAATGGGCTTTCTGTCTGGCCTAATATTTATTTACTACAAGCTTTCCTGTAATGCATACTTATATTCATCAGCTGAGCCCAGCACAGGCAATAATGCACCATGCAAAAGCTAGCATGGTGCCATTAGCTGCACTTGGAATATTAAATACATATGACCCAGAGAGCACATATTACAGAATAGCAGTGGCCAAGCCTGAGGGGATCGTTGTTTCTACGGTGAACTGGATTCTCGGCAGCAGCACTTAGTCTCCATTCATCAAGTCATTTCTTGTTTTCCCAAGCAACCAAAAAACAGGGGCAAGGTCACAATTTTCACAACAGGAGTAGGGAAAATAAGAACAATATATTTAACAAAACAACCTTGCATAATTATTCATCATTAGCTGCCCCCCATCAGTCTAGCCCTTGTCATTGTCATGACAACGATCTCCTGTGCCTGAATCCTCCCTTGCACCTCCCACTGCATCCCACTCGCCCTCAACTGTGAAACATCAGTGGGACAGCCTTCTGACTAAACATCGCCATCAGGCATTTCTCTGGCATGCAGGAGAGCTGCTCGAAACTCACACGTCCTGCTCATCGCTGAAGGCCATGTTCCTTACATTCTTACACTGTGACCCAGCATGCCACTATGAAAGTAATGTGAATTCAGACCAAAGGGCATCCATCAACTTTTCTCCATTCTTTAAATAAACAATACCAGCTAGAATCTACAGTGCATCTGAGCCAGCAGCAATCGTGTCCACGAGGCCGGTGGATAAAAAATAGCTAGAATGGAAGTGAATGAAGCCCTTCCACGTAAAGTCTCCATGCTTATCTCAGTGCAAGGCAGCCTTTTAAAAGATACTCTTAATCTCAAGAGCGTCACTTCCTTCTTAAATATTGGTTTTAAAATAGCATGTTTATTGTGAGTGTCGCATGCATGATAAAAAAAAATCTGTAGCTGATGTGTGGACCGTTGTTGGTTGACATGTACTCCACCATGAAAGAGGGCAGGATCTGCGAATACATGCATGCAGTAATAGGTCATATATTGATTAATAATTATATATTTGTAATACAGTGGTCCCTCGTTTATTGCGGGAGTTACGTTCTAAAAATAACCCGCAATAGGTGAAATTGGCAAAGTAGCCAGCTTTATTTTTTACAATTATTATAGATGTTTTAAGGCTAAAACCCCTCACTACACACTTTTCACACTTTTCTCTCTTGTTTAAACACTCAAGTTCAAACCTTCGTAGAAAAATAAGTCCAGTATAGAATGAAACCAAAGGCACGCGCAGGTCCCTTTGACGGTGCAAAACGTTTCGTCGACATTGTTGTGTTTGTTGGAGAGAACTTACAAACATACAGTACAGCACTTAAGAGTCAATCTGCTAGCGATCGAAGATTTATGTAGACTTGACAAGCTGAACGCATTCCGTACTGTACAGGAGACACAGCACAGGGGAGATTGATTGACAATGTTCTACAGCCAATCAGGAGGCAGAACACAACGCGCTGTAAAAAAAGAAAAAAAAAACATGCAAAATTGCACAAAAAAAATCCACGAAACAGCGAGGCCACGAAAGATGAACCCCGTTATAGCGAGGGACCACTGTATACAACATGTCATGAGAATGTAATTGTTATTTTCTATTTACCAAATTTCAGTTACGTATAAATTTCCAGTTTATTTCCAGTGGTTATCATAGTGTTATGATAAATGTCATGAGATAATTACAACTAAAGATAGTAATTATAAAATATATTCCTATATTAATTATGGTATTTAAGGCTTTAGTGTGCGATCCAGTGTATCTGACATAAAAATTACATCCAGCTTAGATGTCTGCTTAAAAGTAATAGATCATAACAGAAGTTATAATCTATGTGTCCCACATGGTTCAGTAAAGCTCCTTCATGGTTATCAACAGAGAAAAATGGTTTCGTTTGGACGTGAGAGCGAAGCAGGAAGAAGATTCCAAATCATCTAGTTTACTGTATATGTGAGCTAAATATCACTAAACTGTCATTTGTTAAGATTAGACTATTCAAAACTCTGTTTTCT
Source organism: Perissodus microlepis (assembly GCF_051167445.1). Taxonomy (NCBI): domain Eukaryota; kingdom Metazoa; phylum Chordata; class Actinopteri; order Cichliformes; family Cichlidae; genus Perissodus; species Perissodus microlepis. Next base: position 29,139,402 of record NC_140478.1, read on the forward strand.
ACACTATATCCTTAAATAGCTTTACTTTTACATACATCCTGTACACATTTTCCCAAAAAATAACCTACACTAAGAAGTAAGAGAATAAGCAAAGCTGTAGGTGAGATCAAAACTTGAGCAGGAGGAGGCCAGTGCAGAAGCAACAAAACACATCAAAAACCAAGTATGGAAGTTGAAAATAGGCAAAAGTATTTGTGTGTTCAAAGAGAATACACCTGAGAATACTATTAAAAAAGCCTCATACGGGAGAAAAAGGTAGTTTCTGCAACACAGAAATATTCTAGATGTTGAAACACGTTTGTTACACAGAAATTACATCATGAAGCAATGATGTCACCTGTAACCCCAAATGTGCTGGATGAATGAGAAGCGTGGCAACGAAATGAAATGAATCAATCCACTAATTGCAATACTAATGCCCCTGAATCCTCCCCTTAAACCAACAATTTGTTTCTCTGATAACAACAGTGAGGACCATTGATTCAGAGAAGCCAGTGAAAAATTGGCTGCACTTCAGTAGAACTACTTAATGTATGAAAGATTCAGGATTTTTAAACAAAGACTAGATATGTGGTCCTCTGAGATCTTCTAAGGTCAGTCGGGCCCAGAAAAGGCCCCGTGGCCAAAAGTACCGCACAGTTTGGATGTGTATAACTGTATGGATGGCAAATAAATCTGCTAAAATGTTAAAAATTGACAGACTTGCAACAACAATGCTGAAACCTCATCTGTGACCTGGCTATGCACTGGGAATCCCTTTTTCATGAACTGGCCTTCTGTTCCTTTGAAAGCAGAGGGAAGGAGCTGTGGCAGAGAGCCAGACTGCCAGGCTTGCCCTTCTCCCCCCCCCCGCCCCAGCGTCCTGCCCAGCACTGTCACCAAGCTCATGGTGTCCTCGCTGTGTCCTGACTTAAGGTAACGGCTCCAATTTCACAGTTTAATTATGGCTAATCTGAGGAAACCGAGCCAACGCTAATGAGACAGCACGTGCTGGCGGCCAGCACTCGCTGGGAGAAAAGTGTCTGGACAAGGTGCTGCGGATTTACAGCCCGACTCTGTGGTGTGATCCCGGCCAGGAAAGGGTGAGGTTTGGGAAAGGAAGTGTAAATCTGTTGTAAAAAAATTAAAACAACAGAGAGTGCACTATTTGGATTTTAATGCTCATAAAACCACATTTTAGCATAAAAATCGAGTTCCCTTAGTGCTAATATAAACTTGTCCCTTCAATTTAGTGTCCTAATGATCGGTATAAAACTATGAGCACCCTTCACTTTGATATAACTTGTTTTTGGCAGGTGCAGCAATTTGAGGAGAGGCCAAGATTGAAAGCACATTTGTCATATAAGAATACATTATTGCAATTTCATCCAATGAACTGCCTTGTCTCTAAAGTGAAATCTCCTTTCCTGCGGCAAACATTTTTGTTCAATCATTCATTACCCTCACACTCAAAGAAGAAAAACCCATCACACTTTCAGACACGTCTACATCAAGTTTTGGATGACTCATGTTGACAGACAGCATTGGTGGACAGGAATTAGACCGCTGATTCCGTAGCCTAAACCTGCGGTCCCCAACCTTTTTTGCGCCACAGACCGGTTTAATGTCAGACAATATTTTCAGGGACCAGCCTTTAAAGTGTCGCAGATAAATACAACAAAATAAAATGATACGACCGAGACAAAAACTGTGGTATTTTGAAAATATAATAATAAATGCAAATTCACTGTGTAATTGTGTAAATTTATTAGAGAGAGTAACATCCTCCTATCTGCCCCTTAATGCTCTCTGGTCGCTATGGTAACATGTAAATATTTCTTTCAAAATAAGACACACAACTACAACACGGGAAAAAGACCCAGGGAAACTGAGTTAACGATAAAAACCCTGAAAAACACAAATTTCACACCCGAGCCTCAACTCTCGCGGCCTGGTACCGAACGACTCACGGATCAGTACTGGTCCGTGGGCCGGGGGTTGGGGACCGCTGGCCTAAATCATAACAGATAAATTATGAACTATTAAGGATTTATCAATGTGGTAAATTTACCAGACGGCAAAATTTACTCTCGAAAAGCCAATGAGAATGCACCAATGATGGCTCACAGAAAGGCACAACAACAGTTTGTTCCCATAGTTACTAAACAGAGAACAAAAATACAGAGTGAGATTAAATTAAAATAAAAATGATTATTTTTATGCGTGTGTGTGTTGTCCAGCTATTACTCATCATAATACTTATACTGTGGAAACTAAATCTGTTTACATTGTCACACTGTAGTGACGTAGCTTCCTTGCAGGGACAAAAAGCAAGTAAATGGACTGATTCTTCTTCTACTCTCCCTGAGTACTCAAAATGCTCTATATAACATACTAACTACCATTCATACTCTGATGGATGCATCGGTGAGCAACTTAATATCTTGCCCAAGGATATTTGGCATGCAGACTAGGGGGAAACAGGTATCGAACCACCAACCTTCCAATCAGTAGATATCCTGCTTCTGCCTCCTGAACTACAGCCACCCTGTACATATATGTTAAACCACTGAATGTTAAATTGAAGACATGTTATGAGTTTAGGGTTAAATTCAGGTTAAAGTTCAACAGGTTACAGGTTGAAGGGAATCTGTAGCAAATTTAAGTTTTTTCTCTGACCTTCAGTCACCTTATGAATGGATTCTGAGAAGTACATCAACTCATTACTTTTTGCTATATTATTAATAGTCAACGTGACTGGTCCCTTGACCCTGCACTCACAGTCACATTGTGACGACAGACTTCACTAGTTTTAATATTAAGTTAGAGCCAAAAATGACAAAACAGGAATTTAAACATGTTATTGGTGCTTTAAATAACAGACATTCATGTTTTATTTTATGTATATTTAACATAACTTGTGGCCTGAATGTGGAATATGACCTTGGGCGACTTCTTTGCAGGTTTTTTGCAGCCTGTGTATGTTTCATATATAAAAGACTTTAGAGTGTAATGGCAAAGCTTTACAAAAATAAATAACCTTTTCTGTTATTTTCTTTAAAACTACTTTTTTACTGTCTCCACTAAGAAACACTGTCTCTAGTAAGTGTTGAAAGCAATGCAATGACCTTGACTGTTTTCAGTAAGTTGCTGAGTGGATGACACATTTCACTATATTTGCATAGATCTACCAGTGTATTAGGAAAAGATTGCTTCTGTTTTTTATGAATCAAAGTTTCAGGAAATCGACACATTTTTCATCTCTTGCAGCCCGTGCACACAAGTTCCTCCCTCCATCTTCTCCATATGTGCATCCACTTGCATCTCTGCCTTGACTTTGTATGCAGCGACTGAATCTCTCCAATTAATTGTGCAGTAAGTCCAAACTATACTTTAAAACATGGATACACTGCACTGCAAGGAATTTCTCTATCAGCATACTGGCAGCTAGATTTACCAGTTGTGACTTTACATTCTGCCTATAGTGAACTAGAAGAACAGTCTCCTTCTGTACAAACTGTACAGTAGAGCAAACACTATGATACTCAGTTGTTTGTTTGGTGCTATCACATCATTTATTTATTCATTGTTGATGTATAGACCAGCTGGGATCTTTCTGTGTGGAGTTTGTAGTTTTTTCCTATGCATGTGTGGGTTCTCACTGGGTACTCTGCCACCCACTCGCAGTCCAAAAAATACATGTTAGGTGTGATTCTAAATTGGCTGTAAGTGTGAATGTGAATAGTTGTCTGTCTCTATGTTGGCCTTATGAGGGACTGGCGACGTGACCAGGGTAAATCCTGCCCAGTGACAGCTGGGAAAGGCTCCAGTGCTGGAGCCTGAACTGTATAAGCAGTTAACTAGCTGAAAAGATGGTTGGCTGCAGAATTATACTAAGCAAAAACAGTGCTTCTTAACACCACATGGCATCACGGAATACTGTAAACACACTGCAATTGCAGTAAACAAGCTACATATACAAATATTAAATGTTATTTATTAGAATTTTATTGTGCTATTATCTGAAATAAACAGCAAACATCTTCAACCTGAGAATTTTCAGTTGAACAACAATCAGCAACCCATCACAGACACCTTGAAGACAGGTATCTATTACACAGAGTATTGTTCTCATTTCATGGTGGGTGCATGTTAGACTTTAGGCTATTTAAGTTTCATCAAAACACAGACAATCTAATTATTTCCTCAGAAATATCCGTGCATCTACAAAGGGACAGCAAACTCAGTCAGGGCCCGCGATTTCAAAGGGGGAAGTCCCTCAGATGTCCTTTGTAAGATAACAGATAAAATTCCATCAACATTCATATCTTTTCCCCCCTAAACCTGGAAGAAATTATCAATTTGCTGAAATCTGCAATCGTGAAATATCATTATTTTTTATTTCGTTTTGCTTTGAGGTAGTGGCGATTGCAGTGTTCGGGGGCTGGCTAAAAAGCAGTGGTATCGGTCTGAAAAACAATGCAATCTTTTGAAAGTATTCATCACCTGATAAAAGCTGCCAAGGTCAGACCTATGGGAGATTGCGCGATCGAAAACATTATTTGTGCACTAGGTTGTTTGCCTGGAGAGCACTTTTAAAGGAGCAAAACTGCTTGGGAACAGCAGTCGAGGTAGTTGAAGTGCAACTGGTGCAGGTACATCAAACTTTCTTTTTAAAAACTCCACCATTATGAGCTTGCATGATGGCTGAGTGGGTCAAAAATACTATGTAAACAAAATCTTTGATGCTTTTCTGCTTCTGCGCTTTGAACTCTCTAATAAAGAAAAGTAATATTACACAGATGATAAAGAATACCTTTCTTTTCATTTTTTTCAGCTGAAATTTTCTCCCACTTTAGCTCAGGTTATGACTCGCACTGGGCTCTCTGAAAACTAAAACATAAAAACATGGACTTTAAACTCACCTTTGGAGAAACCATAAGGTGGCCATCCGAGGAACTGCCACAGGCTTCAAGTTTGGACTGTACTGACTACACAGATGTTAGCAGAGTGTTCACTTTATGTGAACGAAGGATGCTGGCTTAAATTTGTGACACATCTTATAGTACTCTTTAAAACATTGTAAGATGTGTAAGATGTAAGATTTAAGACACAGAAGACAGTCAAGGGTAAAGTGCCATTAAAATGAAACATTTCCAACCCACAGAAACGTATTTGACAATGTTTTCTAAAACTGAAGTGAAGTGATAACGGTCACACCACTGATTTGGATGCAATTACCTCTCAAATAATTTTTGCATGTTATGAAAACATCATTGTATGTATCACATGTATGTATAATAATTATAACATGACTGACCTTATTCCATGTTAGTCATTTTGGAGGAGCATGTAATTTCATCTGTTAGTTAATGCACATTACTGAAAAGCATTGTTTAAATGCCACAGCTTACCTGACTATTGTTGCTGACCAATTTTCATCCCTTTATTACACAGTGTACCTCCACACCTGCACAGTGCATCTTTGATGGGTGTGCGAGTGTGAATGGGTGATGGGTGATAAAGATTGTCTCAGTCTAGTTTCTTGAAAATGACATTGAGTTTGCAGCAAATCTGCAGCAAGTACATGATGTCAAATGACCAAAAACTAAGGAATGATTCTAGTGCTCTGTTAAATTTCCACCCAGTCCTAACAAGCTGTACCTAATAAAGTGGTCTGTGACTGTACTGTATATTGGATTCAAAGTATATACTGAAGTGTGTGGCTGCTTAGTTTGCTAACTGTGAGAATTAGAAAGTACATCTGTTCCTACTTTCCAACCATCACTGTCCCACTCAATATTTAGTTAACTGGCTCTTTTTTCTGTAGGACCTTTGGAGTCATTTCATGCATTCCTTACATGCGCAAAAACATAAGCAAGACAAATATCACCAATGCCAATACACAGTTTGCATGCATTGTTGTTGGCTGTGTAGCTTTGTCCTTCTATTATGGCTTAACCTGTTTTACTTTATAATACTTTTAATAGTGGCTGAAATTAGACGCAGCAGGATGCATTATACTCAGTCATCATCAGCATAGAAGTTCATTTCCTACTGTTTGTGATCAGCACAGACAAACAAGAGCCAACAGTGATATGATAAACTGAGAATTAATTTGTGCTAATTGCTCACCGCACTGCTCATGCTGTGACTGAGAACAGCTACATTAGCCAACTGGAATACGACAAACAACAGTAATATGAATTAAGTAGCCCATTATATGCAGACAGAACAACCAACTGGTGAGAAGTCAGGTTTGCTGCTGCGACTGTGAATGTGAGCCAACAAAAACATGAGGGGAAATTGATTAGAAATCTACACAGTTATCCTATCAATCAATGTGGCATTGCTGATCACTAATCAAAACTAAAATACACACACAAGCATATCAGAAGCACTTTTCATACAGGAAAGCAGAATGAGGAGCATGTTCGTTTCAGTAGCAGTTTAAATGTGCCATGCATCAAAGAGTTCACATTCTTTGCAGGAGGTCTCCTCACTACAGGAGCTCACTCTGCAGGTGGGGGGAGAGATATAGGAGAGGGGGAGAATGAACTCAACCTGGGTGTCTATTGTCTTGTGTAGTTTGGGAGATGATTGGATGATGGGGTGGGTGCAGTTTTCTCTGGGGTGGAGTCGGGTGGGCTGCCCCGGACTCTGTGGGGCTGGGCGGTGCTGCTGCTGCGGGCCCCGGTCCGGATGGGCCTGGGCCCCCTTGCCCTGGTGGGTTCCAGAGCGTGGGGGTGCCTACTGGGGTCAGCGGGGGAGCTGGCCCCAGGGAGGGGCCACTTGCCCCTCCCTTTCTTCCCTCCCCATCCTCAGCTGCCTCCCTATTCCCGCTCTACCACACCCACCCACACACGCAGGGCTTGGGGTGCAGGTATGTCACCAGGGTGCAGGGGAGGCACTCCCCCTCTGTCCCCTTCTGGCCGCCTGTGCCTCAATTTTATTCTGCAACCTAAACATCCACATTACTCACACTCTCACATAACACATACATATAGGGCCTTGGGGGTGGGCACGTTTTACAGCATCCAGAGGATGGTCGTTGTACTCCAACCCACCTCTGGCGCTGGTGCCCTACCCTCAATTTTAAATGCATTTAGACACTAAGCGTTTTCGGGAGGAGCCGTGCTGCTCTCTGAGAGGAAGCTAGTACCATGTTCTCCTGAGATTTAAATGCACTTTAGAACAGCACACAGCAACACTACATATGAGCGGGCGTAGGGAGGTTTGAGGTCTTCACTCACCCCGGTTCTGTTAGCCGTCAGGGCTGGGGGGCTGGGAGGAGGTGCTGGCCGTCAGACTGGGGTCTGGGATGCGGGGCCTCCCTGCTACTGCAGATAAGGAGGTGGTCCGCTTGCCTCCACTCCAGAGAGAAGGGTTACATCTCCTGGGTCTAGGTGCGGCTTGCCCGTCTGGGGGCGGGGGTACCTGGACCTGGGATATAGAGTATGTTTGGGGCGTGCGACTGTCTGTGCAGTGTCTATTTGTGTCTGTCTACACGTTGGGTGAGTGCCGAGTATTTGGTTGTGCATATGGGGGTGGGAATGCACGTCTGTGTCCGCGTGTGCCTGTTTGTCTGTGTCTATATGTCAGGTTGGGTCTTAGACTCAACCTCTCTGGGTACATCTCAGGCCCTCTGCTCCGTAGCTGCGGGGTGACCTCTCCTTTGGGGCTCTACTCAGCTCTTCCCAGGAGGGTGGCACGGTTCCCCCCCCCCTTTGGTGGTCCTCCTCGGGTCCTTGTACTCTGGGGCCTCTGGATATCTGGGGCCTGGATCTCCTCCATACCTGCTTCATACCCTGGTGGACGGGGCTATGGCTCCCCACACTCTCTAGCAGATCGTTACATGGAGAAACCTTTGGAATACAAGCATGCTGATCCACACAGGTATGCACACAGGTGTACACACGGGTGTTCACAGACGCGGACTACACCTTTCTTGGCTGCTGCCTCAAAGCACATTGTGCGCTGTCTATCTTGCGTGCTGCACAATATCGTTTATTATTTAGTATCTACTGTTATCTACTGCTAGCTACTTTATTGTGATGGTGCTGTTTTTATTATGTTGCTCTTTGTTGTTTGCTTTCTCTTCTGTTTTTTTTCTCCATACAGGTGATCCAGGTGTTTTGTTTGTTTGTTTGTTTGTTTTTTCCTTTCTTCCCCCCCTTCTCACCGTCTCTTCTCCCCTTTGGTTTTCTTTCTCTCCCTCTCTTTCTTTCATTCTTTCTCCCTGTCCTATCCCCCAGTCATGTCTGTCCCGTTTGTAGCAACCGAAAATAAAATAAATTCATAATTATAATAAAGGTCAATCAAATGGACCAATATGGCAAGGCCATGATGATCCACTTGGTAAAATAAATCCGCTTGGCATCTTTCTTGGCCTTAAGACAACAATTCTGATGGCTAAAGATCCAAACGGGATCCAAACGGGACCCAAAAAAAAAAAAAGTTCACATTCAACTTTCAAATTACAAACACCATCCATCCATCTTCTTCCGCTTTATCCGGGGCCGGGTCGCGGGGGCAGCAGCCTAAGCAGAGAAGCCCAGACCTCCCTCTCCCCAGCCACCTCCTCTAGCTTATTCGGGGGAACACCAAGGCGTTCCCAGGCCAGCCGAAAGATATAATCTCTCCAGCGCGTCCTGGGTCTGCCCTGGGGCCTCCTCCCGGTGGGACATGCCCAGAACACCTCACCTAGGAGGCACCCAGGAGGCATCCTTGTCAGATGCCCGAACCACCTCAGCTGGCTCCTTTCGATGTGGAGGAGCAGCGGCTCTACTCTGAGCCCCTCCCGGATGGCTGAACTTCTCACCCTATCTCTAAGGGAGAGGCCAGCCACCCTTCGGAGGAAGGGTGGCTGGGTAGGGACGTAGATCGACCGGTAAATTGAGAGCTTCGCTTTTACGCTCAGCTCTCTCTTCACCAAGACGGACCGTTGCAGGGTGCGCATCACTGCAGCCACAGCACCAATCCGCTCCCTTCTCCCATCACTCGCGAACAAGACCCCGAGATACTTAAACTCCTCCACTTGGGGCAGGAAATTACAAATACATTTAAGCTTATTTTTGAACTTACAAATTATATTATGAACTTAAATACAGTTTCTCCAGTAGGAAGCTTTGGTTTTTAAAAAAGTTAACCTTGAATTGGGAAGACGTAACTTATTACTTCTATGTATTGATGACATTAGAAAAAGCTATGGAGAGTTTATGAATCAACTGATCGATAAAAAAAAGACCCAAATCCTTTTGATACTATTCAAAGGAACAGTGAGAACAGTGGCTTGAGTTTGGATAATGTTGTCGATTCTTGTCATTGATATTTTTCATTTTCCACCTTAATACATGTTTTTTTTAATTTTATTGTAGATTTTAATGGACTGCACTATGACAATTATATTACAATGCTAAGAAAACAGAAATGACAAATTTTACAGCCACACTTCAATTTCAACTGCAATGTTTCCATAGATACAGTACGACTAGTTTTATGTTTCTGTGAAACACTAAACTGCTTGTATACCTGCTGCTGACAACAAAAGCTTCACCATCATTCACTGACGAATGGCAAAGCAGACAAGGGAAACAGTATGATATCGTCAGTGACCTTTGCATCCAGGTGGATCCCAGCAGGCTTTGCTTAAGTTTAAATCACTTCCAGTACTGCAGGCATGTGACCCATGATGACATATAGATTTCTTTTCTACTGGTGCTTTCAATTTGATTGGAGCATCAGCTTAACTGTTAAAACATAAATGTAATAAAAAAAACAGTCACATCTCACTTGGCTGCATTTTGTTTGATTTCAGCCCATGCCACGTGTGCCAACTGCTAAATACCTAAAATCTACGTGTAAAATTGTATTAAATATTAACTCATCCAGCACGTCTGTCTAAATAAGGGATTTGTGAAAACTTGTGCAAGACAAGTTGTTGCTTTTTTACTTTTGGAGGAGTAGCAAGGTCCATGAGGTTTGATTGAAGGATGACAGTAAGGAAAAATAAAATGTGTGTATTTATAAGGTGCCACAAAGACTTGAATAGAATGTCAATGATATATTTTCCATGAAAAATTGGATTTTCAATTTAGCAGCCGGCACAGTTTGTATGAACCATTGTAAAAGGTGAAGGAATGTCTCCCACTGTCTGACGTTCACCTTCATCTGTTCCACCTCAACAAAGACTGTGCCCTCAATGAGAATATGCACCTTTGTGAGTGTTCAGTGAACTTGCCTGATGAGCATGTACGCACATATGAGTAGCATCTATAGGCACAGATGGTCAGCCTCGAAGGACAAAGCCTTACAACTGAAATACATTATATATGTACACAATAGTTCATCCCTTTAGTTGAACTTTTGTACAGGCTTGATAACGTTAGGAGCTAAAAGAAGTTCATTTTTCCCTTCAATCACTAATCAAGGAATTGATGTCAAATTGTGTCTCATGGGTAGGAAGAATGAGCCGATATTTTAATATGTAATTTTTTAATCGCTTAATTTGTGAATGTTCAGATATCCACAAATTTTGTGTTTACTAAATTGAAAAAGACTGCAACACAAAAAAGTTAGAACATAGAGATTAAACAGTGATTGGCTCTTTCCAAGCGTTTAGCTGCCAGTTTTAATTATGACATAGCTGACTGATGGCATCCTGGTTAATTATATTATAAACTGGAGAGGTGAGAAATACAATTATCTTAAACATTATTCCAGTGATAATCAACTAAACTGAATGAGCAAATAAAATTGTTCAGGTTAGTTTAGCCTCACACAGATATTTGGCTTCCACAACTGACTATGATGCAGAAACATAATTAATTTGAATTAATTTAAAAACATTTAAAATTTTCTGTTTTTGTTTTTTGACATCACATTTCTGGTAACGGTGTGGCAGCTTGTGATGCTACACTGACACTTTGTTCACATTACTTCCTGTGGACTGATGGATTACTGGATGATGCTGCAGATGCTATGTCACAAACACATCCACAAACCAAAGAGGATACACTCCTGTCCTTAATGCCAAATAATCAAAGACTTAAAAATATATAATCATGTTATTTACTGATTTTAGAATGTATAATTTTAATATCCTTTTATTTTGGTAATTAATGTGGAACAAAATGTTTAAAAAATGGCTATCACAAGCTTAACAAGCACTGATTGATGCTCCTTAAATTGCATGATTGTGTAATAAACAGTCCAGTGTCTGAAATACAGAATCATAAATACAGAAAGGGAGCAAGTCTTCTCATTTTAGTGTTTGGAAACACCTAATGACACTGAGCTCTCTTTGCAAACAGAGATTGTATATTCTTCTGCAGGTTTGCATTGTGATTTGCATGCAATTATGTACATATAGATTCACTCTGCATTCCCAGAGCCAGCACTGTGCACACCGCCTGCACACACACCCACTCCACAGCTGTATAAACAGATCAGTCCACCATCACACATTAGCTCTGTCAGCTGTAGGACTGCAGCATACATCAGACAGGCCTCTGATGCATTCTGCTAACCCCATGGAGGGAGGAAGATATTCGAGGGAGCTTGTAATGGTTGTTGTGGTGGGTGGGGGTAATTACGGTTGAGCCTCCGGGTCCTGACAGACCTCTCTGTGCCCACCTGGGGAGCACTGTGCCTGCTGTCTGTGAGCCTGCCTGTCAGTGTCCGGTACACTCTGCAGACGAGCAACCACCCTCCCAGCTAACAGAAACCTTTAGCAGCAGATGCTACGCAGTGTGTGGTGCCGCTGTTGCTACCGGCAGAACAAGGGATTTGGGGAAGGCAGATGTTCAGAGGAAGAAGAGCACCACGTCAACACATAAACAACCAACAAGATTACAGAGACACTTCTGTAGCATTGCATATGTGCATTTTCTATCTTCTTCTGCAGTTCTTTCTTTGCTAGTAAACACATGCATGTTATTATTCTGTTAGCAGTAATTGTTTATTTTGTTTTGTTTTTTTTACTTCAATCCAAATCCAATTCCCTCCTTTAATTTCCCCACCAGTAGCTCCGGGGTTGGATAAATGAAGGTATATGATGTTTGCCCATGTCTCCATGAGCTTACAAGAGCTTCGGCAAACAGCTGCAGCTAGACTTAACAACTCTCTGCTGCTAAACTATTTCATTTGAAGTCAAGACTCAGTGTCTAAAAGAACAACCATAATTCTCGTCTTTTTTATGCATTCCAAGGTTTGCATGTTGTAACCTGCATTACATCCAACAACGTTATGTTATCTGTGTTGTTTGTCATTAGAATTGCACTAAAAAGAGGCTGGTGGAGAGGTGGAGCATGGATAAAAGAAGTTTGATCTTCCACCACTGCAGAACCACCAGTGCACCTTTCACATTTGAATCCATATCATTAGTTTTGAGAAAATCATATTCTTCTAAATTAAGTTGGGTTAAAGAGCCCCTAATGTCATCCAGTTCCACGTCATGTGAATTTCTGCCATACTGGATCTAATGAAAGTGCTATGACTGCGAAGCAGGGTGAGAGATTGAAAGCTGATTGACCAAAACCAAACCTGATGTCAGGACCATATTTGTAGATATATAGGACAGGCTCATAGGTTACCATGCATTTTCACTAATAATGTGTTTATCTCTGAAAATTTTTTTATGGGATCTCATTGGCCTGAACTCTGACTGTCCATCGTTATGGTATTTAGATGGTGAATTTAGAGTGACATCACTCAGATAAGGCATCTTTGGATCTGCACTTAAATTAAAAAATACAGTTAGTCTCAACTGAATTTGGCTTTGCAGCATGAAGTACACTGGGTGTGTATATGGGGCTAAAAAGTTTCAGGCTAGGAGACTTTCTTTGCTTTAATCCTTTCCCACCAGAGACGGGGTTTTGCCTTGTTTGGTCAGCATCTGTGTGAACTCTGTGACTTCAAGTTAAACGTGGAGCATCTCATTTTCAATTCATTTGTGTGTAAAACATAGTTGATATTACACATGGAAGAAGATGCTTTGGAGTTCAATATTAGAGATACCTGTGTTAAAATAAAGTGATTAGTAAGTAAATGACTACATATTTCATGCCAACACTGAAAGTATTTCTGTTGAATTGAGGCTTTGCAGATTACATTTGTTGAAAATCACTGTAAAAATAACTTTCTTACTACTACAATTAGAACAATCTGTTAGCAACCAAAGTAATCTGTTTGAAGTAATTGAAGTAATCTGTTATATTGACTATACTGTATATTCCAAATACTGTATTACTTTTATGTTATCACTCCTTTAAAATTAGATTCTGCATGTTTGCTATTATGTCCAGGGGATGTAAAGCATGCAGGACTAAGAGCCACATGTTGGTGTTTTGTAGCATGAGCTCCATTCTCCTTGTTCGGCCCTCTCTAGATTCATGATACTGTAATTGTGTCTACTTGGTTTGGCTACGTAAAAAGAAAATAATGGGTATGCAATCTATGTACAGAAGGAGTGGAGCTCAACATGGAAGATGCTGTGAGTGGGTCGAATGCTGATTGGTTGAAAATAAGATCAGAACAGGGAGGGAGTGACAGCGAAGTTCACCGTGTAGAGGGAGAACATCTTTGGTTTCTTTGGTTGATTGAAAGAGTAACAACACTAAAGGAAGAGTAGGCTGCGCACTGGTTGTTTGTGACAACTGGTGACATTGAACGGCTACAACATGTAGACATTCTGCAAAGCTGTGCAAAGGCCCTGCGAAGGACTGATGCACAATCATGTTGGCTCATTTTTAGAGCTGTGCTTAGCACGCAGGCTCATCTTTCAAGCATCAGCTTACTTATCAGCCACTATCAGCTTGTGAGAATTGCATAAAACAATGTGTTATGTTACTCAGTCCAACAAAGAAAGTACTCTAGCACAATACTTTTTAATGCACTATACACAACATTGCATTTAAGGAAATGAACTGTTTATATGATTGTTGTTAAAGTTTGATTGTTGTATATAGTTGCATTAAAAAAAAACAGAGACATTCTGATCTTCCTCTGCATTTGCAGACACTGAATTGTTTATGTTAATGAGTGACTCGACAACAACACCCGTTACCAACAATCATGCCTAGATACTGCTGGCTAATCGGGCAGGAGACGTAGTTAATGAGAAGGGCCATTTCACAGTATCAGATCATTTGCTCAATGATGTGTATAGACAACAGTGATGCAGTGTGTCCAGTCCAAATTACAGCCCACTATTAAGGACATTAGACTGAGCCCACAGGTGCATAATACCAGGCTTGATGCTAGTGTCATTACCCGCCTTGTTTGCTTGAGCGCAGCCTCTTGGGAATGCATTTTTGCCCAAGAGAAAGATCCAGACCGTTGAGGTGCATTGAAATTCTGGGCTTTTATTTTCATATACCACTTTTTGTGGATGACCTCAGCTGTACCTAACAGCCCATTTAGCACCTGGGGAAAATAGGAAGGGGGGCGTGAACATTGTATGCCAGCTGTCTGTTGTGCCATGCTGTTTGCCAGAAAGCCCAGCGGGTGTCCGGCAGCGACCTGTAAGCAGACTGCCGGTCTGCTGAAGTGTAGCTCGCAGTCTGAACAACGCACGCAGTACGTGCAGAGCAGAATCCAGACGAGGTGTGAGACGGGGCTGGCTAAACATGGAAATGCTAAGCTGCAGCGACACGCTCGGGCAGTGAAGAAAACACAGAATGCTTAAAAGGAGAATGCTCAACTTTTTCTGCATCAAAATTATACATGATATTGATGTCAAACCAGTAGGGCCACAGCTGTAGAGAGTTTACAAAGGAATCTACTAAGATTTGGAAGAAAATTAAAAAAAAAAAAAAAAAACCCATAATGTAGAAACTCTGATGTCATATGCACACTAATGAAGCAACAGGTTATCAAAGTAATGCTTTTTTTTTTTTTTTTAATTAGATTTCACTTTCCTACAAGTGCTATGAGGTTATATCTTCTGGGACTACTGGTCTAGGCTAGTTTAATAACAGATGGAGTTATATAGTTATATAGCACTGATCACTGTATTTTGGCAGCTTATTTCTATTTCAGTTGTATCTAATTTGAATGATAAAATTAGCCATTACCAAAATTAGCAAAAAGAAAAGGCTGAGGCTGTCCAAAGAGGGAAAAAGCAGCTTTTTTGACCTTTCCAGTTACACCTGCCACATTTCACATGCAGCAGGAAACACATGATTTTAACATCGTGGAGTCAGTCTGATAAACTTTAACTTGTAAATGCTGTGCGTGTCAGTGTTTTCTGACTATATGTGTAATTCCAGTAACAGCTAGCTTCAACTGTGTGCATATCAGACAAATTAATGTGCAACTTCAAGCTGTCTAAATAGCTGTTTCCGTCGTGTTGTAAATGTCCATTCAAGCTCACTACAGCAGTGCCACAATACTTAATAAGAGACTGAAAAGATGTGATATTCAAGAAGAGAAGTTTTTGTGTAGCTGCAATCACAGTGGGACCTTGTACAATATTTTTTTCTGGTGCAGAATCTTGGCAATTACAGCCACAGCTTAAACCAGAAAACACTCAGAAAGCTCACACCGTTAACAAGGTGACAAAAATTCTCTAAATTAAATTATTTAAAGAATAAGCATAAATATGTGTTCTATATTATTTAATGCGAGCAGGAGTAGTTTACGACAAAATGATGGAAAATATGTATTCTTTTATATGACGCAAAGTCTTGAAAATATTACTGCTTCTTCTGTAGTAGAAGCAACAAATCTGCCCTTTTCTTTAGTAAGCAAACTGTCTCCTGTAACCAGGTAGGCCACACAATCTGACAGACACCTGGGTTACATCTCAGCATGCATCTGGCCCTCCGGGCTCGTGTGGCGAGCTGTCATTACCATATCAAAGACGCACCGCATTACGGCCACAGAGAAAAAGAAGAGCCAGCACTTCAACAGCCTCTTGATTCAATTTTTCACATGGAGCTATTTGAATATCTATGGCAGGCGATGCAGATGGATGCATGAGTGCATTCCCAAAACACACACACACACACACACACACACACACACACACACACACACACACACACACACACACACACACACACACACACACACAGATAGAAATATAAGAATCCATGGGTGCATATATGTACACAGCTCACATGCATGGCAGTGGTTTGATTTTTAATTATTTATTTTCTACCTTGTGATAAAAATTGCAGGTGCAATGGGATGCATCGGCCAACAGACAACCTTGATCCAATATGTGTGTCTCTTTGCTTCATGAATATTCTCATTCAAATCCAGCTCTCTATTCAGGCACCTGGGCAGGCTGCAGACAACAATACTGTGTCATTACGAGTGATGCTATCACTCTGCTCACCGAGACCGCAGACAGGAATGTATTCTCAGTGAAATCATGAAAGCTGCTTGTTGTGACTCACTGGTATAGAGCAAGACAACAAACAACACTTCAGGATCAGAAATTCTTTTCATCACCATCTCAGGGATGAGAACGAATCCCAAAATCCAGATATTCTGTTGTGAACGTGGATTATAAGGAAATTACATTCTACCTCTATGTAATTATAATAATGTATAGTGCAAACTGGACTAAGCCTTTTTATAAATGTTACATCAAAAGGTTGACTAACACTTGTATTTAAATATGAACATGATTGGATCTAAGGCCAACTGAAGCATGTAAGGCCACTTCAAGGCACTTAAAGGTTATGACTTTTTTTGTGTTTATGCATTTAATTTAAATTATTTTAACTATTATTTTGGTGTATTTCACCCTTTGACACACACCAAGCATTCTTGGTGAATGCTGTTTTAACCGTTCCATCATCCAAGCTTACCTGTCAGGGATATCTGCCCATTACTCCATGATATCTGTAGGTAGCATGTCTGAAGGGAATGAAGAGCTTTGAGCCTAGATGTCAAATTTTGTTTTATTCTGCCACTGTAATAAAATATTTCAAACCTGATTTGTCTAACTGATATATATGTGAAAACGAGAGCTTGCTCTTCTTTGCTTGCCTTGTTTAAATAAAGGTAATACACAAATGTCTGTAAAAAGGAAGGTGGCATCCATTCAACACTATTAGGCAATTAATTTTTATCTAACTCTTTCCTGCCTCATACTAGTACACTTCATGTAAGGTTATCAAATAGGCAGTTCAGTTGACAAAAAGTCGTTATGTGTTTTCGAAAAACAGCTGGAATAAGCATTTGTTCCCAGTCTGTCACCTCTATTGTTGAAATTTGATTAAGCTCAGTCAACTAAACAACTACTTTCGTGAGGCTGTTAAAGGGTGTGTAGGGGTCAAGTGACAAAGAGAGAAATCCACAGACTGCTTCTTTCTAGCATCGCTAAGTATGCTATTTTTAAAAAAGCAATTAGCCATACCGCAGAAGCTCAGAAGCGCTGGTGCTACCTTGGCAACCAGTGTCTGTCACATGACCCTTGTCTTGCACATTCAAGTGCTCACTCAAGAGTCTCCCAGAGCAATGCTGTTCAAAAACTCTGACTTAGGTAATGATTACATTCCTTAATAAGGATCCAGACAAGGTTTCCAGAAACATAATGCAATGTGACAATTATATGTCGTGTCAACCGCAAGTGTTTAAGTTTATGTATCACTGTGGAAGGGAAAACCAGAGCTAACATGTTTCCACTTTTAATCATCAATGCAGCTCAAAATTTAAATACTGGGCTCATAAAATGCCTGATTCTTGCAAAAAATAACTAAAAACTGCAAAAGATCTCATTCCTCAAAGTTGTATTACTTCAGCCGTTTTGTGGCAAATGGCATTTTGGCATTCTGGTAAAATTGAGTGTTTGCTCCTGCCCTGTATTTTAAATAGCAATTACATTGAATTGTGATGGAAAAAGCCATCCACTCCCATTGTTTCTTATTTTTAATTTTTTTTGTGTCATTAGATTTCCCTCCTCTATTTGTGAAAAAGCTCTTTCAAACAGATTGGAAGTGCCTTTATTTGCAGTGAAAAAGTGAGCTGGATGGGGTAGCGTGCGATTATTGCCACTACAGGACAATGGTTGCTGCCACAGCAACCTTATCTTCCACCTTCTTCCCTCCCAACAAACATGCATTCACTTAATTGGACACAAGTCTCAGTGTGGAGAAATCTGTGCCATGTTCTCCGTGGCCTTGGTGATTGAATGATTTTCAATCCTGAAGCTACGTAAATTAACGGCAGTCAGAGTGAGAGATAATGAAGGGTACTGCAGGGGCAAAGTATAATTTAATGTCATTGGAAGATGCACTCTCTATTAGGTTAGAGTCTATTATTTTGCTTCCTCATGCGTGCACACCTACCACTCCAGCGTCAATAATCAGCACAAAGAAGAATTATCACCTTTCTGATAGTGCCAAAAACAACAAAACCTGAGATTTTGTCAAAGCTGAAAACCTCTAAGATTTACACACGGATAAGATAAAATAATCTTAATGCCATTCATTTATGGTGTGGGACAAGATTAAACTCTGAAATGGCCAAAGGGGGCACTTTAAAAAACCACACTGGCCCAGTGTCATATTATAACCTGCAGGGTTTGCATTGTGGGCATTTTTTGTGCCTAAATTAAAACAAGCTGCAAATAAAAGGGTAACAGATTAGCGAATGAAAACAAAGCAAAAGACAAAGCTCTCAAACAGGACACAAACCACAGCCTAGCTCACAAACTTGTGACTTAGTCCAACATTATCCCTCCGATCTCCAGTGCAGACTTCACTGCTCTTCAAAAGAAGACCATTATGTCTAGAGGCTCAACGTTGCTGTGGCCAGTGAATCACAGCAACAATGCCAAGGGGCACTTGTGCGTATTCCGGAGCCGCCAGCATCTACGAGAGAACGGCAGTATTTGACTCCTTGGGATGAGAACACGGCGGTTATTTAATGAATCTCTCAAAATTAAAGGCGTCCTTGTACCCCCAACACCCTCGTCCCTTCTGATTTAGGATGAGCATTACTTGGGACTACAACCATTAAGATGACTTATATTATGTCTCCTGACAAGAATCCACCATTTGCAGTTGTGAGTGTTATCTCACCTTTATACACAGAAGTCATGTATTTTCTTAACACCGCTACAAAAAGTCTGAAAGAGCAAGTCAGGGTTCAAAGCAGGTGTAAAACGTTCAACTTTAAAACAGGACATCTACAAATAAGACATTTATGCATCTCTGAATACCATTGCCACAAGCTTTCTACAACCCTAACAAACAGATACCAAAGTTTATCCGGACCTTGAATACAGAAGAGTGACAGATTTTTAAAAATCCTCAAAATGTTTTCTTTTTACTTTCAAGAACTTACTCACATTCCTCCAACAGTGTTTCGCAGGACAAGTTTTAAATGAGAATTTTATGACTTTTCAGATGTCGTTCAGTTCATCCAAACAACTTCAAGGCTTTACAGCTCTTAATGGCAAACATAAAGCCGCTTGCCACAATGATGCGGACAAAGAAAGAGCAGGACTTAGGTCACAGTCCACAAATCAAAGGTATTGAGCTTGCAAATTAGTGCTTTGATGGAATGATTTGTAATTTAAGTGAGCAAACGGCGAGATGGACGAAGGTCAAACAGAGATGAAGACAATCTCCTGCATTTTTTTACTGTTTAAAAGAAATGCAGGAGATTGTGTCCTCGAGTAAGGGTCAAATAAGTTGCTAAAAATCAGAACACATTGAGCTCACAGGATATTATTTGTTTTCTATGATGTTTTCTTTCTAAATTGTACTAAAGCAGATGTTTCAAGAAGTCCTCAATTAGAATCTCATATGGGCTTTTAATTCCTCTGTTTAAGCAATCCCAAAATGAGCTGTAGGACTGTCCACTTTAAAAGACAGATGAGACAGGCACACATGGCATTCAATTAATTGGAGTCTCGTTTAGGGCTTTTTTTTCCTATTTACTCGAGTATACTTTTTGCTGTGTTTTTATTTGCTGTTCAAAACTGTTTCCTAGGAGTTAAAATTTCAAGCTTGCAAGT
Source organism: Perissodus microlepis (assembly GCF_051167445.1). Classification (NCBI taxonomy): domain Eukaryota; kingdom Metazoa; phylum Chordata; class Actinopteri; order Cichliformes; family Cichlidae; genus Perissodus; species Perissodus microlepis. Next base: position 29,159,359 of record NC_140478.1, read on the forward strand.
CAGTTTTCTTGGTTATCAATGTGCTGTCTTCCACATCATCTAAAGGATACCAATGCATTTTTTAGGTACTTGTCCCCACAGCCACTAGTAGTTTTAAATGGTAGCTACAGCGCATAATAACAGCTTTCATTCGGGGATATGTCAAGCAAATACTTACTGAAGCTTCAATGGTGTCATGAATTAGAAAGACAATACATTTCAGAACTACTGTTGCAGTTCCTCTGAAACGTAGTAGCTCAGTGTAGTCGCAAATCATGAACGAGCCACAACGAACAGCAGGAGATGTGCTGATTCACTGTGAGACGGTTGAACTAGATATAAATGCTGCAGAACAGCAATGTGATGATTCTAAAGCACAGATATTTGGAGCACTGTTTTAGCTCAAGCAAAACCGTGTTTAAGTTGGATTAAACAAGGTGTCCAAGAAAATCTCAAAGTAAAGGGATTTTTTGTGTGTAACAACAGAAGTTTGGATTTTAGATATTGTGGTGCTGGTTCATTCAAATACCAGTTGTATACTCAGTTTTCTTCCAGTTATGGGATGTCCTTCCAACATCTTCATTCTTCTAAATCCAGGCACAGCCTAAAACACACACTTTTTTTTAAATCTTGTAACTTAATGAGAGCATTTTAAATCCTTATATTTCCGTTAAAGTTGACATACCGTTCCCGTGTAGTTCTCACTCATTTGCCACCTTAATACGCTAGAAATTCAGGTGCGTAAAGTTATACAACCCCACAATAATTTATGATCTATTTTAATGCTCGACTGTTTTGTCTTTATTGGTTTTATTGCATGCAATTTCTCCCATTACCTCTTCTGCTGCAACAATAAATTTTCATGTTATCTCCATTCCAAATATACACAGGCATCAATGTGAAAATGAGAATTCATCTCTCAAACCTGCAGGCCTGTTCAAGTCAAGTTTTCATGTCTGTGAGAAAACAAATAATCTCCTCTGCACTGTTGAGAGACTAACTTTTCTATTTTTTATTTTTAACCTGTCATCTGTGATGTACTATGTTAATATTCTTATTTTACAGAGTATGATAAAACTATAATAAACACGGTATGGGGTGATGATGGATGCTGCGTTGCAGGTTGCAACTCGCCAGTTTTTGCTTTGCCTCTGTGTGGCAGGCTGAGCTAAAGGGGTTTTCTTTGCTTCTCTCCCTCTCTTTCTCTTACAACTGAGGTTCGATTGGCCATAATTGGCTGCTGTTTGCAGCTAGGTATCGATCACCTTGAAAGACTCTCCATGCCATCCCTCCCTTCTTCCAACCTCCCAACTCTTTCTGTCTTTCTCTCCCTTAGTCACTCACTATGCCCCCTTTTCCAACCATTTCTCCCTCAGACCTGCCACTTTGATAAGCATGGTGAATGGCGCGCCATCATCGGTACAGCCTAAGCCTTGAATCAATAGGGGAGCGCAGATGCTCAGCAGTCTATTTACTACGGAGATGGTGGAGAATAGCAATGCTAGGAGATGAAAGCCATGTAGGCAAGAGATGGAGACAGGTGGAAGAGATGAAGCAGCCATCACGCGCCAAGACCCCTCTTAGACCTTACTGTTGATGCTACATAGCTTTTTTGTTTGTTTGTTTGTGTGGGTTGTTTTTAATTGATTTACTCAAGTGGAGTTATAAAGAATGCAGTGCATCATTAGTGACAGTCAGTGAGGAAAGAGATGGAAAGTAAAGGAAGATTAATGAAATTCTGTTTCTCATGAAGTCGTTTCTGCGATGACTCAGCTGCTCTGAGAAGTGTCTACAGTTACTATCAAACACAAATATGAGGAATGTGAGTTACCAATTAGAATAAATGAGTTTCATATTTTCATACATTTTATGCATTTTTTTGCACTAATGCACAAGGTTTTGTGGTGAAAAGTGTTTGCATGCTACAGCCTGGAAAGACATTTTTAGCAGCAGTAGGTAATGAGTGCACCTTCATACATTTCATTTGGGTTTGAGACTCCTGTCACATTTTGCTTCACTAATCATGTGGACGTTTGATTAGCCTCAAATCAAAAACGAAAAGTAAAGTGTGTACTCACATCGGCAATCCCAGCCTCCAGGATGCTGACCTCGGCTTCCTTCTCTAAAGACACCTTCTTCTGGACTATGGTAAGGAAAGAACAGAGAGAAAACCCCACAATGATTAATGAACTGAAAAATGTCCAACAGTATGTTTTTACAGAAAATAATAATGAATACTTTTCTAGCCCCCGGCAAAAACATTGTATATGAAAAAGTTTATAATGCTAAATCAGCAAAGCAATGTTCATTTTTTAAACATTTTTGTGACAATGGTAACGGAACAAAACTGCAATAACTTTCAAACGTAACAACAATGTCTATTGCATATTGTTCCTCCAAACAGGTAGTGTAGATTAACTTTAACATGTGATTAATCCTCAGAGTCCACAATAATGCATAATAGGCATCCATGTGTGTACAGTCATGACTATTAATCAATGCTACAAATTCTGCCAAACAAGCTATTAAACTCTGTGCTCAACTGGCTCACAAAAAATCAATGCTTCCTCCTTCCTCCTCCTTAACACATGACATATAAGCAAAACCAGAACATGATTTATAGAAATGCCCTGAAAATGCAGCTTGGTTAATTTACAAATGATTGATAAAGATCCTTTGTAGAAACTATGGAAGCATCGTTGCATTATGAAGCACAAAGACATCAGAGAGATATAGAGAGTTTGTAAGAACAGCATTCACAAACAATCCTTCTGGTGTAGAGAAGAACAAAAGTCAGGTAGCCCTCTATCTACCACACTCCCCCTCTCTGAAACTTTACTAGCTCTATCCTCTTCAAAACCAAGTCTTTTTTGGACTTTTGGACTTCCTACACTACTTTACCTGATCTAGTCTGACAAGGCCTGTAATTGGCTTAATGCTACTGTCACGAGCTACATTTTCTAAAGTCTAAAAAGAGAGGCCAGAAGAGGCACGGGAGTCTAGTGCCCACTCAGACCACTTGAACTGCAATATGCCAAAAAGGTTCAATTGGATTTTATGTCCAGTAACAACAAAGGGTCCTTGGTGGAGACACTGAAACCCCTACTGACCCCTAATGTGTGCCAAGTAAAAAGCATTTAAAAAGAATAGAATAAAGTAGGCATAGAGTAAAGTTATGTATCAGTGGGTGGTTGTGGCTTGTGATGCCAAATATAAGTAAAAAAGTGCTATATGCATACCAGTGAAACACGGCTAGCTGAACAGCTGGAATTGTTCTCCAGTGTTTTTTGTATTCGGATTGATGCTGTCAAGCGCTGCCTCTTTAGTCTTTTAAGTGTTTTAATTATCAGACACAAAAAGGGAATATTTATTCAGCCATACCCATGACTGCTCTTTAAGGTTCACTGATTGCACACCATGAAATCTGACAACAGGACTGGTGTAAGAAGGGCCTCTTACGAGATCACAAAAACAATCCATGTCATCATTCACATTCTCAAATATAACAAGCTTATGCAGTAGCAAGCAGCCACCATAGGTGTTGTAAATTACAACGCGCACTTGGCGAGTGGTCGTGGCTGTTTAGTGGAATATATCCTATTATAAAGATTTGGTTAATGTCCAATAGGAAGATTGTATCGCTCACATTTGCCTGCAACGGTAATTTTTTGCAGTTTCTTCTCATTGCAATATTTCTGAATTTACTTTATTGCAACTATCCCATAAATTAAAGCAAGAGCATGGTCTACAACGAAATGTGGATTTTACCAGACAGGTCGTCATGGCGTTGGTGGTGATGTCACTGAGGTTATCGTGCAGGCTCTTCGCAGACACATTCATTTACCAAATTAACCCCGCCCCACCCCCCATCCCCCCCCCAAAAAACCAAAAAAAACCAAAAAAAGAAAACCTTCCACAGGGCTCAAGAATAAATTCTACCATTGGAGGTCCAAATGAGCCATTACTGTAGCATATCTTCACTTTATGAAATATGAATTTTTAACCCGACCTGCCGCCAGGCAAATATTAAAACAAATTTCCACACAAATAGAATTAATCCCTGCGCACAGCTCTCTTTTTTCATGAGCTTAAAGGGAAACAAATGGAGGGCTACAATTAAAATTCAGCAGAGCACATATTAAAGCCAGAACAGAAACGATATGAAAAAAAGAAAGGATACGTAATTACATTCACTTCGCTTTGCATCTGAATACACCGGTGAGGTGAAAGAAAGCGAGTCTTCTTTGTTGACACACCAGGCAGATGAAGGATATGCAAATAGAGCCCTAGCTCTGCCACAGTCCAAATTCACCAGTGGCTTTAATAATTAGTCTTTCAATTCGTCATTCACTGGTCAATTTATGCCAGATGTTATGCAACCATAGATGCTGACCTTAAACACCACAGTCCAAACGAGCAGCTCTTTTGAATGTATAAAGCCAAAATCAATCACAGGTGGACACTTCCTTCTGTTTAATGTGAATGCCTTGGTTTCCATGTGGTATATGGAGGGGACTCGTTTAGCTCTGTCACGCTGTAATAAAAAGACGCTGAAGGGTTAATGTTGTGGCTGACTGGTCCTTGTCCAGGCCCCAGACAAAGACGTATGAACACCTTGTCTGTGATAGCCAAGTGGGCCGACATGTCTTAATAGTGCTGTCAGCAGGGAGCAGCAGCAGCAGAGAGAAATAGAAGCTGAAGTGGCTGAATTGGTTTGTCAGTGGCACCTGCTCTTATGCTCACTGAGGAGCATCTGAACAGACTTCTAGTTCAGCGTTAAAAACCGATGTCTCCATCAGACGTCGGTTGCAACTTGTTAGGATTCTTCAAACTCATCAACACCAACTCAGGTGTTTTCCATCACTTGTCAAAAAGGTAAGACGCCTGTTGTGACATCCCACAACGGGCAGAATTATTGAATGGCTCAGCCTTCAGAGAGCAGTGTAGCAGTTGCACGAGATAATCTGTTAGTTTGCTCTTGGAAGCCACATGAATCGCATGAATTATTGATCTTCCCCTCGCAGGAAACATGACTTTTCAGTCTTTAAAGCTGTAGCCACATGGTACTTTTCCAAGGCTGAATTTTAAGTGAACCTCTTGAACTGTCTAAAATACTTTAAAAGGACTGTTTGCATGTTTACTGAGAAAGAAGGTGTATTTCTCATTGCTGCAGAAAGTACCACCGTAAAACAATTTGCCATTGGTGTTGCTTGTGCAAATGATTTTCAGAGAAAAGTAAATGTCTATTTGTGTTACTTTGCATGGAACAGGAGGGAAAACATGTAAAAAAAAATTGCATTATTCACTACATTTCACAGATAAAATCGGTTTTATTTGATTCCATCAAATGCCTTCAATCGTTCTGTTGATTTCATTTCTTTCTGAGGCTGCTGCTACTTTCTATGAACGCAAGTTGTAGTGCTGCCAATGCACTGATTTGAACAAAATCTTTTAAAGGATTAATTAAGTTCAAATGAAACACAAGCAGAGACGGTAAACAGCAGGCAACTTTGGGACCAGACTCAGTGAAATAACTAAAGATGTTGTTGTCTAAAGTGCTTTTGGTAATTGGTGAGGCACAACCTATTTGAGTTGCATCTGCAGGGAAGCGTCGGTGATGGGTTCTCTCACACACACACACACAAAGGCAGACATCTAAGACACACACACACAAACACTCATATTTAATTCCTCATACAGAATCAGAGTAAAAGGCCTGATATACACAAACAAACATGAAAGCACCCAACGTGATTTTGTTGGGACAGAATCAGAAATCTCTGCACCAACGTCTGGTTCCCTAGAGTGACTTGCCTTGCGGCCAGCAAGCGTGACAACATCACAGGCGGCGAGCTTCTTCTAATTAGTCGACAAGTCTTTGGACCTCCCAACACCGCGGCACCGCGGCCTCTCCGAAATGTAGCCAACAGCTATCCGGACTCTTCTCTCCTGCAGACTACAAATGACTCCAAGTCGAATGAGAGCACTGCTCGTGAACAAGCGACCTGAGGTGCCTCATTTGTACCCCAGCGAGCGTTCTCTCCAAAACCCAAATTGGATCCATTTTTAAGAAGCTGCAATGGGCAAGGTGTCGTGATCAGAGCGACTGGCAACTTTTCTTTCAGCCAGACAGGCAGCACAGTGTGAAAATAAGATGTAATGCGACAAAATGGGACTGAAGCAGCGATGGACTGCAGACTGAGAGCAAGCTGAAGGGAAATGAGCTATACTCAAATTATTCACTTTTTTCCATTTCGAGAATATTCCATCTTCCATTGTACCTCTCAGATACATTTGGACTGCAGGGAAAAATTGGGCTTGAAGGAAGTAACATGGACCAAATCTCATTTCTACAACTGAGGCCCCTTTATTTTCCCTCCAAAACACACACAGGCGCTTCATTTGTCACCGGTGCCACCCCCGTCCTGAATTTTGCTTTATGTTAACTCAATGTATCTGAGGCGCCTAAAGGGAAACACAGCGAGTGCTGGGGATTCAGAAATGCTTCATTTTTCACTGTTGACAAAAGGGAAAGGCCCAGGCTGGCTCCACAAGTCCTGGACCAACAGAATAGATGCTTTTGCAGCACTGAGGGTTCCTTATTCCAACCACTAACCACCACCACCCCAAAGAAGCAAACCTCTATACCTCTCACTCACCCTCCTGGGTACATTTCAGAAGCTGTATAATGAGAAGAAAACAACAGCCATCCTTCAAAGGCACAGAAACCAGTGAAACGCCATCACTGTACTGACACACTACAGGGGTGTAATCACATTAGTTCATCACGAGAGCAACAATCCCTGAGCAAATTAAAATATATTGCAGGCTGTTTGCTTTTTTTCCCTGTGTCCCTACAAGATCTGGTCCAAGGAGCACAACCATCAATTAATGTTGTGCAGGTAATAAAAAAGCCAGCCGGGATTAAGAATGCTGTGGTTAATGAGGATAGGACAGGACATATACAGCGCAGACAGATAGATATTTTACTGTAACAAATTGTTTATTTTGCATGTGTAAACTCCTTGGAGTTCTTCCTTATAATGTTTCTCTATTTTAAACTGCATTTTAACTTTTAACTTACAATAATGAAAAGTTTGTCAAAAAAATGTTTCGATCAAAAATGTCAAATTTGGTTTATGGGAAAGTAATTTTCAGGAGATGGGGATTCTTCAAGTATAAAAGAAAGAAAGACTTTCTAAGAGCACAACAAAGAATAAGATCTTTTAAGAGAGCATGAGATTTTAGCTATTATCCCCTGGGTTTGAGATCTGGCAATTGTGAGGGCTGCAGCATTTTTATAGGCTACTTGTCAAACTATTAAGAGCCACTCTTGTGGCACATGAATCGGGGTGCTGTCATCTCAGAAGAGACCACTCTTATAAAGATAGAAATTCTTCATCACAGGATGATAAAGGTGATTGCTCATAAGATCTTTGAAATGATTTCCTTCTAAAACGAAGGAAGGCTGACTGCATAGCAAAATCCCTTCCACGGCATCAGATAGCCTCTCATCCTGGGGAGGGTCAAGGGTTCAGGTTTTTGTTACCAGACCATATTTGGCATGTCTTTGTCAAATGTAATAAATTGATGATTGTTGGGTTTTTCTCTGTATGTATTATTGTAGTAGAGTCTACCTTACAATATAAAGCTTGGCTATTGTTGTGATTTGGCGCTGTATAAATAAAATGAATTGAAATTAAAACATAATTTCATAATAAAAGCAACAAATTATTAATACACAATTTCATGCACAACCTGTTCGTCCAACAAATAACTTGACCCACTGTGTATATATTTTTTTCTTGCAGTTTAGTGTTTTAAAGCAAATTTGTTCAGTTGTGAAATGGTTACTGTTTCCTGTCTCCCTTCAGAATCAAATTTCATTTATTACGCGATAAATGCAGAGCAATTCAAATATTTGGATCTGAACGCTTCATCTCATAATCGACCCTACAAGTCACCAGTAATTGTGTCAAAACAGATTTGCCTGTCGTTTTTTCAAAAGCATCTTAATTAGATATTGTTTCCCTCTCACTTGCATTAATTTGATTTCTGATATCAACTTTTCAGCCTTCAATCTGTTCCTTGTTGATCACCACCCCCAACTCCCCTAATTCTTGGTGTTATTGCCTGCAGTAATCTGGGATGCAGCATGGACCGGTGTGCTGTGTGAATGTGTGTTTGTGGGAACGTGAGTGTCAGATGAGGAGGGAGGGCTGCGTGAAAACAATGCCATTTGTAATTAAATTCAAAAGCAGGGGGCCGAAATGGCATCTCGGGCCACCTGGGGGATGAGAGACCATTGAGGGAGGATAGAAGGAAAGATGTGTAGACTGAGAGAAATGTGATAGACAGGAAAAAGAGAGAGATAAAGAGCGGGTGAGGGAGGGAAGAAATAAGAGCTTACTGAAGAAGGCTCTGAAGGACGGGGCGAATAAAGACAGAAACTAAGAAAGAAGAAAGCAGGAATCATGCCAATAAATGAAGTCATGTAAATAAAGTCATCTAGTTACAATAAAGGTGAACCTACTGAAGTTCAAATTGAGCATCCAAGTGGAGAAAGAAGGTGATTTTTGAATGTTGCATGGTTGTTTGTGTCCGATGGATTGAGCTGAGTATTTCAGAAATTGATGATCTTAATTTCTCACATGACTTTTGGATGGTGGGGTCAGAAAGACACAATTAAACCCCATAGTATACTTGAGTATTATTAGTGACCATAGCGATCCCTTTATGGCTACAGTGTACCCATCGTCTGATGACTCCCTTCAGCAAACCGTGTCATGAAGCTCAAATCATCTCAAACTGGCTTTTTAAACATGACAATGAATTCACTGAACTCAAATACCAGATTCCCATCATGGATGTGCAGTCGACAAATCTGCAGCAACTGTTTGCGATATAGACGAAAATCTCTTATAATCTTTCCAGCACCTATTAAATCTAAGACCCAGAGAATTAAGGAAGTCCTAGGTATACATAATAAAGTGGCCTGTGTATATCAATCACTTCAGCTGCTGTTATACTTTTTCTTTTTCCTCTGTTAAATCAAATTCCTTTTGGTAAGTTAAAAAGGAAAGTGGCTTAACTGAACCATAAAGCTAATGTGCCACAAAATCAAAGCAATGACTAATAATAGGCTAAAATCTCTCCACAGAGCAGCAAAGTTTGAGTTCAGTGATTAAAATTGGGATTATTTTTGTTTGTTTGTTTTGAACATCATGCTACGGATCTGTTTTTTGTTTTCCATGATATAAACTTAACATCCTGAGTCCAGTCTCCAATGTTGCTGGATATCTGATTGAACTCCAGGATTATAGATGCACATATACAGTATATTAACCATAATGTGTTTGTCTCGCTCGTTCTCTGCTTTAATTGATGACATTTAGCTCCTCGCTTCTGCTCCGTTTGATTCATTCACATTTTAAAAGGCAGGTATTAAACACCTCTGTTACTTTACATAAACAATTCATTAAGCCGATATGACACCGGGGACCCCGGCAGGAAAACATATCCCAACCGCCCACAACAATTAATGACCTCACATCAGCCGACGCCTGACTGCAATGAGGCAGGAAGCCGTATTCCAATAACAAGAGCTCATTAGCGGATCACCATTCTCATACTATGAAACATAAACCCACATGAACTGGCTATTCTTTTTTATCATGTTACTGTTTGGTATTCATACAGCGTACGTCCACCTTCCACTAGAGCAGCTGGGAAGTGTGTAAAAGAGCTTTTCTTTCTGAGAGGGAACTGTCATAAAAACTAATATTCCCAAAGTGGAGGTGACCTTTGAGAAATTGAGTCTTGAGTCATAAAACCCAATTCTGCACAAATGGAACTGACCTCCAGTATGTGGGAGAAAAAAATGAAATAAAACCCTGTTCGGGCTTCAAAATTGTGACGACAAAAACTGAATTTGTGCAAATTTGTGCCACCGTTCTCTGCTTATCTGAAACCACTACTTTCGCTCTTCTCCATCGGAGCCATGAGTCAAACTTTTGTTCAAATTCTAATCCCAGTTTTTTAGTTTAGTTTTTTAGTTTTCCCATGCTCCTTATGTTGCCAGCTTGTATGCATCAGAACTGTTTGTGAGACGGTCAAAGAGCTTTTTGTGAACCGGCGCTATTCACACAATTTAGAAGTTTGCAGTGTAAACATCAAGCACTCGATTTTCATTCTCTACCCAGATATTTCTACTATTTTCATGTAAAAAAACAACAGCAATATTACAAATTAGGCCATGTGAAAAAGTTAACCGTTATTCCCAAATTTTCTCTCTTTTACACTTTCATTTTTAGTTTTGTCTTTAATGGAGAGGCTTTTGATTTTCATCATGGTTGGCATGATGTCATTATTCTAGCTTGGGTAGTTTTTGTGCCAACCCTGATCAGATAAGTCATCCTGAAGAAAGGGATGCCTGATCAGTCAAAGCTCTCATGGGTTGTTTTCAAATTTGGCAAGTCTTTGCTGTAATTTAGTGTAAAGACTTAGTTTGTACCTCTAAATTCTTCTCATTCTCTCTACTACATACTCTTCTACATACTCTTCCCCTGACTCTTTCTTCATAATTCCTGAAGGGCGATCACGCTAATGATGCCTGGGCATGACTTAAAGCCATCACATTTTAATCCAGAAGACATCACAACAGCATCATTTCCCAAAATGTGGGGTAGTCGAGTAGACAAATTGAAATGCATCGTGTCTGAAAAGACCATCGGAATTAATGTAAGTCTACTGTAATAGTGTTGTGACTGTTTTAAGACTTAGACGTTAGAAGAAAAAGGATGAGTAGCTTTCATATGTAACATATGTTTAATATTATGAAATGCTATCCTTTAACCCAAACCAAGATCTATTCCTTAATGTAACAGCAATAGTATTTACATGTGACCAGGAAGAGTCAAACCATTAGAATAAACACTAGCATAAAACAAATAGCTAGTGAGAATGCGGTGCTTCCTCCCCTCTGCTCTTTTAGCATTCTTCTTCCTCCTTCAATCTCTCACTTTCCTCCCTCTGTCCTCGGTGCTCACTTCTGTCTTCCTGCCACCCCTGTTATCCTCTCCCTACCCTCCTCCCTCTGAAGCAAAGTGCTTTCTGGGGGGTGTTTATAGGGCTGATAAGTGGCAGATGACAATCGCTTGGCAAGGCCAGAGATAGGGCTGCCAGTACCTTGGCTGCCATCTATCAAACCTCCCACAGAGTGCCAGGCTTTACCCAGCTGTGCAGGGAGGGAGGGTGGTCATGAAAGGTAAGAGCTCTCGATCTTCAGAAACAGGAGGACAGACCGCCCAACATGCACTGGCTAGTGGCAGTAAATAATGCTTATTGTTTGCTTTAGATGTCTTAATACATGCTCAATAATCCAGGTAAGGAAACCCTGGAAAGTTAAATCTGTTCATCTGGCCACAGGAGGAAACTTCCATCACTCATCCAAGTGACTTCTAGTTCTGCACAGTTAAGCATCACGAGGACCGCTGTGAATTATACATCGGCAAACATCCTCTGGCTGAGGGGATGGCACAACACAGAAGACCCACCTCACTGGCAATGAGTCTGTCGTCTATCTACACCTACAGGCTAGTGGCCACTGTTTCAATGATGAGGGTGTGCACATCCTCATGTGAGAGGAGCAGGGAGTCCAGGAGGGCATTTATGTGAAAAAAGAACAACCATTGTTACATTGAGGAAGGGGCCTAAGAGTACATCTTTCAGCAGATTGTGGAAGGGTGTGGTTAGTGGCTCGGCTGCAGGGGAGGGGTGGAGCAGTGGGTTTAGAGTGTAGTGTCAGGGGAGGTGAGACATCACAGCTGGTAAACATCAATAATCATACCTTCCCTGTTTTAGTAGCAGAGAGGAGGAGAAGCGCTAGCAGGAGTAGCAAGAGGAAGGAGCTGTCAAGCAATGAGAAGCCGAAAAGCTGCTCGCGAAAGCACAACAGCTCACACTGCCGAGGGTGGCTCATTCCTGCCACACCCTTTTTTCACCTCTGACTAATGGTGAAGGCAGTTTGCAAATTTATGATAATAAAACTGAGCTTGTGAATCGTTGTTAATAAATAATGCTAGTTCCAATCATTATGCAGCTGCAGCTGAGACCAAAGGAGTCAGTTTTTACATGAAACTGACTTCTATGTAAAATTACAGGAAAAAGTCTTTGGTGGGCTGATTCTGACTTCAGCTCATACTACTCATAAAAAGACCAATAATAATCTTTTCAAACAGCTCTTAGAAAGAACGTAGAGTAAATAAGCATAGCTTCACAAAACTGTTGTTGTTGGGTTTTATTAGGACAGCCTGCAAAAGTTGGTGTGAAGCTCTGAAAAACAAATGAGTTATTGGTTCAACCACAACCACTGTTAGTTTAAATAAAAAGTAGAACACATTTATAAAAAAAATGTGTTCATTTTTGTATCAAACACAAACTTTTTAAAAAGAATTTCAATAAATAATTATATTTCACTTATGTTGTTTACCAAAGCCGAACAATGAAATGACTGTAATCGTGTTATTTTTCCCAGCGATGCTTTGCATCACTGTTTCATTCTCAGTAATTACATTACCGCCTGCTCAAAGTTTTATTACTGCACTACATAAAAATAGTTTTGCGACGTAAAACTTAAACATTAATACTTTCAAGAAAAATTATAATGCGTTGTCAACTTAGTGGCCATCGTTCTTGCAAAAACTATATTACCAGGTAAGAGCAAATAAGAAGGAGAAGAGGAGGGAGAGAGGCTCCACTTACTGACAAATGGACAAATGGTTTACTGACAAAAAAATTGACATGGAAAGCCAACACTTAACGCCTCCCTCCTTCATCACTCTGATGGATGACCTTTACAGTAGATATGAGTCATCTTCTGGGCAGACTGGGTGAGAGAGCACGTTAGAGATTGAGAGGGAGAGAGCAGACGGTGGTGGTGCTGGCAAGCAAACCACTTGCCGTCTGATCACCAGGTGCTGTAGCACGGGCTGCCTCAGACGGTGCAATGGCATATGACGAAGTGGGAAAGGAAGAGGTTGACATGGGAAAGCATAAAAACTGTGACTGTATACTTTTCTGAACCTCAGATTGCCATTTGTTTTCCTGAATTTAATAAAGGCAAACTTTTCCTGTTATTCACCCACAACGTCTGATGATAAAATTTCAGCATAAGACCTCATTAGTCCAAAATTTAAACTTTATTTCAGCTTTCTTCAGCTGTAACACAAAGACTGTTGACTTCCGCCAGAATCCCTCATCTCTTGTGAATTGGATGGTCTGATCTTCAGTTCACTTTGTTCACACTTGGGATATGCAAAAAAATCTGATCTGCTGGGCTGCATGCACATCAACCACAGAGCATGTCAGCGCCAAGAGTAGAGGCCTTCATGTGACCATCAAACCTGGAGTGACAACTGGCACACAGACCACCTTGCAAACCAAAACTGAGCCAAGACACAGTTCCTGGCATCTTCTCTTTCAGGGTTCTTGCAGTAATTCTGTTGTATGTCTCACTGTTAAGGCTACCCGTCTTCTCTTCACCTTTCTTTGCTGTGCACTGTCTTTGCTTCTCATAGATACATTCAATGTGACGCATCTTGTAGCAAAGCTTTCAGTCAATGCAGTGAAATCAAACAACTGCATATGTGCTCCAAATCAGCATTTCACTTGGTTGTGAGATCTGTTTTTCTCTCTCTCTTGTTTGGTTTGTAAACACGTGTATGTACATCAGTTAGGCTTGTTTGGAAAGACAAATAGCCACTCAGAACATGATTTAGAGTTTAAACACTAAGTGGAATAAATGTAGTTTTTACAACCATGATAAACAAAAAATAGATTTCAAATTTCCCAGTAACATTTTAAGATAACCGGTGATGTCTAAAAGGCTTTTTCTTCTTTTTCTCTTTCTTATACTGATCTCCTAGTGTGGCATTGTAAGTGCCCACATATATACAGTATGCATATAGTGATCGGGCTTGTGTGTGTTCCCCAAGTAGCCTGCTGGCACTGTGACGGAGCCAAGGCCAGTCTGCTGGGCAGTCAGGCGGCGGGGGCTCTCGCAGGGGAGTCGCACGGTCTTCTCTTGTCCTGAAACTCAACTTAGAGGGAATATCCTCCATTATCACTGGAGGGAGGACAAGCAGTCCAAATACTAAAGGAGAAAACCTTGAGCTTTCAATCGCTTTTCCCGCCTCCTCACTTCGCCTGTACAACAATGTATTCAAGGGACCGCAAATGCTCGAGGTTGCTCATCTTATTCATGCTGTGGCTGTTCTGGCTGGATGTGTGTTGACTGGAAGCCATGACAGAGAGTACAAAACTGTTGCTTTTGTGTAGAAAGTATTGAGCAAAAGTGACCCTGGTGCAGACAGCTGAAACGACTGAACGAGGGAGCAATCGCTGTTTATCTATCAAAGTTATTGAAAGGGACAAGGCACTGAATTTAACATTTCTGAAGTAACTGAAACCCCTCATAGAACAACTGTTAAAGCAAAGAACCAAACCAAGTATTCAATCACATCAGGGAATATTGATGCGTTCGCTTCTTTGGAAATATGTTTCTTATTTTACAGTTTTCAACGTGCACTAGCTGCACTACAAAATACATTTATTCAGACATAAATGACAAAGCTGTGTAAAATAAAAGCTTTTAAAGTTCATGTTTTATTTCAAAACATGGATCTACATCTACATCAAACTTTGCATAATGAGAGACAACAATGCTAACCAAACACTACAACTGACTAAACACATGACTTTAAGCCCTTTCAGGTTTTTTTCAGGAGTTAGCATTCAAACATGTTTTAAGAAATGAGGTACAGTGTGCAACACATTCAAAAGTTGGTTATAATGGCATTTGTGTAAAACAATAAAATAAAAACTTAAGCCAGCTGTCTTTGCAAGAAAAAAAAACACAAGTCCATCACAGAGCTTGTGCAGTAAGTTCACGGACAGATGGACGGATGGAAGGACGGACTTTTCAACCAAAAACGTGACTGAATGAATCAGCTGGAAGGTACTTTCACCTAAAGTGACACATGCCTGTTTTAGTGTGTGGGGGTCTTTAGTACAGCTGAAGCTCAGAGAACAGCTTGACCTCACAGACTGCAGAGATCTAGACTTAACAAAACCCACAATCTATTACCACTGCACGATATATTGCCACTCACTTCAATTTGCTTAACATAGTTCTTCAGCCGGAGTGAGGCAGCTGTAACACAGTAGAGAGGAAAATGATAATGCACGGTAGCAGGCGTTTTCACTACGTACAAGGATTTAATGACCAAAATCCTCTTTTTTATCAACCATAATAGTCACATCAGCCTAATAACAAATTCATCACATATTCTTTTGACCTTGTGAGCAAATACATCAAAGGACATTAACAAAAACTGGGCAACAAAAAGGAATGACTTCACTTCTACAAACATATCTACGGGTAGCAGCCTGCACTGAAACGTCCACATCAGACAAGCCACAGAGAAGGAAGGCACATTCCAGTATCGAGTTAGCCTCGGGGCACAGCGGCCTGACGGGTAACTGTACGATAAGACAGGCTGCTATGTCAAGACGTTATCCTTGGCCAACAAGCCATCTTGTCCTGTGGCTCCTAATTACAATCCAGGTGGGACGAAAATAGGGTGAAGTGATAAAATTTTCAGAAATGACAGCAACCACTGATACTTGTAACATCAGGATATCTGATGGAGATTAAAAGTTTGCTGTTGTCTGCTGTCACACTATTTCTGCTTTCCTGTACTTTAATAATAGAAATATTACAAATATTATCTTAATTATTAAGGATATTAGTATTATCACTTTTTACACTTGTTGAGTGAGGATAGCTCATTTGGAAAAGGACCAGATGACTTTGAGCAGAAACAAGCAAAGGTGAGAGGGAGGTGTTGGGAAAGGAGACAGAATGCTGGCAGTACCAGTCAGGAACCTGAGCGGGAGGGTTTAGATTGTAAATAAAGGGCGGCCTCCGGCATACATAACAAAAGAAACAAAACAGCAAGCAAAACACACACACACACACACACACACACACACACACACACTAAAAACAAAAAAGCCTGGGCTTTTTGCCACACTAGCAGACTTTAAAACAAAAAAACGGAGATGTGACCTGTGGGTAAACTGGCATTAGGCTGCTAGCGCCCACTCAGAAGCTACATATGTGGGACAGATTCAGAGGATAAGAAGGCGATATCGCTCCTCCCTGGGGCCTCCAGTGTATCAAGGCCTGCCTTTTACCTGCAGGGCCAAGCAATTTCTAATGTACTGAGTGTCAACAACAGGATGAAGGAGTTCACTATCATTAATGCCTTTTCTATTTGGAAGAAAAACAGATATACAGGTGGAAGCTGTTTGCAGTATACTGATGTATTTAAAGCAAACGGGGCTTAGTTTACTTTGAAAGTCTGCATTATTTCTCTCTATCGATCTGTTTATACACTTATTCTATACACGTCTATACTTCTATACATGTATGTATAGTAAGTCAACAGTGCACACACAAGCCTTCCTTTCAAATAAACTTGTCTAACTTTGTTTATACCTGAGATTTGACCTTTTGAAATGTGACTGACATTTTTTCAGATTACATTTTGCCTCAAGCCTGAGAGAAGTCAAGTGGGTGAGCCAGCCAAAACACAATCACTACGGCACCTTTCTAATTTCCAGTATAATCATGATTGGGATGATACATTTTCTCCAAATATCTGGGGGAGATTTGTGGGGACTCAGATGGCAGAGCGGGTCATCCACCAACCGTAAGATCAGTTGATTGATCCCCGACTCCTAAGTAAATGAGACTTGTAATAGAAAGTGCTTTGAGTGCTCAAATGATTAGAAATCCATAAATTCCACCTTGCTTTGAAGATGGCAAGATTTGTTCTTAAATATATAAACTTTTTAGTCTTTTGTCATAACTGACATGCACGTAGATGAAGTTTGGATAAACTGAGGAATAATTATCCTACAGATTCTCAGAAGTCAGGACAGCTCAAGAATGTGTACCTTGATTTCAATGTGACATTCGGTACTGTCTAAATCACATCACTTGCAGAGGTTTTGTGTGAATGTGTTGGAAGGAATTATCCCAGACTGTGTCTGTCCTCTGCTGCTTTTTCAGCTACTGTTTGATTCCCGAGAAGCTTCTGGTTTCAATCTGCCCTTCGGCGAGCAAGTCCTCTTATGTGATCTGACACCGAGCTGTGTGCACGAGATCTGCTTTGTCTTACACGCACTCACACACATACTAGCGTGTCAAAGCCATAAAGAAACAAAAATGCACACAGATACACACGCACATAAAGGCTTTGAACACGGACGCATACTGGTGTACAGTCTAAAAGACGAGCAGAAACACCATCGAGCAGTAAAGAACCTTCACACAGATTTGCACGCACAAAAACATATTGATGAAGAAACGCACCACGGATCCTATTTTTAAATGTACAGATCTGACATATAAAGTGCTCAGACTGATATGTAGTGCTGGATTTTTTCCTGTCTGATCACACAGAGGCTTGGGCAAATTGTGTAAGACTGTAAACAACAAGTTGTCTGAAAGTCTAAATTGCTCATTTTTCTTGACCTACGGGGACTTTTTTATTTCACTGATTTGATTATATTCCCAGACCTCAGCCACAGCCCTGCAAAGTGTTCTGTTTCTAAAACCGATGAACCAAAGTTACAAAAATAAATACAAGTAAAGTTGAGTTTGTACTTAAGTATTAATGTTAACAACATTTATTTCAATTTTCATATTATTTATGCCGTTTAAAGCATTTATTGCCAAACCTTTCATGTTTAACAGCTGCATTTAAAAAAATATTGCTTGTATTTGCTGGAATAAATAAAAAAATCTCTACAAAAACAGGTAAGCATCAGTTTAACTGTCAGTCATCCTGTTTCTGCATCCCAAGCATCGCATTTTTATTCATATGGCTCTGTATACCTTGTGATTTCTCTGAAGTGGTTTGTGTGTGTGTGTGTGTGTGTGTGTGTGTGTGTGTGTGTGTGTGTGTGTGTGTGTGTGTGTGTGTGTGTGTGTGTGTGTGTGTGTTAGACAGAGGGAGGGATCAGGTTTGAAAGTCGGACACAGATCTGGCGGCCAAGGTGACCTCATTACCGACATTTGTTCCGCTTGTCGCTGCAAATCACACACTGTGTCCGTCAAGACACGCCAAACGCCACGCGACCATCAGTAACCTGCCCATCTCCGTGGCAGGGGAGCACAGAGCTGATGCCTCCTGATCCGTGACCCCAGAGAAAATCGACAATATCGCATTCACATTCAGAAGGAGTCTGAGAAAATCTGAGGGTCTCTCTGGCTGGACAAGTGCGACGGAGTAAATGTAAAAGTGACCCAGCGGCTGACCTCATTTAACGGGTTTGATTTCAAGGCATGAAAGGGAAGTTGATGTAGCATGCAGGCAGTTCCACCCTGACCTCCTGACTTCTAAAACGTCTGCTGGGCAGAATATCGATATGACCTGTGCAACAACTTGCAGACAGTTTATGATTGTATCAGGATGCTGTTGAATTGTCATCAGAGGTGTCAGCATTACACTGTCTGGGACCAGGATGATAACTCAACTTGATAACTGCAACTGTAAACTTATCCTTTTCACTTAGGTCTCATAGTTCAAGACTGCACAGCATTCTTATTTGAGTGCAGTTAATAAAAAGAGCTTTATGGTAAATGCAGAAAACCAGAAATAGCTGCAGATATTTCTTTCTGCTCCTAGTATATCTGGGACAAATCTGAGATGTTTAAACCCCACTTAAGCCCCATAGTATTAAAAAACAAAGCTGAAACTGCAACAAGTCTTCAAAAATATCAGACTGTCAAAGATCGCGTGCTTTCTATAATTACCCCTGCGACAGTTTCAAAAATAACACAGGGCTCACTAAAGGTTCATGTAAGCTTTGGAAACTGTGCTTGTTAAAATTAGACAAAGATCACGTTACAGGTTAAAACCAACAAGAAGTAAGTAGGAGGACTTCTGGCAAAAATTATTATCAGGTATTCTTCCTTTTCCAGCATATGTCATTTTAAGATTCTGGTTTTGACTTTCAGAGCTCTTCATGGAGCAGCAGCAGCTTACATCACTGAACATTTATATCCATATGTCCCCAGCGGGTCCCTGAGGTCATGTGATCAGGGTGTACTTGAAAACTAAAGGAGACAGCTTTTTTGCCAGAGTGGCCACCAGACTGTGGAGCTCTCTCCCTCTGAGCTTCAGATCTGCAGACTCTTTTTTCAGGAACTAAAAACATCTTTTTATTCGTGTGTTTGGTTCACTCTTTTTTTTTTAATGCTCTGGTATTTTGTTGAGTAGCACTTTGTGATGTTTTTGTTACTTAATTCAAATTAATTAAATGTATTAATTAAAATTCTTCAACATCATCAGGAATATGGCCAATCATCCAAAAACAAGCTGTATTGTAACCCTGTCTACACCAATAAAATGGTCTTCATCCTCGCAGAAGAAGAACACACTCAACAAATGACATATCTCCCAAAACGGTCACGAAAAGCAAAATCATTTGATTCTATCCGATTGCGAGCTTGTGTCTTTAGAGTGAGTTATATTAGACTGGGACCACTAAGGTCTCCACCCTTGATTGGCAACCTTACAAAACACCTCTGGCATCACCTGTGGGAGCCCACGAATAAGCATTCCCAAGTACCTCCTCACGGCTGGGTTAAACGCCCAGTCACCAAGCACTTACTGAGGAGCCCATCCCGCAGGCATCACTTGAATCACGCTTAAGTCTGGCTTCTCACCTGGGTTTGATTTGCCTTAGGAGACCTACTAGGGGCATGTTACTGCTGACTGTCCTAGGATCACTCAGGCTTGGAGTAGAGTGAGGTTGGGGTGGTATGGGCATCGGACTAGAATTCCTCATGTCTACCTTCTAGGTAAGATTTCTCTGCCATTTCCAACCTGGAGAACACCCAGGACATGCTGGAGAGACTATATTTCTTGATTGGCTTAGGTAGAAGTTTAGACTACTGACCGTGTGACTGAGAATAGTGGTAGGAAATGGATAGACGGATCTATTGGAGAGCTCATCTGGATCATAAAGTCCAATATCTGAAAGGAAACTCAGGTTATGGCAGAGGGAAAATATCTGTATTGTGGGTTATGCTTTTTCTTTTTTTTTGACAAGGGTGACAGGGTAATGATATAGTTTAACAAGTTATATAGTTACGTTGGCAAGTTTAGTTTAATACTGCATTTTTGCACAATAGTAAGCTGCGGTAGAGGCAATCCCCACCTCTCTTTGTGTGTGTGTGTGTGTCTGTTTGTGTGTGTGTGGCTGATGGAGGCGGCTGGTGATGGCAGCAGCCAGTTAACTGGTGAACATATCTGTCTTGGCAGAGCCATTATGCAGGACTTGGTCCCATGCCAGCCGGCAGTGGAGCGAAAGAGCGAGTGTGTGTTACTGAGCGTGACTGTGTGTGTGTGTGTGTGTGTGTGTGTGTGTGTGTGTGTGTGTGTGTGTGTGTGTGTGTGTGTGTGCGTGCGCACATTCCTACTCGTGTTCACTGGGCTGCTTAAAAGACAGAAAGCCACAATCTGAGCAGTAAAAAAAAGTGTGTGCCTGTGTGTTTGCATGCATCTCGCTGTATCTTATCAGGAAGTGTGTGAGAGTGTGTGTTGGATAGCTCTCTCTATCAACAGCTGGTAGTCAGGGAAGCGATGGCCTGGCCACGCGTCTGGAGGAATGTGCTTTGGTGGCAGATCCAAGTATCTGTCTTACACACACGCACGCACACACACATACGCACACGCATGCACGCACACACCCTGCCGACTTGCTCCAGCTGATGCTGATGCTGTATGGCTGATGCTGGATATTTCATTGGTTTCTGGAGAGGTTTTTATCTTTCCTTTCTTCTCTCTGCTGTGGAACTGCAGTCAGATTACATGTAAAGTACAGGAGCTGAACTGCCAAGACTATCAGTTTATTAACTCCTACCAATACTCAAACACACAGAAACACATAGAAACCACAGTGTTTGCTGAATGACTTGCTTCCCTCAGTCTAACTCAGGGGTGTCAAACTCCAGGCCTCGAGGGCCGGTGTCCTGCAGGTTTTAGATCTCACCAGGGTCAACACACCTGAATCAAATGATTAGTTCATTAACAGGCTTCTGGAGAACTTCAAGACATGTTGAGGAGATAATTTAGCCATTTAAATCAGCTGTCTCGGATCAAGGACACATCTAAAACCTGCAGGACACCGGCCCTCGAGGCCTGGAGTTCGACACCTGTGGTCTAACTGTTCTTTGATTCCCTATTTCTTTTACAACTGTTGACCATCACTGTTCAATACCACCCTATGCTGACAATAAGATGTTATGAAAACTTTTGTTTCGTCCTAACTCCCTTAATGGCCTAGCTAACCTTTCACCAAGGTCTGTGAAGCATCTTCGAAATTGTTCACTTTACAAAATCAAGCTTCTTTTATCAGCTTTACAATTTAAACAGCTCGTGTTCTTCAGCAGAGGCCACATGAAGGCCAGTCCAGACTCAAGTTTGATAACGTATTTAAAAAGAAAAAAAAACAAGAAAAACTCTGGGTATGCCATTAACATTTAAAATAAGCTGGAATACAAATTGAGATGTGTCCAGTGTTTCCATGACAGTTAATGCTTCTAAAAGAGTGATTTAACTGGCAAAGAGACTGACTCACCCACCTACATATCCACCAATTTAATCATTCAGTTTGTCATGTTTTAATGGATTATGGGTTTGATAAAAATCCTGATAATTGCTTGTCATCAAACAAGTAATACCACTTTATATAATAACTTTCCTTCAGCATAACAGAAAAATCTATAGCCATGCTTGAAGGTCTGTGACACTGTAATTATCATTGCACCTCAAATTACACCGCTAGTTGTTGGACAGACATAAAATGTTAAGTTCGTCTACATCAGAGACTCAGGTCTGCATATGCAAACTTTTCGTTTGGCTTTAACACAGTAGTGTTAATATTAGTATTATAGTTTGTGCATCGTAAACCTGCTAAACTTATTAATGTGTTGTATGTTTCTAAGCACTAGAATATGGCTGACACAAGGAAGTCAAAAATATGTATAGATACAGTAAATAGACTGCATCAGTACAGTCTAATGGAAAGTATTCTGCATTCCCTGCTTTCCAGTTGGATACATTTTAGTGTGAGTTATGACTTCCTGAAACCATCCTCATTTCTAATAATCAAAACCAAACTCTAACAGCACAAGTGATGGTAGCATCTGAAAACACACAGACTCTGAATTGTGTTATGAACAGCTGTTCCTACAACACCTTCCCCGTCAGCTGCACCGCTTTACTTATGAGATGAAAGGATAGCAATCGTCCTTCGTCAGACTGAATAACAGAACTACAATGAGCAGAATGAACATTTTTATGCACCCCATCGTACAAGGAGGACAAGCAATATTTTTATCTATTAATCCATGGCCAAACACTGCAGCCTAAATAAGACTTAAAATCAATAAGTATAGATATATAAGCTCACAAATACTGACATTAGTTGTGAGTTGATTGACGTTACTCTCGTGTCAAGGCGACCTGTTCTGTGATCCTGGTCATTGTTTATAGTCTGACTACGAACACAGAGACATTTTTAAAAAGCTTCAGAATGCAGCTTTTCCAGTGCCTTCCTCTTTTGTTCCTCTTGGTTGACCATTTAGCTGCACGCAGCCAAAAACACAATCAAGCTCAATAAGCTAGAAGAACTCAGACTTTAAGGAGACTGCAAACACAAACCAGCAAATATCTGGTACCAAAAATCTTGTTTCTTGCTTACAGATAATGCACATTCAAAACCAACAGATATAAACTCTTTACTAACTGTCCATGAAGGAAAGCAAAATTAAACATCTATATTGGTACATGGTAAATCCTCCGTGCTTCAAAAATCAGATTATATTCTGAGTATATTTAACTGTATTTAATTCAATTCATAGGACAAAATTACAGCAGTTGCCTCAGATAAATACTCTACAAAATACCACGAAAATGCAATAAAACAAGCCCGTGTGAGGAAGCATTTGGTGACAGTGGGAAGGAAAAACTCCCTTTTAACAGGAAGAAACCTTCATTCTGTAAATTTAGGATTTTTAGACTTTACAGACTGAGAAACTAGCTATGTGATAATGGTAATGCAGTGTTTGAGGTGCTATATGGCTCATTGTTCAACCTGAGTGGCTCAATATTTTGAAATATAATTACATTATATAATCATTGTGACATTACGTTTCTCCCAAAATGTACATCTCACATAATTTTGGAGCCTTAACATGATCTTTTTGACCAAAGCCATGTTTTGGGGGGGTGTTTCCTTCTTTGAGCCAAAAGTGACAATGTTTGAACAAGATGATGGACATGGGTAAAAATGAGGAAATCCAGCTTTCTGGATCTGACTAACAACAAAATCTTCAGTTCCACACACTTAACTCATTAGCTCATCTAAAATCCTGTACTTTCACAGATAAACTGTATGCTTCTGAGCTCGTTTACATTAAAAAAATGTTATAAAGCTCTGTTAGTCTCTTTACATGTAAAACATGGCAATGCATTACACATAATAAGAAAAAATGAACCATCAAGAGTCGAGTCATGTGATCCTGTCCTGACAGTATCTAGAGATTGAACCCCTTCACTGTGACAGAGTAGTCTACACAAAATGAGCTGAATCTCAAACAAGTCATGAGTCTATTCAATATTCATGCTTAGAAACAAGGCAGCAGCCTATTAAGGCGAGCTTCAAACGAAGCCGCTTATCTTTTTAATTAGGCCGCAGGTTGAGAGCGAACGATATTGCACTCTGAGCTGATGTATATGTAATGTGGAAAAGTATTGATTGTGAGGAGAAGTCGATGAGGGGACCCGTTCAAGGTTCTAGCTCCGTGAACTGTTCAATACAGGCGCTAATAAATAATATCAAAGGCAAAACCTGGCTAAAGGTGGACGAGATGAAATCTCTTTATAATGCAAAGCCCAGGGGGAGAAGAGAGGATAGGAGGGATGGCAGATATTTCTTTTCGCAGGCTGCCAGGACGACAGGATATTGCACAGAGTGTGCAGCTGAAGAAACAAATAACCCGTCTTTCATCAATAGCAGATTAAAACACAGACGGAAAAAGGGATAGAAAAACATTCCTAATTATATTTTCTGGAGTTGGTGTTTTTTCCTGACTGTTTTGACACAGCTAATATGCTTTTTCTTGAACTCCACCCCCTCTCTTCACACACACACGTGAAAAAAACAAAAAACAAAAACAAACCAGCATCATCACCCTCCACCTCGCCAGGTTATCTAGGTCTAATAGGCAATATAAGAAGCTATTTGCACTTCAAGGTGCTAATGCAACACTTTCCTCAATCTTATTACCATCAATGTGATTTTCTCACCTGTGTGTTGACAAGTACAATTACACAAAGTGTTTGGACACCAATATTGCCAACATCAAACAACCCCCTTCAAACCTGAGTTTCTAGGCAAGTTAGCACCCTGACCTTTGCCGGTCTATTACATTGTTGACTTTACTGCAGGAAGCTGCTTGTCACAAGTGTAATTTAAGAGATGCAAATCAGTCTGTTGTGCTCAGTAAAGCGTTGCTTTTTTCTAGCAGCAGTTTGTTTTTTTTGTTTTGTTTTTTTTAATTTTTACACTTTGGATATTAATCAGTTTTAAAGTGCTAAATGATGCAACATATTCAGTTATTTCACAAAACATGTCCTCATGTTTGGCAGGAAGGTAGATAGAATTACATCACTGTAAAACTATAGCTCACTTTCAATAAGTTAAATAACTCATTTAGACAGATTTTTTTTTAAGAAAAAGCTAAAATAAAGAAACAGATTTGGGCATTTACAAGTTTAAAAATACAGACACACGTGAATGACTATTTCAAGCAAACTGAATGTGTTGAATGCATATTTTTTCTTGCCTTCAACGTTTATGAGGTAACTTTTTATAACCACAATTAAAACCTACAAAGGTAACAAAAAGAGACTTCTATGGGATTTTAAAACAGTCATAAAACAGTTTGAATGATGACAGCACCAATATTTTTGCTTTATTTTGCATTGATTTTATGGCTTTGCCATTTCTTTGATATTAAATTATTATTACTATTTCATATTCATTTACGATTTGTTGTGTCTGAGCTTGTTCCCTTTTTATACTTTCTTCTCTTTTTCTCCAGTTCATAGATAATTCTTGTCAGTCTGACAAGCAAACATAACCCTTTTTAATTTGCCTGATATACTATGCACATTAACACGGCGTGAGCAAAGCAGTTAAGGTTACAACGCAAACATTGAGAGAGCATTGTCGTTGATTTTATGATGAATTAATAGTTATAGTGTAAAGTAGTGGAGAGGATAGAACGCTAGCTAGCTGGTGTGGCTCACTTTTCTACTAAGCAGCCAAAAGTTAAGTAAGCTAAACGAAGGTTAGCCAGAGTTGACTGCTCTGTCGCTTTCCTAATTTTTTTGCTAGCAGACAGAATTGACACTCTCTCTCTCTCTCACACACACACACACACACCACAAGAAGATTGTAGATTTATTTACCTGTGCATTTTCGAATGTTTGTGTTCCAGGTGTTGTATGTTTGTTTTTCTTACAAGAGTGGCAGTTGATGATATATTGTGGATTTCTATTTGTACTCTATACTTTTATTACGTCTTCCCCAATCCCCCCCACCCCCCTTTTATTGTCTGCTTGTCCTGTCTTAGACATTGTTACCCTGTATACCACATATAATGTAATAACTGAAATAACGCGAACAGAAATGAAGAAATATACACATAAACCCTAAACAAGAGGAGCCTATAGAGAATTTGTAGAGCTGAACTGGAAAAGGAAGATGTGTTTAGCACCACAGTGCAGATCATAACTCTGATTGCAAAAGCTGCCAGACAGGACAGGATCTGTGCAACCTCGCACTAAATCGTGTGCACAGGATTTTTTAATTTTCTTTGATGTTTTAAGTTTATCCCTCTACAGGCCAAATCCACTGAGTGATGTTATAGATGTAGGTAGATGTAGTCCCACGTCAGCTCATTCAGCTGTTATGCTGTATATTGCTCACCAATGAAACATGGCACTGTAAATGGCTGGAGTGGAGCGATGAATCATAGGTGCGGTTATTGTAAGATAAATAAATTGGTAAGTACCAAGTATTTGTTTATTATGTTTTATTTCTATTGAATTCAAGGTTGTAGGCACATTATGGGGACAGACAACAAAGCCTTCACAATGTTAAAAATCATAATTTAAAGAGCAGGGATGCTGTGCACCACATTCAGCTAGTGTCTTAAGTCTTAAAGAAATATTTCTTTCCTTCTAGAGTTTATCTTAGATAAACTAATGGAATACCTCTTCCTAGTATACAGACACAAAAGAGCCATTTGTTGTATGTTATAATTTAAGAACCTTGCAAAGCTTCTCACAAATAAAATACCAAATAGTAGTTTTTACTTGGATGTTAAAAATATGAAAGCCTAAGACCCCCTTTGTCTCAACAGACTGACACTCTTATCGATCTTATCAATTAAATGCCTAAAGTCACTCCGGATGGAAGTTCTCTGTTCTCTGCAGAAACTAGTCTTTGATCATATGACCACACACCCCAACACTCTCTAACGTCTCCACGGCACACGCTCAGCTGGAAAAATCTTGTCAGCAGCTGCAGTTTGAAGTCCCCTCAAATGCAAATTGAAAATTAAGGTGCACGTCCTTAATCTGCTGTTCTAATCCAGCTCCAAAAAGGAGGTAAAAAGAAAGAAAATAGAAAGGAAAAATCCACAGGAAGGGCCACATTAATTATACACAAAAAGAAAAACTACAAAAGAGGGCCTGGTCTTTGAAGATACTGAGCACTAAATGTCACCCACAGTCTTTGAAGCTCTCAACTGCCTTTGTCTCTCATTTCTCTTCTACATGAAACACGACGCGCAGAGAGACACTGCCAGCAACAGGAAGGGACACTTCAACTTGGGGGTGCACACCCTTTAATAAGAGAGATAAGAAATTATAAAAATACACAGTATACTCCCCTATCATGAAATAACTTCTTTTTAATCTGTGACCTGAAATTCAAATATAAAGTCTGCACAATCAGATGCTGACTAAATTCAAATAGATTCCAATTTATTTGTTTACATTTTTTGCTTTAATTTATTATTAAATTACGAGAATTTATCTGTCTCAAACTGCAGCAGGAATACATTGATAACTCAAATAAATCAAATCCTGCTTATAGAGGACTAATGTTATCTGAGGACGTCCAGAGATTTTAATATTTACAGACATTACTGAAGATTTTAATCCTATTAAATCTGCTCTTTTTGTTACTGTCAAAATGTTTTGTTCACTTCAGTGAGGTGAATGAAAATCTATTTTTTGTTGTTTTCCTCTTTCTATAAAAATATGCATATAGCAGAAGAGAAGCGTGTATGTAGAGTTACTGCACAGCGGTTTCAGAGTTGACCCACTGTGGGTCAATACATGTTCCCCGATACACACAGAAAAACGCAGCAGTGCTTTAACTCGTACTGGAACGTGGAATGCCTCACCGGCCAGATCTCAACAATCAGCACAATTTCAATACATGTACAAAGATTAGTATAACAAATCAGTATGTGATGTGATAGCCCAGAGAACGGTATCATGTCACAGTGAAGCTGACCTGCACTGCCCATCAAAAGTTTGGACACACCCTCTCATTTAATGGTTTTTCTTTACATTGTAGATTCTCACTGAGGGCATCAAAACTATGAATGAACACATACTGAATTAAATAAAACATGTTTTGTATTTTTGACTCTTCCAAATAGCCACACTTTCCTGTGATTACTGCTTTGCTCACTCTTGGCATTGTCTCGATAAGCTTCGTGAGGTCATCACCTGAAATGGTTTCCTAACAGTCTTCCCAGAGATGCTGAGCACTTGCTGGCCCCTTTGCATTCACTCTGCGGTCCATTTCGGTTGGGTTTAGGTCAGGTGACTGTGATGGCCAGGCCATCTGGCGCAGCACTCCATCACTCTATCACTCTCCTTCTTAGTCAAATAGCTGTTACACAGCCTGGAGGTGTGTTTGGGGTCATTGTCCTGTTGAAAAATGATCCAACTAAATGCAAACTGGATGGGATGGCATGTCACTGAAGGATGCTGTGGTAGCCATGCTGGTTCAGTGTGTCTTTAATTTTGAATAGATCCCCAACAGTGTCGCCATGAAAGCACCCCCACACCTTCACACCTCCTCCTCCATGCAAGTAGAGACCATCCGTTCACCTTTTCTGTGAAGACATGGCAGGTGGAACCAAGGATCTCAAATTTGGACTCATCAGACCAAAGCAGAGATTTTCACTGGTCAAGGCAAGAAAATACATATTCAATCCATTTCTTGGGTTTCTTGGCCCAAACAAATCTCTTCTGCTTGTTGCTTCTCCTCAGTAGTGGTTTCTTTGACCATAAAGGCCTGATTTACACAGTCTCTTCTGAACAGTTGATGTAGAGGAGTGTCTGCTACTGGATCTCTGTGTGGTGACTCGGATGAATTTATCCTCAGCAGCAGAGGTGACTCTTGGTCTTTCTTTCGTGGGGCGGTCCTCATGTGAGCTAGTTTCTTTGTAGCGTTTGATGGTTTTTGTGACTGCACTTGGAGACACATTCAGAGTTTTAAAAATTTTCAGACTGAGTGACCTTCAGTTCGTAACGTAATGATGGACGGTCGTTTCTCTTTACTTAGCTGATTGGTTCTTGCCATAATATGAATTCTAACAGATGTCAAATGGGGCTGTCAGCTGTGTACGAGCTTGACTTCTGCCCAACACAACTGATGGTCCCAACCTCATTAACAAGGCAAGAAATTCCACAAATGAACCCTGACAAGGCCCATCTGTGAAGTGAAAACCATTTCAGGTGACTACCTCATGAAGCTCATTGAGCGAAAACATAAGTATGGCTACTTTGAAGAATATAGAATTTAAGACAAAAAGAGTCAATGTTAATAATCATAAATACACCCTAGTAACAGTAACCAGTCTGCACCAAATTTACCTCAAGTCAAGGGGAACATCATTTCAAAAAATTACTTTAAGGTGTTTAAGAGAAATTGTGTTCACAAAAATGTGAAGCCTGTGCAGAGAACCTGAGAGCAA
This sequence comes from Perissodus microlepis, assembly GCF_051167445.1. Classification (NCBI taxonomy): domain Eukaryota; kingdom Metazoa; phylum Chordata; class Actinopteri; order Cichliformes; family Cichlidae; genus Perissodus; species Perissodus microlepis. The sequence goes on from NC_140478.1 coordinate 29,188,547, forward strand.
AACGCCTCCAGCAATAGCTGTCACCAGCCCAGAGCCCATTAATGCTAAAAGTGAGCCAGAGAAACCCATGAGGACTGGTACAAGTTCAGGACTGCCAGTGTGGTACACTGACCTGGTGTTTTATTTTTTAATGAACAACTATTGGAGTCTGCTGGTACTAAGGAAAACTTAGGATGTTGATATTTTTAATATATAAAATTGTGTTCTAAGAGTGATTACAAATCTTTTTATATTTAAGGACAATATTAAAGCCAAGCTTTGTTCTTTATTAGTTGCCTAAAACTAGCATGAATTTAGATAATACATAATCTAGAACAAGTGAGAACAAATAATAAGAACAAAAGAACTACAAACACAATTATTTAAACATTAAATAGTTACATTTATTTCATATACAGAGAGTTTGAGATCATTTCTGATGAGGCTTCAGTAAACAGATCAACTGAAGGGCCAGACGCATCTCTCAGGTCCAGTGTCATGTCTTAGATGGATTTTTTTGCTGTTTCTTAAGGACGTCACTTTTAGGTACTCTTCACCTGTTGAAGATACTGTTTTAGGTCTACAACTTCTTCTTTTGTCCTCCACTTGTTAGTTTCCTCATCTTTTCTAAGCAGACGGACCAACCCGAGACATGCCACATTTTCAAATAACAGCACAGCACTACATTTTTAACCCTGCTGGTATGAAAAAAAAAATAAGTCTGTTAATCTGTGTTATCTTCGGCATGTGTCCGCTAAAGAAATTGGCAGAAATTATTTGTTTCTGTCACAGGCAGCTAGTAAAAAAGTGTCTCCACAACACTAGTTTATCCCTCAAGTTAGGTGAAATTTTTATGTTTGATAGAGTCACAGATTAGAATTTAACCCTTTAAAGCCGGTCGGAGTGGGCACGCTCCGTTTTGCGTAACTATTTTTAAATCCCGGTAGCACTGCAACCACATAAGCTAGCGCAATAATTTTTTTTGCATATGAAACCAGAGGAGTTGTACTTACATCTTATGCCATTAGCTTGTCCTAGGTCCCGGTTTCCTTCCACATACAGCTTTGCAAAAACTGCATAAAAAGCACTTGCAGCAACAAAAACACAATATTCCAGAAACACACTTTGCCGATCCGATCAGCTGTTCGTAACACTTCCTACTTGGAATAGACGTCAGCGCGAACTATCGCATGTCTGCCATTACCTGCCCGAAACCGGAAGTGATGTAATTTTCGCAGAAAATGTTGTTTTTTTACATTCGGGGCCTTATAAGCCTATACTGTTTTGTTTTTTAAAGTCATGTTCGACTTCATGCTTCTCTGTTTAGTTTCTGGGATGCTTAGAACTCATATTGCACTGCCGGAAATAGTTTATTTTGATGCACATGCTGTTTTTTTGCAAATTTGCATTATAAAATTTATTTTCGTTTTTCCTGCAGTATATAAAAATTGGTGTATTTAAAAAATAAAACTATGAAGACACTCAAAATAAATTTCCTGTGGTGGGAAACTTTTGTGCAACTTTTTTGTATTTACAGTTTTGAGGGATAAGCCTCTTAAATTTCTCTAACTAGAAATATATGTTAAAAAAACAAAAACGATTTTCAATTTTTTTGTAGTTTATTGCACTTTTTTGCAATTTATATCATTACTATGCACTTAATGCATACATATTATTAAAATTTGGGCTATAATGGTTGTACTGATGTATAGCAACTTGAAATGCTCCCAAAAATGGCATTACAGCATGTAAAAATATAATATAAGCTCTGGCGGATTTGGTTCTATGGTAGGTCTTAAAGGGTTAATGGCTTAGCTAAGAAGCAGCAAAAAGGCCCATTCCTCTGAAAGTGGTCAGGTATGTATGAGAACTGGACTGAAAATATGAAAAAGCTGCCAATGTCCAAAGAAAACTCCAAAAGGTTTCCAGAAATCCGGGAGGGCGATTGCTCAAGACAACCTCAAAAAGCTTAAGACTTTTGCACAGTACTGTAACAAATCAATGACCATTACTGCAAGCATGCATATGGATATGTTTATGTAAAGCAGTGGATTAATACAGATTTGATGTTCCAGTGAGTATTTTCCTATTGGACCTTCCAAAAAACCTAAAAATATCAATATTTCAGTCAGTGCATCCATGACAAAGAAAGAACATTGTTGTGTTTCTAATAGTTTATGGATAACAACAAACATGGTAAAAGTAATATTAGATGCTGCATATTCACACAATACTATCTTCTGAAGACGATCACTGCATTGTTATTGTTGGTCTGTTCGATAGGATTTGTTGTATTGTATATTCTTAATAAAATGAAAATATGAAGACAGTCTATTTTTCTTTAAACAGTGAAAAACATCTCATGAGAAAACTTTCCTTCTATGGGATAAATAGGACACTGAGCATTACACGGTATGAGCTTAGTCCCAGAGGGATGAAGTAAAATAAAGAGAAGTGTGTAGACAACAACAGTCAATCAGAAACAAGGACACCACATTCCTGTTTCAGGTGGGGATCAAGTCAGCCTCATACATATCCCTCAGGGTTTCTGTTTGGTGCTGATTTTCTCTCTTCATAAAGTTTTCCATGTACATCTTAAAACCTGCGAGAATCCTATCTGGATAGACTTCAGGTCATCTTCATATACCTTCACATGATGAACACCCAGCCTCAGAGCATTGGTTCAGTCCCATTTACACCAAAGCAGTCTCCCAAAATCTGACTGAAACCAAAACATCTTTTTTAAACCTGCAAACTTGTGTCAGGTTTAAAAATAGAAAATAAGTAAACTCCAATGACACAGCAGAGGCCCTGACTTGCTCACCTCTACTAGGGAAGGTAAATTTCCATTCAGAGGATCCAGGGTTCTACGACATTCCTATCCCCAACCGGATGCAGCAGATGGCTGCCCCTCCCTGTGCCTGGTTCTGTGTGAGGTTTCTTCCTGACAAAAGGGAGTTTTTCCTTCCCACTGACACCAAGTCGTTGCTCATAGGGGATCTGATTGTTAAGGTTTTCTGTCAAATACTGTAGGGTCTTTATCTTAAAACAAACTGAGTTAAGATAATTGTTGTTGTGAACACTTTGTATCAAACTACCTGTCACCACAACTCGAAAACCCCCCCAAAAAAACCCACAATGGCAGGACAAACAACTAAATCAAGGTGGTTTACTTCCTTAAAAAAAAGCACGTTCCTTACAATATACAGCACACTGATCACAGAGTATTAAAAACACAAAAAAAATCCTAAACAAAAATGATAAAATCTATATAATCTTAGCAAGAAGTAAACAACTCAGCAGGTGTTGATGTACAGTATGTCATTGTGCATTAGCACCTATTATTTTAAGCTCCAATTCAAAAGGACCACCACAGAGCTCCCAGAGCAAAAGTATGTCTAGCTAAATAAGGCTTTGATACAAAATAAGAAAAAAAATGATAGCTAAAAATGATTCAATATGCAATATTTAAAAATACATTCTTAAGATCTATTTATTTAAAGGCAATCTGTAGTCGGTATTTGGGTGGACTGACCTTTTGAAAGATTTTTTTTTTTTTTTTTTTTAATTCCAGTGACTTTCTCCCAGCAGCTCACAGGGTAGAGCTGCAGAGATTAAATACTTCTAATGTTTTTGTATTGACAACAGAGCATTGGGATATGTACAGAAGTAAAATTATTTTAATTTACAGCGTGGAAAAGATGTGCAAACTAAAGTGAACCACTGACACATTTTGCTAACTATCAGCACTTTCCCTGCTTAGCTCTTAAAATATTGATCCAATTCTCTCTCTTCAAAGCACTGATTGTGATTCCAAATTCATCTCTAACCAGTCCTTAACAGGCATATCCATCCTCGTTCTACTTTCCAGTGCAGACAGAACCCTGCAGAGCCAAATCTTTGTTAGTAATTCGACTTTTTTTATTCTCTACTCTACAACCAGTTTCTCCTTATCCACCCTCTCCCTTTGTAGGTGAAAGAAATTATGGGGAAAAAGGAGACAGAAGAGAGGCAGACTAAAAAGAACAAGACTGAGAGAGAAACTAAGGGGTGGGGGGTGGGAGTTCGGGTACTTGAGTGCAGTTGTAATCAAGGCCTGTGCACTCAAGAGGGGCCAATCAATCCAACCGTCTGCCTCTACATCTCATCAGGCATCTTGAAGACGGCTAAAAATGAGTTCCTTGGTCCAGGCGGCCTCCTTGGGCCGCTGAGAGCGAGCGAGAGAGAGAGAGCTTCAGTAAGGAGTCCATAATAACTGCAGCAGAGGACAGAAAGGTCCTAAAAGTCTGAGCTGCAGTTAGAGTGCAAAGAAAAATGACTGACCCCCTGCTGATAGCAGTGTTTACTGCCACAGAATTTTTAGACAGCATAGTTTACTTTAAGGAAAATAGGTAAAATGCAGTCTGGGCAAAAAAGGAAATCTTGGAATAATGAGAAGATTTGGAAAGATTAATTATGTGGTCAGTAAAATGGCATACAAATGTTGTGTTTGACTGATTATTCCATTCATGTTCAGTTTCCTACAGTATGTCAAACCAAGTTGATTTAAATATTTTCATAATTTCCAATTTACTGTGTGTTTTCTACATATGACCTCTGTACAGCTGTTTTTACACATTATAATAAGAATGAAAATGTCTTCTTGCTTTGTGTTTCCCAGAATGTCCCTATCACGTTTACCCCTGGGGCAGAACATTCAAGCTACTGTCCTCTGACTTCAGTTGGGATGACACATCCAGTGTGCCTGCAACGACTCAAGGATCGGCAACTTTCGCCTAACGAATAAAAGATCACTGGTTCAATCCTGAGAGGAGACAAAAAGCCATTTTGAGTTGTGTTAAGAAGAGGATCTATGTAAAAACTCTGTCGAACATGCAGAACATGCTGTTGTGACCTCTTGTAAATAAAGCACTGGAAAGTAGTTTTGACTACATACAGGAGGAATGCTCAATAATCTTGAGTATTAGAACCACACTAACAGTACAATAGCAAAAATAGCATATGCTGTATGCCTGCATCTTCCACAGATGCAAATGAAATCATTTTAACGTTTCATTTTTTCACAGTTTGAATCACTGGTAAGGATATGTCAGCTATTAGCATATTAGCATAAAAATGGTGGGAAAAAAGCGATAAGAACTTAGAACAAAGCGACTGTCGCTGTCAACACTAAGAGAAAATTCCACTCTTCACTCTAACATTTCAAAAACCTGTAATTTTGCAAAATTGCAGGTACGCTACGTTGTACATTATGGCAGAAAGGAACTTTAAACTAAGACAAAAAACCAGTAGGATAAAGAGGTGATAATTAGGAGCAGTCATCAGACAGACACAGTCATTAAATCTGAGGATATTAAGAAAATTCTATCAGATGATTTTACTCCCATCCATTCAGGTTTAAAAAAAATGTATATTAAATTATTCAATCCTAGTGCTAACAAGTTTTTGGAAAGGTTCACCCTTGTTCTTCCGCTCAACTGGGATTACAGAGTTACTGGGCTATAAATTACAGGCTTTGCAGTAGCATTTAAATTAGGTAATAAATAAAATATGAACCCATGAAGCACGCTGATACTGTCCTGTCATTTTGGATGTAAAAGATAAGGGCTGTAATAGCCTTTTCACCTCTGAAAAAAAAGGTGTATATTTGATGTGTGTGTAGGTGGACTCTATATCTGCATCTGTTTCTGGTCTCAGACCTGTCACTGTTTTCCTGAAAAGCAGGGACACGCATGGCACCAATAACAAATTATCGTTCGAAAGTGTGAGAGCTGCAGCAGAGTTTAACACTCCCACATATCACGTACAAAAATGCCTCAGCACAGCCAACAGAAGCCCTCTCCTTCCACCACAGCTCTGTAGCTGAAGGGATGATGTAAAAGTGATGCAAGCACGAAGCCAGCTTCACTACAAGGTGGCCATCTGGGAGAGGTCTGCCAACCCCGCAGTCAACGTCAGGAGCCGAGGCCAACTCGCAGAGATCCTGCCAGCTGCGGGAGTGGGAGAGAAGGGTTGGAGGTGCCAGCAGGCCAGTGCCAGCACTGGGGAAATCAGGCCGGCTGCTTGGCTGAGTAGCTGGCAGGGTGGCTGCACGGTTGGCTCGGGGATCACGTTGCACCACTGTGCAAACTAGAGCTCGGCAAAACACCTGTGTCCTCCCTCCCCTCCTCTCTGCTCGACGGTAGGACTCACAGATGATTGCAAAGCTCCAGAGGACAGTGTACAGCTCTCTGCTCCCTCTGAAGTCGAACCAAAATAACCACAGGTGACTCTGGAACGGCAGGGGAGTGTGCAAGCTTTTTAAAGCTCGGATGAGGCATCTTGCAATTTCACAGAACGCCTACAGCTCTGTTGTGATGACAGGCGACGAGGCAAAATGCATGGCGCGGTATCACAGAAAATTGCATCACTAAACACCAGCACACACCTCACATTTTCCCTTTTTTTGATTTCCACCCCCTTTTTGCCAACAGGTGAGAGAAACTTCCACAATCGATTAGCCTTCGGCTTGTGATGAAAACTGATTAGCAGGTGAACTGCAATGAGGTTAACGGAAATAGATTTGCCTACTTCTGCAGGGCACAGAGAGACTGCTGGACAGATCCCAGTGCCCAAGCTGTTTCCAATGCAATCACGTTGCCAATCAATGGGAACAATTAAAGAAGTTCCACACAGTGATGGCGATGACATAAAATCAGTCACTACTGTTAACAATGACAATGCATATGTCAATTTTGACCGTAACACTTCCTCTCTGCAATCATGCATCATGTCAGAAACAAGCAGGTCATATCAGAGCAGTGAGAACAGATTGATTTACCACAATATTATAATCAAGACTGCAATTTATTGATTTACACAAAATCCACATAAGGTGGTTTGAATCGACAAAGAAAAAAGAAAACATTGAAGCCACGTCTTTTTAACAATCAATTTAAATACAAGACAAGTAGTCTACCTTGAGAGACAGTTGATGCGAAGGCAGCACAACAGAGTTGACAATTTCCAGGCATGCAATTTGCAGAGGAATGGTAATGGTGATGGTGATGATGATGACGACCTTTGAAAGGCAGTGTTGGAGAAGCACTCTGCAGCTCTAAGAGATAACTTTAAATTGTCCATAATCACAGGATCTGGGAGCGTATAAGCTGACAAAGTCACAGAAAGACATCTAGCAGTACAGCAACGCACAATTTGACCACATTACTTAGGCATAATTACAGATACATTTCCTCACTTTGTTATGACACACAAACACTTGCATGGAACTGGTGCTACGAGAGGGAAAAGGGAGTACTCGACTGCAGTCTGAGGTCTGAGGGCTTGGACATCAATAACAAGGCAAAGTGAGGTAGATGAAACACATTACTTTGACCTAAAGAGCTCAGTAATTACATTTGGCATTTTGACAAGTGTTTAGCTGCAGTGAAGGTCAGTCCTGTCAGCATACGAGATCTATGCTAATCCAGTCAGACGGAAGAAAACCAGGAGACAAAAAGTCGAAAGAAGGAAAGCTCCGACGCAAACGACGCCTTTGTGAAAGTAACATAAACCCTTCCTCCACCCAGTCATCAGGATCTGTTTTGAAGCTCTGTGACAGAAAGATATCAGCTGTCGGGATAAGTGTGAAGCTGCTTCCTCCTCTACAGCGGCCAGAACAATTTCCGCTTACTAAATAGCCACTTTATTATCATGGCGATACACCGTAGATTTAATTTGATAAAATATTAAATTTGCTGTACTGTTAATGTGATTAAGGCTTGATGTATAGAAAATACCCTTAACATCTGCGTCTGACTTTTATGTGGTTCTCGTGTGCTGCAATTAATACTGTTTGAAAAGGCTGGGAGAAGCAGGCAAATGTTCCAAGGTCCTGCATTATGACCAAATATCAAAGTAGTTTAAATATCCACTTCGGTGAAATGGGCCGCCATGCCTGCTACCGAGTACGCCGACTGAAAGAGCTGCACGCTGTTGCCCAGCACTTGAGAAACATTTATGGTGGAGTACAAAGTGTCCATGCTGGCACTTCTGATGTGAGTTCATCAGAACGAAATAAGTCTCGAAACAATGATTCAGAGCAGAATCAGGAACTATCAGATCACTTTTGATGCAGCTTTGGTAGACATGCATTGCACACTCTAAAATAAAACAAGCTTTTACTTTCTAGCTAGAGGACATCTGACATCTGAAGAAAAGATTGAGCATGTTTGCAAATAAAAACATTTTTGCCATCACATTTGAATGCATTGGTCAGGCTGTGAAGGGTTAATGTTGTGAAGGAACAAACAAACCAGGTTTCCTAGTGAAACTAAGCTGTTCAGTAACTAAAACTAAATGAAACTGAATGTAAAAAGAATGTAAAACAAAACTAATTTTAAAAAGTTTTAAGTAATTGGCCCAAACTTTAAGCAAGGTTCTCTATTTAACATACTTGTGTAATAAATTTCAGTTATATGTTATATATGGGAAAAATGTGCTTTACAAGAAATAATAATTATTTCACATAATGATCAATATTTTCTCCCATTTTTAACTCATAGTGACCTCTGTCAGGAAATTATTTACATGTCAACACACAAACCATCCTTCTGAGATAAAAGCAAAACACTGAGCAGCCACCTATTGTCTGCAGCTAACAAAGCAGGGTTCCTTTCACTCAAAAAAGGGGGAAAAGAGATGGAAGGAAGGCAGAAGAGTCTAAACCTGACCACTATCAACAGAAGCTGTCCTAACAGTGAACAATCACTGAGACTGCAAAGCTTTTCGGCATGTGTGAGTAACTATCTTCACACCAACAGGCATTATTAGCATGTAGGCAAAAACAACTGCTGGCAGAATAAAAAAAGAGAGTAGAAGTCAAGCGAACAGACGGTGAAGGATCAGGCTATCTCAGCTGCTCTCCTTCTGCTTTAAGTGCTAATTGAGCTGCCCGCTGTCCTGACCCTGACCCCCAGCCTATTCACAGGGTCCCGTTCTCACGACCGTGACGCACCGCTGCAAGTAGCCCCTGGGTCCTCCCGCCCACCCTCGGCCGGACAATGAGGGTCACCACCTCGCTGCCCACCATCTTGACATCCACCCCCACGTTTGACAATGGCCTCCGGTGGCCTCGGAGTCTTTCACAATGGATGGGCGCCCATGACAGAAGTGGTAACGTGGCTTCTTAAAATGCAACAACAGGTCTGGATAGCCTGACTGCACTAATCGGACCTTTTGGCACCCAGGGGCCGAGGTCAGAACCAATCCAGTGTAAGAAAAACAGGATCCAAGAGATTAGCTTTAAAAGATTTTTACATAATACAATTTAAGTTAAGTATGTTTTTTTTCCAATTACATCTACTTGAAAGCTCAACGCTAGATTCAAAATATTTTACAATTTTTATTTATTTTTTACATTTTATAGGCTTATATAGTCACTTGTAACACCTACTAATATCATCTCTTTTATTTATGTGTATTTATGTGTCAGGGGAACCATGTAGTTTGGCCACTGGGGCAAAAGCTAATTTTGGGGGATTTCCAGCAACCATAGTAGCCAAATTTTGTCACTTGTCACAAAAAAAATTAGAAGGTAACTCATTAAACGTCAGGCAAATGTCCAGTGGGTGTTAGTAAATGTTCTGTGAGTGGATTCTTTACCTGCGTGCAGAATAAATGCTGCTCAAGTGTGAACGGTTAATAGGCAGACTCACTACGGCAACCAAAAGTCCTGATGGACATGTCGACATGTCCATCTACTTACAGAGGCTAATGCATCAGTCACAAAACAGCAATCATATTACGATAATGCTTAAAAGAAAATTGCAGAATTTTGGTGCAGTGTTCTTTTTGTAAATATAAACTCTTACAACCCCAACAACACACCTTATTCTTATGCCATCTTCATATTTATGCTGTTTTCTTCGGTAAATGAATAATAGAACAGACAGTAAAACTTAAAAGAAGTGGATTTACACACCTGGCTATGCCTGAGTGGTTTTATTAATGAAGTGGAAATGAGAATGGAAAATTGCAACTCTAAAAGGAATAAATGATTTTTTTCCTCATGCAAAATGTTTAATTTATGTAGTTATGTAGCTGCCTATGCTTGAGAAAATATATATTTTTAAAATGTAATCATAAAAAAATGAGATTTTAAATGTTAAAATCTAAAATAATGAATGAAGTTAGTGTGATTAGCTTATCAGGTTTGAGTTGATGTGGTTGATTTTTATTTGATATTCTCACGTTTGATTCGATTTTTCAAACCTTTGAATATCTCCTCCGTCAGTTTTCAGCGTTCTCACGATTCAATTGTGGATATTCAAATTACCCAGAGCAGCACATGCACTCTACAGCCCACATTAAACGATGTGAATCCTCCTTTCACCATAATTTTTGTGTTTTAAACATCTTTCTGGCAAACAAATGAGGTCTTCGCACAGATTTGATCAAATAAAACGGAACGATTTTAAACACAGCTGCCATAAGCCTTCAACCTAAGAGATGGAAGTCCACTCTCTCCCCTCTGCTGCTGTGTGACTATAAACGATGATAAAACGACGTCATTACAATGGCCGTGTAAAGCTTAATGTTTCAGAAAAGCACTATAAGCCACGGCTAGGGGGGATAATGTACGCTTTGGGATGGATTGATATTCTAGTTGAATATGACAAACGACACTTTAAAGATGGCCCGCCCACATTATTGCACTTTAGCTGAGAGGACGCCGTATTTCATTTCAAGCACGTTCTGTCAAATGTTTGCATTAATAACAATCGAGTCTCATCCGTGACCCCGCAGAGCCACCGGGCGCGGCGGGCGGGAAATGAGAACGCCAACAATAGCACTTAAAAACAGGAGAGAAGCCGTTGCATAATCAGCGTGCGCGTCTGTGTATGGTTGGGGTAAAAAGAAACGCAAAAGCGTGTGCCCATGCAAGGAGGTGGGTTTGCAATTATCAAGCAGGATAAGAACTAAAAATAAAATACTCATTTAGGTTACTTTAACTTACTTTGGTCCGATTTCCTACTGTGGGTGATATTTGCATGTGTGTGAACTGGACCCAAGGAATATCAGGAATGTCCCCTCTCTCGCTCTGGACTGACAGCTTAGCTAATGGCAAACATTCCTTCTTTCTTTATTCCCCACTTCATCAACACCTTCGCCTCATTACTGTGAGTCACACACTGTAGCCTGCTGAACACACACACATGCACACACACCGTCACAATGTCTCTACCCCTGAATTGCACTGTGACAGAGAGTTCCTCTCCATGTGACAGAACAGCTTGAACCGAGTCGTTTTGAGTCACAGGATCTTGAAACAAAATCAGGTGGAACGTCCTTTGTGTGCTCTGGAAAGCAGAAGGTGGCAGACAACAAATTTCTGCTGACAACGAGTGACTTTGCACTCACAACGCTGCCCTCCTTTAAAATCTTGAATCCTAGTTGTGAAAACATTTACACACCTGATTTTGCTTGTTTCAATCTTCTCCACAATCAACAGAAATTACACCTATTATGATATTAGCAATAGTTACAACTGATAATTTTGCATTTATTACCCTTTTTCTAAACAGAGTTCTGTGTTAAACTGTGCAAATTAGGCAAAGATCAGACTCCACATCAAGCTTCCATATTCAATCCATCAATGCTATCCAACAAACCAGCCTGGTTTCACAGGGGAAAAAAGTCAAGTGACTATGACCTCTCAACTTTAGAATGCATAGAAATGATTTGTAATGTGTTCACATTATGTGCAGGCACCACAGAAACAAAATTCAATTAGAGCGTTTGTTGTCTTGGACACACAAATTGGCTGGTTCATACGAGTTAGCGGCACAAAAGACCAATAAAATTAGCAGTGGCGGGGGTGGAGCTGCTAAAAACAAAGAGTTGCACTCTGGAGACTGGGATATGAGTCTCCTGTTGGACCACTGAGGCAATCTTGTCAATATTTCAGTGATTATTAGAGTTATTCAAACACCTGAACCATTTCGTTCAGCTTAGACACTGAAACTAGCTGATGAAGGTTAGGAAAGAACATTTTGGGGCAGACTTACCTGAGCTGAAACACAGTGGTAAAAAGAAAAAACAGCACCATTTTCCACAGGCCACCTACTGTGATTGTTGTGTAAAATATGTGATGGTGTTGTCACCCCCACCTGAGATGGTACTCCTTATACTGGCGACAAAGACCTCGGAGGAGAAGCTTTTACCTTTAAGCGGTGACGGCATCTAACCCATTACTCATTTGAACCCATTATGTGCCACCTCCGTTTAGTGCATGTGAAGAGTTTGTGGCAATTTTTCGATTAAAAATAAAACACTGGTTCCTTCAGCATCGATTAATAAATGCTTCACGAAGGTAAATGTCTTTTTTTTTTTTTTTTATCGTGACCTGTGATTGCCGTTTTTTTTTATACAGAGATCCTGTAGAACCTTTGTTTTGCTACCCGAGTCCCTTTTCCACATGGAAAAATTCACTTTATACCAGTGTTCTTATTTGAAATGTTCTTAATTCTTATGATGTTGACTCTTTAACTAAAAGTAAATAATCTCTCTCTGTGTGAGTTCCAAAAAGTAAAATGTGATGTATGGTTGTAAGTGCGTCATTTTGAACATTTTAGAGGAGGTGACTCATGCATTATTCCTCCAACTTACTTGCAATCAGTCTAATGTGTGTGAGCATGTTCAGGGAAAGCTAAATGTGAGAGAAAGGTACAAAGGCAGCAGATGGTAATTTTAGCAGAGGCAAGTAGGGGCAAAATTAGGCTCCCTATTGTATTTTTATTTCTTTAATGAGATGCATTTCTTGAAAAAAAAAAAAAGTTTGTGGAGAAACATACCTGTTAGGAACAGCTAGAAACTGCAAACAAGTGGCACATTAACGAGCAAGTCAAAGGAAGTTTAAGCTTTACACAGAAATCTGCTTATGCATCTTCAGAATCTGAAGGCAAGAAAAAAAAAATAGTACTGGCTGATCTCCTGCTATGTACTGACTCATTAACTCTACTGCAGTTGTACCTTTTAGTTATTTATAGGATACTAATTGTCCATCTTATTATGTCCCATTTAACATTTAATTATGCAAACAGGGAAACCATCAGCTATCATCTGATGTGTTGATAGTTTTGTATGGCAGACTGCATGCATACTCCATAGCCTGCTACCAAGTTATAAATCATGCATAAGTCACTAGCCCTGGGTTCTTAGAACAACCTGGCATTAAACAAGTAGCGTACAGTTGGTATTTTAAGCTTTTTATCCAAAAACAGCAACAGGCTGTAGCCCTTTGATGCTTTATTACAGCAACATTTAGTATAACCATGTTAATCATGCTGGCTGGTTGGCTTTAAAGTTGTCCAAAAGCTGATTCTTCCTTGTGAGAAAACTTCTGATGTTTTTTCTTTGTGTGGCATTAATGAAATAACTCATTCTCCAAACACAACAAATATCTGGTGTCCCTGTCTTGTTTTGTTTTTTTCTAGCTTGTTTATTTAGGCACATATCCAACTCTTCGGATGGATTTCCATGATGGAGGCAAACATGGCTGCTTGAAGATTTGTAACAAAACAGAAAACCCAGCTGGCTTTCTTTCAAAATGGGCCAGTACCAAATACTTAGCCAAAGTGAACACAAAGGAATTGAATAACTTGCCACAAAGTGCCTGCGTGGATGTGGCAGAATACTCAGTAGGAAAAAGAAAAAAGAATTCTTGGAGGAGTCATAAGTTTTGAAAAATGTTCATCTGGGGCCTCAGGTGCAGCAGCAAGCCAATGATAATGGGTTGTCTTTTCCTCTGTCAGTATAAAGACAACATTACTCAGCCAAGGAGAACCTACCAGCCACGTTGGCCACATCTGCAGTGCTGACGTTCTGAGCGTTGGGACTCACTTTGAAGGTCACAGCCGGGCCCACCACCCTGTGAAAGACACACATACACACATTTAGAAGCTTTACAAAAGGCATCTTCTGAATCTATTTCCCTTGGCGGCTAGGTGTTGTTTTTCAGACACCCGCAGATAAGAAGTTTTGCTCATTAAAGCTCAGCCATACATGCACTTGAGAAAAAAAAATGCTTCAACCTGTGGCGATCCTTTAGGCTGCTGCAATCCCCATCACCACAGCGAGATAACCTCTTGAATCTCAATGTAATGCGCCCACCGGCATTTAAGCACGCAAGGAAATGAAGAAAGGAGAATCAGGATACTCTGATATGTGATTCTCAGAAGAGCAAACACATTTCCAGCTGCCTGGTTTATAATACATTTACATTTTGATTCAATATATGGTGACTGTGATGCACTTTGCCATGATAGATGTAAATTCAGGGGGACAGGAACTAAGAAGTAAAAACAAAGGCAAGAATATGAGCAGAAAAAGAAGCAAAAGACATATGTAGTCCTTTTTAGGGTGCTTTGGAAAGAGCTTTTTTACCCTGTTCATCCAACATTTATTCCAATAAAGCAGCTTAAATTGAAACACTGAGGGAGAGACGCAGAGAAGCTGGGTGGTCAGAGGCAAAGCGGAGTCTCCCAATGTGATTAACCTTTTGTTTTTCCTGCTGTAATTCAGACTAAAGGCCCAGCAGGAAGATATATTACGAAGTCCCCCACCAGGATGTATTGTGCGCCGCTAAAGGAAGTAACTGCTGCTGTAACAACACTGTTATAAAATATGGTGACATCATTAATGGAGCAGGTCCTATCCTAATGCTGCCGGGAAAAAAGGTGTTCAAAGTGGTTTCACATTGATGGATTTAAATTGTTTTCATTGGTGCTTTTGAGTGCATTTTGCAGACTGTGGGGTCGGCCTCTTCTATTATAATAATTAAACTAAAAGGATCAGCAAAATAATTAAGAGAAATGTGCAAAATAAAAGCAGATTCACCTTTTGTACAGAAGCCCACCGCACATAATGTGTCTTGACTCTGTACTCCTTTGTGCTTTGCACTTCTGTACAAAATGCACTGCATGCATAGACCTATTGAACCAATGTTCACATGCATTTACAAGCGAAATCAATGTAAAAAATATAAGATTTGTCTCCGAAAGAGTACAGTACAGCAAAGCTTTGTAATCACACCAATTTAGCCATAGTCTCTACACTCTAAAAACCTCAAAGTGTTTACTTTTCAAACCTTTGTAAAAGTTGGATGACGAGCCTTCATTTAACATTATCATGAAGTATTTAAAACTGTTATTGTGGGATTTTAATTGGGTTTCTTGAGCCCAGAGGCCAGAATATCAAAGAAAAACATGAAAAGCGCAGACTCATATTCACATGTTGTTTTACATGCAACAGTAATTCTACATTATTTTAACATGTAAGCTGCAACGACAACTAATTAGATGAAGTCGAATTAGTAATCCACGCATGTGATAGAAGTGTTCAATAAAAGATGTAAATTTACCTTTACTTTTCCACTACACGCTGCCGTGTTTTCACCATGTTACACATATTTGTACTTTCATGTTAACTTAGCAGCCAAAGACACAAAATATTACAAAACGAGTCAGTCTGTCCCAGGAACACCACACAACACAGCAGCTCATTTTTCCGACCATTATTTCTCCTCCGAGGTACAAGGCCGATATATTTGTCACATCTATGAAGTGATTCATCAGCCGGCACAGGCACACTCTCCGTGTGTGATGAAGAGGTAAAATCGCTCATGTTGAGTTGATCACATATCCATCTGTCGGCCTCTGCTACCCAGGGCAGCGCCAGCACAAAGACACCACATCGACTTTGAACCTTGTAAATAACCTTGTCACTCACCGGGCAAAAGAAGCGCACAGGAGGTGATTTTACATCTTCTATTGCTTCAATTTATCATTTTTCAAAAAAAAAAAACAACAACATGTATTAACGCAGCTTTTGACACATTGTTTCTGATGATCGCAATGCTAAAAGCTTTTGGCCTTACACCTCGTCTCTCAATCTGTAGAGCAACACACTTTAATATAAACTTGAATCTAACAAGCATCCAGCAGCAGCATCATGATAACTAATTGCAAAGGCGGAGGGAAGGCGGTGGGGGTGGATGCACTGCAGATATATCTGGTGTGCTAAACTGAAATCAAACACGCTCCCAGCTGAACAAAAGAGTGACAGGGACCCTGACTACATGACTGACAACTGAAGCAAACCCTGTCATACTGTAAGTGCTAAAACATCATTTTAGTCTTTGACTGAAGGAATAACAACACCTGAACGCGCCTGAAGACTGAACCTTAAGAAAATATGTACCTCACTGAAGAGAAACGTAACAAAGTGAGCCTGAAAAGCTAAAATCATATTTTTAAGGTCGGCAAATCTTGAAATAAATCAACAGAACAGTATAAAAACAAACAAATTTAGTGATTAAGAAATGTAAAAGCTTACACAGTACTTTACACACTGAAAGACTTTAATGCTCTAGATAACATTTAAAGCCATCATATCATTCAGATGAAAACAACAAACAGCACTATATATTTAAATGATGTGACCATATAAACTAGAAATAGCCAACAACAACAACAAGAAACTCTAAAAATAAAGTGCAATAGAAACATTTGTTGTTGTAGAAAGAAAGAAGTGCATTTCTGTTTAAAAAATAAAACCCTTATTGTGCAGGATATGATACTTCTCTGCAGTAGTCAGAGAAGTACACAGACTTTTTAGTCAGCTGTTTAAAATCTAAGAGTTATGAGCAGTCGCATTTGTCAGGATTCAGTTCAAAGAGGGAACCTAAATGCAGACCAGAGACTACAAAATAATAATAATAATAATAATAATAATAATAGGGGGGGGGGGGGGGGGGGGGAGAAAAAGAAACTAGCTAAGCACAAGAACACAGAGAACTTGAAAGGAACTGCAGCAGGTGACCTGACATAACACAGAGAGAATCAGGACTACTTTACATTATTACACAACTATTAAGGGCGAAAACCACAATGCCAGAAAACACAAAGAACTAAAATCATCCGCCGAAAAAAATATGAAGGAAAAGAAACTCAAACCTACAAATGTGTGGACCACATGCTTAAAAACACTTTGGAAATAGAGCTGGTGTTAACTTGTTGTTTTTACTGTCCATTTAGCCAGAACGCACAAATTTACAATCATGATCAGATGTGTCAGAGTCAAGTCAATATATATAACTATATAAACAGCTCCAGTTTCACCATCAAGAGTAATGACATTAATATAATCACTTTTTTTAAAGACAAGAAAAAAAAATTGCATACAGACCATAATACACACTGAAATGTATATGCATATCGAACATGAAGTGATAACGAGTTGGATTATTATAGCACAGAAAAAGGACTGTGGAAGGACTCTGCAGGACAGAAGCTGCAGATTAAAGTTTATATGGTGTGCGAGTTTTCTGTCAAGTGCCCAAGGGGTAAATAAGATAGAGGTATTTCATTTGAACCTTAATGTTCACAGTTGGAGGAAAAGAAAGTGTCGGCTTTTGAATGCATTCACTATTATTTGAGTTATTATTTCACTTTGCTTGCTTTGAGGGAGACACATCCTTTGTGATTTTGTTGATTTGTGCCAAACGCTGTGACAGTTCTTAGAAAGGTATGATATAAAATATGATACAAAACACTAAGTGTTCACACCTATGGCCTCAGTTTGTATCCAGTCTGTCATCATCATCATCATCATCCTCACATCCAGACAGTTCAGGCCCACTCTCTCCTCCTAGTGGCAGCTCTTAGATATGGACCTTCAGCTCAGACACAGACATTACATCACCCAGACCCTCATGTTTCAATAAAATAAATTATTTTTTTTAAAACCTCTAGTCTACACTCACTGATGGTTACACAAGAGCCATCATTATCCGGCAGCCAGCTACAGTCAAAGGCTCTGAGAAGCCACCCACATCAGCACTTCCCTCCCGCTCACCGCGTTGCCCTCAACCACTACCAGGCCAACGTGGCAGCTAAAAACATTTCCAAGGCCGTTTTGCTGAAAGTGCTCACTGTCAGTATTATCTAATCAGTATTGAATTGTTCCAAATGAAATGTAAGGGTGTGAGTCACTCTCCAGGTTTGTTTTGTGTCCTGGCACAGTGTGTAGGCTCACTTTTATGATTCATACGTTGCCAGTGTTGGAAGTTTTGCTGGAGGCTCGTCGAACCGCTGCTGATCTCTGGCTGCGGCCCCGAGAGGAAATTGTTAGAAAAGGGAAGTTTTGTTGTCTTTTCAGTGGCTGAGGTTTCACAGGTCGATGACTACTTTGTTCAGAGATACTTTTGTTGTTTTAATATACGAATCCAATTTCAAAGAAGTCAGGACACTATATACATAGATAAAAAGAGAATGCAATCATTTGCAAATCTCACAAACCTACATTTTATCCACAGCAGAACACAGGAAACACGCAAATGTTTAAGCTGAGAAAATTCTTTTTGAATTTGATTTCAGAAACTCATGTCAACAAAGTCAGGGCAGGGACATGTTTACAGCTGTGTTGCATCTGCTCATCTGGGACATGATGAGACCAGCTGCTGGACCTGTAGGAGAGCCCAGTTCTACTGGACTCTTCTCCTTCAAAGTCGTGCTGTTGTAATAGCTGCATTATGTGGTTTACCATCGTCTTGCTAAAATATGTAAGGCTTGTCGTATATATTGATCTAATTTCAAATGATCTTTCATTGATTTTGCCTTTCCAGATGTGCAAGGTGCTAATTCCATAGGCACTCATGAACCCACAATCTATCAGAGATGCAGGCCTTTGAATTGAGGGCTGATAACAAACCAGATGGTGCCTCTCCTCTTTAGTCCTGAGGATGGTGCTTTCCATGCTTTCCAAAAAGAACTATACATTTTGATTCATGTGTCCACAGAACAGTGATTTCTGAGTCTGTGCAATGAGTTCCATTAAAGAATCATCCTCGTCTTTAATGCAGTCCTACCCAACGGTCCAAAGAGTGGCATGGCTCCAATATTGATTTTTGGCTCTCTGCTTAGTGCACAGAGATTTCACCAAGATTCTGTGAATATTTAGATTATGTATCAGAAGATGATAAAATATTTAAAATCTTAACAATTTTATGTTGAGGAACGTTATTCTGAAAATATGTAGACATTTTTGTCAGATTACAGATACTCTGCCCTCCTTTACTTCAGAGGAACTCTGCCTCTCTAAGATGTTCTTTTTCAATCCAATTCAATTTTATTTATACAGCACCAAATCACAACAACAGTCGCCCCATATTGTAAGGTAGACCCTACAATAATGCATACAGAGAAAACCCCAACAATCATATGACCCCCTATGAGCAAGCACTTTGGCGACAGTGGGAAGGAAAAACTCCCTTTTAACAGGAAGAAACCTCTGGCAGAACCAGGCTGAGAGAGAAGGAAGACAGGATAAAATTTTATACCCAATCATACTACAGACATATTTCGAATTAACCTAATTAGTTGGAACATTTTCCTTCAGCTGTTTCATTGAGTACCACTTAATTTTCAAGCCTTTCCTCTGTACCAACTTTTTGAAACGTGTTGCTGCTGTCAAATTTAAACGGAGCAAAAGTTTTTCATGAAATAGTAAAACATCCAGCCTTTTCTGGAATTGGGGCTGTACTAAGCTGCTGATGCTGTGTAAGGTGTCTGCAGTGTCCCTGCACGGTAAATGGATGAAGTTTGCGCAGTGGATAGAGGTTATAGGTTATAGGCGTATGAGGGGCAGATACAGGACTCTGCAAAATAAAGTTAGTTCGTGGAACTAAACATTTAACACCAGCTTCTAATAGCAAACATATTTTTTCTGACAAAAAAACGAAAAAGGACCAAAACCAAACCCAAACCCCCTTTACCGACAACCCGGATAAGGATAAGCGAAAGAGAATATTTTTAAAAATGTAGAAAACTTCCCATCCATCTAGGTATGTGCTCCTATCACAGTACAATATAACTGACTGACATTTATTGTGTCATGTCAATTAAGATGATATATGTGAAGAGTTAAACAGAAAAATACTTTTTACTAAAACTCTGCTCTGGTCGTGACTTGTAATTCACTTTTTGTGAACCAAAGCTACTTTGTTGCACAGAAACAGTTAAGGGTTTTTTGCACTTGAACAAACTTCATCTAATATAAACCAAGAAGGATCAAAAGTATTTAAAACCCAGAAGTAGTATTTTTTCAAATTAAGATGGCTCAATAAAGCAGCTGGACATTTTCACAGGTTATAAATTTATATATCACTTAAAAGTTTGTACTGCTTTAAAAAAAAAAAAAAAAAAAAAAAATTTTTCAAGGTTTTTTTTAGTTTAAGGAAACTGACCTGATAGGTGCAGGTTCAGCTAGGCCACTGCTATATGCCATGTTTGACAGGATATATATAATCTTACAGTTCCTGCTGATACAAATAAAGAAAAAAAAAATCCTCCCAAGGCTATATGAGTTTTCTCAGAGAACCACAGAGCCTCGCTCTGTCCTTCAAACTGATAAAAGCAAATCAGATAATCTATGAAAACCATAATAATACAGCATGTTCTCTCTACCACACTACTGTAACGAGACATTAAGGCAAATAAGAAAAAGCTACAAGTTTATCACCTATACCGAGAGCCTGAACAGATAAATACTACAACTGCTATCTCAAATACTTTTATAGCTCATAGCGAAATAGGGAACTCTGCTACTAGAGGGATATTAGATCAAGTATTTCTAATGCAATACTTATTTTATGACTGAGTTTACCTAAATATAATAAATAAAGCTGTTTAAATACCACAAAACTTTATAAGGTAAAAAGTATTTGAGGGTAAATTTAAAAGCAGGGATAATTCACTCGTATTTGCATTTGATGGAAAAACGGTCCCATAAAAGGTGTTCGGATGACTTACAAAGACTGCATACAGAATAAGATGAGATTTCTATCATTGAATGTATGCAATGGGAAATATGATATTGGATACAAGTAAATGGATATTTTTAAACTATCTACAACCACCAGTTTTTAGTGCGGTTTCGGAGTATGGTGTTGAAAACCACAGGCAGGCTGAGAAATTAGTGTCAGTCTGAGCCCTATGTTCCTGAGCTTATTTATTCCATTTAAGGTGACTGCTGTTGCCACAGTGGCGAGGAGCCGCGCAGCCTTGGAAAATAAGCGTGGTGCGTCTGACAAATTGTCTAGGCGGCTCCCCCTGCTGGGCTTTCACTGCGCTCACAACAAAAGAGACCCCTGGATTTCTCTCCCCCTCTCTCTGCCTCCCTTGCGCTCTCTGTATCTCTCTCTCTCTGTCGCTCTCTCGTTTTCTCTGCCTCCTATCCATCACTCTCCCCACTGTATAGCTCCCTTCTTTCATTCCCAGAATAGGAGAACAAAGACAAAAGGTGCATTAGAACAGGGGAACAGTACAGGCCACCCAGGGACTCAATGCAGCAGCCGAGCAGCACGGCAAGGTGCCAAGCAACGACGGGGGCCAAGCGAAGGGGGTGGAGAGAAAGTGTGTGTGTGTGTGTGTGTGTGTGTGTGTGTGTGTGTGTGTGTGTGTGTGTGTGTATCATGCGACCCCAAGCCACCCAATCCCCACCTGTCCACACACACTCACAAATAGAAGACTGTAGACATGGATTCCTACTCTCTCTGCTTCCCTTCAACCCAGGCCGAGTTCAATTCAATTTGGACGTTGCTTTATCAACAGTGAATGGAGTTACACTGTACAATGCAAGTATAAAAAGCAATGCTTTCCTAGTACTTCTATCCATTTAACAGTGTCAAAATTTCACCTCTTAGAAGACAAACACCAGCCAACATGAACTGAAAAACCAACACCAAAAAAATATGCTGTACTAACAAGATAACAAATAATCCAAACTAATTCTACAAAGCACCAAATAAACTGTGAATTAGCGTCCTCGCGTTAAACTTCAAAGGAAAATGCATTTTAGTAAACTTTGTTGTTTTGTTTCCGGAGCTTTCAGTTTTATCTTTTTCCACCTGTTCAGCTGAGTGTTACATTATATTGTGCCCATCGTGCACCACACTCGAAAAAGTGAACAACTGAGGCTAGAAGTATTCTTCATTCTACCATTTTTACAACACAGACTGAGAATTCATATACAGGTTTTTATCTCACCATCTCATTTTTAAAATAACAAAGGGAGTGGATTAGTGATTGATTGATGTTTTTTGAGTTTGGTCACCTTTAAGGATTTGATATCTGAAATAAACAGTTGACAATTTCACATTTGGACTAGTATAACTATCACCAATATACTGTAGAAAACTACACAGACCAGAGTTTAGGTAAACTCAACGCATTAGATTTTGTTAATTAATGTTATTTGAGGCCTAAAGACTGAATGAATTTTGATGCCTGCTATGCTTTATAACACAACACGTATGGAAATAATCAGGCAGATATCTGACAGATAATTTCAGAACAGCCACTGCAAAAGATCAATCTCCATTTGCTGAATATGCCCTTGAATGAAGTCATGGTTCAATACTGAAGATCTGTTTGCTCAGTTGCGTCTTTATTCGTCTGCAGGACGTGTGAGTATTTGCTATTCCAAGTGTTCGATTTTCTTCATCACTTCTATTTTCCAATGCTGTCAGGATCCCTACAATGACGTCACGTCCCAGTTGTCTTATGAGCCGTCTGCCTGCCAATCGGTCCTCGAGCCAATCGGTCTGTGGACCGGGACCAGGCTGTATTTGTTATCAACATGCAATCTGCCGTTATATTTACACGAGACTGAAGAGCACTGAACATTCGGTAAAGAGATGGATGTTGTTGTTGTGGTTTATTTCAGTGTCGACTGACTCATGTAGTGCTGTGGAATGGCAGTTCAGTACAGCAAAAAAAATAACCTGGGGGAGCCCTGCCTATTATCCTAACTTCATCTAGTACCATATTCCATGAAGATGTCTCTCATCTCTTTGGTTACCTCAGGAAATGGTGCCAGAGGCACGCTTTTTCCTTATTGGTTCAAATTTCTGTAAAAAGTAAGTGAACCCTGAGTTGGGTTAGTTTGTGTAATAAAGAGCCTTCGGAAGATGCGGACCTCCGGGTTTTTAGCAATATCTCAATGTTCTCAGATCTCAGCAATTAAGGGAATGGTCAGGAGATCAAAGTTTTTAATTAACCTTGCAATTCACCTATTTTCACATTTCAATGATCAATCTCAGGCTGTAAAATCCTATTTAACTGTGACCAGACACATGTTTATTCACAGATAAAATACAGCAAACACCGTCTGTAGGCTGACTATAATCCCCAACAGTGTGTTCATATCCAAACCCCCACAGTAGCAATTGTTTTGCTGTTGCAGCTCAGAGCATTGAGAATTCAATTGATACTCCATGCAAAGTCACCTGTGGAGGGGAAAGACTGAAAGGGAGAGAGAAAGCGAGGAGGTGCTGAGGGGGCATAAAGTTACTTACAGAAATATAGAAAGGACATACAGACTGAGACAAACTAAGAAAGCAGAAACCTGAAGGAGGGAAGACGAAATAGGAATAGGTAGAGGCAAAGACGGAGAAACGAATAACAGAATGATTGAAAAACAGAAAGGCACATGGAGAGAAAGAGTTCAGGCAGAGTTCATTCTCATTAATAAATGATTGTAGTCAACGGCTGCTCGTCTCTAACACGTCAATAACGTCGACCAACAACGCTCATTGCTTTATTACCCCCTCAGAGCAGGAAAAAATGTTGACAGAATGAAAATAAGGCGACGTCCTTGGGTTTCTAGTCTGTAAGGGCACTGTTTTCCCTTCCTTTTTTTTCCCACTTCTGATTTTAATGCCTTCTGCCACTCTGCTTTGATCCCACCAGTTTGCCCTCTCTGATCCGTCATGCTGGAGGGTAACTGTGGAGCAGCCGACGCTGCTCATCTTCTACTGGGAATATTTGAAGAGTTTTAGTATGTGATGCTCGCCCTTTGAGAAAATTGCTGCCCACTCCAGCCTACAGGTACGAAATGGTTGTTGTTGAGACGGTAAAGCAGACTATGGATGTTGTGAGTCATCTACAGATCTTTGCTCATACGGTCTCTTGTTTGTTAGAAGGTTGAAGTGTTGCTGAACTGAAAAATACTGAAGTGTTTTCTTGATGTTGTTCTCATTTCTATTCAGCGGTTTGGCTGCCTGACAGCTGGTAGGACTACATGTCCAGAGGCGCCGCTACATTACAGGGCAAAGAGAGCTTTAAACGACATCGTAAGCATTTAAATGTTTTTATTTTTAGCTTCTAGAACAGAACACATGGCTGAAGCTTTGAATTGTGGGTGTGCGCACTTGGATTGTGAGGACAAATTAGTTAACAAAGACACACTGCGAAGAACTGGTGTAAAGATAAGCGAAATGAAGAGTTAGGCAGGTAGTGGGGATAGTTACGAGTTTGAGTTATAGACGATTTCTGAGTAAGGGGTAAATAAGGACCTGGTTTTAAGTTGTATTAATCATTGTATTTACCTGTAAAAGAGCTAAACCATGCCGGTAAATGAGTCAAATGACCCCTCAGGGACACAGTGGTTAGTGATGGAAAAAACAGAACAACAATGTCTTCCCAGCTAGGATTTGTACTGCTCAGATTAATCCAATATTTGCTTGTCTTCTACAGTAGTTTGATGATAAGGAACATGACAGAATCATCTGTCTCGAGCTAACACACACTGCTCCATCTTTAGCGGAAGGGAGGCTGCTGTGTCTGGACATAAAGGCCATAAAAGTAAGAATCAAGATTTTAAACTGACACCTGCATTTGATTAGAAGCCAGTGTAGATGCTTTAACAATGGTAAGACATGACAGAATTCATAAGAACCTTTGCAAGAGAATTTTGGGCAGACTGGAGGAGATTATTTGATGCTTTAGACCAGGAGTGTCCAACTTCAGGCCTTGAGGGCCGGTGTCCTGCAGGTTTTCGGTGTGTCCTTGATCCAACACAGCTGATTTAAATGGCTAAATTACCTCCTCAACATGTCTTGAAGGTGTGTTGACCCAGGGTGAGATCTAAAACCTACAGGACACCGGCCCTTGGGCCAGGAGTTGGACACCCCTGCTTTAGACAGAGCATTACTACAGTCTAAGTGGAAGAGGATGAAGGCATGAACGAGCATCTCCAGTTCAGTTTTTCAGACAGCAGTCCTGAGTTTAGCACTATTTCTTAAAAGTCTAACCCAAGATTCTCCGCGTTAGCATCTACAGTGAATGAGAAAAAACCCAGACACTGTCCAATTTGAATAATACTTATTGGAGCAAAAAAATAAATAAATAAATTAGAGACTGTCTTGTTTTCATTAAACTGCAAAAAGTTATTTGCTATCCAACTATTAGTTGCATTAAACCAATCAACTAAAACAGATAATTCACAAGGTTTGTATGAGAGATACAGTTGAGCGTCATCGGCATACAGATTACTGGAAATGGTTTTGAAACTACTAATAATGTGATCTAATGGCAGAATATACAATGGAAATAAATAGGGGCTTAAATCAGATCTTTGTGGTGCAGCTCATGATAAATCTGAGCACTGAGACTTAAAGTGTTTTAACAAGAAGAAAAGAAGTGAACAAATCCCCAACTTGGCTGGATATCCTTACCATGTGGTTCAACATGTGGATTAAGATTTGATGATCAAGTTGCAAGAACTTTGTGGTCAATTCGTGGTATTCTCTTGCTCCGCTTTTAAAGATATGATCAACACATTATTTAAACCAGTGAATCAGACTGGGAGAAATATTTACTCCACACACTTGCAGTGATTAGATGTGAAGCTTTAGGTTGTTTCTGGATCACTGAACGACAGGCTTTATTTCAATAAGAAAGTGTTCAGCTTCTATTTCAGGGTTTTTGCTTGCATGCAGGAAACGTGTCACCTCCAGTGTTCTAGCTCTGTTGTAAACAGACTTTCTTTATTGGCATCCGAACTGGAACAGGTGTGACTTGATCATTTCTCAATAGGAGCGGATTATGAAATGAAAATGAAATGTTTAAGCTTTGAGAAAAAAAAAACATCACATTAGGTTAGACTGTGATTTTCACCTCAGACTCCAGTAAGAAAAAGCAGCATTAACACAGTGAGTGCACTATGTTTTGTGTAACCAGAAGATTTAAAAAACAGAGCTGTACATACGAGAGCTCAGCGAAATCAGTCATCTGGATTTTCGCCATTCTAGCCAGGATCTTCATCAGGTGGAGGCCTTCGTCTGTCTGGAGCCCACTGATGATGACGATGAAGAAGAAGAGTGCAGGGCAGGAAGAGAAGGAGGGATCAGAAATTAAAAGTTAAACATACAACAGGTGCAATTTACTGTGCATTTTTTTTTTTTTTTTTTTTTTTTTTTTAAATAAAACAGGCTTTAAACAAGTTCTTTTTCCTTTTAGTGATGTATCAGGTAATCTTAAAGGTTTTCCTTATTTTCTGTAGACTGCTCTTCACTGGCAATATTCCTAATATGGTTATTTTAGACAAACAGCTGTGGCTTTTAGCACATAGGCCCCGCCCATCTACCACCAAAACCATCTTTTTGCAAGGAGGAGCCAATCAGAAGAAAGGTGTAAGCAGGGGAGTGGTTGCTGAAGGTTGCTGGCTGTGTTTAGGTGAAGTTGATCCAAAAGGTTGTGGTGCACAAAATAACGTCTTTGTGATTGCTTTGATTAGCATCTAAATGCCTCAGCTGGCCATTCCGTGAAAGGAAGACACCAGCTTATCTGCAAACATGAATAGTCTCAATTTCCGGTTTATGTCCCGTTTTTCTCAGTTTCACTACCGCTCGCTAAGCAGAGCAAGTGCTGCAGACAAGTCGGCATCTTTCATGCAAACTACAGGTAATCTGTGACTAAAGGAAAGTTTTCCAGCACAACACTGTATAAATCTTTACAACTAGTTTTACCTAGCGACTGCCAGCAACCCCTAGACAGCCTGTCATGGGATTACTGACTAGTCTCTAGGAATATGTCACTGGTGCTTCAGCAATTGATTTCACAGTAACTGCAAACAGCCTCCAGCAATTCACATTTTTCTTCAGCACGCTCCGGTTTCCAGTGGGTCACTGACTGATCCCTCAGCCCATGTTAGTGGGGTCTTAGAAAAAGTGAACTAAGGGGCTGAAGAGTAAATTCTTTGAAGATAAATGTTTAATTGACATTTCTTAAGGCAAGTGAATGGCAGAGAACTTGAGCGTAAATAGTATGGAGATGAAGAGCAAAGTGTTAAATGCCAGCGGTCCCCAACCTATTTATGTCCTACAATATTTTCACGGACCGTACCAAAAAAGAAGAAGACTTACTCATAACACACGGGACAAGACCCAGGGAAACAGAGTTAACAATAAAAACGATTAAAAAAAAAATAATGATAAAAACCCTGAAAACTATAAATTTCACACCCGAGCCTCAATTCTCGCAGCCCGGTACTAAATGACTCAGTCAGTGGCCCGGGGGTTGGGGACCGCTGATCTATAAGACATACTGGACATGGGGAAGGCCTCCAGACATATCACTGTATCATTAAACCCACTAGCTGAAGGACTGAACCAGAAAATACAGACATAAAAGCAGTTTTCCACAAAGCTCCCAGGTGAGTTCAGATAAGTGTGATAGAGAGGTGGGAAGTGCCGTTTGCCAGCGAGGTGAACGCTGAAGAGGTGACAAAGGTCACAGGCAGAAAGCTTGATATCATCACTGCCCGCTCCATCATTTTATGCTTTACAGCATGTTCTAGCACATAAAATTACTTTGGCAGTATTCAACAACAAAAACGACCTCTGTTTTGTTCACAGCTGAGGATTACCTCGATCTAAAAGAAGAGAAAAACACTTCATCCTGAACCCTGATCTGCTGTTCTGGCATATATGCATATTTTTGGATAGACAGCCATATTAATGGTATTGGCTCATACTGTTTGACACATACTCTATTGCAATAGATTTTAACTACTTTAAATCAAGTAAAGCTGATGTAATCCTCCCAACACAAATTTCTTTACTGGACATTTTCAAAAGCAAACTTTTCTTTTCTTTATTTTTAAAGTAACTTAAGAAGGAAACATCTATGCTTCTATAAATGAGAATGCCATCTGTGCAGCCTTATGTGTCTGACATTACAAATTAATAGTGTGAAAACTTCTTAGACATGTTATGATATATCAGAATGAGGACCCAGATGCAGACATGGGTGAGTGAAGGAACAAACGTTGAATCCAAAACTTATTTGTAAACAAACAAAAGGTGACTAAACACTCTGGGATAAACAAAAGCTAATTCAATAAAATGGTAAAACTAAAGCAAAGATTTAAATGATTAAAGGAGCACAAGGGAAATAAGTGAGGCAAAAAGGTTAAAAATAGGCTAAAGAATACCTACTAATGTGACACAGGTGAAGCCATTAAAGGCAGGTAAAGGCAAATTTTTAAGGAGGGAAAAAGCCGGAAGGAAACCAACAAGGAAAACAAATTACCAAAATAAAATAGGATGTGACTAGAAGTAACAGGCGAAGCACACAGACACAAAAGGTGTAGTTAAAGAAACAATGCTATGACAACAGAAATGCCAATCATGTCCCGGTCAGCAGGGAGCTGACTGTGTTTTGAGTGAATAGTGGGACCCAAATGCAGACACGGTAGGAGACGGAACCGAGTTTAAACAAAAGGCGAGCCGTTTATTTGGCTGATAAAACGTGAACACAAAAACAAAGCAAGTGTGAACATGGCAAAACCTAACCTGACACCTAAACTGGGAAATAACTAAATAACTATGAAAACTGTGACGAGAGACATGGAACTGAAATAAACCGGACATGAACACGAACCTGATCAGTAAGAAGAACTCTGAGACATGACATGAAACCAAACAGACAACCTGGCAACGACTGAATCAACACACAAAAACTAAATACACACAGAGGGTAATCAGAGGAAGTGGAAACACATGGGAAAACCAGCTGACTGGAGTGACACCACAGGGAAAAGTAACACTAAGTACAATGAACAGAGAAACAAGACTTTCAAAATAAAACAAGAATATAACGGGATGCAGACATGACTCATGACAGGTTAAGAAACACGAAAACATCAATTTGGCTTTAAATTACCTCTTCTTTAATACATAGTTTTGCTTTTGATGATAACGTAGTAAAATTTAGACGGGGAAACTCACTGACATTTCACCAAACCGTGAGAAAAATGGCAGCGAAATAAGGGAATAACAAATTAAGCACTAAATTACCAAAGCCTCTGTGCATGCTTAGGGCCAATGGGACGGGGAGAGGTTGTGCGTGGCATGTGTTTGCATCTGTGAGACCATAATTAAAGCTCAATATCCCAACTCCAAGCTAATTGCTTCCTGTCTGCTGTGGACTCATCTGACCTCCTCTAAGTCTCCTCTGTGGAATTCAAACAAGGAAAGCAGACACTTCCAGACATCTGCAGGATCTCTGCACATTTCTGGAAATACAGCTTAAACTGAGAAAGAGTTTTGCTGCAAACTGTGCAAATCACTCAATTTTTTAAATGCACTTAATTACGAAAATTAGCAGCTGTCTCCGTCCTTGCATCTTGAACTTTGATGTCCAACACTTGCTGGATTTCAACCAAAAAATGTTTTCTTCTCTTTCATCATTTTTAGTTTACTCCATGTTAACATCTTTACTCTAGGTGTATTCCTAGCCTTATGATTTCACATGCACTGGACATGTGACCAAATAAACAATCATTTATGATCAAATGTGACTGTCAGCTTCAGAGTCAAATCCAAATAAAAATAAATAAATTGCAGCTGTTTACAGAATTTTAACGTCTTAGGGATCATGAGTTTAACTGTTTTCTTTGACTATAAGAGAAAATGACTGAATGTGGCTGAATCACAGTTAATAAAAATGAGACTTGCTATGTATGAAAATGTACTGACAGCCTGTGATTTGTCTCCCCTCTCAGCCTGGAGAGCAGACAGCAGCTTCAACAGCCCACAGCCTGAGTCAGTCTTCACCGTGCAGAGCAGCTGCTTCAGATCTGACATCAGCGATCGCTCTGCCTGCAGATCCTGAGTGTTGATAGCTACAATGGAGACCTCACAGCAGCTTTTACATTAGCTCTGCAGCATGCAGGGTGTTGGATTATGATCCCACTCAGATACGACAGCCTGCCTCGGCAGGATTTCTTCTCACAGAAAGACGCTTTGATTATTTTTATTCTATATTTCCTTCCATCTCACTCTTACACAATTTCAGGGAAAATGAAAACTGATAACAGTACAGCAGCAAGTACAGGCCTGTACTTGCTCATCTGATGATGATCTGGCTTTTCGATGGACCAGGTGACCCTGAATCCTCCCTTAGTTATGCTGCAATAGACGTAGGCTGCCGGGGGATTCCCAAGATGCATTGAGTTTTTCCTTTCCAGTCACCTTTCTCACTCACTATGTATTAATAGACCTCTCTGCATTGAATCATATCTGTTATTAACCTCTGTCTCTCTTCCACAGCATGTCTTTTATCCTGTCTTCCTTCTCTCACCCCAACCGGTCGCAGCAGATGGCCGCCCCTCCCTGAGCCTGGTTCTGCCGGAGGTTTCTTCCTGTTAAAAGGGAGTTTTTCCTTCCCACTGTCGCCAAAGTGCTTGCTCATAGGGGGTCATATGATTGTTGGGTTTTTCTCTGTATCTATGAAGCGCCTTGAGGCGACTTTTGTTGTGATTTGGCGCTATATAAATAAAATTGAATTGAATTGAATTGAATTGGCGCAACAGCTGGACAAATGATTTTGAATCCAAAGGCAATAATTACCAAAGTTGAGAAGGAACTTTTGCACAAATACACAAAAACAACAGGATTATTCTCTGTGCTACCCTGAATTCTATTACTCTAAAAAAGTCTAAACAATTACTGGATGATCTAATATGAAATTTAATGAAGATATCCATGGAGTCCTGAGTATAAACCCCATTTGACGACCTTTCGTCTAGTGGTCATTGTTGTCATGTCTCAACATCTACTGCGCAGGGTTAGCACAAGACATTGTGCAAATGTTTTATTAGACAAGAAAAAACTAATTTGGATATCAAATTATGTTTTCCATTTTAAGCATGAGTAGGGAGGGATGGATACTTGACAGGTACTATACGCCTCAACTCAGGAGCTGGCACCGTGTTTTCCAGATTCAGATACAGATAGCAATATAATTTCACATCAATCCATTTATCCATCAACAGCTGCATTGTTTTTTATTTTGAGCATAAGGACTTAGTGTTAGGATCATCATTTAAAAAGCATCAATTTTAAAGTGTAATGCACATGTTACAAAGCTACATCGGCAGCATTAATACAACATTTACCACCATGTTTTATAACAGTACTGCTAAATGTCCACATAATGCTCTCGCCTTATCATTGTTTACAAAAGATAGTAACAGTCTACTTAGAATGCATGAAGGTAGAGGAGGGTAACTACTGGTGATATACAGGGGACGAATATCAAATTCATATGCTGATACTATTCAAACTGTTATTATAACTATTTTCAGCGTGAGAGTAGTCAAAGTACTACTAAGTTCAAACCTCTCAAACCTTTTAAATGTCTAATATTTAGTTTATTCACAGCAAAATCAATTAATCTTCCTGCAAACGTTTTTTGTGTATTTGTGAGTATTTTCTCACACAGTATAACACATGTGTAGGACAAACTGTTTGGACACTACTAAACTTCCAGGAAACAGATGGTCCAAAATGGAGAAAGTTACACTCGCTTTTCACTCCAACGTATAAATAAAGGTTGCTTGGTCATTATTCGAGTAGTCCAGAGTATATTGCTCACCAGGAAAATATGATCTATCCATCTTCTGCAGACCCCAGTCGGATTCCTGTTGTTTGGGGACAGAAGCGCCTGAGGAGAGGATTGCTGCATGTAGTAATAGGAAAGCCAGAGGTTTCACTGAACAAAAGAAAGGCTATTTCTTCAAACATCAAAGACATCCCTTCCCTTCAGGGCTTCTCCACTGATCACTCTACTATGAGCTGCCTCAGCAAGTACATGAGAGCGAATCAGGAGAAAAACAGTACAGGCAGACTGTCATGCCTAAGTCTGATCAGTAATAATGACAACTAAGGAGAATGCTGTCAGTAAGACGGAACAAATGTCAAGTCAGTGGCATGAAAAATAGAAACAGAGACGTCAGAATAAACAATTTCTGTGAATTTCTGGATATAACATATAAATACATATGGGGCCAACAGAAAAATGAAAACTAAAAAATTAATTAAAAAATGAAACCTCCGATGGTCTACAGAGATTTTGACTTGTATCACGAGTAATTGGAAACATGTGATAACAGTTAGATAACAGGTTCAGGTTAAGGCAACAAATTCTGGCTGGATTGTGGACTTCTCATCAAATCATCAAATTATAGATTATCATTAAAGGAATTACACTGGAGCTTTTTATGCATATTTTTACATCAAAGTACTAATTAGAGAGTAAATGAGTACATGTTTAGACATCTTTGTGTGGACAGAAAATTGGCACGCTACTATACTTGTGGGAACCAGTCCCTGTCCCCATGAGTTAGGCATTCATTTTTTTAGGGTTAAAGTTAGGGAAAGCATAATGTCAATCAGATGTCCTCACTAAGATATGAAAACAGGTGTGTGTGTGCGTGCGTGCGTGCATGCGTGTGTCTTGAGCAGCAGGTGTTTTCCTCCAGCTGTCATGAATCACCCTGTCCTCCTCTTCCTCCTCCTCCTCTTCCTCCTCTCCCCAGGCCACAGGAGGAGATGATACTCTAAAACCACCAGGATGCTCCTGCTATCAGCTTTCACCTCAGACGCTGCGCCAAAATGTCATCACATCGATCTTGTTTCACATGTGGCCCTGCATTTCATATATTTTTATTCCTACTGTGACAGCTTTGTTTTGGAGAGGGACTCGACCTCAGTACGGAGCATTTCAGTAGCTTTAAGCCAAAATATGAAAAACGTTTATTCAAACAACCTCAAATTCAGCAACGCATTCACTAGAGTTCACAGCGATTCAGCGGCCCAGCTTGAAGTGGAGAGGAAAAATGGTTGTTGAGTTAAACAATTTTACTGCGAGTTCTTAAATTATGAGTTAGGTGTGCCTTTGGTTAATGCAGTGTTGAAGGAGTTACAGTACTGAGCAAAAGTCTTTATTTCTTAGTATTTTGCTTCCAAGCATCCAGACTTTCTTGTAATCTTTTAAAGATGTCTTATTAAATTTACTTAACACTGATCTGTGAATCATTCAAGAATAAAAAGGCACCTAATTCAAGAACCAGAGTTCAGGCTATGTTGAAGAACAAATGTGGTCATACCAATTAATGACTTTCATTTGTACCATATTTCCATGTGTGTTTACATGTTTCAATAAACTGCTGCATGTATTTCCCATTTCCCTAATGTCTAATGTCACCTCAGAGAAATGATGTGTTTGCACAGTACTGTATGCAACCATGTTTGAGGAAACAAGAAGCATCTGTGAATTCTTGTTTCTTCTTCCTGCTCCTTTTCACACATGGTTGTAGTGCTTTACTGATAGAAAGTGTGGTTGGTTTGTTTGATCTGTTGTACCAAGTGTGAAATAAATAAATAAATAAATGAAATGAATGAAATTATGTATCAACATTAAATGGTGTTAATACATAGTTTTTGTTATTGCCACTAGTTAAAAAGTATCAAGAGATATTACTGGATTCTTTGATCTAAAGCAGCGGTCCCCAACCTTTTTTGCGCCACGGACCGGTTTTTGCCCGACAATATTTTCATGGACCGGCCTTTAAGGTGTCGCGGATAAATACAACAAAATAAAACTAGTACCGGTAATGAAAAAAAGAAAATTTATTCATAACACACGTGAAAAGACCAAGGAAAACCGAGTAAACGATAAAAACGATAACAAAATAACGCTGAAAACCGATAAAAACCCTGAAAACTATACATTTCATACCTGAGCCTCAACTCTCGCGGCCCGGTACCAAACGACTCACGGACCGGTACCGGTCTGAGGCCCGGGGGTTGGGGACCGCTGATCTAAAGAAACCCTAAAGCTTGCTGACTTTACTGCTAAATCACAGTATGACATGGAGCAGTCAGGTACCTGGCAGCACAAATCAGATGTTCTTTAAAAGCTAGAGATGACTTCTCACTGCATTCCTCTGCTTTTATCATCTTCTGCTTGTTGTTTGGTTTAATACATTCGTTTTCATCACTCTGTCCCTGTAGTCAGACGTAGCAAGGAAAAATGTCCAAGGTTTTCTCATTGCTCAAACAAAAAGCTGTGGGGAAAGATGTGGCTACTGAGACTAGTCTGGCTCAGAAGATGGCTTGTTTCACAAGAAGACATTCTTTCAAGGGCCTTTTTCTTACTGGCACATTGCGAAGTGGCATTTTTCCATGTTGTGGTTGATGCTGCACTTCACTCTCAAGAAGAGGTTTGACACAAAGTGAACTGTCAAGGACAACTTTGGTGTTCTTTTGAAGTTCAGCAATCTCACAGAAATGTCAAGAGTCACTTTGAAGAGTCACTGTAAAGGGTTAGAGAGGAATCTGCTGAGTACACTGAAGACTCTGACATCTGCGGTGCAAAAGTGACTGAGCACATCTTAAACCTTCCAGCTGTTCACCTAGGATCAGAGCAAAGCAGCCTCTGAGCCTGTTTCATAAAGTTACAGGAGCTCAACCTTGATGTTAAAGGTTGCCGTCAGAATTTCTGCAACACTGTCAAAGTAGGTTTTGTGAGCTAAAGTTTTTTCAAATTAAAATAAATAACTTGGTTCTGGCTCCACAGAAGAAAACCCGGTGCTTTGTAATTGTTCTTTTAACCATATATTTAGTTAAAATGTTAAGAGAATCTACAGAAAACAAAGAGTAATACAAATCTAACCCGTTGATAAGATCTTTCATCTCATACTGTTAAATGCTGCAGCCGTCGCAGAGATACAAAGGTATCCTTTTGCAGCCCCACCTTGAGGCACCATCTGCAGATAGCAACAAATTATAAGTAATAAATCTGTCAGTCAGTAGTACACACATTTGTCCTGTGTTATCAGTGTTCATACTTGTGTATGATGTATGGGGAGGTCAGGTGAGTCTAAATCAAACACTTAATACAAAACTAAGAAATAACGCTTTATTTTAGCACCAAGAGGTTTTCTCACATGCGGAAAGCAGCCGTAGCTGAGGCTAGTCTTGTTTAAGCTAAAGTCACAGTATTTTTACTTCAGTTATCAAAGGTCTGTTTGGAGAGGAGAGGAATAACATTTGAATGGTAAATAGAAAAGTACTTGAGCAGCTTTACACTACAAGGTCTTTAAGTGTTGTCTAACTATAATGCACACACCCTGACGGATACACTGTGGGCACTTTGGCATTCAGGATCTTGCCCAGAGAAACTTCAACGCACCGACCCACGGGAGCCGGGGATTACACTACTGACCTTAAGATTGACGATCGATTGGTGCTCATGAGCTACAACCAAAGCGCCTTAACATTGCAACATTTCATTTTGCATTCGCATATTTGACACTTTTTATTGCCTTGAACTTTTTTCGCACTTCATAAACACAAGTCATCTAATTTAGAATTTCTCTTTCTTGTAAAACATAAATATATTTGATTCTCAAGAGCAGCTGTGACACTAAGCGGCTCTATAGGGTAGAGAAGAATCATTCAACCTTGCTGAATGGGGCTTTTGAAGACCATGGTGATTAGAAATTAGGTTTCCTATTTATACCGTAATGATCTGTATGCTACAGTTGAGTAACGTAAAGTAAGTACAAAGAAAAAGCTTGGACTAAAACTGACATCATATTGTGCTTAAATAAAAACTCCTTCATTCAGCATATGAAAGTCTTGAGTCGGACCTCCACACCAACATCCCAGAGATGTTTTTCCTCTATAACATAACATTTAAGGCTCTTCTGTTGTATAGCTCAGAGTGTCGAGTAACAAGGACAAAAAGAAAGAGACTTGCCAAAGACCCTGAGCCAGAATTACACCCGCTTCAGCTGAAAGGCGAGCATGAAAGAGTTTCAAAACCAGACACAGGAAAGAGGATTTCTAAAGAACTTCAACCTCAGACTTGAGGAACAGAGGAATCAATATGGAAACGACCCTGTCCTTTGTGTGAGTAAGAAAGAAGGAAAAAGATGCCCAGTGTGCTCTTGTTGTATTCTGGGTAAAATTTGCAGGGACAAAGAACGAGGGTTTGCAATTTCTCACGTGTAAAGCACATTTCTTTCTTCACCTACTGTGAAAAAAGCTGGTTGATCGCTACTGTGGATTACCCAAAACAAAGGTGAAAGAAAGTTTCTGTATAGGCTCTAGACTCGAGATATGCATTTTGAAAATTGAGATAAAAAATTTTACTTTCTACATTTTCCAACCTCTTCAACATCCAGGTGGGTCATTGGTGACCTACATAAAGGCAGAGTTAAGTTGGATTTCAGCCACATGACTAAAAAACATTGATTCATAAGTTAGAACATGTTGCATTTCAAACTGAACAAGCATCTGGCTTTCTGTTATTAGACTTTTATTTTGACATGCTATGAAATTTCCATGAAAAAGCTTCAGTGAAGCTGAACCTTCAGTTCAGTGAGGTTTGCTAGCATTTGTTTATGCACAGCACTTCAGGAACCTTGAGACCTGGACTTGCTGTACAAAACCCTAATTCTTCTTTTTCTGTTGTAGATTTTCTAATGTGCTCAGGATCATCATCCTACTGCAAGGCCCAGTTTGGGCCAAGCTTTAACTGTTGGACAGATAGCCTCACATTTGACTCTAGAATACACTGACATACACAGTTCATTGTTCACTCAATGACTGCAAGGTGCCCAGGTCCTGTGGCTGCAAAACAAGCCCAAATCACCTCCACCACTGTGCTTGACACTTGATATGAAGTATTTGTACTGCATTGGTTTCCTTGAACCAAAGAACATTGTTCCAGAAGTCTTGTGGTTTGTGAACCTAAACCATGTTGCCATGTTCTTTTTAAGGTAAAGAGTTTTCCCAGGGGACCCTTCCAAACCACAGGTACTTCTTCAGTCTTTTTCTAATTTTACTGTCAAGAACTTTAACATTGAATATTCTAACAGAGGTCTATTGAGTCTGAGATGGAACTTTTTCTAAGCATTGCACAATCTGACTTTGGGGTGAATCTGCTCGAACAGCATCTCCTGTGGCACTGTGTAAACACACGCCTGAATGCTACAGAGGCTTTAATAGAAGTAGTCGTCACACTTTCTGATGATCAATTAATCAGCTCCATTTCATTACAGCACCTGGCTGCAACTTACCCTTTTAATTTATATTATTTTCTAATTTCTGGAAGCAGTAAAAGTGTACTTATTTCACCTGAAAATAAATGATAAATGCAAAATAAATTGTAATTTTGATTGATTTTTTAATCTTCAAATACTGTCCATCCATCCACCTACCCATTAATTTTCATCCACTTATTTTCAAATATGTCTCCTTCAAAATTCAATTGCAGTTTGCCTTTTACATGTTCATCATTAAATCTGTACTCACTCTGTGTCGGTGATGACATAGCCAAAGACATCATCATCTTTCTTCATCTTGCTGGCTTTGACGTCCAACTGTAGCTCAGGAACGTGCATCGTCTTCTTGTGAGGTTCATCGTACACGAGAGAAGCAGGAGGGGGTGCCACCTCCTTGATCCAGCCTGCCACCTCCAACAGCTCCTCTACAGACTGGGTGGTATCCTTCTTTTGCACCGCCACCCCTACTTCGCTAGTCCGACTCTGGACGTTTTCCAGCCCCACCTGCTGCCCTCTGGGTGTTTGACTGGCATCGTCATAATGGTTTTTAGCTGGGGGAGGTCCGGTGAAGGAACTTTTGTCAAGGTAGGCGAGAAGCTTGGTGAAGAGGCTGCCACGCCCCGTCTGAAATAAGAGCCAATGAAATATCGCGGGTAAATAGACTGGTTCTTATATGATGCTTTTCTACTCTAACTGCGCACTCAAAGCGCTTTACACAACTTGCCTCACTCACCCATTCACTTTCTTTTTTCCTGTGTAAGTCCTTCTATCTAACATTCTTACGTACTCATAGGTTAATCAGAGAGCAACTTGGGGTTAGCATCTTGCCCAAGGATATTTGGCCCGCAGACTGGAGCAGACAGATCAAACCACCAACCCTTACAATTAGTAGGTGATCTGCTCTACCACCTGACCTACACACAGACACCCCAAAACTAGGTTTCCGTGTAGCAGGAACAAGTTTCTCCCCCCACTGTAGTAAAGTGACTCTGGTGAGACTTGAACCCACAATCTTTGAATTTCATCTGACACAAACCAATAGCAATCCAATGTGCTATCCATTGCACCACAGAGCCTGACAGCAGGTGATCCAACTCTTACACAGAACTTCATTTATTTCAGACGTCTAATTAAAAAAAATACAAACCTGACTAATGAGCTCAATTTTAAGCTTAAGACACTTAAGACATAGTGTTTCTAAAAGAACATGAGGCAACGTCTGTAGCAACCGTATCATAACGGAAAGAATCCGTGTGGTGCTTTTTCTAGTTAAGTTGCACTGCTCCCAACCAGTGCAATGATTTGCAAATCCCATAAACTTGTGTTTTATTCACAGTGGAACACAGAAAATAAATCCAATCAAATGTGTAAACTGAGAAAGTTAACAATTTTAAGAAAAAACATCTGATCGTTTTAAATTTGATGGCAGCAGCATGTCTCAAAAAAGTAAGAACAGTGCCATGTTTACCAATGTGCAGCATCCATTCTTCTTTTAAAAACAGTCCATAAACATCTAGGAAATGAGGAGACCAGCTGTAGGACTTCTGGGAGAGGTATATTATCCAATTCTTGTGTGATATAATATTCTAGCTGCTCAGCAGTCCAGGGTACTCTTTTTCATATTTTCATTTCATTTCATTACAATTGCTTTCAGTTGCTGAAAGATCTGGACTTAGTGGCAGGCTAGCTTCTAAAACTGTACGAAGCCATGGTGTGATAATAATAGATGAAGAATGTGATTTATCACAGTCTTGCTGAAATATGCAAGACCTTCCCTGAAATATGTGTCATCTGGATGGGAGCATTTGTTGCTCTAAAACCCGTGTATACCTTTTAGCATTGAAGGTGCCTTTCCAGATGTGCAAGCTGCTAATTCCAATGGCTCGAATGCACCCCCAAACCATCAGAGATCCGGGCATGGATCCATCCTACCTTGTGCCAATGGTTCAGGCTGGTACTGGTGGTTTAATGCCGTTGGAGTTATTTTCTTGGCACATTTTTGATTATTTAGTATCCACTGAGCATTGTTTAGCCTACCTGATGGTTGCTTCCAGCAAGATAAGGTGCCATGTGACTAATCTCAAACATGAAAATCAGTTCACTGTACTCAGAACTCAGGCCTCTACAGTCACCAGATCACAACCTAATAGTGTACCTTTGGGATGTGGTGGA
This sequence comes from Perissodus microlepis, assembly GCF_051167445.1. NCBI lineage: Eukaryota > Metazoa > Chordata > Actinopteri > Cichliformes > Cichlidae > Perissodus > Perissodus microlepis. The sequence continues at coordinate 29,227,937 of NC_140478.1, forward strand.
ATGAGAAATTTGTCTGTAGCCAACAAATTTTCAGCAACTGTGTGCTGTTAGGCATACTTAATGAAGTGGCTGTTAAGTGTCTAATGAAACAATATTGAATCAAGTTCTTTTTCTTTTAAACTGAACTTGTGGGAGTTTTCCTGTTGCTGACATTAGCGTGTTGGCGATCTGCAGCTACAGGCATGAGGAAATAATTGCCTTGAATCAAAGAACAGCCACCCTGTCAGACTTATGCTGAATAGGGTTTTAATATGCTATTATTCTTCTTGTCCTAGCTTCAGGGTAATTGCTCGTCTTGTCAAGAACTACATCTCACTGCAGCAGCAATGCCATGTGAGCTAAAAACATAGTTTGTTCTGTCTCTGAGCACTTTGAAATACAATCTTTGCAACTTCAAATTGTTTTTTGGGACCAGCAAGATGCATCAGCCTGGAGGGAATTTTCAACGAGCAGAAACAAAATAAGAAATGAGTAGAAGAAATAAGCACAGAGAAGACGTTGCTTCTACTCCGGCGTTGATTTCAGCAAATCTTATCATAAATATATTTTTCGCTACAAAACACAAATAAAAAGTAGTTGAAAATGAGAATCAAATGACATATTACATTTTATTTGTAAAGTCAGATGTATGGACAAATGAATAACAGTCCCACAGTCACGAAATCCCTTTCACTAAGCTGAATGGGTTTTTATCAAACACTGCAGCAATAGATAACTATTGCTCTAAAGGTAGTGCAGCATTTAGTTATGTGTCAGCATGTTATCTGACATAAAGCTGTGTGATAAACATCAGTCTTCAGGATTGGAAAGTTGTGTATTTGTTTGTGTTTATGGACACATAATGACATAATGTCAATGTGGAATTTTTGCATTCCGTAAAAATGAAAAATATGCGTGGGGCTGCATGGCGTCAACGCGTTAGCACGGTTAGCTCGTTAATGCGTTAATCTAGTTAAAATGGCATTAACGTAATTTTAACGAGATTAACGCTGACAGCACTAATATATCTACATACATACATCAGTACGTATGAGACAGATGGAATAAAGGCATTCGTGTTCAGAAACACAAATCAGTAGAGAGGTTCTGACTATTTTACAAACTGCCGTGATGACCTGTTGTCATGGCTGTAGTCACATGTCTGGACAACACAAACATTTTAAATGCATGAAAAAAAAATTAGCTTGTTTTAGGGTTTTCACATTTTTAAGAGATTGAAATTTCCGCTTTTAAATCAGCCACAATCCATTTAATGTCAAACTAAAGCATTTCTGCATGCACAAGTCTTCTTGTTTAAAATGCAGCACTAAAGTAACTGGTTAGTAGTGTGTAACCATCATAGTCTGTTGGTTATTCATAACCTGCGAGCGTTCTGATGTCCTTCGTGACAGGACTTTCTTGATTTGGTTGGTTCTCACGTCTGTCTGGAGGTGAAGAAAAAAACTCTCTGTTTCATCAGAGATTGTAATCAGGTATGCATTGACTTTAAGATGTTCCTCTGTCATTAAAATCAAGGTTCTGTCAAAGTGCAAATGAAATTGGCTTTAAAGATCCTTTGTTGCCTCTATCAGGAGGAATTTTAAACAGAACAAATGCACATACTGACTGATGCCTTGCTGAGAGCTTATAATCGCCCCTCTATCTGGTCATAATTATTTTTTATTATGTAGCTTAGTAGTTTAGTAGAGTCCAAGACAAATTTCCTCTTGGAAACAATTAAGTATCTATTGGTGATCTATCCGCTGAAATTTTAAAACTTTATAGCAGAATCACATTTGGTTTTTTAGACACACATCTCTCTACTATACATGCTAGTATTTCAACCACTGCTTTGAATAAAAGAAATCCGTGAAATACACTAATGAGTTTACTTTTTTTTTTTTACCCAGGTTTCAATTTACAGTATAAAGGACTGAATCAGTACAGCGTCGTTGTTACGAGTTCACCTTGTTTAGCCTTAATTAATTCCAACTCACTCATTTATCCACTGCTCTCCCGATTCCTTAAAAAATGCACATGTTCATATCAGTCCAATTTATTGTGGAAGATTTTCTTCATTATTTGAATAAATAAAAAAAGAATATTATTAGTGCATACTAGCAGTATAACAAATAAAACTTTGGGACTAAACCCTGATCGATTTTGTTTTTGTTGTCGGCAGTTCATTCTCTCGCATGAATACTGAGTTCTAGATAAATTCTTTGGGCAGTGATTTCACCCTTGCAAAATTTATTTTGAAAACTGCGGGGTTCATCTCATTCCCTTGTTTAATAAATTACATAACTGCTTACAATGTCAGCCTTTGCTTTGACATTTAAGTCTTCCCTTTCTGCTACTCTGATTGCTTACCTTGTCCTGCACATTTTGCTCCTCTGTCTCCGTGTGACGCTCTGTTGGGAGAAAGAGAATAATCATATTGATACATTTGTGTTTCCATTCAAAGCGGGAGCAGAAAGACAGAAAAAGAGGTGGTTTATGTAAAAATTCATTCAGAGCTAAAAGACGCCAAATTTCAAGGCCATTTCCTTAAATCAAATTCACCATTCTCTAATATTTTACTGATCTGAATCTGATGCTGAAAAAACATTAGAAAACGTACATAAATAACATATCCACTGCTGTCTGACCACAGTTTTTAATCATTTAGTTATGTGTTGAGCACTTTTAGTGATTGTGTAAACATGGAAAGCCTGAGTGGCCTCAGTGGACAATAAACCATTAACACTGGCTGGGTTTATGTTCTGCATTGAGCACAGGATGCTTATTTATTTTCACATTGATTTTTATGTTGCACTCTTGTGGCAACTTGAGAGCTCCGTTTTTTTTTTTTTTGTTTAATCCAGCCTACATAATTATGCATGTATTATAGACTTACTTTCCATCGCTTACTCAATACTTTAATTACGTAAAAACAAAATGAATCACTATAAAATTACCTTGAAGTGCTGCCAGTGCGACAGGAGTGCTCTCCTGAGGTTTCAGGGTAGGAGCATTCTCCAGCAACTCATCCCTAGGAACCTCCCCCGCCTCTTCCTCTTCTTCTACTTCTTCTTCTCCATCACTCAGCTCTCCTTCCAGGTCTCTCGGTCCTGGTCCCCTCATTCGGCTCAGGCCTCTGTTTAGTCCCTTGTCCTGATCAACTACCTGTAGAGCCTCAGCTATCAGGCTCGACAGCTGGTCCAAATCCTGCGGTGTCAGCGTATCCATGTCCACATGCTGCCTGTCAACATTCTTCAAAACGTTCTCGATGAACCTCTCTGGAGGAGAGATGGAAGTAAAATAACAATGAAAGACAAAGAAATTATTATCATTAAAGCAGACCAAATATTCTAACTGCACGCTCCATGTTTGCATTCTTGGACTTGTATGATTCATAGTTCAAAATAATATTTATTGATCTTGTGCTGGGTTTTGGTTAAGTCACTCAGTTTACCCTCTGTCAGAAACAAGCTGTTTTAACTGCCTTTCTACTAGCCAGCTTCCTTCTGATTGGCTGCCCCTCGTGACCAGAAGGTTTGAACAGCAGGTGGGTGGGAGAGCTGTGTGCCTGACATGACATCCTCAGTGTATAGATTGCTGGGATTGCATGGTGGCTGCATTATTTGAAATTCTGGACATGTTTATTATGATCATGTATTTATAAGAGAAAACAAGAAAAAGCAGAATCAGTCCCCATTAAAACCAGTTATGTAGTTTAGATTAGAGGCAATAGTCTCACTTCTCATGTCTGCTGTCTCTCTTCTAAGTTCAGCATTAAATATTTTTAGGTATCTTACTGTGACGATGTGAAAGCTGTGATTTGTAGCAATGAAGCTAAAGCTGTTTGTGGAGCTCCTTTCAGGTTTACAGCGAGTTTCAGCTTGGTGTATAGCTGTCCACTTATTTACTATTTACTTGGCATCACATAGCAGCCACAGCAGACAGTTGTTTTCATCAGAAAAGCCCTGTGTACCAGCACCAAACAGCAGGCAGACATTTAGCTAGCTAGTGAGCACACAGTGGAGAATTTAGGAGACAGATATTTCCCTCAGGACTCAAAAAAGACGAAGAGTTATATTCATTAGGTGGACACTGGACTAAATTTAATGCTGTTCTGTTTGCTGGATGCTTATATGAGTTCATGTTCGCTAACAAGTTTGCTAAGTTAAAGTATGAGGGCCTGTCAGTGTGTGCAGGTTTTAATGCACAGATAAAAATGAAAGTTGAACATCTACAACTATCATAAGAACTGGGCGCACTACACGTGATTACGTTTACCTTTGAGTTAACTTTGAAAGCCTTATAGCAATTATTTAATGATCCTTGCTGTGAGCTAGTTTCCAAAGTCATGCAAATAATGCTCATCTTTATGGAAAAAGAGTACAATGTGGTTTTCACCACAAGCCCTGTGTGTTCAGTGTAGTCACAGAAAGAAAGAAATAATAAGAACTTCCTTATAATGAAGACCCAGCCAGCGTCTGACAGCAGGCTAAGGCAGAAATATGCTATCTGATTCTAAGTGTAATCACGCTGTGCTACAATTTCCTTATTTCTATTCATATTTGCTTTACTTTGAATGATTCTCTTAACTTCCTGCCACCACTTCTGGTATTCTGCATGGTTCAGCCCACTCAAAGAAAGCCATAACTCACAGGTTCTCCTTGTTGCTTGTAATAAAATTATGTAATATCTGGCAACACTGACACACAACATGTGTGTGTTTACATGTTGTAAGAGATACGATTGAAAGTGAAAGACGTCCTGCCTGGAATTTTGCATCTCAAACACGCTGCAGACTCTATGATGAAATCCATCATGGGTAAAATACATACCATCAACAGACGTCAGTGGGTCCTTGGGTAAGGCCCCCTGAGGCCTTCCCATGTTCACAAGTCTGGATTTCGAGGTCTCCTTTTTGAGCCCAGAATTCTCTATTCTGTTGCTGTAGAACGTCCTCAGGCGCTCGGATGGGCTCGCTCCCCCACTGTGAAGGGACGCATGCCCGGAGAGATACTGCCTCAGGGCGCCCAGGAGAAGGTCACCCTCAGCCTGCGTGGCGAGGAGCTGGTTGGCTGGTGGTCTCTGCTTTTGCACGGGTTGGAACGATGAAAGAGACGAGAAGCTGGAGGGAGGTGATTTCTGAGCTGAAATCTGGGGCTTGGAGCGATAAAGGTCTGCAGGGATGCCAGACTGGAAACGGTCATTCTGGAAAACACAAGCATACTGTACAAAGACACTGATGCTGAAGACACTTCCACCAGCTTTCCAACAGCAGAGCTTTTGCTCTATTTTCTGAGAAACAGCCACACTGTGGCTGAAGGAGAAGTGCGTGCCCCTAATACGGTCATTTCAAAACACGACTCTGGATGTGAGCATAAAAGTCCCACCCACCTGCTGTTTGTGAGGGGCAGCCAATCAGGAGAAAGCTGCCTAAAAGGGAAGTAGAACTAAAGGAAAACTACCTCAAATGTTTTGTTTGACACAATGGATGAACTGAGAGGCTATGAAATGTGAATCATCCAAACTCCATTAAGTATAGAGAGCTTAAGTAAGAGCCTGAAAATTCCCGACCATATGTTGTAATGTCTCAGAGCAAATAATTAGACCTCGAAATAAACAGACTGCAAGGGACAAAGTATAACTGCAAAGTAAAGCATAAAGTAAATTATAATTACTTTGCATTGCTTGAGCATTCCTGCTGCCTAAAAATTTAAGATGCCAACCATCTCACTCACCAGCCCCTTCATTCCCAGTCATCCCTCTGTCCGATGTCTAATGATGACAAAAAACTGCCTGTGACAGAAAAAAAAATCTGACCAAAAAATATGAGTCATGCAGAATTACTATTTATGCAGACACGTTTAAGGCTGAGACAACGTCCTAAAATAACGGGACCAACTGTATGTGACAAGAATGCAAACCATCCTGACGCCAAAGTACAAAACACAAGCACCCTGCCTTTTTTCTTTCAACACACTTTGGCTTTTCTTTCTTTATAACACCACCAATCCAGTAACCTTCGTGTTAGTGTAGCCAATTTACTTCTAGGCAAAATGTATGCAAAATTAAATAGATGTGCATTTGCTGAAAACATCTAAATGTAACGTTTCTTGTTTTTGTTCTTCCACTAGATTTAGAGAGAGTATCTGGATGCATGAAGAAGCACTTTGCTTTATTATTAAAGGCTTCATTTGAACAAAAATGATTATTGAGATGAACAAGCCCATTTTTGGGGAAAAAAAGTTATTAATCCATTTATGCAATCATATTAACAGATCCATCAGCTACAACAAAAGCAAATTGTCACTGCCGGCTCCATTAACGCCCACCTAAGAGCACAGAAATGGCACAAGCCTGAGTAACGGCAAAATTATCATAACAATACAGACATAAACCGTTCCTCACAGTTGTCATACTTCTTTATGATTTGTGTGTGCGAGGCCCCCTCTGGTATTTGTTGCTGGCAGTATCTTTATTCATTTACATCCCTCAGTTGGTGATGTTTATGCCACTCGTACCCGAAGGGCCCCTTCAACCCTCCAGCTCCTTTTGGCTGCCACCAAACAGGTGAACCTGGATAGAAAAGGCCACGAGCCTGCGAGCGATGCCTGCAGGCTCCACGCAGTCGTACTCGCTTGGTCCTCAGTACAATTCCCCAGCAGGAAAGAGGCCTCTGCAGGCACAGCAGAGGGACGCAGTCGCGCCTTGAGTTATTAATTAGAGCGGTGAACTCCTGAACTCTCGGCTGGTATTATTTCCCTCATAACAGTCAAGCTGGGAGAAGTCATCAGTTAGGACAGAGAAGCAAGAAAGGAGCGACAGCGAAGGATGACAGCGGACCGCCTGCTGTGAAGGTGTGCGCGTCTGTGTCCTTTCAGCGCGTTGTGCGAGCGTGCACTGTATGTGTGCACGCTTTCTTTTCAAACTGAGCCAGGTGGCCTCGAATGGAGGTCGAGGCTAAATGCAGTCATTGGGATAAAAACAAATTCCTCACATATTCTTCGTTTTTCAAATGTGAGAACAGGACCAGCGGGAGCTGAGGTTTATGTGGCACTTCAGCGATATTCTGTCATTTGCGCTTCATTACTTTTGGGCTTTTTTGAATCCTTTCAATTAGCACACTGATAATTGATGTATAGAGGTGAATTAACAGCTCCATATTTTCACGCTTGGACTCTACAAGAGGAACTTTGCATGATTCACATTATACTGGGCCTTGGTGCAACTCAGATCATTCACTGTCAAACAGACCCCAACTTAAACCGACCTTTTCTTTCTGATTAGCTATTTCTCAAACAAAAGTACAGCAGGTCGGTGGTGCTTTTAAGTTTAGTTTGAAGATCTTTGCCTTTCATTGTTTGTAACTTTGCCCATGTTTAATTAAAGCTCCCACCTTTGAAGAAGATAACATGTAACAGAAAATAATAAAAAGCATAATAGTTTCTGTTTACTTGCTTGAGGCAAAGAAATTCCAACAAATGGCAAGGAAATCATGAACCGGAACAACCAAGTCCCAGAAGCCAAACAGAGTAAATGTTTACCTTGCTTGGTGCGCTCAAGCTGGAAGTAGATGTCTTGGGAAGGAGGCCAAGGCGCTGCAGGTACATCTGGAGATTTCTGCTGAGTTCTACCTCTACCGGTTTCACCCTTTGGTCCACTGGGTCCATTGCTTGAGCTACTGGCCTGTGGGAGTAGGGAAAAAGATGAACAAAATGCAGAAATTAGTCACTTCAGAGTAGCACAGTCAGATAACTTCATTGCAAAGACGTGCAAATGAATTGTTTTTCCTCCAAATGAAATTATTAACATGATGCCATTCTAAAATTGTCATATATCATATATTAGTATTAGAAAAAAGGCAAAAAAAAAGGTCACAATTAAAGTAAAATAAAAAGTAAGAAATTAAAATACTGGCAGCAGCCAGTGCTACCCTTCAGCCTCCTACAGCAGTAGCTACACCTGTGGTATAAATTTTAAAATCCTAGGTGACATAAAACTTCACCTCACTGATATTTGAACTCGTTGAAGATTTTTAGTAGATACACCAATGGTATCCATTTGAAAATCCTAAGTGTTATCTTTCTCGAGTTATTGTTTTCACAAGATTTTCAGACAACTTGACCTTGAGGTCAAGGTCACCGGGATTCTGACTTGTCCAAAATGTTTAGTAGACGCACCTATGCTATCAAGCCCTATGCCGTCTCATTTTTGAGGTATCGTGTCCACGCTGCCGGCCTGCCAAGTGGGGTGATGACAAAACTAAATGAAAATTATTAGGAGCAAGATAAAACAGAAGTGCAAATCTACAAATCTACATGTCCTTTGGTCACAAAACTATTTGAGCTAAATAAACATCTGACCTGCTCTCAGTGGTGTAGAACGGCCCAGTCTGCTGTGGTCTGTAGGGAATCCTTCTCAGTTTGGATAACTCCTTGGACAGAACCTGCTGGGTGGTATCATCTTCCCAGGTCAAACCTACAGAAAGAAACAAGGGGACCCTTTAGAACTAGAAAGACAGGAATACATACGTTAACAGGACACAAGCAGGAAGTCCAGTATTGCCCAGGTGCATATCTACTGTGCACCTGTAAGCCTCGAATGAAAAGAAATTCTGAATTAAAACTGCACCGAAGTACAGAAAAAGTGGGTTGTATGCATGAGCAAAGTCTAGCCGACACGTGGTGAGTACGGGATAGAAAGACGGAGAAGAAATTGCTAAGCATGCAGTAATTTCCCTAAACTCATTAGGTCACTCATTAGCAGAGGAGACGAGGAAACAGCGGGTCGTCCTTGGAGACTCCGGCGAGAGACTGTTTCAGTGACTAAGCAGAAACCGTCTCTCCTCTCACTCTCCTGCTGCACTTCAGTTGTACAACATGATGATCTACTTGGGAATTTCTTTTACACATCTTTACTTAAACAAACGATTAAATATTTACACCACTGCCATGATGAAAAAGTGAGGTCAGGGGTTAAACCCAGAATGTGTACATCCTACAGTAAGATCAATGTCCACGTAAAAACAGTAAATAAAGAACAGTGAACCAAATAAGCCAATAAATACTACTAGTAAGATGTTTGTTACGTGCCAAGAGATGTGGCTTTGCTTTTGTGTTCTTTTTATCTTTCAGGTGTCAAGCCTCCACCTATTAGCCAGTTCAAAGTTGATTGGCATGTGTCTATTGGCTGGTCTGGGCACAGTTGGCCAATCACTCTCTGGGGATCACTACAAATGAGCAGCTCCCTGGCCAGCTGGTGGCTGGTGGCTTCTGCTTTATGACAAACATTTGTGAAAAGGCTTCTTTGTATTGTGTGTGGTGGGAGGCTGGACAGGTAAGCTAGGGTACCCTATACACTGGCTGTAGTTTTAAACTGTTAGACACACTAGGTCAGGGGTGGGCAATCTCAGTCCACGAGGGCCGGTGTCCTGCAGGTTTTAGAGCTCACCTTGGGTCAACACACCTGAATCACATGATTAGTTCGTTACCAGGCCTCTGGAGAACTTCAGGACATGTTGAGGAGCTAATTTAGCCATTTAAATCAGCTGTGTTGGTTCGAGAACACATCTAAAACCTGCAGGGACACCGGCCCCCGTGGACTGAGATTGCCCACCCCTGCACTAGGTTATGCGGTTGATGCCACTTTTGTATGTTTTCACTGATCTATTGTCGAGTAGCTAGGTAGGCCTTTTGTTTTGCATTTTTGTTTTAGTTAGGCTCTGGAAGCTATCGACCTCTTTTTCTTTTATTAATTTCTTTGATTTGGCTCAACCGCCCAGTCCTCCTCCCCCACCTTTTTCCTTTGTTAAGTTTGACGATCAAGGCAAGCAACCAATAAATCCTGCCTGATTCTTAACTGTCCTGTTGTCCTCCTCCTTTATTGATTGTGGTTGTCCGGTGTTGGTGTCTCCTTCCTACCTTTGCCTCCACCATGGTGGGGGGGACGTAACATGTTATTTAGCTTAAAAAAAAGTTTTAAATCCTTAAATTTGAAATGACTAAAACCAGAAGTCTGAGCATATTTGTACTGAGAAAGGTCAAGACACAAGTCCTAATAATGATGCATACAGGAAATTTAAAAAAAGGAAAAAACAAACCTGGTGGCTCGTTTGCTTAGACTATTGCTTCATTGCAAATATAAATTCAAGACACAAATATTCATTTATAACATTTTTCGCAAGCATGCATTTATTACTCAAATTTCACACCAAATTTTGAGTAACACCATCTCTGCAATCACGTCCTAATGAGGGAAAATGATTCTGATTCATTTGATTTGATTTGATTCACAGGACTCATGTGAGTTGCAGAAGACAAAGAGGACATGCTTTTTCCCATGAAACTTTTTAAAACATAAACAAGTTTTGCTCGTCTTTTTCTGACCTCTCATAAACTGCAGTGTGGTTTTATCTATTCTGTGTACTTCTATCCAAAACTTACCCAGGCCATCTGTGAAAGAAGCCATTGTTTCAGACATCAACAGATTTTCTTGTTTCTGTTTAGTTTTTGTTGTTTGAAAATGTTTAACTTTGGTTTACATTTATTAGCTTAAGTGTTTTTTTTAGTGTTTTTAATTATTACTCTATAGAGTGCATGTGTCAGAGGCAAGCTTTACAGAAGTGAGCACAGGTGTTGGAATGAAAACACGCAGACTTTAGAAAGCAGCTGACTCATAGTCATGTTATATTATTAGATTACATCATTATACGGCACCTGAAGGTTTCTTAATGTTTGTTTTAGTATAAGCAAACCAAAAATGTGATGAATAAGGTGGGGCAAAGCTCTAAAGAGAGCTATTTTACATAATTTATGCACATGTATATTTATGCACAATGAAAGAAATTTCAATATTTCTTTCATTGAGATAAAAGAAATATTATTGAAATTTTCACTAAGTGTTTCAGTGAATCTCCTGACCACCTAGTTGTTTTTTTTACATCTCTGATATTTGATTGTGTATCAGCTGTCCTTATTTGGTATTTATGCATAAGCTATTTGTATCTGCTGTTTAAACAAGTGTTCAAGAGCAAGAACAAATGAGTAGTTTGGACGTTTGTGTCTATTTTCCTCTAGGTAATGATTTTATTACCTAGTTGTCAAGCTGCCACTGCAGCAATGTCAGCCAGACATTCTTGTGGATTTACTGGGCATGTCAAAAAAAGTGTACAAAAGGACAAGGCTGATGAGCTGCTTGGGCATTCACGTCTGTTTCTTATACTTAACATGCATTCAAACACAGTTTTTTGGCAACTGAACAGAGGAGCAGGCGCCAACACCAGATGGGGTAGCGGAACGAAATGTTACCAGAAATATGGCCGCGCTGCGCAAAGCACAACACGAACGGAGGCATTTGGCAGATGAGCGATGACGTTGCTGAAAGATTCAAGTAATGCAGACTGTAGCTCCAGCTGTGATGCCACGAGATGTGGGTCCACCACGGAGGACGTGCACTTGAAATGAGAAGGGAAATATCATCCCTGTCAGCTTCACACGCAAAAAAGTGATAGCACATTTTGAGCTAAGGGAACTGAAAACTGAGGAAAATATTGATAGATAACCAAAAAACATGAAGCATGATGGCAAAGAGCAGCCTTAAATCCTGACAGGAACAACCTCATTGGCAATGCAGACCATGGAGAAGTCCGACTACATGAAGTCAAAGTCAGCAGGGACGCAGCCAAACAGATTAGACGTGCATCAGCTGTTTCAAACCAAGTTGAACTAAAAGTTAAAAGCTACCATCTTACTGCCAAAAAAAACCTGTTGTAGAGACAGAATATCAGCGTTTTACTGTTTTAATATAGGATTCCTGTCCTGAATGATTAATGCTACATACCACTGCCTCCATCTGAATATGTGACATGCAAAACAGCCGTAAGTGTGAATAAGCCCCAAACTTCAGTAACAACATTAATGTTTCATAACTTACAGATATTTAGACATAGATAAAGGCAGTCTTTCAAAAGAGGCATTTCAATCATTCACCTGAATGAGAACCGGACGAAAAGGATTACAAGGTTATACAATCCGAGAGCAGGAATATGAATTACCACACGGGTTTAGAGAGTTTTGAAACTATGATAACAGAATGCAAAATGAACATTAGAAGAGAAGACCTGAATACAAAAGGTGTAGAAAAGGTTGCCCAGAGCAACACGTTTTGAAATGAGGATGCTTTTGCTCAAAATTAAGTCTTTCCCGAGGTTTAAAAAAGCCGGAGTCGAGAGTAAACAGGAACGAGGCTGGAGACAAAAGATGGAGGTGATGAGTTCTGAGAAGAGTCACATTCTCTCTCTTTTAGCTCTGTTTAAAGTTTCCACCAACTCCCAAGTGACGTTAATAACCACTTTTCACCAGCTCGTGTCTGCCTGTAGCCGTCTGTTGAGCAGGGAGTGTATGATGGTGTTTTAGAGGTCGTTCACGGGATGATTCTCTTTCGCTTTGTCATTTCTCACAGTGAGCTATCACCAATGGTTAAGAGTTGCTTTAAACCCCCAACAAATCTCAGCAAAAGAACATCATCATCATCATCATCAGACCCACTGAAGAGCAAACTTGTGTCGCAGCCTAATTCTTACTGAGAAAACCCAATTTGTGAAAACAAGACAGCCTCCAGAGCAACAGAAAAAATTCGGCGTAACATTAAAATGAAGGAAGAAACAAGATAAAAACATTTAGCCTCCTTTCATATTTAACATACTGGGAAAAAAACACGAAAATTCTGAAAATGTTCAGTAGAAATGATCTTTTTTTAACTGTTATTTTTACTTAAAATGTCCATTCCTAAGATTTTAGCTCTATAAGACGCACTGCAGAACAATCAGCATGTTGTGAAACTGGAAAGCGCTGCCAGCAATAATCTCATTGCTGCCAAGATCTCATACCATTTCTAGTTAACCAACAACAGCACCATTTTTTTCCAACTGAATTTACACTTCTGCCTGTATCATTTGTGAATCCAATTAAACGAGCTCAACTCATTTCAGAGCATCTCAGCACCGAGAAACCTCCTTTAGACCCCCGCAAAATGAATTACAACCCCAACTGCCACGAATCAGGCACAAGCCTCTCTTTAACAGCTGCACAGCGTGTCAGGCCAGCTTTCGCCATCAAAGAGACATAAAACCGAGCCTTTAATGGCAGCCACGGTGGCAGAGAAAACGGGCGTTAGCGGCGGGTGAACAGACGGCATCTGACACGACAGGTTAATAAACGTTGGAGCCCCTGCCAGGATATTCAGAGTGACTCCGCGCATCTCACAGACTTAACCGACCACAGAAAAGCGGGCAGGAGGTTGTCGGCCAGCTGAAGTATGAGGTGAAGGTCTATCAGAGTTTGAAGCTTTCACAACTAAATAAATGAGACTGTGGTCCTGAAAGAAATTGGACTGAATTTAAAATGCGATGATGTACCTGTAAGGACTCATGTCTATGGAAAGCTTAAGGACATAGGTTGTTACATTGTAACAGGTTGTTAGATTGTAAAGCCCCTTAAGGCAATTTTGTAATAAAAAACTTTGTGATTACAGTTATTTAAATAAAAAGTCTTTGGAAAATGAAATGCATGTAGCTTGAAGAGGTTAGAGATCAGAAAAAGACTTTTTGGAAATGCTCCAGTTCAGTTTGCATTTTCTCAACAATTCTTTATTGCACGTCCTCCACAGTTGCTAAATGATGCCCGCCTGCTCCACAAATACCATCGGCCGTATTCACTAAGAGTCACGCTAATTACAACCATGGGCAAAAACACTGCAGCCTTCCACCAGTTTAGAACTTGATTTATCAGCCGCATATATGCAAATTTAATTTCCACAACCTGAAGTCCAATTACAATCACTGCGGTCCTACAAAACAGACAGCAAGGTGAGAAACTTTTTGGATCACCGGGTAAAAAAGTCACGACACGTCTTTGCCAACAAATCCCAAACACTCTGAAAATAGAAGCGATGTAGAATGCTGACAATTTTCAACTGTGTGTATATATTTTTTGTAAATTACTAAAGAGTCAAAGAATCACACTTTAGTCTCAGATTCAGAAGATCTTTGATTATCCCTGAAGGCATACTGTTTATGTGACAGATGCTTAAATGAATGAATGCTGTAGAACTAAATAGGATAAAACACAGCAAAAACACAAGAAAACGATGGGATACAAAATTGTGAATCACTACGTTTTTGATTTTTCCAAGTGAAAATGTTCAGTTGTTTAGCAACATGAGCAACACTAAGATCCCACGGGGAAAAGAGGAAGGGAACTCGTGGCATGACTTACAGTGAATTTGGAGCTGTAGAACATAAGGAGTCATGGGACAACTAATAATAATGATAATAATAATAATAAAGGCAAGAGTTATCTACTGTTAAGTCTCTCAAAGGTGGTGCGGGGAGGTTAGTGTGTTTTTGATGTCGTGTGCGAACTAAAGAGGACCATCGTTGCTGTGGGCGAACAGCAGCTGTGACCCTGACGAGGTGGCTTTTCAAATGACTTCACATCTGCAGGGCCTTTAGTGAGCAGTGCGAGTGGGAAGAGGGTCTGTGTGTGTGTGTGTGGGTGGGTGGTTAAAGGGGGAGAAACAGAATTGCAGCAACAACTTTGTGAAAGATTCAAACCGTTCACAAAGAAAGAGAGAGGCAAATGTACTGTGTGCTAAAGGTTAAATCTCGTCTGATTTTTGTAGTTTCGATATTACCCCTGTTGATAATAATAATAACGCTGTTACTAAATGGGCGTACAGTGACATTAACTACACTCAGAAAACACAGACAGGCTCTACAGGGACAGACTTATAGAGTTTATGAGGATGTGCGTAAATGGACTGGTATTTGTATAGTGCCTTTTGACTCAATTTGAGCACTCACAGCACTTTTTTTTACTACACACACATTCATACAGCACTTTTATCTTTGCTCAAGCGCTTTTTTATCTGACGTTCATTCACATCAGGGGCAACTCTTGGTTCAGTGTGTCGCCGAGAGCGCTGTGGTCAGTCCAGCATCTGTGGGATGGTGGCGAACCTGTTTGTTCTCTCACAGGGTTGGACCTATAGGTTAACTAGGTGGAAAAAAAACTAGTTGTTTGACTTAAACATCTGGGTTGGTTATGGATGAGCTCATAACATTATCCATTTATTAAATGAGTTCTTTATAAAACAAAATTGACATCTTTTTTATGTCTCTCTTTGACTTCCGTTTAATAGTCACCCAAAAATGTTGTGTCATTAGTGAGAGCTGCAAATTAGCTTGCATTTCTCAATTATAGAAGAATAACTAACTTAAATAATTAACCAAAAATAATCAGAAGAGCCTGTGAGAAGAGCCCACAGTAAGGTGTGGAATGAAGCCTGACTGTAAAAATTGTTTCTAAATCTGATTCGGCCTTTTGGTGTCATATTTGACCAGGCTCTTAGTTTCAATAATTATATTGATAATCTTTATATTTCATCTATGAAGTATTGACCCCATCAGTGGAATGGTGTCCAAATCAGAATAAGAAATGATAAAGTCATCTTACAAAACGGTCCAAAATCCAGCTGCTGCACTTAATAGGTCTTCTAAGTGTTTCATGTGTTTTGTCATCTTTGCACCTGCTTTAACATCTTGCTGATCACTTTCAGAGCTCTGTACAGTAAAATGCCTGTTCACATTAGCAAGCTCTTGCTTCTGCTCTATAATATGCAGGTCACTGAGGGCTTCAGACTTCAGACCAAATCTTGTTGTTCTAGACTGAAAACCAAAGGAGACTATCCATTGATATGCAAGATTGTGGCTCCTAAAAGATGGAATGCATGAGCATTACATTTGAGATCTGATGAAATTACTGAAATGTTTATTTAAGCATTTAATGGATACTGTTATGTCTTAATATTTGTATTTTGTATTTGTTGATTGTAGCTGTGGGGCACTTTGTGATCCTTATGTAGAAAGGTGCTGTATAAATACATTTTACTTACTTAGTTATTTTTAATATGGTTCCTGTGCACTCTTTTATAAATGAGGCTGCCCGTCACTCCCTGCTGGAAAGCACCAAGCTCGGCGCAGCAGTGACTGACGACTGATCATTATGTGTTTGCCCTGCAAACAGATTAAAAAGCGGCAGGTGTATGCCATAATGGAGACATGTGCATATTAATTTGTACATCAGATAAGATGTTAAGAGTGAAATCATCTGGGTAAAAAGCTTCCTGCATGTTGGATCAGCTGACTGATCTTGCCCTCAGCTTCACCGTTTCACTGTAAACCAGCTTCATGTGCTAACACAGTGTCATGCTATCATGGGACATGATGCACTGAACTTATCCATCACCTGCTTCTTCAAAACTGGAAACAAGACTAGAGCTTCCCAGTGACTCCTGCGATGTGAAAACCCTAACAGAAATTCAATGTCAAAGGGAATAAACATAAAGTATTTGCCTAAATGTCCAGATATCGCTCTGACTGTGGACTCTTCTTTCCACGTGTACTTTTGTGAATCAGGACATCAGTTCCCATATCCTAAAACAGAGCTGATGGGCATATGGGCGTAGGCTCGTGTTTGTAACAGGGAAAGCAAAAGGACAGAGTAAACCGTGTTACCTTTTTAGTGGACTAGCCGAGCCTGAAATGCAGATGCTTTAGTGTCTTTAGAGTTTTGTCCTCCCTAATGGCTTCTGCAGACAGCCGGGCCCAAACATCTCATTTGCATAATTCATTTCACTTCAGAGCTCCTGACAAATGCCTCCAAACTTGTCGCCTCTGTGAAATTGGAATATTTCTCTAGCTCTCCCGCTGAGCCCCAATTCGGAGAATTAAACCAGAGGACTTTTTTTTTCTTTTTTGGAGAGGGGTGGGTAGAGGAAAGGGAGGAAATGCACTAAATCGAGCTCAAAAGAAGGATGGTGTAATAAAAACACGAGAGAAAAACTCCTCCCAAAACAAATGTACTTTTTTGAAATCATTCTCTTTTGAGTGGTCAAGCACAAAAGACTGGACTCTTTCTTTTCTTCCTGTATACATGAGGTCCTGTCATTCAGAGCAAAGCTGGATGATGAAAGGGGATGAAATCCAGCTCAGTGGGAGGTTACGCAGGTCTCTGCCTCCCTCTCGTGGTACAGCACACTAACAGCAGCTTAGTGCAGCAGGAAAGACGACAACTGATCCATCTGTTCGTTTCTACACAGGCACAGCAAAGGCTGATTAAACCAAAAAGTCAAATAACAAATATTTACGCCATGATGCTCACTCGGGCCGTTCCTTCTTTCCTTTTTAGTTCATTCATTTGTGGGATAAACAGCTATGTTGATGTATTACTGTAAGCATGGACGTCGTGGCATGCAACAGTGAGATCTGGCAGAAAGTAAACCACTTTATAACTAATTCAATTAATCTCCTCGGAACCGTGATCCATTCATTACAAACTCAGACACACTGTGGTTTAAAGCCACAAAATTAGATTCTAAACTTTGACAGAAAATACAGAGTTTTGCGAACAAGAGTGGAATAAATTTAAGATCTAAATCTATAAGATATTTAACATATAATTAAAGGAAAATACATCATACAAGTCTATATAGAGATATATATAACTTTGGATTATCCTGGTTGTATCATTCAAAGGCTTCAATAATTCCTTTATTGACTTTATTTGGCTTTTCTCACTCAACAAGTGCAAAACACAAACAAGTTCAAGTTCCTGAGAATAGTTTAGCTTTAATCTTTGGTCTCATTGTTCTTTGAACAACCAGGTAAAAAAGAAAAAAACATCTGTTTGACAACAGAGACAGAACGTTACATTTTTTAATCTCTGCCTTTTGTGATGAGAATGACATCAGAGTGTATTAGGATAATCAGGATAAGGCACAAGACCCATGAGACTGTTCTGTTTATTTACCATAAAAGCATGTCTCTGTTGATAATGAATATCCATTTGACTAACCTATACTGCAGACTGCAGTAATGTAAACTGCACTGAATTTCTGACATTTCTGCTTTAGAATCAACAGCAGAAGCTAGAAAAAGCTATTAGCTTTAGCAGTAATTAGCAGTGTGACTGCGACAGCCACCTGTACAGACTCCAGCAAAAAATACAATTTAAACAACTGCAAGCTTGCTGACTGGCAGCTAACATTTGGGGCATGCAGCACATAAACTACACAAAATTGACCTCACACAACTTAATATTGTCAAAAAATTGCCGACAGGATCAGTGCGATATGACTTGAGAAGAAAAGTCTGCACCCTGCTGGGATCTGATCTGCTGCTTCACATCAGAGCTTCTTTTCTGGATGAGATGGATCAGCTCAGTGAAGATCTTCTCACTGTGCTCCACTGTTTGATCAGCAGACTGATTGATGGCCTCCACCTCCTGTTGAAGCAGCTTCACATCTTTCTCTCTGTCCTGGAGTCTCTGCTGGATGTTTTGTCGACTCACCTCCAGCTCTCTCTGCCTCTCAGTCCTTTCTGCTGCAGCTGAGACTGTGTCTATTTTCCAGTGCAGACATCACAGGCCACATCTTCAGGTCCAGCATAGCAGTGATCAGCAGGAGGAGCTTGGAGTCCAGTCTCCTTCAGCTCCTCCAGTAAGTCTGCTAACATGCTGTTTTCACCAGGACAGGCCTCGGTGTGAAGGTGCGTCTACAATGGCAGCAGCTCTCTTGTCTTTTCTTTTCTTTTTTCTTGTCTTTTCTTTAACCCAGAAGCTTTTAATGCAGTTCATGTAGTAGCTGTGTCAATAAGTAACAGTCACCAGAACCTCGAGCACATTCAGACTGATCAAAACAGTAGAATTTCCCATTAGTCCTTCTCACTACACCGCTTCTCCTCAATGGTGACAAATGTCTAAAAGTCTCACTTTACACTGTGTCTGTGCACAGTTTTAAACAACACTTACTTCTCTTTCTCTCTCTTTACTTGCTAATATGCTGTGAATGAGCCTTATGTTGACTACATCTGTGCAGGGCAGAAAACAAATAGCTTTGCAGTAAATCAGGAAGAAGAGGAATGAGTTAGCACTTATTTCAGGAATTAAATCCATCTTTACAGACTGAAAAACAGAACATGATTTGAGGGGATCCATTGTGAAAGTTTAGATGTTTTTTAATGCTGAGAAGCCACAAAAAAGGAAATTAAGAGGCAAAAAAGTCTCATGGAAAATATATAAGAAAGGTAAAATAATGAGTTTTCATTTATTTCACTTAAAACATTTTAAACTTAAAATAACAGACATATTTATTTTAACACACTGCTTTATGCACACCAAACAGAGTGTGCACATTTATAACATGCAAGTATCTCTGATTGGGTTTGAGTGAGTGAATGGAAACTGAAGTAGGAAAGTAGTAAATGTGTCGTACTGAACCATGCAGCTCTTTTTAGCGCTCTCAGTGACAGCATTAGCTCAACTCCTTCTTCAATCCCTAATCCTGCCTTTAAAATCCCCTAACCTGGGGAAGTAATTACAAATCAAGAAAACACACCTGCTTCACAGGCGTCAAGGTTATTTGGGTAAAATGCACATATTATTCCCACTGTATATTTATAAATACATACTGTGGATGCATGCATACAATCTTGATCTGACCGAGTGAAAAGACATTACAGTATTTGGGTGGAACAAGTCTTGTTTTCCTATATGACAAGTTTAAACACACTTATTCTACCTTGGTTTGGAAAATAATCTCAAATCAGTTTGTGATTATATCCTACAAAAGCCGCAGAGCTGAGTGTGCATATAATTTGCACATGACCATGATTATGAAGATTATGAACTTGAAGCTGACACGGCACGCCACTTTGTGTGTGTGCATGTTCTTTGCAAACGTACATACACATTTGGGCTGAGGAAAGCGGAACATGTGTGCACGTGTTTACCTCTGTTGGAAAGCTTCTCCAGCAGCATCCTGAAGCGCTGCACTACAGATGGGGAAACATCGTAGGTGTAAATCTCCTTCACCGGAACAGAGTGACACCTCCCAAACATGCCATCTGTCAACACATAAACAGACACTTTCAGCAGAGATTATAACTCGTGTTTCTATTTTGCATTTCACAATTTCACACTGAAAGGCACACAGTTTCTTTCAAGGGGATCTATTCTGGCTCCCCTTGTTTTAAATGATGTAAATATACTTTTACAGTGGCGCATGTTATATTAAACATGGTCAAAGTTTCAGATATTGAGGTCAGCACAGGTGCAAGTAATTCATCACAGCCAAAAATTAATCATAAGAAATCAACCATAAAGGAAGGGTGGGTGCTAAGACTGGTTGTGTCATACAGTAGGGATTGCATCTAAACTGTGAACCAAGCAAAGCTATTCCAGTTAAGTTCAAAAATAAAAATATGAATGTACTAAAGTTCTTCTTTAAGACCTAAATGTTCAGAAAACCAGGAGTTTGGACCAATAAAAAATTGGCAGTTTGAGTAAAAACTAGCGAGGACTGTAAAACATAAAACATTTAAAGCAGCATATTTTGTTAGCAAACTGTTAAACTAAATCAAATTAAATGTTGTATTGGGATGATTTGTTTGCTCTGAACTGACATTTAATGAACTCAGACATACAAGTTTCATGATTACCTAACAGCAAAACGCGAACCCCGGCCACCTCTTTTAATGAGGTCTCACTGGACAGCAGAGCTTAGCTAACCTAAAGTTGTGCAAGGTTCTTGTTTGTCTTCTCTGTTTAAAAGTTAGGTTTATGGGTTTTCTCAAATGCATTTTTTTTCCTTTGGCCAATGTTGCCATCTGCATAGGTAGCTTCTGCAGTGCAGTCCCACTGATTGGCTGTCACCAGCAAGTTAGTGAACAAGTTAAATGGGTCTTTATATTTCAGCATGTGAGCGCCAACCTTAGGCTAACATTGCTGAAAGCAAAGTAAATCACTGTTGCCAATTTATTGTGAAAAAAGCAAAAGTTTTCCTACAATAAAATGAATATTTAAATCCAAGAAGAAGAATCTTTGATACTGTGATTCTGTAACAGTCTCGCACAATTTTAGGAGTATTTTCCAAAACT
Organism: Perissodus microlepis; assembly: GCF_051167445.1. Classification (NCBI taxonomy): domain Eukaryota; kingdom Metazoa; phylum Chordata; class Actinopteri; order Cichliformes; family Cichlidae; genus Perissodus; species Perissodus microlepis. The sequence goes on from NC_140478.1 coordinate 29,248,905, forward strand.
CAAGCAAAACACTGAACAGACAACAAACAGACACTTTAATTTCACATGGAAGTTCATCTCCTTTATCCTTATCCTCTTTTATCCTTTTATTGCTAAACATGGATCCCAATGACATGTAGTGTGACTCTCACTCACTCATACTTCCTTCCAAAAAGCCACACAGTGGGTTGTGTTAATGTGAGCTGAAGGAAAAGGAAACCGTGGGTTGAGAAACCGTCCAAAAAAGATGAGTCAAATTACAAAAATAAGCTGGACTATCTTCTAACACACAGCCTCTAATGTCGAATTATCAACCTTGAGCTAAAAGAGAAAAGGATCATATTCTTTGTGGCTCATCAGGTTTCACAAATGCAGGAATGTAGGAAATATAAAGTTATGACTGTATGTAATATCTGCTTATGCAGATCTTTTCATTGTAGAGTAGTCTGGTCAACATTCGGTGTTGGTGTAGTAGTAGTGGCACTTATAATGGTAATTGAGTGAAAATAAAGCTCTAAGCAGCTCTGTTGTAATAGCCGAGAAATCACTACAAGAACATTTAAACATGCTGCTTTACAGTTCAAATATCCTCCTGAAAAATGTCCAACAACACACTGTTTCAGTAATATCGGTGACAGTCTAGATTAATAAGAAATCAGAAACAGAATCAGAATATTTTAATAATCCATAAGGAAATTATGTGGGTTAGAGTTGCTCCAAGACAATTACAGTAATAGACTGAACTAATTAAATAATACAATATATTACAAAGATTACAAAATATAAGAAATAGCTCTAATATGTGCAAATAGCTCAATTCTAAATATCCAGAGTATTAAATGAGTAAAATATATATGGTAAAATTTATTTTTTATTATTGTATTATACCCTATTATTATTTTAGTATTTTATGGCATATTCTGCACACATGAATCTGTTATATTTAAACAAAAAGTTTCTGTTTATGTTCAGTTCTGATTTTGTCTGAAAGTTAGAAGAGAGAGTTAACTGGTTAAACACTGTGACACGATGTAAAATGGAAACTTCACTATTTATTAAATTATTCTAGTTCTGGTTTGTAATTCTTGGAATTTCCGGGGTTGAGATATTTGTTAGACCTCAAAATGTTATTTTTGTTTTTTATGTCGCCTTTTGTTGTCACCGTCTGTCTGCATGTTTGATGGGTGAGGGATCGTCTATAAATACTCGCTTCTTCTCAGTCAAACTGGAAACACCATTTAACGGGCAGCTAAGGACAAGTGCTTGGCCTGCACTGCTGTAATTACTCACAAATGTCTCACTGGACGCCTGTTCTTTTTAAAAATCAGACTGAAGAGTGAGATGCAGTGTGAGAGAGTGAGAAAGCAAGAAAATAAAAGATATCTGGTGATATTATCGCTGCAAACTAATAAACGTCCTTAAGATTACACATGTTTCGGGCTCTTTGAAGCTTCTTTGTTGCTGAATAAATTGTGTGGAAAATACTGATAAATCTTGCGATACTATAACAGTTTTGAGTAACTTGGGACATACCAACATTACACTAGCAACTAGCGTGTCATTGTTGTTTACTTCTTTTTATATATTTTAAAGTTTTGTGACAGTATCACGACCAATATTAAAAAACAGGTATTTAAACACTGCTTGACAGAACTACCAAGGTACAGATGAGGCTTTTTGGATAAGTCAAGGATCATCTGCGATTTCTAGCTATGTTGAAGTGCCTTTGAACAACAACACAAACTCCAAGTAAGATTCGTGCAAAGATGAATAACTAAGCATGACTTTTTGAGGTCATAAATTCACATTTTTAGACTGCAGTTTTTATAATGGTTATTCTAGATGCTTCCGGAAAACTCTAACTACATTTAACAGATTGGAAAATGCTTGATCTTCTGTCTTTAAACACAGTGCCAGTACATTTGTTACAGGATGCAAGATCCAAACGCCAATACCACTTGTTCTGTATCCCGGTGACCATTTGTCAGTTAATTACAGAGTTACGTTAATTGACAGACAGTTTATTCAATTCACAAAGGATATACTGATCCAATATTTTCCTCCAAACAAACATTCCAATAAGTCGACTCAGTGTCTGCCAATAGCAATTTCCCTTTACAATACTTAATCTATATTTCTGAATACAATGCGTGTCTCCTTCAGTCCTCAGCATTGTAGGAGGACTGACGAGGCAATCTTGGAACATTTTTCTTTCCAAAGCGATCCCGATGCCTGGAAGTAAAATGGAAACAGTGAGAACTAATTGAGGCTAAAGTGATACTGCTAGTATCCTTAAGCGTTTCAAACTGTGACAAAGTGCAACAAAGACAAACAAGATCCTGAGTAAAGTACCGTGCCACAGGCCTTCTCTCTTGTTCAGCTTAGATCTTACAAAATGCCATTTCTCTTCATTTTCCAGAAGGAACATCTTGAATTATCCCTCATAATTATGCTCATGCATATCCAAGTCTCTGCAATTTATCCCAGTTCACTGCCAGAGGGCCATAATTCAGAGCCAGACATGTCTTCTTGTGATTTATAGTCGAGATTAGAGCATTGAGAGGATTCACCGGGCCATTCTCAGAAACAGAGGCTGTATCAAGACGAAGGAGGTCGACCGGCAGTGCTGACCAGCAGCCGCCACTTAAAAATAACCTTTGACGGATGGAAGTTATATAATACACAATGCTTGAGCTTAGCAATGCCTGCTCCAAGATTGACAAAAGATATTGTCTTTGAATGTGTATGTGCTGTCAGCATGAAGTCTAATCTACATGTGTAGTACGCCGGTGTTTTCATACTTGATTGTGACTGACAAAAGCTGCAGTCACAACTTTTTTCCAACTGAAATTAGATGCAGTGTTGTTGTGCATTTCTGGACTGCACCGTTGGGACACACTGACGGAAAGCAGTAACCTCAGTCCTGCCTAATGAACTGGATTAAGACATCTTAATGGATCTGCTGCCTCTGGGGACCTGCACAAGTCCTTCCTTCGCAGACTGCACTTCACAAGATCAATGATATCTGGCATCACTTGCCAAGGATCTGGCTGCTTTTACTGGCTCAAGAAAAGCAAAGGGTTTCCTAAATACATGTCATCAACTGACTTTAGCTCCCGTGGTTTCACCTCACTTTGCTTGGTTTGATCCATACTTTCATCCATCCATCTATCCAATTCTATTCATTTCAGTTCAGTTTTACTTATTTGGCCCCAAATCACATCAACAGTTGCCTCAAAGCACTTTATATTGTACTGTAAAGATCATAATACAGAGAAAACCCCAACAATCAGATGGACCCTTTATGGGAAAGCAGTTGGCGACAGAGGGAAGGAAAAACTCCCTTTTAATAGGAAGAAATGTCTGACAGAACCAGGCCTGACTTATGCGTAGAAGACCCAAAGGTGTTCAGAAGAACACTGATTTATAGTATCAAAACCATAATGAAACTCTATAAGAGCAACGTTATGTCAGTATTATTATATTCATCTGAGTGTTGGGGGGTAGTGCAGAAGGACATGTACAAAAGTGACACTTTCCACAACAGCTGTCTTTGAAGGATCTGTAAAATCTACTGGCTACAAAAGATCTCTAATGAGTACCTGTACAAGAAGACCGGATGTCAGATCAGGAGGCCAAGATGGCTTGAAAGAATTCAAAAAGCTAGCCGAGAGGCCCAAGACCACCAGGCAGAGGACAGCGATGGCAGAGATGGAAAAAACTTTGGTTTGGTGGTCAAACCCAAGACTTTGTCAAGTGAAGAAGACGTATATCTCCCACCAGGGATAGTATCCAGCAGCAGATTAAGCCAATGTAAGCATTCACTTAAGCCGACTAAACATTGTATGTGGGTGAAGACAGCAACTGCAGGAACTCTTCATTTGGCCACTAAATAACCCGCCAGTCACCAACATGCGGTATGGCAATTTGATGAGCACCACCCTGGTATATATAACAACAAACCTAGAGACCAAATTATCCACATATCAACCAACCCTGGTCCAGTTTGACCTATGAGATGGTCTCCAATTTTCAAACAAATATCACTTTGTCATTAGTTTGTTTACAAGGACGTGGCTTCAAAGCAGCTCTATTATAAGATGAAGGGAGTATAGTTGCAGAAATTTCCCTCAAAAGATTCTCAAGCTACACACGTTTGATCAATAACACCACCCACACTGGCCAATTAGTCAAATCAGACAGGCATAGAGCAAATAAGCCAGTGACGGTGGGGGCTGTGTGAAATCATTAAACAAATATGCTTCCAACTCCAGTGAAGTGTTGAGCGTTAACGCTGCATCCTGACCACAGCTCCCATTAATGAAGCACTTCCTGACAGCAGAAGCACCACAAACTTTTCTTTTTCAGGGAAGTTTTGCTTTGATCTGACTTTGAATTTTTTTTTTCCAGTGAAGCGACTTCATGAAGTGTCATGTATTAGCGGTAAAGGTTTTGATTTATACATGTTTTAAAAATGAAAGAAGATGTGCTGAAAATCAACAATATGACCAGTGAGAAGCAAATTCAGATTTGAGTCAGATTCCAGACTGGGCGGGATGTCGACTGTTGAAATGGATGTTCGAGAAACAGTATGCAACAGGGCGCAGATGGGTAATGGGCCAGTAAAGCCCTGCTCCTCTCACGCCTGTTGCCATGGCAATCTCCACCGAGTGCTTTTTAGCTCCCTCGCAGCTAATCAAGGAGAAACAGGGTGGAGGGGGCGAAACAGAGCACCCTCCTTTGTCACAGGGCCTTCTGTGTGTTGTTGTTGTTCCGTCAAGAGCTGACATCGCCCATCTTGGCTGATACAAGGATATATATATGACAATAATTCGTTTTGGGACAAACAAATTATTATTATTCTATTAATGAGCTTGAGGTTCTTTTTTTGCATATTTATGGAGCCCTCGTAAAACATGAAGAGTTGGTTTTTGGTGTTAAAGTGGAAAATAAATAAAATAAAAATAAATAAAGAGAATCTGGTGTGTGGGGCAGGTGGTGAGTGAAGATTGAGCTCTTCTTGCCAAAAATCTCCTGCCTTTTCAATTTGCTGTGTGAGAGCACATGAAGGCACATTTCATGTTGCTTGCGGAGAACGTTCTCCCTCTGGCGCCGTCAGGGACTGCCGAACTGTCCGAACTGCATACGGACAGGCTGACACTGGAAGGCAAAATCCAGTGACTGGTGTTAATAAAATGACATGCCCCTGACATGACGCACTGCTTTTGGACTTGGACAATGTGCCATTTGGTCACAGGACTGTAGTCAGCTCTCATTATTATTCTGTTGGACAATGTGACACAAAACTTGATGTTTGTCCTATGTACAAGTTTAAGATCCATAGTGAAATTGCTGATGTGCACCTGCGAGTAGCGAAAGCAGGACTTTCAGGGACCTATGAAAGCAGAGGTCCAGGGGTGCACGCCCTTGAAGGTTCACCTTGCTTTTTAGGGGTGAAGTCACGTAAATTTTCCTCATGTGATTTGTTAAAGTGTAACAACTTTTGTTTAGATGTTCACAAAAAGAACACTATATGGTTAAAGTAAACCAGTCTACAAAAACACTTTGCCAGCACTCATATTCGCACTCTTGTACTTGTATAATCAGCTTTTGTGAAGACCCCCCTGGTCTTTTGACCTAAACTAAAAATCACAGGCTATTACTGTTTTTACACTCTTATTAGCAAAGGCACAACAGCACTCAGCCTGCAGTAAGCAGTTGAGAATAAGCTTTCTTATAGCTTAGTTAACCAATGCCAATTAAAGAGTGCCTGGAGGCCATACTCTCTGCTGGAAATCAGTATTTCTGTGCTGAGCAAGCTTCTTCAATGTGAGCTCTATTACAGCTCTGACAGTAAAGCCAAGGGACCCAATCAACACCTGGAGGGCAGCACAGACTCCATCACAGAGCGGGAGATGAAAGGCATGTTCCAACTGGACTATAAGCTTGGAAAAAAAACACCTTTTTCCTCACAGACGTCCACACGTTTGGTGAGAATTGTTTTTTCTCCTGGATCGCTGTCTGTCTTACGCTGATGTTCTAACACAGTCTGTGCCGATGAACCCGATGGGAGCTGTATCCTGATAAATACCTGTGTGTCGAATCCTGTTAACTTTGCGGTGTTAGGTGAAATTTGAATTTATAACACAGGACAAGCAGTTTGATGTGAGACAAAATCACCGATGTGAAGTTTACAGGATCTGCAATTGATTTTCACCTGTGTATTCAATCAGGTATGTTTCACTTTATGAATCATATTGAGCAGCGTGGAGCAATTTTCAGCAACATCTCATTAAATTTGCAACCTCATAGTGAAGAAAGCAAAACATCTAAGGAGCCACATGTTGCTCTCAGAAGCTCAGTGATACACGACCTCAACAAAAAGAAAAGTCAATATTGGATTTAATAACAGTTTAATAATTTCAGCACTTTGATGTTGTCGATGGACATAATACATTTATATCCTTAATATTAATATTAATAATTCATATTGAGCTACAAAACATGAAAAAGAAAAACAGACTGTAAAAGATTAAAATAGGATAGGATTAAAATGAAGCTAGTTTAATGGGTTTGTAGTTTTATTATCTACAGCACTTTTAACATGGAAAGCAAATCTCCTGCTTCGATTTTGTTTAGTTGTTTTACTGCAATCTTACTCGTTACCACTTTTATATTGAAATACTTTTGTTGGAGCTCTGCAAGTTTTACAAATATGAACCCTCCAGGAGTCTAAAATCCATCGGAGCCAAAACTGAGTCTTGAACCTGAATATTTTATTAAGCTGGTTGTGCATTTGGTCTGTTTTCTGAAAATGTTTTGGGGCCAAAGAGGTTTTACTTTTTCAAATACTGAAGAAAAACTTGGAAAAACTTCAGGTAGAGATTGTGAGTAGGCAGCTTCATTTTAAGGAATGAATAATAAAATTAATTGATTAACAGCTGATGAAATGGGTTACCAGAATCACCATTTCCAATTCAGATCCAGTAAGGCTCTGATGAATAATAATTAAGTATTTAGCTTTTGGATAGTCAATGGACTAAATTTCAAAAATATAAATTAATTAAAAATACAATCTTTACATTATTACTTTATTAAAGTACTCACAGTTGCATCCTTACTTCAAAAACTGTTAGAAAACTATAAGTTCAAGCAGCCATTCTTATCTCTATGGCCAGACTCAGATGCATGCTGGGGCTAAAAATGAACACCAGCAGAAGCTTCTACACTGCAAAAAATGTCTGTCTGTACAGATGGTTATGTATTAAATCGCTGCATCTGACTGAATTCAGACAGTTTACTGTATACGATACGTGAAGTGATTAAATGGCCTGTTTTCATAATATTACCACTTAATTCTTGATCACACCTCCAACGGGAGTAAATTAGACCCTCTTACTTAGATAACACTGTCTGATAACTCACTACTGTGTCAGTCTGTTGTTGTGACAGGGACTTTCTGCAGCGTAATAAAGCTGACCCCGGCGTTCGATGTTCTGGCTCTAAATGCGGCAATGCTGAAATGACAATCACAATGAAAATGTCAAGTCGGCGACCAAGCTGCGTCGTGCTGCTCAGTTTGCCCGCCCTTTTTCCTTTTATACCCGCTAATGTCAAGGTCACTTGCTTGAAAATAGCAAAAAGTCCACAGAGGTGGGTCGACTCCATCATCACTTCTTACTGAACTGTGGAGTATTGCGTCAATCCATGGAAACTGAACATGTAACAGCTGCCTTAAATGGCCTCTGTTAAATAAAACTTGTATGTTACATAAGAGTTCAAGCTCAACTCAGACAATGATTGTTGAAGAACGAACAGCAACCTTAGTCTTATAGACTAAAGTAGAGTGGTGGACACAATACATGTTTATAATTAAGCTAAACCTGCTTAGTTTGTCTGATTAACTCAGATGTCGTACAAGAGGCAGCCATGACGATCCAATAATTCAGAAATTTACAGGAGGACTGTGTAAAGTCAAAGATGGTGGTGGTCCTGTTCCCCCAAAGAGCCAGCTGTCTCCTTCATAACAGCTAAAAATAGAAACATCTAAACCAGTAGCTCTATTTTACTAACACATGTCCACAGCAGAGGTTCATGACAGTTTCAGCTGTGTGGTGGCAGGCTTGTGTAATCATTGTTCCAGGTTATCGTAGTGAGCATGGACATAAGTGTACAGATTTTGGCTAACCATTCACTGCTGCTAGTTCACCGTAGTGAGATCTAGCAGCAGTACATAATAGTATTTGTTCAGTCCCATATGGAAAATATATATATAAATCTTATAAAGTTTCTATCTGTCTTGTGTGAAACTTTTATGAAAAGCATACAAGAGTGAAAACAGATATAAGATCCCTTGAAAAATCATATAAATCAAACTTGTATGTTTTGGATACTTACTAAAACAATATATGAAAGTAATGAGAAAGTGGCCACTTTCATGAGTAAATCATATAAGTTTTTACTATTTCTTTTCCATATGAGGTAATCGGTTGGGAATGTGAGCTCATCATGTCTGTACTGTATATCGATTAGCTAATAAAGCCTTTGATAAACTTTTTGTAAGTATAACCTGCAGGAAAAGAGCTTAAACATTATTTTGGGGCAGTCAACAAACTATTTTAGTGTTTTTTCATTATCCATGACGATTAAAATTACAGCGTGCCGATCTCCATGTTCATTTTGATGGGGCTTAGTTCTGCTATCCAAAAATAACAGCCTGGAGTGGCTGATATTTGGGCTGCTGAGTGACAAGTCTCCATCAAGACTTTCCTGCTGTGTGCTCACATGTTCTGCAGCAGGGGTGCTCTGGACTCCTCCAGTTCTAGTTTACAAAGGGTCCAATTCACCTTACTGGGTGACTTTGCAATGTATGAAAGTTACAGTGAAGGTGTTTATTATTATTTTTACTTATTTAATCTAGCAAACATCTATTCCTGGTTTTATGATCCAATGTCAGGAGAGTTAAAAAACTTGTTTCGGTCATAAATTTCTAAAAAAAAAAAAAAAAAAGTGTACAAACATACATGGAAATATAGTTAATAATACAAAAAAGCCTGAACTCTTGGTTACCTTTTATTTTACATAATCTTTTTATAGTGTTCATCTACGAGCAGCTGTCACTTTTTTCCAGCATTCAAATAGTTCCCAGTGGTCAGGTAAAACGAACACCCTGCTTCCTGAGAGTATTGAGATATCATTTCAGCTAATACACTTTCTTTTTGATGCAGAAAAATGTAGTGAGGGAGACAATGTCCTCAGCTAAACAATATCAGGCTCAGTCAGTGTTTTTTTGTTTCTTGCCAAGAGAATATGGCCAGCTCAGGCAATCAGAGTTGCGGTGTGTCTTCATAGAGCCTGAGCTGCCAATCACCAACACAACAGGCTCGCATTGTCTACGGCAGCAGCTTGACAGCAGCTATTGAGGCAGGTCAGACACACTGTGCATGAGAACAATGGCTGGAGGTGCAGTCACCGTAGCTTCTCCCCCATGAGAGCCTCGCTTCACATGACTCAGCCACGAGGAGCTTTTCAGTCTCTTTCAAACTCAAAGTGTGGCCAAACTGACAAACAGCACCGCCACAGTGATGCCAGTAAATCATTTTAATGCCCAAGTTGATAGATGCGATGTGAACACATAAATAAGGAGAAACACATCGTGTTAGTGTTGGGAAATGACCACTCAAAAGCTGGACACCTTTTCGTCTGGAGAAACGCAGCACAGTGAACACTAAACAACCATCTAAGTGAGAGCCGAGAGGCTCCTAAAGATCTATGAAAGAGGCAAAGCAATAAATTGTATTTACTACCCAAAGGCAGTGAGGCAAAAAACCACACACTTCACAAAACTGTGTGCACCAGTGAAATGTGCAGAAGAGCTGAGATCCTTCTCCCCCTGTTTAGCTGCTGTCTGCCCATAGTTACAGAGCCGTGATGAAAAAAGGTGCAACTTTGCTTCTTTTTACCATTTGAAACAGTGAGACCATTATTGGGTTGACCTGCTGAGAATGCTTTTTTTGCAAAATGTTGTCCTGGAGACACCTACTGTAACAAGAACCATAACAAAGGCGCTTTTGAGTGCTCTGGCAAGTGTTTTGTGTCGGATACGGAAAGATTTTTTCGCAGCTTTGCAAGAGTCCCAAACAGTCCCAAGACTCTGCAGGTCTGCAGCAGATGCTGTTGTTGTTTGACTCATGAATATTAGCTCAACAGCCAATACTGCCAACTTATAAATGGTAAATGGATGTTTCATCCACCCAATTTTCACACAAAAGCGCTTTTTTTTCTACATCTTAGTGCTTTCTATCTAACATTAACACTCTAATGATGAACACAGTATCTTGCCGAAGGACACTTGCAGACTGGAGCAGCCAGGAATGGAACCACAAAACCATCCAATTGTTAAATATCCTGCTCTACCTCCTGAACCATAGTCAACCCTTCTCATGTAGAGTCATGCTTCGCCATGTAAGCATCACATTTGAAAACACTTTACAGTCCAACACAGCTCCCTCAGACACCATGAGACCTCAGAGGAACAGTGCTCTGATGGCTTATCATAATAGCAATAATAATGTATACTTTATTGATCCCCGTGGGGAAATTCCTCTCTGCATTTAACCCATTCACTCAGTGAAGCAGTGGGCAGCCACTGGGCGCCCGGGGAGCAGTGTGTAGGGACGGTACCTTGCTCAGGGGTGCCTCAGGGAAGCTGTTCAGGGGAATCGAACCCCCAACCTTCCGATCATGAGGCACCACTCTACCTACTGAGCTATCCCTGCCCCCCCCCCTTTTTTTTATAATAATGTTTTTTGTTTTGGATATGGAAAGACCAAACCTTGGTAAAGTCAATAAAAACAGTATCTCCAAAGGTTGGTTCTGTTCATCTGGACGTAGCGTTTCCAGCGGGAGAAACGTTTCGTCACTCATCTAAGTGACTTCTTCAGTCTCAGCTGACTGCAGGTTTCCCCAATCTTATAAACAGTACATTTGCATAATGACTGAAACCAGCCCACTAAAGGAACAATGGGCTGGGAGGTCAGTTCCTACATCATAATTACGCAAATTCTCATGATCAAAATAAAAACAGTAATTATACAATTTTAAAAAATCTTGTCTATGGTCTTCAGTTTGTGATTCTAAAGCTGTATGCTGGTTAACAGAAAAACAGGAGAATGCAACTTCCCTGAAGGACGTGAACTGGACTTTGACTTTGACCTGATTTTCACCGAAATTAAATCACCTCGAGCTGTTTTCAGTTTCATCACTTTTTACTTTTAAATTTTAGATATAAACAAAACAAGAAAAATAACCTTTATCATATTCTATCTTCACGCACAAGACCCCACACCCACCACTCCCTCACCCTCTGCACTGAGCTCGAGCTATACCATCTGTATCTACCATCCCATAAAAATTAAACATGATATCTTAAAAACGACCAACGTTATACTGCTGACAAACAGATAACTAAACCGATTACATACATAAATATGCTTAGGGGCTACCAAAGAATGGGACAAGCACTAAAGGGTCAGGGCCCATTCCCACGCCATACAAGACCCACTCATGAACTAAAACAAATGTAAAGCTAAGCTGAAAATAAAGGCAAAATTTGTACTTTATATTCTACAATTCAGGACACAAACGTCTTTCAGTACAATAGTAAATTAGCTGTTAGTTTTGTAATTTTGCCACGTAACCAAAAAAAAGGACATTTCTTTGTCTGAGTCAGAGAAAGTTGCCTACCAAAGACTGAAAACTACAAGAGTGGCGATTGAGGATTTAGCTGCAAGCCTGTTCTGATGTGCGTTCATCTGCCGCTTAAATCATACTGCACAGTTTTAGCTGGCACAGGCTCCAGCCAATATCTCCTTATCAGGCATGAAAACATACATATTTATCTAATAAAAAGACAAAAAGAAATTGGGCACATAAGCCACCATTGTTACATCATTTTGACAAAGCAAGTCATCGGGTCAAAAAAACAAGGTTTACTGCTTTAGATTGAATTAACCTTAAAATAGAAAGAAAAGAAACATGATGCAGTTTATTTATTATATACAGCCATCAACATGTTTTTACTTGTAAAGCTGCCATTTCCCTCCATCACTTCTTTGAGACCCAATTTACATGTTGCAGATGACACATGACGGATGTTACTGGAGGCAGTCACAACAACACAGACGGAGAGCCCGCCTGAGCTCAGCTAAATATAAAATCCACTGTGGACATAATGATTTTCTCACCACAGGAGACACACGCTTTGTCTTTCACTCCCTCCTTTTTTGTCAGAATAAGATTACGGAGCGCATTTTTAAAAGGACAGGAAATGACCAAGCTAATAAATCTCACACACACACACACACACACCCTGCCGGTCAGCTGGGCACGCACCTGTACCTCCTAACAGACCATTCACATGCTTAATGACATCATAACATATATTATTCCATTCTGTTATCTCTGCTGGCTCTGTCTGTGCCTTAAATCCTGCAGAGCTGTTGATAAGGGAGGCCTGTTCTGCACAGCTGATAGCTTCCCAGTAAACCGATGCATCCTGATGATCACTGGTTACAGAAAACAAAAGGCTGGCCATAGAGATCTAGAATGAACTCTGCAGGGTAAAGTGGTTATCTTCCCACCAGACCCAGTTAAGTATGAGATAAAAACGTTTCCAGGATTCAAAAAGACATTTTCTGTGACCGGCTTTCAGGTTTTGGGCTTCTTTTTTTAAATTCTAGGTTGATTCTCAGCAGGGGTGTCTTTCCTCTCCTAGCCAGAGAGGCAGCAAGGGAAAGAGTAAGGCAGCTGTGACTGTGTGTAATTATAAAACACAACACTTGATTCTAAAGAGGGCAGCATGAATTTTCTAATAATGCACACATTGACACCGTGTTTGCATAATGTGAATAGTAAGCCAATATTTTAAAAGTTCTTATGGACAACAGTGTTGTTCAGGGGCCTTCTGACTACAACAAAGTCCAGGTGCTTTCTTAATCTGAGCACAAACTCCAGGTTTAAAAAGATAAATTACACACGTAAATACAGAAAACTGCATTTCCATCAACGGCTTCTTGATGCTGACCCCAGAAGTGAGTTAATCGTCACAAGTACTCATCTTAAAATACACAACTTCAAAGCAGAAATAAACATGTTTATCACCTGGAATAAAGAAAATTGTTTGGTGTCTATTGCTAATTCCCTCCCAGGGAGTTGAATATGTATCTAACTCAATCATGTAATATCAGACATACTTTATATTAGGGGTGCAACGATACTCGTATCGGTATTGAACCGTTCGATACAGTGCTTTCGGTTCGGTACGCATATGTATCGAACACTACAAATTTTTTTATTTATTTTATCAACTTTTCTTCTGACGATGCTGTCTGTGTTGAGCGCTCAGTGAATCTGCGTTCGACTACTCCACCTAAGCTGCACTGTCGAGTGCAGATCCATGGAGCGCAGCGCAAGTTAGTAAGACAGAAGCTAAGCTCGAAATTGAACCTCCCCCACCCTCATTCAGATCTGGCGTTTGGAACTATTTTGGTCTTCATGTGAAGTATGACCCTGATGGTAAGCGCGTCATGGACAAAAGTAAAACAGTATGTCGGATGTGCCACGCAATGCTCAATTGGTGGGAACTAGTGCATTAGCGCAGTTAGCTTGTTAACGTGTTGACGCCGTCCAGCCCCACGCACGGGGCGATCCGCAGTAACTCGTTAACGGAGATTTGCTGCGTTATGGCGTTAATGTCATTTTAACGAGATTAACGCACATTAACGCATAGCACTAGTGGGAACACAACGAATATCACTGCACATTTACTCCGACATCATCCTAGTGCAAAGACAAGTGGAAGCAGACAAAAACAACAAGCATGCATGCTACAAACTTTACCCGAGTCATTTACAGCCGTTAGCACATGATTCTCCTTATGGGGACCTGATATGTTTAATATGCTGCTGAGAATATAGCCCAGAAGAAGCGTATAGTATAGCTTTTATTTTGGAAAGAGCCATTTCTCTGTAATAAACTCTCTTTTCCAAAGATGAGTGATTTCTCAATCAGATAGATTTACTTTTTTATTTTGTTGTTTCAGCAACATTAAATTTAAAAACTGTACTTTTGAGTTAAAATATATATTTATAATTTTAATAAATGACAAATTAAAAAGGCATGAACATTTTTTTGTATCGAAAAAATATCGAACCGTGACACCAAAGTATCGAACCGAACCGTGAATTTTGTGTATCGTTGCACCCCTACTTTATATCTAAAATCATAACGCATAATGAGTGATAAGTGGTGCAACAGAACACTTGTTCTCATTTCTCTCATATTAATCTGATATTTTGTTTTTCACCAGCTTAAATCTCATTTAATATCACAGTGACTCACAGATCAACATTTCTAACCAGCTAGCTAAAGGCTAATAAATTTTCAAGGGTTGAAAATTCAAATGTTTCAGAGCATTTTGCAGAACAAAAAGACATCAAAAACATAATGGTTTTTTTTTATAATCACTCACCGATTTAAAAAATGCCATTCAAAGAATATAGGTGTAATTTAGTTGTTAGGTATAGCAAAATTTGCCATAGAGCTCTGAGTAGTGATCATAAAAGATGCATCAGAAATACTAATTTTTAAACATTTTGGTGTTTAACAAGTTCAATATACCCAGGGTATCTCTCTGTTATCTACATTTACTTACCCTAACACTGGCTGTAAGGCTAAGCTTTACATGACGCTGATTACTATCTTGCTAAGCTAACTCAGCTAACTCAAGGTTTCTCCTCCACGTTCGCATGAAAAGAGTAGTGTTGGCAGCATCTGACCAATCACAAGTCTTGATATGTACAGTGGCAACAGAGTGGCTGATTTTTCAAAGGAAGATGAAGCTGTACTATTAAAATGTATATTAATTAAGTATCACTTAATTGTATTGTTATTATTACAAACAATCATGGAACAAAGTTGCATTTAAAAATCTATATTCAATACTGATGTTCAACAGGGAAAAACAAAGACATTAGATTTGACACAGACATTTAACAGAATATTGATTTGTCAGTAACCAATGATTTCTTATCTGCTGATTTCTAATCTGGAGATATGAAAAATCACTCTGGTTCGCAGCATAAGTTACCAAGGCGATCTCCACCACTTTTGTAGAACTGAAAATCCAGGCTTAACCCTGAAGTTAGCTGGATAAGATGAAACCACTGGACATATTTTCTCTCCTCCCAAGCATCAGAAACCATCTGTAGTGCCTTTTCATGTATACTGCAATCGATATGTGTTTAGTAGTACTTAGATAAAGCTTGCTTACCGTTGACGCAGATCTCATACGGTGAACACAGCTCGTTCTCGAAAAGGCAACCTGTTAACAGAGAAAGATACAAACAACAACTACTTAGCAGGTTCACATGGAACTAGTTTACACAGATGTTTGCAATATTACCTCTTTTGGGTATTCTCAGTCGAATACTATTTTTCCACAAATTTCTTTCTCGAAACTTTTCATGCAAATCTACTTGCATGCAAATTCCTAAAGACAACATCTGTTTGAAACAGCTCTTTAATTCTGGCTTTACTGGAGTAACTGAGATATGCGCACCTCTCAATTACTGTTCTATTTTAAGACCGCAAAGTGAGAATACGTGACTTATTAAGACGTCATCCCTTGGGCAGTTTTATATATTGCTACATTTGTCAGCCGTGGGCAGCAAAAGCCTGCAGTTATCCAGAGTTAACTCCGGGGCGAGGGGGGAACAGGATGATGCATCGAACCAGCTCCTTCACTGCTCCGCTGGGAGAGGAGAAGAGGCAGCTATATTTTATTCTATCCACTTACAGGAGATCTGGCAGCATACAGGATACTGTTACACTCGATGTCTCTGTGCCTGCCCGTCTCTGTCCTGCAATCTTGAAATAGCTGTGTAACATAATGTTCTGCAAACACAAACAGGATTTACAGTATTATACATTAGCAGTGTTGATTAGGTGGGCAGCAGTTGGCTCGGTGCTCTCCACGGAGCTCAATAAGAATGGAGCGAGATATTGCTTTAAGGTTTTTAATCAGTCTTCTCTGTCTGCAAACATCTGACTCAGATTCTGGTGATAAAAATATGAAAACTATCTGTGTGTATGTTGTTAAAAGAAACCTTAACCTAAAGCATCACAGAGGAAAAAACAAAGTGCTGCAGAGGATTGAGTGGATCTGTTTAGTAGAAGCAGGTGTAAGCCATGTGCATTAAGTCTGCTTCCTGAAACGGCTTGACAATAAAAGCCTTCTACCGAGAAAACCTGAGAGTGTCTGATTGTTGCAAACAACAAAAGTCAGCGAGGTTAACCACACCGTAACTGTAAATCTACCACTATCCTCTACCCCCCACAGCTATAATAAATATTAGCACTACTCCTACTACATAGCACTGCACAAAACCGCAGCTCAGAAATCAGAAGTTAGACTACAGACCGTACTGCCCACGTTTCTCCAGATGATGACTTTTGGTTTTAAACTTGCACCTGCAATGTTGCTCTATTTTTTTGCAGGTGCAGCTTTGCTCCATCCACAGTGTCACACACAGATCGCGGGACATTTGGTCACCTTTTCACGATTATGGTTCAACAAACCACAATTCCCCAAATTATTCCCAATGCATATACAAGAAGCGTTTGTTTTACATTAAGAATAGCCTAAAAAACTTAATTACAGATTTGACAAGAAGTGTGTGACTGTATATCTGTGTTCATTTACAACTCAGTTTTGCTATAAAAAGTAATAACTTTTTATCCAAAATGAACATTATACATTATAAAGGAACATTACAAAAGGAAAACACCCTTGAAAAATTAGTGTAGATGTTGCACAAATTGTCCACCAGAGGGCGCTGTGCAATCTCCCTTTTGGCAAGACGTGTTTCAAATTTTACAAACAAGCAGCTGATGTGAGCAGAGTCAAGTAGAGCACAAACCAGTAATCCACCACTTATTATACCATTATAACAAGATTGTTCTTAAACAGACCTGTCATATTATCTTATTAAAGACTAATAAATAACTGCATATAATATATGCTTTGTGAATCTGATTTCTAAATCACCAAATATCAACATCAGTCTAAAAAACCTTAAATTTGTCAGGCATATTTATGAGATAAAATCTATAGAGATTTTTCTACTAACAAATGTTCTCTAAACTAGCTAGCTCATAATTAAGCTAACATGATATTAAGTGCTATAAACACACTACATAACACATTTCAGTAGGTCAAACCAGAAAAACAAAGGTTCAAAAATCCCCTCGTGTTGACTTTTATTATTTCCAGTTGACTCATTTTCAAACTGAAGCAAACTTCTAAAATATTACAAGAACATGCACAACGTGGGACGCTAAACTTACTGTATTACTGTACTGTATCTGTCAAGTGGAAAATGGCATGTATCACTGCAATGTGCTGCATAAATGTGTGAGGAACATCTAAAAGCAGCATAAATACCAGAAGCCTAATTTTTCTGTGCCAATTGCTGCGTCATAACAAGACTGTAAATGTCTGAAATATAACTTTTGTTAACAAAAATCTGTTTACATGCGAAAAGTTTACTTAGAGAAGAAATGCACAACAACTTATTTGCTGTTTTGAAGTGAAAATAAATCAAGGACCCTTTCGGAGTTCCAGCTCACTTCAGTTCACAGCAACCTCATTTCTTTTTACCCACGATGCAGTTTGTGTCATAACAGAGCAAAGCCATTTGCCATAAGCTTGAGTCTTGTTTTCTGGATATTTTTTTATGTTTCTGTTTTTTTGTAATTAAAAGGAGAATCACCCGCAGCTGTATTTGTTTACATCTCTGCGGAAAAAAAGATGAATAAATCACAGCAGTTTCCAGCAGAGGAAACCTTGTTAGAAGCCAAGACATGTAAGACAGAAATGCTGTTTACAAAGAGCCCGAGTTTCATTACGGCAGCTTTGAGGCATTCGCGCAGCATTTGGACCACTTTCTGCATAAAAAGCATTAAAAGAACAAAAAAATATGCAAGCAAGTAAATGGATACAAAGATGCTAACAAATAGCAGGGAATTACAATGTTGGAAAACCAAACGCTGTACACAGTCCAAGTTTGTACACTAATATAAAAAAGCTGGCAGATTAGCAAATTACAGCGAATTAGTTATTTAAAAATAAACGCTGGGTTTTTTTGGTTGATTTTTGTGTCACTGTTTTTTTTTTTGTGGGGGGGGGGGGTTGTCAGGGTAGATCTCACATGTTTAAAACTATGTGAACGCACCAAACCTCTAAATTCTTTATATTTTGGTTCACACTTTCTCCAGGGTCTCTTTCTTTGGAGATTGACTACTTTCACACTTTTTACACTGTATTACGTGCACTGTGTCCTTACATTTTTTGGGGAAAGTGTAGGACAAAAGTTCCAGGCCTAAACTGTCTAACTGTCTACAGCCAATTAACATTATCTAAAAGAAATGTCCTTAAGAAAAAATTAGCAAAGACCTACAACAGGACCTGAGAAGCGCATTCTCGCTTCAACTAATCTCATCCGAAATGGTCTCAATGCAATATTAGCTCTCAAAAAGATGTTGTTAAGGAAGGGAATTAAGGAGAAAAGGCTGAGGTATGCCAAACTGCACATGAACTGGCAACGGGTCGTGAAGGAGTGATGAACTCAAATATAAGATTTTTGGTACAAATTGTTCTTAATGTACAGAGGCTGGAGAGAGAGGTGAATGTCTACAACCGTCTGTAAAGCACAGTGGAGGCTGTGTCATGGTTTGAACTAACAATGTTCGCAAACACTGCCAATGCAGTAAAAGCACACATAAACAGAAATGCACAAAATTATAAGTCATTTGTCCTTTTCTTTGATCCAAACTTCACTGTTCTACAAAAACCTCCTTTACAAGCTGGAGTTCGTTTATGTATGTTTAAAAGATATTACTTAAGTATTGTCAAACAGGGTACAAACATTATGATGATGATTCTTTTGATAATCATTGCTAATTCATTAATGTCTAAACTATGCATTTTAAATATGACAGAGTCAGTGTAAATGTCCACAATAAACTTCATTGTGCTTCCAAAAGAAGACACTAAGATAAAACAAATAAAATCAAAAGTAAGGCAATATAAACATTTTTCCCATTTCACTTCCAAGTAAAAGGCTTCTCCAGTCAGTCGGAGGGTGATGATATAGAAGATGACTCTGCATGCTCCTTTTGGACTTTTTCTGCCACCCCAAGTTTCTTCTCTCTGGTTTCCTCCCTCTTTAGCAGCCGAGTGTGAAATAGGTTGCAGCATCGTGCTGTGGACCGAAGCCAAGGCGGCCACACGGGAGGAACAGAATTTCATCAGCTTCACCCTGTGAGCAAAGACCAGTGTCCAGGCTGTGGCCTTTAATGCCTCCTGACAGGGCCATTTTAAAAAAAGAAGAAGAAAAAAAAAAACACTACATGTCCCACAATGCCATATGTCTGTTTGTATAAGAGACCTGTTGATCTTGAGGGAAAGGGGCTGGGGCCAGAGAGTAAAGCGTTGCATTGGTAGATGGATGGATGGTATTTTTTCTATATATATTCGAAGCAGATGCACCCATAAAACCTTTAAATAAACTTCACTAGCAGCTAAACTTTATGCATTGGAGCGAGGTGTGTTCTTTTCAAACTCCCGAATTGACTATGTGCAATTATTGCCCTCTGTCTCTTTAACAGCAGACAACTCGCAGCATTTCCTTCAACCTTCTCCTTTAATGTTCTGTTTTCCACCACACAATGTTATCTGTGCAGCAGTGTTTACATCTCCGGACAGCAGATAAAAGTGGAGGCTGCAAGACTCAGCCTTTTAAAAGCTTTCCCCGCCTTAGTACTGTTATTTTTAGTCTGTCTAAAGGCTGACTCACTTTTAGGTTTTTCCCATAGCTGATAAAAAAGGGGCTTCCTTCGTGGCAGCCTGTGTGTTGTCTACCTACACTGTATATATGTGTAAGTGGCACATGCATCCTGTAGTGTACTATGGCTTCCTTTGCTCTCTTTGTTTTTTCAGCCCATTTTGTCTGGGCTTCAGCTCTGAGAGAAATGATCAATCACAACATGCCCGACATGACTTCTAACAATTTAGACAGACACAAAAAGGTTTTGGAAGGAAAGACAGTATTGGATTTTTTTTTTTGTAATCATTATTATTTTGTTGCAGCAAAGCAGGGAAATCCATTTCCCAATTTGGAGGTGTGCACAAACACCCCTTCTTAAATTGGAAGTAATCTCTCTTCATCATCCCCGCCTCGGTCTCCTACAGTCACAAAACAACTCCCTCCGTCCCCTTCCCTCTCCACCTATTATCTTTTTCATCCACATCCACCTCTATCCATCTCTTCCACAGACTGTTCAAAGCCACAGCATTGATCCATCTAGTTGAATGAAGCAGCAAAGCACTGCTTTGGTGGAGTGCACCATGCAGAACATGGATTTTTAATTTTTCCAAGAACCAAATGTGCATTTTTTGTGCAGGCACATTGAATCATTTAGTCTTCTACTGTTATTTTGGTTTGGACTTTACTTAGAGGTAAAACAGAACATAGAAACACCTGAAATGTTGGTTCTAAAACTTTAATGGACAGGAAAGCTCAGGGCACATTGTTGGATGGTATAAATAAATCTTTCAGGGAACACTGAACAAAGTTTTACTTGTTAAACTTTATCTGCTAGAACTTCTTTTCATATTCAGCTAAATTGCAGCAGAGACTGTATATGTAAAACACAGACAGGTACCATCTGCATTATACAGTAAGTCAAAGTATCCTCAGTTCTAATGATGCACGGCTTTAAGCCTTAATTCAGTTTAAATGGTCCCAATGAATCATGATACCGTATAGCACTATCGTAGCCTAGCGTTAGCACTTCATTATCTCTACTTGATCTCTACCTTAAAAGAAAACTTGCCTGCCAACTTGCCAACATAGCATTTTCATATGACTGTAGCACACTGCAAAAATGTGTTATTGGAGTTTAAAAAGGGCATTTACAGGATTTTGTATTGCTTTGTACAGTAGCACTGCTATTAGCATTAGCCATGTTGCTAACCACTGATAGCTACTTCAAGCTATGTTCCTGGAAAAGTTTTAAAAAAATCATACGGCTAGCTAACATAAAAAGCAATAATCATTGAGAGATAAGCAAAGAATATGTTCATGAATACTCCTCTTCAACCTCTTGTTTTGTAGCACTTGCTGATATTCTTTCTGGTAAGTACAAATTCCTTAAGATTTAAAGTGTAGTAAACCAGAACTATCAATCAAATGTTCAGGCGACAACTTTCAAATTCAACAACATAAATTACATTTAGCAGTTGCCAAAACCTGTACTGCGATTTGTATAAATATGATTACACATGTATGTAAGCGGTGTGATATTGAAGGTACATGTAACCTCTAATCACTGCTATACACTAAGCAAACATACATGTAACTGATGACTCCCTCCTCTCCATTGTGTTTAGCATGTACATCAGTGATGGAAAAAAACGACACATTTACTCAGTGTGGAAACTGTTGGAAGACATAAATATCCAGGAACTGACTGGGTGCACTCTGGTGAATCCAAGCATCATTGCACGCAGGAAGAACAACAAACCCTGCAGGGCCAAGCAGACACAATTCACTGAGATAAACACTGAGAATAGATGCAGTTTCACCTGCACTGTGACAAAAAAGCAAAACGGGGAGATATTAGTCAACACAGCCAGAAACAGCAATCTGTAGCAGGCAGGGATTAAGAAGAAGCAGGGCAGCAGTGAGTGTGGCAGGCTCTTCATCACACCTTCAGTTTCTGCACTGACTCCAGAAGACTCCAGATTACTTGATATATTGATTAATGGCAAGTCATTCTGGCAAATCCTTGAAGCAAATGAAACACCAGTCAGAATTCACCACATGATGATGTCAGATTTATAATCACTCATTTTTTTTCTGAATCAAGTCTGTCAACTTTGCAGATGAAAGAAGAGATTCTTCCCAAACATCATCCAAAAAACAACATTAGCAGATTTAATAATGAAAGAAGGACAGTGAAATAAAAAAAAATAGGACTTTATTATAAAGCCAGTATGGATCTGCATGTCCACAGAAAGCTGAGTCAACTCACATATCAACTGCTAAACATGCTGTACTTTGAGAAAACTCAAAAACGAAAAATTCTGACTGAAGGTTAATTATAGTTTATTACAACTGAAGTGTTAGTATTAGTATATAGTATACTACCAGGTGCAATCCAAGCTGCAAACTTCGAGCCAACATACATGGGAAGTTCCTCAAACAGCCATTTGAGGACAGCTCCCAAAGTGCGTCCAATCCAAGAGACACGTGTGTTCAAATACCCACCTTCACAGAAGAAATAAATGTTTACAACCTAGTACAGAAAAAAAGCTTCAGATCTCTATGGATAGTTATACTGGCCAGACTTATAGTTAGTAACGTGGTTACTTTGACGGCAGCTAATTGCCATCTCCTACGACTTATCTCTGCCAGTCTCTGAATTAAACCTTTAAACCCTGTTTGGGCTGTTAGTGCAGCAGTGTCACCTGGAGCATTTTATTCAAATCTGACAAATAATATGATGTTCTGTGTATTATAGTCCATCCAGTGTATTTTTAGTTGGTTACTTATTAGCACACATGTGTTTCTTTCCATTGGACACATATAGTTTATATATATTGCTTCATAACCAAGCTTGCTAGCATTAGCTGATAAGTTAGCACTCCAAGCACTGGTCCAAATATAGTTACTTTATGCTGGGTACATCTTTTCTATACACTCAATGGTTAGAGATCAATACGACAGGAAAATGACAAAAATCTCCTCCCCAACCTCTTTAAATGGCACGGCATTATATCTACAACATTTTTATTAAACTTATTGCCTACTTCATACTATAAAACAACTAAAAAGATGCTGATGTGAACTTTTTAGTATGTTTTTTTGCTATGCTCAGTGAAAGTTTCATAAAAAGGACTCCAAACTACTAACACCTGTATTTAGAACAAATAATGCAAGAACTCCCAGAAATCCAGGGGAAATCTTAACAGATTTGTCACCATAGCTGGAGCGTACTTCTGACCAGTCACACTGTTCCACTTCTGCAACATAAAAGCTCCCATACACCTGGCTCTGTCCATTTCCTCATGTTTTACAACATAGTTAAAGTAAACCACCTCAGTAGCTCTGCAGGCCTGGCCCGACCCAACCAACCTATCAGCACAAATGAAAAGTTAATGAGCGTTGCCATGGTGACAGTCACACCAGGTGAACAAGCGACGACCTTCTCCACATCCAGGTTAATGATTAAGAAGAATGACATCTCAGCATAGTCACTAGTTGGAATCCCAGGAGGGAAAATCTGACTCACAAAGAACCTTTACAACAAAAACTCACTGTGACCAGCACAATATGCATGAACATAAATGATAGATTAATAAGATGATAGAAGCTGATTGGTCTACCAATAACATTTATGACAACATAGTAATTATTTGAACTGTTTAATTACCTAAAAAGCAGCTGCATTATTTTTGGTTTGGGCCTTTGATCGGACAAAATAGGAACAATGGATACCTGAGTTTTTCTGATTAAAAAAATGTTTTCGTTTATTTGGTTTTGTGTTATTGATTACCAAGTTTCTCAGGGATCATTAATCTATGGTACAAGTTCAAAATTGAAGTAAATGACCCACATTTTATATCCAGTAGAAATGATACAATATTTTAACAGGATGATGTCCTATTCCATCAAAAGAAATCGAAGACTCATTCTATATCTTGTTCAACCGATCTCTACTTCAAAGCCAAAACACAAAATAGATAAAAGTGAAACCCAAAAAGTGGCGATCCAAGCGGTATGTCTGGGCACGGTTCCCACACAAGAGCTTCCACTTCATCACTGAGCACAGATGATTCCAGCTAAGGGGGCATAAGAGAAACTATTAGCAGTGATGGATGATGTTTGGTAGAATACTGTGGTAGGATTGCAGCATCTTGCTGCTGCCTCTGCAAGGCAAAAATATTTCACTTAACTTATTCAGTCTCTGAACTTTAAAACTAGAAATTTTTTAAGTTTCTAGTGTGTGTGACCGAGGTGTATGCAAAGAAAGTAAAGATTTGGGTTATTTTGATGGAGAAAAAAAAACGTGGCATCGTCTTTGAATATCTGATACTTTAAATAATAAGCAAGTATGTCCAGCCAGGTGTTTGAAGACAAGCACAAATGTCATTTGACTCACTTGTATTAATTAAAAACACAATCAGAAAAGGCAGAATGAGCTAACTGCTTCATTACATCATTACACACTGTAAAGGTGGTAATAATTAGTGTAAACATTAACTATGCAGCTTAGTATTTGATATTTACTGTTGGAGTTTAGCTTTGCCTTTCTCAGGCCAAGCTAAATATTACTCAGGTTTAGGATTACAAGCCAAACTGCCCAAAATGAATGAATAACATGAAGGGCATGTTAAGAATATTACTGTAGTTTTCATTGCTTGCCACATGAAAGAGTCTGCTAAAGATCATGCTTAAACAGCTTGTTGGCATTATGTTGAGGTTTTGGTTCAAAAGTTCAGAGAATAATAACTGAAACCAAACCTTCATTTTCAAGGCAAGCGTTTCTCTCCACCCACACTTTTTTTCCATCGAACTCCTTCAGTGGCAAAAATCTTTCCTAATCTACTCTTTGTCTGACCTTTTCCAACCATGGAAACCTGTTTTTATAAAAGCTCTCTGTGTATTTCAAGACTTCTCACACACACACACACACACACATTAAAGAAAAAACACACACACATGTGAGAATAAGCGAGAGATTGCCCGCGCCTTTAAACAAACTGATCATCTTCCTCTGAGCAAAAGAGATTACAACATGATAAACTGCCTTAAAATTTTTAACAAGATCATTGTAAAGTCATTGCTGACTACTCATGAATTTACTCCATCAATCCTTAAATGTTACATGAAATATTACAGCTGTAATGCAGCAACACAGGAGATGAGAGATACCGGGAAAGTATTGGGTCTTGATATCCCCTCTGCACACTGTGCTACCGGTCCCTGAAGGCATATTACAGAAACTTTTTAAACATCCAAAGAATATTATGTGCACAAGGTTAGTGTAAAGTCACTTTTGATTAGAAATTAAAACATACAGGTCCCATAAGGGATAATGAAACCCACTCCACTTTCAGGGTAATATAATCCATGTTTACAGTTTCAAGTTCTTTATATGAGGCAGGTTAAAAAAAAGAGAACGTTATTAACTGAACTCCAGGAAACACTGTCTCTGTTTATAGATGCAACTCACTTTCTATACTTCCATTTTTGGACTTTTCACTTCAATCCTACATTTATCTGACAGATGGAGTATAGATTCAACATGAAACAAGTTAATGCTGCTTTCAAGTAACACCCCGAATTGTCATATAGCAGCGGTATACTCAGAAGTCATTCTTAACAAACACACATGTTCTCGAATGTAATATATTTGCTAAAACGTAGAGTCTGATTAGTGAGATCCCAGAATCTAAGATATCCCAATAAATTTAGGAGAAAGCAACCAATGAAATAGGTCGCAGCAGATGGCCCCGCCCCTCCCTGAGCCTGGTTCTGCCGGAGGTTTCTTCCTGTTAAAGGGAGTTTTTCCTTCCCACTGTTGCCAAAGTGCTTGCTCATAGGGGATCATTTGATTGTTGGGTTTTTTCTCTGTATGTATTATCATAGGGTCTACCTTACAATATAAAGCGCTTTGAGGCGACTGTTGTTGTGATTTGGAGGTATATAAATAAAATTGAATTGAAGGAAACAAAATGTAAAACAACTGATTAACTACACGATCATTTTTTATATTTAATTGCCTTGTAGTATGATGGCCAGGCCCTAAGTAAGATAAATTTGGTTGTGCAATAACTGTCCCGGTACATAAGGAAAAATAAATCAATTCTGATACACAATATTACATTCAGTTTCCCTTAAACAGTATTGCGATGGAAGCAGTTTAAGAGTAGACGGTTATTGTTGCCAGAGTGTGCCAGAAGCAAAGAAAAAGAAACTTACTTTCACTTTATCTCCCTTGAGGTTTAATACATGTAACAAATGTCTTTTTTTTATTAAATTATACAGAAAACCAGATTTACTTGATATTTCAATGCAAAATATTAACAAAACAAAAGAGTAGATCTACTTATTGAGTACTAAAACTCATACAGAAACAGAAGCCTGTGCGGTGAACATAACCGAGCATTCATAAACTCCAGGCATTTCTCTGAGGACATGGTGGAGACCAAAGCCAGAGCTATAAGACAGTGACCAATGGGAGCAAAGCACTCAGGGATGCAAAAACCATAACTCCAGTGAAAAATATTGCAGCTCAACAACTCTGGATATCAAACTAGGTACATGTTTATGAGCATATTCCCAATATCAAAACCAGTCGTGAAAAAAAAAAACAGCAAGTTGAAATCTTACATGTTTAATTTGCTTCCAGCTCCTGGAAATTGCTCTGCGCTGTGTGGCAACTGCAACTTTACACAAACAAGCCCAGGAATCATATTTCTCCAAGACAGTGACTGAAAAAGACTGAAACAAAGGGAGACCCACAGCATGCACCCAACTTCCTACTAACAATGCGATGGACCTTAATTTACAGATGATAATTATGACCACTAGCAAGAACCACCAGCTGACACTGATGACGCAAAGCGATGATTATTTCTTGTTTGCCCCATGTGGAACATTGCTACACCTGTCGGCTTGTTAATGCCACCGACTGCTCACTGATCAGTCAAATAGCGCAAAACCAGACGCAGGACATAAATCACGCCACCTACATTCTTGTGATGCAAATAAAACAGCATCCAGCTTCACAGCGCCGCTGGTGTTCAATGACTCAAAAGGTCCCTTTAAGTTGGAGACCTGTCAAGTAGCAAAATAATGTAAAGGTACAGTACAACATTTTAAGGAAGAAATGTCAAAACAGCACCACAGGTCCCTACAAACGTGACAGCAGTAATAACAGGTGCTGCTAATATGAGTAAAACCCTCTCGTCTGATGTATTTCAGATTTGTTTATTCCTGCTCCTTCAAAAACATGAACGCTGAAATGGAGACTTTGTCTCTGCTGCTCATCTCCACAGCTCCACGTGTCCTGTGGTTGCCATACTCTCTGTATGCTGGTTATGTAATCACAGGGAAAGAGGAGAAGGAGGAAGAGGAGGAGGGTCTTGGATACATAGATACACACACCTCCCTCTCAGCACCAGCTTCTTCCTGCTCTTCCTCCCGTACTCACCATCGTATACAGCAAATCTCTGTATCAGTCATGCTTGCAGGCTCCAGGTCTCAAGTCATTGGGGGAATATGAGCTATTTGACTCTATTTATAGACTCTACAGTGCAAGCGAGTGCGTGCACTCTTCTCCAGACACACGCACATGTTTAAATTTCCGATCAATAGCTGCCTCTGTCAGGAGCGCAGAGCTGGAAATTTGAGAGTGCATGTACGATCCCATTTTTCATTGCTTTCCAGTGATGTTATCACTGATGGCTCCTTTTGTTTACAAGCGGGTGTAAACAACCCAGAAGGGCCGTGTGTATGATCCCTCTTTCAAATTTCTACATTTTGAGTGTTGAATCATTAGCTTCAGTCTTTTTTAAAAATAAATATATTCTTAAAACAATATTTTAATAAGATCTGGTATTTTCTCTACATTAATTTAAATATTTAATTTGTGACTGTTATAGTTTTTATTTTAGGTATTTTATGTATGATGCCCGAGACCAATTTTCAATATTTGAGGTTATTTTTTTATTTTTATTTTTTTACATTTCTTTCATTTTTAAAAATGTAAATATGTGTGCTAACCACGATTAACTAGCATATTTTGCAGGAGTTTCTGGTTTGTGCATTCTTCAGATTATTTAATAGTTCCATTGCTGTCACAAACACTTCAGGACTGACAGATTTAGGCCTGTTTTCACAGTGTAAAAAAGCTAATTTAGCTGTGTACGCTTCACTGTGTCATGTTGTGTTGCTCTAGCAGATTTCCTGTGATGTTCCTGGGAGCGCTGGCACACTGACAGCGGATTATTGCGCTGGAAATTAATCGCAGGATCGCCGTGTTTGTTTTTCCTGCGCTCAGGTGAAGCTGCGGTGAATCAGCCTGCAGGTTCGTGGCAGTCCGCTGATACAATATTTACACAGACCACAACAGAAACAGTCTGCCCCCCAGGTCTCTGTCCAAAATGGCTCTGAGGATAACTCCACAGGGCGCGGACGGAGCTCCGCTCTGTTCATCACGGAGAAAATAATCACCCGTTAATTTACTCACCGAATCGCCTGTCAGCAGAAGCGGGGAAGGAGCTCAGGGAGGCGAGGAGGAGGAGATGGTGGAGGAAAGAGAAATGCAAAGGATCCATGTCTCTTCTGGGTTATTCTCTCAAGTGTTAAAAGGACATTTTTGGTTTGGTTCTTCTTCCTTCCCAGTCAGAGCGGCCCCTTCGCAGCCGGAGGAGTGGAGGAGACGGTGGATGGATGTTGGAGGAGAGGAGAGAGGATGCTGGGCGTTTCTGCTGCTGGAGGCTCGAGCTCTCGCAGCATCAAAACACAAGCACTCACACACTGTACTTCCGATACACATTTTCCAAAATAAAAGCTAAAATTAAAATAAAACAAAATTAAAGCACCGAAGCAGTTTCGGTCGTTGTGTCCTTGGGCAAGACACTTCACCTACCGCCTACTGGTGGTGGCCAGAGGGGCCGATGGCGCGATATGGCAGCCTCGCTTCTGTCAGTCTGCCCCAGGGCAGCTGTGGCTACAACCGTAGCTGCCTCCACCAGTGTGTGAATGTGAGAGTGAATGAATAGTGGAATTGTACAGCGCTTTGAGGTTCTCGAAAAGTGCTATATAAATGCAATCCATTATTCATTATTATTATTATTAAAACTTTAGAAACACACACAGGGCGGATCTACTGCGGTGGCATGGGGTGCCACCTTAATTTGCATAGTGTTCTTTTTAAAAAAAAATAAGCTTTTATTAACACTTTACAAGTAAGACTGAACCGACAGTGCAGTTTAATGACATTTTGTGTAAATTTAAGTATGTAATCAAATTGTTACATACTTAAATTTACACAAAATGTCAGTAAACTGCACATATTTTTTTGTGAATGAAATGTTTAATTATGCTAGGGTTTAAGCCAATAAAAATTACAGGCAATGTTTCATGAAACGTTTTGCCACCCCGCCTGATTTCCATGGCACCCTCGGAAAATTTCTCTACACACACACACTACATGGAGATAGATAGATGGTTATCGCGCACATTTATCTTACCTTTTGCTTATATACAAATGCAGATGCAAACATAAACACTCTAACAACTATCAATATGCACATCCACCCTAGTGGAGGCATAGTAGACTGTCTGGAGTATTTAGGAAAAAACATTTAAATTGATCAAATTGATCAAAATACTTTTTTATATCTTTTTGATTATTTTGCTTTATATGTATAAGCATAAACGTATTTAACCGTCACTGCAAGGTTCAAATTTTACGTCACAACCGTCTTTAAAGCTTTTATTTTGAAGGTTACATCGCTCGCTCTATATCCAGATTCAGTCTTTTTCTGACTTGATGATTTAACAAAGAACTCTGATTCAGCACTACCGCTGCCTTCAGGTGCTGTCGGAAATAATCCCGTTTTTGAGTTGAAGGCAGATGGGAAAAGGGACGTTATTTATATCTACCTACCGAGAAACATCAGAAAGACTTGAAGAACCGGGGATAGACATGGGGGGAAATGAGCCAAAGAACCTGAAATGTGTGATGTTGGGTGCACAAGAGAAACATTTTGGATGAGCATCTATGACTCCTTTTGATAAATTAACATTCTATTTAGGTCATGGAGTCATTTCCAAAGCAAGCCTCAGTCAATCTCAATCTATAATTTTCATTGAAAGGAATTTGCCAAGTGAAGGGAACACGATTAAAATACTGCAAAAGTGTTTAATTTGCTTTTAAATTACACTTTTCTACATTGTTTTGAGAAGTGAAGTGCACCTTAGTTTAATGCAGTTTATTCACATAATGCCAACCCACACAATAATCACCTCAAGATGCTTTATACTGCAAAGGAAATAATCACTACTCTTACATTACTACAGAGAAAACCCCAGCAATCACTCATTGTTCAAACCTACTGTTTGTCAGGAACAGCCAGTCAGAAGAAAGTTGGCATAAAAGCAGAGGAGCTAAAACAGTTTGCATCAGACAGACAATGAAGAGGATGAGGGACTTTAAGCAGTGAAAAAAGCGACTCTACAAAGGCTCGGGAATAAATAAAATGGGCTAGAAATGATCCTGGTAGATCCCTTTTAAAGAACTATTGAATCTTCATCAACCATTTCTGGTTTATGTCACTCCATGGGAAGATTGGAGTGACTGGTTTTAACCAGTCAGAACTATCTGAAGAGATTAAAAGCTTCTCCTTTGCCACCTTGCTGCTCAGGTCATTTATGACAAACTTGATGAAATGAATTGTACTGTGTGTGTGTGTCAGCATATCTAGGAGCAATCAAAGTGGGTCAGAGTGTGATTCACACAGGTTTTTCCATCTAGAAGAGCAAATCAGTGCTTGCAGAGGCCTTATCAGTCAGTAGGTAAATACTGAAGCATCTCTGACGTTTACACTCAGGACAGGAACAAAATGGAGACACAAGCACACACAAATCACTGACTGATTCTGTCAAACTGTTTGACCTCCTACTTTGTGGTGTGTTCAGGGTCACATAGAGAAATGTATACAATCAGGATAGCTGTGTTAGTGCGGGAAAAGCTGGAAAATGCAGCACTTGTAAGTGCAGCATCTTTGAACAGAAAGTAAATAATGTGATATCTTACCAGCCTAAATCCATTTTTTGGATGATTAAACAAACAAATTATGCAATCCCTTCATTTTTCATTTTAATGACAGCAAAAACTTTCACACAGTCTGAACACATATTGCATAGTTTTATTTTCTCCTTATAAATAAAAAAATCAGACAATCTTCTGCAGAACCTGAAAACCTTATAAAACTGAAAACCACAGAGAAGACGCCTATTTCATCTTGTTGCTAACATGGATAATTGGAGCACCTTTCACTTAAAAGATAATTTCCTCTCACACTGTAATTTTCATATTAAGACCTACTGAAAACAAACAACATAACACAGCCCATGCATTAGCTTGCAAGAGCCTCATGGGACACAAAGACTATCACTGATAAATGCTATGTCGTAAGCAGCACTGATGGGTATGGTGTTTTTATGACACAGGCCCCATGACTTCACAGTGGGTTACACGGCAAATCTAAGAGCTTTGGATGATTCATTTTATAAACAGATGAAACTGAGAGCAAATTTTATCGTCTCTGTTTGTTCCCTGTAAAATAACAGGATGACCTTTTTCTGTCCATTAAAAGGATTTTTTTAAAAGGTGAAATTCACTCTTTTCCACCATATGTAGACTAACAAATATAAGCTAAAGCTGCCTTTTTACACTCTGAGTTACACTGTACAGATATCAAAGTAGTGGATTATTATTTACATCTTGCACATGTTTAAGGAAAACATGGCTACAGATCTATTTCTGACCTCTGACAAACATTTAAGAAAAAAAACACAAGAACCTGTTTAAAATGTAAAATGAGTTACCAGACAAATACAGCAAAACAGCATTCTCTAGTGTTTACTGAGAGCAATGCAGTGCATGAGATTGGCACTTTATGTTGGGTGTGTGAAACTTTACTAAGTGAGCTTTACTATCCTGTATTACACTGTAGGAATTTACTCTATTGGCGACAGCTGATCTAAAATCCACAGTACACGTCAAACCTGAACCAAACTTTTGTCATTTTTGTGTCATTTTTATGTTTGACATCCCTGACCTAGAGGACCCATCAGTACTGTAAACACAAGGCAAATGGGTGAGCAATAAACCATTTGTACCTGATGTAGAGTTCAAGATTATTCATGTTAAAAACAGTAGATCTGTTGGTTAATGTTGGATTTCTTCTAGCCAGATTTTGTTTATTTACAAGGCCTCATCTTTACCGATATTGAATCCCTACAGGTAATGAAAGTTTAAGTTATGCCAAAGGTCTCTATTCTTTAGAAGCAAATGACCTCACCACTGGATAATGATAAAAAGTGTTTTGTTTTAACCCTTGTTTTATATTTCCTAAATACACCATTATTGTAACTGTTGTCTGTTATCTGTTGTTATTGTCCTTAGATGTTAATGTTAATTGCATTGCACTTGCAATTTTTAGGTAATTTTTGCCTATAA
Organism: Perissodus microlepis; assembly: GCF_051167445.1. Taxonomy (NCBI): domain Eukaryota; kingdom Metazoa; phylum Chordata; class Actinopteri; order Cichliformes; family Cichlidae; genus Perissodus; species Perissodus microlepis. The sequence continues at coordinate 29,281,266 of NC_140478.1, forward strand.
AAATTAAAATCGCTAACACGTCCTGAATACTCCATTTGATATCTTATTAAAGGCAGATTCTATAATACATATAATATGTAATAATTTCCATCAATAGATTAGATACAAAGATGACTATTGTTTATTTTCTCATAATAAATTATTGTAAGGTTTACACAGAAATTCCTCAAAAGCTGCACATCCACTAGAGAAACACATCTATAGTCTTAAAAATGACAAGAACAAAAAGCATAGTCCTGCACAGCTTCATGCTGCTATAAGCCAGCCAAAGCTCTTTATTAATTTTAAAAGACATTTAGGAGACATTCAGGAACAAGGAAGCTGTTTTAGCAATTTGTTGCTTCTTTCCAAACATGTAAATATCTCTGGGTCATGTACATTTTAAGGCACGAGATAAATTAAGAAGACACAGAAGTGAAACCGCTTTTCAGCCCATATGGAATAGAAGAGAAAAAGAAAAGTCCCATTCTCTCTAACAGCAAGTCTCAAAATACTAACATGTCATATACTATAGTTTACTTGTGAATTTTCCCTCTTGCATACAGAATATTTATAATTATGTTGCATGACACACACAAAAAAAGGAAAAGAAAAAAGTAAGGGTCCATTTTCACCGGACACACAATACATGTAAAACCAGCATTTCGTTTTGTTATGTTACTTCCATATGGGAGAAGACAAACTTGACCCCAGAGGCACAGGTTTCAAATCTGATGCTTTACAGACAAGACGGGAAACACAAATAAAAAAAACATCAAGACATTAAAATGCAGTTAACATATATAAATGTAAAATACTTTGTCAATGCTTGATGTGAGCACAAGGCAAATATCCAGAAGTTATATTGTGAGAATCCAAGGTCAAACTACCCCAACTTTTATCAACAGAAAATCTGCTGTTCTTTGGCTGCGTCGGGTCACATACACAAAAGCTATGGTTGTTTTGTATTTCTTTCTGATATAAATCCCTTCGGATTGTGTGCTGTAAAGTCAAAACTGTATTTAAAAAGATATAGAAAAAAAACACACGGAAGATCATTTTCAACTCGTGTCTGTGCACCTTCCTTCAGATGGCATTGGGAGTTAAGACTTAAGTGGATTCATAAACAAACTGAACAGCTGATGCTAGTGGAAATATGAATGCTACCGCAACAACAACAAAACCTGCTCTGAGTGTTACGAATAAATTTTTAAAAGAAACATTTGTTTCACTGAAGAAAATCATGTTGCCAAATATTTTTAAAGCCACTATGTGTAGATGCCTTCCAATATGTAATCCCTGTGAAATCAGGTGACATAAATGAACACTAGCCAAAACATTTGTTGCAAAGAACTAGCACTAACAGAATTTCAGTTAAAGAAGAGCATCAGTGAAGTGAGAATGGTGAATTACTTTATTATATCAATGCAGGAAAAACAAGACTTTTACTGCTTTCTACCAACACATATAACAGGAAGTCAACAGGGGACAATAATAAATTAATAAGAAACAAACAAAAAAAAACCTGGGGCTACCACTGGCTTCTTCTCAAACCAGACAATTATATAATTTAAGGTTTCCTCATAGAGAATTTTTGGATTTTTCACTATAATGTTAAGCTTCTACCATAAAATGTAAATAAAAGTTTAAAAACAAAAAAAAACAAAATTGATTGTCATTATGTCTTTTTCCATACGACCAATGGAGACTGTCCGTGGACAATTTACACTTCTACACATAGTGGCTTTACGTACATGGAGGATGAGTGGGTGATCCTTAAAACACTTCTGTTAAAATACAGTTTTATGATAGAATAGTAACACATTTTGAGAAAAATAAAAAACCCCGTGAAACTTAAAACCAGCAACTGTCGAGATGAGTTAGCTTAGTTTAGCTTAGTCTTCTGATGAGCCTCCCTCTGCAACCAAAACATCTTAAACTTTCGAAACACGGCTTGTTAATTAGTTTTACCGATGTTCAGCTGTCACTAATAAAAAAAAGGTTCCTCTATGTGGTCTTTAGTCCCATCACACAACTTTGCTGTAAATAATTATTTTAGCCAGCTGTTACTTAGCTTATTAATAAGGTTACTGATTTCAAAACACTAAATTATCTGTAAGGAAAGATAACGTATATAACACAGCACCTTACGGTACAATAAAAGATCATTTTGAGGTCATTTGGACCATTTCCATTCCCAGGGTGTCGAATAATGCCAGACCACCGATGTCTCGGGTATGCATTGAGACGTTTGGCATCTGTGCACTGACTCAACAGCCATGGCCAATAGTGAGAGTGAAATAGGTCTCACTCTACACTTTTTACAAATAGTTACTTGGTTTTGTTCAGCATTTTTTTATGTCCAGGTTTAATGGGCAAACCTGTAGTTGTGGTGACTAAACGTAGAAGAAGAAATCTCCCCAAAAGGACACACAAACTTTATTGTTAAAGTAAGCTAAGCTAGGCTAAGCTAGGCTAAGCTACGATAAGCTAAACTAGGCTAAGCTAAGCTAAGCTAAACATCTTCTTGCAGAGACCTGTGAGTGAAACATTTTCATCAAAATGTTAAACTATTCCATGAACTTTCAACACTATTTTTTTTACCACCTCTTATGGTTTAAAAAAATGTACTTGTCTATAGATGAATTTTGGTGATGTTTGCGCCGAGTAAATATGATAATCAACAGATTTTAAAAAAAACAAACAAACAAAGAAAAAAAAAGTGCAATATTCATATTCAGTTTTTACAAAACAAACAGGTAACACTTAATAATGGCCTTATTTCAATGTAAACCCAGAAACATGTCACCAAATAAAACAACACGTGTGTGCATATCGTTATTTTTGCTTGGGTTTTGCACGCGCACACACACACACACACACACACACACACGTTATTACGGTGAAATAAAGCCAGTGTATTGCTGTGTTACCCAAAACCCCAACTGTGCTAAATAATAAAAATACTCCACTCTTTGGTGCGACTCTGTCCAGAATGTTTTTGCATTTAAAAAATAAAAATTAAATCAAATGAAATAAAACTTTAAACAATCATTTGGCCAAGTAAGAAACCACGACTCCTTCTCACTTCTACAATACACCCCCGTACTCTGATTTGTCCAGCATCACTGTACATTATTTACACACTTGTACACTATCATTCTTTGTGGAAAGACAACAAAAAACAGTCACTTCTCTAAATATAGAATATAGGTTTCCATAGCACTACACAACGTAGTATAGTTCTTTACATGTATATACTCCCTTTAGCCAATCACTCACTTCTTAAAGGGAAGGTTTGCCTTGCGACTGATGTGATTAAATGAGTGTCAAAAGCTGCTTTTCTTAATCAGTTTGTTTCTTACAGTTAGAAATAATGAGAATGATTAAAAAACACATCGTACTGTAGAGATGGAAGTGAAGTGAATATAAAGTGGAAGTGTGGTGATATGATGACGATACTAATGATGGCGACTTAAAGTTGGTTGGACTTGGCCAGGCCATCTGAGCTCAGCTCATACCTGCAGGAGGGAAAAAGTAGTTTAGAGTTTGCTTTATAATCCATGAAATCTAGCTTTTTGCAACCTTTAACGTCACATCGCTTTCATTTATCTCCACTACAGGCACATTTGCCCTTTCTCCAACTGTTGTCCTTATACCAGTGATTTATAAACTACTGATGGATGTTTACTGTCATACAGCTTATTGAATGTTTGGCCTCAGGTCTGTGCCTTTTTTACAAAATCAATCTCACAATATTTAAGAAGAAAATTGACTAATCTTCTTTCACTCCAGGTTCAGTGTTGATCCTTGAGAACTAAGTCTTCGCCAACTAGTGATGGATGAGCAACAGTGGCCATTTTATCCAGTAAATAAGCCTAGAGACATGCATTTGTAATTCACAGACTTTAGACGATAGCCCACTGGCAAAGCCAATAGCCTTTAAACAGTCTGCACAAAAATGACTGGCCAATAGGGCTGCCACAAACGATTATTTTGATAGTCGACTAGTCACCGATTATTTTTGCGATTAGTCGACTAATCGGATCATGCATCCATTGAACGTAAAACGTACAGCTTATTGCACCAGCAGCATCTGCTCTTATATAACTATCATTAGCTTACAGCTTTAAGTGTTTAAGGTATGCGCTAACTAAAAATAAAGACAAGATGATAGTTTATTAAATTTTAATGAAGTTTGCAGATTGTTTCGGTGGAGTTTAGTAAACTGGGACGTCTGCTCCTTGCTATCTAAAATATAACAGGACACCGCAGTATATTCTCGAGCATCTCACACTTCTGATAATCAGTTGTCTGCTTGACATTTATTCAGCTGTGTAAAAACTATAACTTTAATCTCAGCCAAACCGATTTACTCAGGAACAAATAAAATACTGAAAAAAGCCAAACAATAACATTTTTAAGTTCTCTAAGTGACTTATATATATTTAACCTGAGTTAGTGAAAGATGGCGGTGGGTTTGAAAACGATTTGCTGGGAGTCCGGTGTTCTCACCGGCTCTAGTGAGCCTGTAACCCCGGCTAGCTAACGAGCTAGTGGGTAACAGACGTCTCCGAAAACGTCGGAGCGCTTTTGAAAATATGTCGTGTCTTGATAAACTGAGCAGATATTTGAGGTTTACACAGCTACATTCTCGCCTGAAAATATGTTAAACGTTTATTTTGTGACCCAGAAAGAATAATAAGAGTAACATTAAAACTAACTAGCTGCCGCCATTGTTGGAAACTGAGCAGGGCTGCGCTATGAATTCTGGGACACAGTTTCTTCTTCTTCGGGGTTTAACGGCAGCTGGCATCCTTGTACATGCAGTGCTGCCATCTTCTGTTTCAGTCCGTTATTACACTCTTAAATCCTACTACGTATCCCTGCGTCTTTTGTGATCTTACAAAGCTTCAAATGACGCGTCTACTATTAAATTAGTCGTCGACGATTTTGATAGTCGACGTAATCGTGACTAGTTGACTAATCGTGGCAGCCCTACTGGCCAATACAACTTAAATAAATAAATAAATAAATGCAAAACACAAAAGTTCTAGTACAGCAAAGCCAATTTTTTTATATTCACGTGAAATGTGTTTCTAGGTAAGGCTAGCTCTAATCCAAGCTATTGATGCATTCACAATATTAATTTCAAAAAAATATAATGTAAAAAATAACTTCATGATAATCTACTCAATCAAAAAAAATATATATACAAGCAAACTTACATTTGAACTCATTATTCTCCAAGCCATGCTATGAGCTCAATATGACATAATAAAGTAAACTGTATTTGTTTTAAATAGATTTGAAGCGAGATGAACGACTAACCATTGTGTCCAACCCTTGGTGATCTGATCATGAGTCAATTCCACCATAACCTGATTAAAAAAAAAAACAAACAAAACCACAAAGTTTTCTTATACAGTCAAAATGATGCACTTCATAGAAATATGACACCAGAAGTAGAAAGAACAGCAATACTTGAACTTTTAGACAAAGTCTAACAAAATGAGGCTTCTCTCAAAACCAGCGAAATTTCCACTCTGATGGCTTCATTGTGTTAAAGAAATGCTTTTCAGTTACACATAAATACAGACAATGAATAAAAGATGTCTGCACCTTTCCAAGCAGGCCTTTGTGTTTGGAGAGCAGACCTCCACCGTTCTTCACGGCAACATCTAGAGTCCGCCTGTGGAGCTCCACGAGGGAAACGCTGAACTCAAACCTAAACAGGCAGATGGCACAGTGAATTTTTATGAGCTTTGCTCTGCTTATCAAATGGCTGAAAAAAAAAGTGAGAGGGGTGGACTCACGTCACATCGTAGACCGGGTTGAGGTTTTTCTTGACTGTTGGAGTTTTCCTTCGACCTGACCTCCGCTTGTCGGGAAGCAGGTAGAGCCGGACGTAAGGATCCGAGCCATGATCAGTGAAAGCTATGAGGTTTCTGAGGAAGTCAACAAAGGGTAAGAGTCAAAACACTAATGTGTCTGAGGAAGAAACGCCCCATTTTTTAAATTACCTGCAACTGTGAACAGCTACGATGAGTTTGTTTCTCTGGGAGCTGTGTCTGATCGTCAGCTGGATCTCCCCCAGGGGGAAATGACTGGGGCCTGAACCACTATGAAGACAGAAAATACATCAAACATGCTCACGATACCTGAGCTGTAAAGACCTCTTAGGTTTGTTGTTGCACACTATCAAAACACACTTATACACCAACCAAACAGCTGCCTTTGTTGTTCAACATGTCCTTAAATCATGATATAAGAAGATGTAAAAATATTAGGAACTATTGATAAAGACCGATAGATACTTGTGAAACTGCTCGAGTCTTTGCTGCAGCTCCTGAGCAGCGTAAGGGTTGGAGATGTCAGAAGCAATGCTGGGAGTTGGCTCCTTGCCACTGGCCAGGTACTGCTGGGAGCCCGAGATGGCCAGGTTTGAGGTGCTTCTCCCAGTCTCCGCCAAGCTCTTCCCTCCTCCACCTAGACTGCCATCCTGCCCAAAGTCCATGCTTCGCTGGGTCCTCACAGTCTCCTTAGCTTCTTTCTGCCTGTTCAGCATCTCCTTGGCTGACACGGAGGATGATCTGGGAATGTCTGAGGTAGAGGCGGGAGGCTTGGGCGATTCTGAGGAGATAGAGGGCCGTGGGGTCGAGTTGGAGGACTCGGATTTGCGGACCTGCACTGAGGACGGGGTGGAGTTTGAAGCTGTTGGAGTGCCCTTATCCAGACTCAACACCTGAAATCATTATCAGAATAATTATTTTCACAGTTTTGAATGGCATAAAGAACAAAAAACAAACCTAGGAAAAGGCATTTCTATATTTTTGTTTTGAGAAAGAGTTTCAGTTCTAGGAAAAAGTTAGTCAGTGGATCTTTATATCAGTTTACCTACAAATAAGATTTCAACACAGACGTGCGCTGTGGCATGTTTGGTTTCTGTAAACTTAATCGCAAAAGAAAAGCATCATATAGACTGTTTTCCACTCTGGAGAGACACCAGGTGGTTAACTAGTTTTAATATTAATGTTGTAAAAATGGGTAATGTTACTGCTGCCTTACAGTCTCAAATCTTCTGTTTAGTTAAGCAGTACTGTTAGCATTCACTTGAGAACTGCTGATAAGCTTTCCTAAACAGAGGCCTGTGCAGGCACTGCCTACTGTTCTGCAGAAACTGTGCTGAAATTCAAAATCCAAATCATTACTCATACATAGTTAAAATGATTCCTCAGACAATAACCCTTTATAAATAAGTGATGCAGAAGCAAGACATGTAATGTGAAAATACTCATTGAATTTGATTCACTGAATTACATAAGGTCCAGTTTGAATTTTTGATGTTTTATAGAAGCAATGCGATGCATCGTCATGGTAGTGGAGCAGTATGTACAAAGACTCTCCCCTAGCCTATCATCACATGCGTTTCTTCATCAGAATCTTTAGAAACCCAAATTCTCAAGTCACAGAGTGGGACCTGCATCGTCTCTGACGAGCTTTATGGCTTCAAAGAAAATTGGCCTGGATCATTTTAGATCTGAAAAAATCATCCTTAAGGAAAAAAAATCATTGCTCCTTTACCCGCAGAGCCATTTTGATCTTGAGGGTACAGCTCGGTCCAGAGTTCCTCAGAGGGAACCTCTGGTTCAACGTCATCTCCTCTGCCTCCAGCAGGCGAGTCAGGGGCAGTGTTAATGTCCCCAGTGAACAATCGTGCTTCTCATCCTTCACCTGAAATATTAAGTGTGATGAAGTTTTATTTTAAGGCATAATGTAAGTTACAGTTCATATATTCCATTTTATAAGCACTGTTTATAAAATCAGCTGAATGTCTTCATACCTCAACCTCCAACTCTTGGACTTTGGGATTGTGGATGAGGAAGGTGAAGGTTTCCTCCCACAACGGTTCATGAGTCTTATACTTGGTCTGGAAACAGACAGAAAGGAAGAGAAGAAGAAAGTATTGAGCCAAGATGGATCATACATTCAAAGTCAAGAAGCAAGTGTACAGGTACAGGGCTCACGTGCTGTGAACCAATCACAGCCTGAACGTAGATTTATTTACATTTATTAAAGCTTTGATTCAATTCATTTATCAGTCTTATGTACAAAAAATAGCTGCAATTTTCATAATTGGCATCTTGGAAATTAATAAATCAACCACAGTTAGCACAAATGTGGATTTTACGTGCTCTCACCTTACTCTCGTAGGACTTGTGTCCCACTCTGAACTGGACAAACGGGCTGGGATCACTGGTCACCTTCTTACCAGACTACAGCAGGACAAACAAACAAACAGTAATAATATTGGACTGGGTATGCTAGCATTATATATAACAAGAGTGAGTGTTTCTTTGGACTTCAGTTTGAAACGAAAGCAGTGACACTGTACTCCACTGATTAAATTAATTTCTATCTCACACAGTGTCATTTTGTGACTTTTCAAGAAAGGAATTAAAGAAAAAAAGGACATCAGGTAAAAGTGCCCAGAACCAGTTAGTGTAGAAACCACACCTGATCATTGTAAAGGAAAAGATTAGAGTCCAAAAAAATTTCAACTGTAGCTCAGACAACAACGCTGTTATTGACAGCACACGCTGTTAGAATCGGTTTTAGTCAACAAACACGATGAGAGGAGTTTGTTAATGAGTTTTAAAAACAGGAAACATGATCAGTTGTGAAGTTGCTCTGGATGCTACAGCAGCACTTCCTAATGCGAACATGACCTAATGAGTTTTAATACAACAATACAGATTTTTAGATGTTTGATGTGATTATTTAGTCTGCGAACAGCAATAAAAGTAACATTAAAATATTTACAAGAAGCATGTCTTTGCTGAAAATCCCCACAGACCTCTTTGCAAATGGCTTCAAACAGGAACTATTTCCTTCTGTCGAAAGTAGTTCCAGTGAAAGCTCTTAATAGTGGGTCTGTGAACCATCACAACAGACATGTTAGTCTCACTGTAAATATTTTAAATGCAATTCTTGGAGCTTGGTTGACCATTTCAAATAAACTCCTTGACTGTTTAAGGTTGCCACAACTTTCCCTAAAAGTTGTCTTGAGTGTCTAAATCAGTAATAGTATCCACAGAATTGGTCAAGGGTATCGCCACAAATCAGCTGTGACTTCTGACTTTTAGAAGAACTACAAAATAACTATCAGTAGCAAAACTTGTAGCAACGGAAAACTGAGAAACAAATTCAGACTACTCAGATCAGTATTTTAAGTTTTAGACTTTTTTCCCTGAATGTGCTTAACTGCTTCATATACTACATGGCCAAAAGTATGTGGACACCCTTTATCTTCAGAGTTTCAGCAGAAATCCCAGTAGAGCAGCTTTGCCCCATCTCCCTGTGCTCAGGTATCTTCCTGTTAAAAGGGAGTTTTTCCTTCCCGGTGTCACCAAGTGGTTGTTCATCTGATTACTGAGGTTTTATCTCCTAATACAAAGTGCCTTGAAGCAACTGTTGTGATATGGCGTGATTTAAATAGAAGTAAATCTACGTGCCAGCTTGCATCAGCTTATGGCTCAGCTGGTTTGCAATTCTCTCATGGTGAATTGTCATTATGCTGCTTCTGCAAGCCACTCTGTAACCCACCTAATCTCCAGCTTCGCCATTTCTTACATTTCAATGTCAAACTGTTGTGGGTGAGGGGATCTTGCTGCTCGTGTCCCTGACTTTATGGTTGCCAAATGTAGGGGCAGAAATGCCCAGAGGTTACAGAACAGAGCCACACGGCAAATAAACATGACCGTAGGTAATATAACGATGCTATTTTGACTAACGTGAGCCTTAAGCATTTGATATTTTAGACAGCGCTCTTTAACTTAATGGCAGCATTCATTTTTTCCACTTATTCAGCATAACATTGCCCCCAACCTTAAAGCTACATACATAAAAAAAAATGTTTAGAAATCCCCCAAATCAATGTCTGAAATCAAATTTATCAACATCTACAGTCGGAGAAACCATATCTGTAACTTTCCAAAACAGACACTCCAACATCCACTGGCAAGCTGTCAAGCTCTTTTGTTTATTTCACAACAATTAAGACACTTTTCTCAAACAAAACATTGGGAGTCCGCATACTTTTGGTCACATTGTGCATAAACGTTACTGTATTTCCTTTATATCATTTCCCCTCAGTGTCTGATCGGGATGGGTGTGCTTGGTTGCCGTGGCATTACCTTGATGGCCTTACTGACCGAGCCCTTCCTCAGCCCCGCTTGGTTGAACTCTAACGGATTGCGCTTTGATTTTCCCACAGGGACAAGGAAGGAGAGAGCAAACAACAGCACACACAGACACACACCACCAGGTTATTTGGGAAAAGAGGAGCATGCCGGGAGGAGGTGGAGGAAGGATTGGTGTCAGCACATCAACACCATCGGCATCACCAGATGTATCGGGATGCACCGCACAGTGACAAAGACAGAGAGACAACATGGATGATCACATGGTTAGTGTTATTCCCCAATTAAACCGTGACATGAGGTTAAAACTAGAGCTCAACCAACAGCAAATTCAGGCTGACATACAGCGATGAATGAAAACATTTAACTTTTTATTAACCGCGTTGATATAACATTACTTTTAGACACTATTAAATAGTTTGGATATTAAAAACTCACATCTTTTTCTGTTTTAATGAAATACTGAGGATTCTAAAAGATGTTTAGATCTACAGTTCATTTATTATGCCAAAATATCAGCCAAAACACATTGATTGGACTCTAGTGAAAATACCACAGCATTAGATCAGAGTCAGTGGATACAATGGACAAGAAAATACATGGGTGTCAGAGAAAAATGAAAGTCAGATGATTTGTGATATAGTAATGATTGGGGAACAAATATAAAGATTTCTAAATGGAACGAAAACAATGATATTAAGACCATGGACAGCAAACCCAATGAAAAGTGTTTCAGTGTTGAGCAAGAACAGAATGGAGTGAAATGGCAACAAAACAGAATGTAGCATCCTTGTTATTCAACTTTCAACTACATCAAAGACAGAAACCAATTCATTTAGACAGAAGAAGTATTGTTGGGGAAAAGGAAGGGTAGCTGTACATGCTACTGTAAGGCTGTCATCGAACATCATGTTGATGGCTCGTTTACGCTCAGGGTGGGCCTTCATGCGTCAGGTTTTGGGAATTAGTGAGAGACTTTAACAGCCCAACCATGGACAGAATAAATATATTACGCCCTGGGATGAGCTTGGGTTAGAAATATGAAGGTTCAGTAGGAATAAAATGGCTTTGATGTAACTATACAAAACCTCATCGTGTCATTGATCCAGCACAGAAAATGGGCTGAAAACCTCTAACTTGTTTTTACATCGTGGACTCGTGATGAGAAGTAAGAATTTTAAGGAATTCACAGATTTGTTGACCATCAAGGGGTGTGAGCTTATCTGGCATTTAAACTAACAAATATACACATGCTGATACCTTACTGGTCACTCTTATAAAACCTGGTTATTGTTGAGTTTTGTTTGTATGCAATAACAGTTAGATACTTGATATCAAGGACAGATAACCTATGATCATTGAAGTTTATCCTCTCAGATCTTTTATACCTCATTCTATAATTAACCATTTCTTCCAATGAGGTCCATTACTATCTATAAAAATTCGATAAAAGACGCCTCATGAATTCTAACAGGAGGTCATTGAGGTCAAGTCAATAGTTAGATGAATGAGATCATTCAGCTAAAGGCTACTCTGAGTGCGCCATCTTCAGATCTCCCCAAAACACTCAGGCCTCACCAAACGGACTGACCCAAAATAAAAATCGTTTACAGCCACACCTACACATTGTATTGATAAAAGATTGAATTCAGCAGGAACATATAAAAAAGAAGCTTCTCACATTTCACATTATCATTCCTTGAAAAGAGACACGTATGTCTACTATAAATTAAATGCCATCTTAGCATTCACCATTACACAGTCTGTGCATTACTTTAAAAATAATCACACTGGCTTCAGGTTTTTGTGGAGCTCTGGCCTGTGGTGTCAGAGTTGAAGTGAGTGGGCACATGGGAAGGGGAAAACCTGAACACAATGGGCTTAAACAGGAAGGATGGAGGGAAGCAATCCACAGAGAATTCACCCTCCCTAACCTAAAAATCTCACAATGGTCAAAATGCATGCCTTCCTCCTTACACACTTCAAAACAACTGAGATCAGTAACTTTGTCCCTGTTTTTTGGACTATATCTGTCTGTGAGCACTGAAATGAACTTAAATTTAAACTTTTGATGTCTGATGTGTTCGAGAAGACGACATCGAAATGGTTCAAACTATTTTCTGTTTTTTATGCTGTCTCATTGCAGAACACAGAGTAAGACTGAATAGCTTTTAACAGTATCCACAGAGCAGTATTGATTTGTTTACCCTTTTACAGTAAAACTCAATTGCTCTGATAAAATGGAATCTGTGTCGGCAGCCAAACAGAAAAACATCAGCATGGCTTACTTCTTAGGAGGAAATGAGCCGTTGAGACACTGAATTAGCTGCGGTGAAGAGAACATGAAACCTGATTAGTAGAAACAATGTACCACAAGTCTACTCATTCTGCGAGACCAATAATATCTTGTAATACACAATAATGGTGGAGGAAGGATGCTTTTGACAGGCCTTAAATGTAAACCATCATTGTGGTTTTGATCATCTTCCAGCCAAACCTTTTTCTCATGTTCCTCAGCTTTGGAATCAGTCAAACCAATCAACAACAATTTAACAAACAATAATTATATTAGGGAATCTAACCCAAGCACACGTAGGGATCCATGCTCATCAGGCAAACAAACAAGGAAGCTCTCTAATCATGCCATTCTCACACTGCAGGATGCAGAAAACTGCCAGCGGACTCACAAATAAGCTCCGATAGAGAGAAGCCGTGTTCTCGCAAAACACGAGGCCCGCCGCGCGCCTCTCTTTTAAGTAGCCAGAGCCCAAGTTCCCCTCGAAGACACTCTTCAGAGGGAAGAGGAGGTGAGGAAGCAAGAGGAAAAGCAGAGAAGAGGAGGCTGAAAAGAGGAAGGTCAGGTCTGTGCTACAGAAATCAGAAATTAACAGTTCTTAACAGAGTTAGCTTTTTACCACCTGTCACAAACAGCGATTGAGTTCACGTATGTTTCCACCGTACAGGGAATTTGAAATGGTATTCTCTGTGTAGGACGACAAAGTAAAACTACCACATTAAGGAAATATGCTGAATATGTTTAGAATATAAAATGTAGTTTATTTTTTTAATGGAGATCTTCAGTAATATTATAAACCATTCACCTCAAACTCTTTGCTGAGCTTTGGAGATGAAGTCAGTACTGAGCAGCACTTCTGCTCTTCTGACTTAAAGACAATTTTTCTCTTCCGAAGCAATTTTCAATCTTCAGCTTTTTACATGAACTTTTCAGAGCTTGATTTTTACTTGTATGCTTGCAAAAAATATGAAAAGCTTAAGGTTATTACAACAGATATTACTACAGAGAGAAGAACAAGAAAAAAGTTCAGAAAGCAGAAAAGCAAGAGGCCGAAGTGATACAGGCAAAATTAAACATAAAACTGATCTCAGAGACTGCAGAAAAAACAAAATCCCAGTGAAGAACTAAGAGCTCAGCAAACACTGCAAACACTGGTTCATTGAGCTTTAACACACTTAGATCAATGAACAGAGCAGCTATATCAACATAATCATCCTCATCTTTCAGCTCTATACATTTAGGATTTAATTTCTGTTTGTGTAAATTAACGCTGCTGCTGTTCACGAGTGCGACGTTCGGCCGGGTCGACTCACCGGAAGGTTTCTAGCCGAATCCAGGAAGACAATGAGCACCGCAGACGAGAGGCCGTCACTGGCTTGACTGCGATCTGCTCTGATGCTCGATAGCACCTGGGAGGAAAAACGCAAAGATAGGCTCAAGCAGAGTTAAAGTTCCAGCAAAGCAAGACAACATCTCACATAGCGAGTTTAAAAATGTAAATGGAGTGCTGGATTTAAGCTCCCTCTGGTGACTGTACCTGGTCCAGCCTTTCAGGGGTGGACAACAGAGACAGCCACTCCAGTTTGAGGTGTAACTTCCCTGTAGCCACATCTTCCAATGGAAACCACTGAAGTGAAGAAAAGTTGTTGTTATATTTCAGGAAGAGCAAAATTGTAATTACAGCAAATATCATCACTCATTTACTTTTTATTGAATTACTTAAAATGATGCAAGTTATAAAAATAATTCTTCATTAAAAAAATAGTGCAACTTAAATTCACTAGTTCAATCTATTTGTTTGACATCATTAAGTTTGATTGGCTATTGTGATGTCAGATAATGCAAAGCAAACAAAAACACAACAAATGACAACATATGCCTGAGCATCAGGGTCCTACTGAAACTTACAGAAACATAACATTATTACAAAGTGCAAAAGAAAAATCCACGAGTTTCTACTTGCATGTGCAGCAACAAGCAAACAGCATTAAAGTATAATGTGATAAGTGAATAAAATTGCTATTTGGATAATTAAACGACTGAAATGTTACTTTAAACCAGCAGCGTGCCAAAAGCATTGAATGCAGCACACACCTCATCGACCTTCTGTTCCTTCTGGAGCTCGGCCATGTCGATTGCAAGACTGGAAAAACAAGTTATGAAGAATTTAAATACAAATAAAATTTAAAATCGCAGTGTAATATCCTCAAATGTCTTATTTTGCCAAACACCCAGTCCTAAATAATAACAGCAATTCACATTTATCAAAGATTGTCTGGGTGTTTGGATTTTTTACAGGGAAAAAAATGAATTAGTTATAAATATAAGCTGCTGATGGAGTTTCCTTATTTTTGCCTTCTGTTGATTAAATTTTCACAGAGGGTTTCAGAATGAAGCTGACTCATCACAGCACACGACACACTGTGTTGTGACGCTGTGCAATAATAAAGTCTGGTTGGAAATGAAATTCAGACACGCAGCGCTGCTCTCATTAAACGCCACCAAGGATTCGGCTTGAAAGCTGCGATTGCTTTCAGAGGCCTCGTCCTTTGATGAAAACCTGTTACGAATCACATCAAACAGCAAACAGTAAAAATTAGTGAGAAAAACACTCATAAGATTTTTTTAAAGAAGTTTTCTTTAAATATGAATTGCGTGTTTCAATTTATAACGGCAGTCATCAACTTAATACTACAGTAAATAAAGCTGAAAATATCTAAACATTATGCTTTCTCCAAGCCAAGGTTGCATCCTCAAAAATAACAAATGGTAAACGGCCTGCATTTGTATAGCGCTTTACTCAGTCCCTAAGGACCCCAAAGCGCTTTATACTACATTCAGTCATTCACCCAGTCACACACACATTCACACACTGGCAATAGCAAGCTACATTGTAGCCACAGCTGCCCTGGGGTGCACTGACAGAGGCGAGGCTGCCGAACACTGGCGCCACCGGGCCCTCTGACCACCACGATCAGAGGACAAATATACTTAAAAAAAAAGAAGTTAGAAAAACAGAAAAAGCACCACACTTTTATTTATTTTTTTAGCCACTAAAGAAGAATTTGTTTTTGCATTTGACTTGATAGATGAATAATTATTTAACCATCACGTAATTAGAAAAGTAAAACACTAAGTTCAGGATGACAGCTGTCGTTTTAAAACAGTCTTCTGTGACTCAGCTAAAATCCAGCCTAAGAAGCAGCGTTACCTTCCCAGAAAGTCGTCCTGATCAGGGTCTTCATCAAACAGTTCAATCTCCATACTGCTCCCCGAGTGATCATACACCAAGGCCTGAAAACAAACTGCATTACAACATACTGCACACACAGTACACACACAAACAAACGAGAAGGCTGCAGACTGGATGGAAACACATTGACTTTGTACTGAGCAGGTCCACTGCTGGTGCCAGATCAAAACAAGACAACAGATTACATCCAATTAGATGAAGTTACTAATTTCTTACTGTCAGGAGAAACATTTATTCATCATTATTGCTCATTCACCTCTTCCACAAAGACAAAGGGAAGGGAACAGATAAATAAAATATGTTTCGGTGGCTCACAAATCAAACCAGATGAACATGATAAATATTTAAATCACATCCTAAAAAAACAAACTCATGGACAGATTTATCTTTGGTCTCTTTTTTGGACTTTTGATCAAAATATTAAAGCGCAGAACAAAAAAAAACCAACCCAACCCATCATTTAGTCTTAATTTTTAGTTTCTTTAAAATCTAAAAATTAAATATTAAATCTTGTCACTACATGTTATGTGTTTGTATATTTTAATGGTGCAGTTGGGGCCACATATGTAAAATAACATGTAAAATCCAGCGGAAACAGCTTTCTTAGCCAAAAATGTGCACCCATTATATGACCTTTATTAATTAAAAACTCAACTGAATCAGGAGATTGAAAAAACCTCCATATTAAATACTGTTATATGTTACAATAACCCTACAAAACCAAAAAGATATCAGACAATATTACACTCTAATCGTGTCACCAGTGACTCTGTGCAGCGTCTTTTGAAGCTTACCTCATAAACTTCGTTCCACTTTGGGTTTACGGTGTCGTGGATGACTTTGCTCTGAAAGAGATCCGTCCCAATCTTGATGACTCCGTACGGATCAGACTTCCCTTTGACCAGCCCTCCCAGGAACTTGTCCTTACGCAGCAGTTCCTGAGCCTCGATGAAGTGGATTCTCAGGATGCACTGAGGACACAGAAAGATTATTATCAGAGCTTCTGAGGGCATTGAGGAAATCATCTAAATTACAGATTTATTCAGCTGTTTAATTTATTTATAGTTTTTAACAGCTATAATTTACTTGGCTGCATTGTGTTACCTTGGGAATGGGAAAGCGCAGTCTAGCCATCTGGGCCTCTGACACTAGCGGGATGTCGATGCGGTTTGGCAGCACCAGGTAGCTGTAGATGATGTCCTGCAGTAGGTTGTCACATAACCCACTGACAGAGTGATGGATGGGGAGAGAAGGAGAGAGGGAAGATGACGAACAAATGTAAGAAATCATTAAAACTGATGTTATATTGTGTTAAAATATCTAGCTGTGCAAAGCGAGGCCCTGTGCTCAGGCATGCTTCCCTCTGGTTCCAGAAATGCATTTAGTGGCTGAAAAACAGATCTTTACCCATCCAGAATGGAAACGGCCAACAAGTATACTGAGACAGCAGTAAATGCCAGCTGTTGTTTGTGTACAGATTCAGTACTGTGGTATGTCTAAGTATATGTGACAGAGTCAGGTGACCATACAGTTTGTCACATATCTGAGCCACACCCATAAGAAGCACACGGCACATTGACTTATGAATAACATAAATTCTGAAGTAATCCTCAGATGCAAAGATGACAAAAAAGCTAACAAATAAATAGAAGACAAACAACCATCTTTCCTGTGCAGAAGCAAGCAGACAGAAAGGCTCTGCCTTCTGAATGAGCTGTAACTGCTTGGCAGGAACTATTTGTTTGGTGGCAACTACCTCCAGGTAAAACTGTTCTAAGACAGGAGTAATCAAGACACCGTTTCTGGAGGAATCATGTTCTTATTGAATTTCTGAATAGTAAAAGTTCAATCACCTCCTCTGTATTAAGCCAAAATGATCTCTATTTGACAGCAAACTAAATACTGTGTATGGATCATCCTTTGATATTTGACCTCTTTCCTCTAGGTGGCAGCAGCATCCTGTGTAAGGAACAGGCTGCTTTCAGAAGGGATGACTTAATCCTCTGGAGCAGCTGATTCTGGGTCAGCTTTACTCTGGGATTTCACATCAGCGCAAACTTGATTTTAGTGTCGACACGCTGATTCCTGAGCTGCTTGCTTAACTACATAACTGTCTCCAGATGAGATTAAGTGGTGCAATTCTGCTGCCAGGCCCATGCTTAAAGACTCAATGAAGTTTCAACACATCCCATCAACCCTATAAAAGGAGCTCGGTTTGGTAATAGACTGAACGTTGTGTGTGTGTGTTTGTGGGAATGTGTGGCATTAATGCTGCTATTCAGAAAGGAAGCAGCTAGGGGTGACCTCAGGTTTTCCTACTGTTTTAGGGCTAAATGCAAATACTCAGTGAGGAAATATGAGCGCCCTCACGCATAGGAAGAGGTGGGTGGGGCTATTGCAGGTCTGTAGCTCAATCACCACACACACACACACACACACACACTTTCTTTGAACTTGCTGAACAAGGATAGTTACATTTCACAGGGTGGAGTTATTTGGAAACCACAGTGTTTCTCTGCTGACAACAAACAGTAAACCACCAGCCAGCAGCAACATGCCAATGAAGGCGTAACAACAGAGCTAGCAGTGTGCTAACAGCAGGCAGGGCAGGGAGCTGTGGCTCTGATGAGGGTTTTAAATGAAGCAAACTTCAAGAACTTAAAAGTCAGTGGGAAAAAAACACTTTGGTGCAGACTGACATCCCAACAACAACAACAACAACTGGATGGACTTTTATAAAGACTGGGCTCTCCGAAGCACACTGTGATGCACTCTCACACTGTGATGCACTCTCACACTGTGATGCACTCTCACACTGTGTGACAAACGAATTGCTGCACCACTATCAAATCATCAAGAGCATAAAGGCTCCTAACAGCCCTTTATATACACTTTACTGTACACTTACGTTTAATAGCACAGTGATGTTAAAAGGCAACACCATCGGCCAAGAGCAAGAACCTGAAGGCCGAACTAAACAGAAGATGCTTTAAACGCTATCTAGCAAACACACCACAATGTTAGCGCGAGACAATTAGAGCTCAGGTCTTAGGACCTGGGCTGGACTCTGCTGTCTGTTTGTCTGCCAACACTACGTGGTTTTATATTTGTTGCCTTCACAAGTCAAAAAAGTCAAAATAACTCAGTTTTCGTAAAAGTGGTAGAAGCGCCACGAGAGCCTCGTGTAAGCCTGGTTAAATACTAACCTGAAGTGGTTAATAACCTGCATCACTGATCACTGTTATTAGTGTTAGCTTATTACATTAACCTCAGTCTGTCAGCTCACATTTGTACAAACATGAAGCATGTGCCTTTGCTTTCAGCTGAGCTCTCTTCACTGCTGCAAAAGGTAAAAGCACAAACCGCAGGAAGCTCACAGGCTGTAAAATTCATTAACATTAACCTTATTAACATTTAGGACGATTATTCTCTTGTAAAAAATACAAATTGGTAGTTAAAATAAGAAGTTTTGACAATTACTTTCATCTAAGGTTACACATATCTGTGAATTCAATGTCAGCTAAAGGCAAAAGAAACCAGAAAAAGTCAATACTGACAAAGTTTGTTGTTACATTTTGACTTTAAGGGGGAAATAAAATAAAAATCCTCTACTGCAGAGACACTTTTGACATAAAGTTTCATCACGTATCATCGACTTTGGCAGACGAGTTAAAGCAACAACTTGAAGGTCTTCTCTGAAGTTAAGTTATTGTAGGCATAAAAGACAAGCCCTAAAATGAAGCACATGTAGTGATAAAGATTTCAGTGTCTTTTTCTGCTGAACATCTATTTCACTCAACTAAGGGAACAAATTACCACACAGCTGGATCTGGCAAACACATTTGCTCCTTTTAAAATGGAATAAAAGACCTAAAGCTTAGAATCCAAAGACTTCTCTGTGTCCCTAAAGATGAAAAAAAGAATTCCTGTCTGGAAAATCTTCCCACAAATCCAACCAACATCCCATCTCTGTCTGTGGCAGGTCTCCTTTCATAATAACACAGCTAAAAATATCAACACTTAGAGGAAAATGAATGGTTATAATCCATTCTGTGATCCTGCTTTTAACGTAATAGTTTGAGCATCAGAGCCCGAGAGCCTGCTCGGGCTGCGTGATTCCGAGTGATCAGCATGTTTGAGCTTCCAAAACTGTAACGTGGTGAAACTCATCGAAAGTGAGATATTTTCTGATTTAAAATTAAGTGATCCTAGTTCAGCCAGACTTTGATGTTGTGTCTGTTTTCAGCTCATACTTCCAGGCAGCTGGGAAAAGAGAAATCATGAATCTTGAATGAATACTAAATAAAAGATTATGTGTTATAAGACTTTTTATTTCCCATAAAAAAGCAGTTTGCTTTGAACTGCCCAAATTACACTTCTAATTTGTGTCTTTTCCCCCCACAGTTTTGCAAAATGAGAGTTTTCACAGCTATTTTAATAAACAATCCAACTTTAAAGGAGCTAATAGCTGACCCTGTAAGTCAATCAGGGTCTGATTTCTCCTGTTTTTGTGTTAAACACTAATAGTTTGCAGTTGCTGCAGCTGGAAGCAAGCTGAAATCTTTGCGTCATGTCCAGGTCAATTAATATTTCCATGAGCTCAGCAGAATAAGGAAAATATTCTTGAACGGAAACCAAAAAGGAAAACAAGTCTTCTCACAAAACACAGCAGTGAAAAGCAACTGAGTTTTATTAAAGGTGGGTAAGCCGTCTCTCTGCCTCTCACTACATTCTTACAGATTAGATGCTCTCGGCTCCCACAGCATCCAACTTGAACTCACGGACTCTTAAATCATCTCAAATAACGTGCCCAGCGATTCTCACAATATGTCATAATAATGCACATCTGGTTTTTATGTTGGACGAGGAATTAAAGTTTACACGGCATTAAAACAGGAATGAAACATTTATCATGCTCAACAACTTCCGCGGCAGCATGTGAGCTACACAAAACACTCTGGAATCATGGTAGGTGACAACGCCCCCACCAGGAAGAGAACGGTAGGTGCGTGTTTGCGTGCTTGTGCATGAGAGACAGAATAATTCCAGTATAACACAGTTTATGTGAAACAAATAGCCTCAAACATCCAGTGACACTATTACGATGCCTCAGTGGGACAGCAGTCATTCCTCTGTGATTCATCACTGCGTGTGACAGTCATTGCTTTTGAAAAAATTCAATCAGAAGACCAGACTTCTCTATTTGACTTTAGCCGTCTTGCTCTCCCATAACAAACCCTTCCCTGCAGTGTGGGCATGCCAGTCTCTCCAGTTTGTTGAAACTAAACTGAACTGAACTTAAAGAATGTCTCCTGCTTTCGTAATGCAAATAACTGTCAATCCAGCCTGTAACAATGCATGACACCCTCATAAATCACACAGCAGATTTTATTTATAAATAATTATCCGCAGGTACTTACTTGACACCAGGAATGTCCAACATATTTGTGAGCCCAGTCCAATTGATGTCCAGCAACTGAAAAACAGACAAATACTACAATTTAGATTTATTAAAAAGAAAATTAGAAGAAGATGAGAAAACAAAGCAAAAGGCCATTTGGTGTTTTCAAAACCTCAATGCTTCCTGATGAAAATGTGACGACAGAGAAAGATAGAACATGTTTAGACTGGATTTTTGAAGGTTTCAGAGTTCGGCAAGAATTTTCAGGAAATATGATTAAAAATTCCCTCTGCACTCACGCTTTATAGTGCTTAAAAAAAGCTTTTTGTGCCATAATAAATGTTAACATTTTAATAAAAATTCAAAAATGTGAATGAGTCAATACCCAAATATAATCTCAGCAAAACCACAGATTTATTCTCTTTTCTCCAAATAATAAACCTGACAATTTTCAACTATATGACAGTTCTTAACGGTATACTTTTATTTTTCATTTCATACAGATGTTGAAGCCAAATGTTGAAATCATGTGCTTCCACAGTGCAGTAGATAACTCGCTGGAGAAACATATCCCCTTAGGGGGGTCAGATCAGGACGGGCATCTGGTGTAAAACTGCCAAATCAAATGTGTGACAAGGGAGCAGCCCGAAGCAGCTCGAAGTAGATGCTGAAACAATAAAGAGTCTCTCTGAGATCTTCTCCTGCATATTAACAGCTCCTCACTGAGTCAAGACAAAGTCGGGAACGGCCAAGAGCCGAGCTCTAAATTCAGTCGATATAATCGATACAGATGCTTCCCGTGTGAACGCACACAGCACTGACTGCAGGCATTACTTTATGCTAACAAATAATTAGCTGCAAGACATTAAATCTACATTATAAGAGCTAATAAAAGAGATCCAATGTCATCATAACATTTGACAAACAGCGAACTTCCTCTTACTCATTACCACAAAACAAACAGTCAAGCTGTTTTAATTCCCTGTGTTTCTGCTTTTTAGCTATTTCCAACAGTCAGGAAAGAACAATAAATAAATTGTGTAGTAAAATGTCACTTGCTGTAAATGTCTCTGGAACATGTTGCACTTTTTGAATGTGTATTACTGCTAATGTCACAGTTACCAGTCATTTCTATCTAGAAAATGATACGAACACAGATAGCATCTGGACAACAGGAGGTTTAAGCAGTGTGTTTAAATTTAGACAAGATCATATATCAGCTGTTAGCCTAACATGGTGTTTGTATACTAGCATGTGTATGCTAGCATGTGTGTGTGTTTTTCTATGATGGGGGATAAAAATGTATGAAAGCTTCAGATGAATCAGACTAACTGTACAGAACAGTAATCACATTATTTACACTATGAAACTTTCTTATCTTACTCAAGATAATCTGGTAAGTATGAGCCGGTCAGCTGCACAGAAACAACAGAGCCAATAATGCAAACAGAAACTTTATTGAAGGCACTGCTATTTAATGTGTTTTTATGACACAGCAGGTTGCCAGCATGCTCCCGTGATGAAACCCAACATGCAAGCGGCAACATGTTCCCGTCGTACAGCAACTGATTCCACAAGAGAGTCACAAAGGGCGTTAGCCAGGACTCTCATACTCAGAAAGAGAGCTCAACCTGGATTTCTAACCCAGTTATGAGGCTTTTGTACTGGAACTTTAACTGGGTTTCTTGAATAACCAGATAACAAGGAGAAGTAATTAACCACTTTGATTCTAACCCCACATTCCTGACACGCCCAAGTAAAGTAGTATGAAGCCAGTGGTAGTACTTGTGTGTCTACACTCACTCGCCTGCTTATTCATGTAATGATCTAATCCTCAAATCATGCAGCAGGTCATACAAGTCAGCGTTAGTCAGAAAGATTGAAATAAATCTGTTGCTATGTTATGATGGTTGGTTTGAGTTGAGGGTGTCAAGATATAATTACTAATGAAAACCTCGATAAAAAGGAAAAGGTCCTCACACTGCAACATCAGACGTCAAGATGGATGGAAGAAAAGAGCAGAAGATACGTTGGCGTTTAACCCGTCATCCAAGAAAATACATCTAAGGCTGCAGCGAGCACAGGCTTACCACAACTGGACAGCCCAAGACTCGACAGGTAGAGGTGGAGCAGCTGTGATGGAAATACTTGATGGCACACTTTGGTCTCTTTAATACCAAATAATGATTTGGATGCGATACCCTACCAAAAAATTTATGCCAACACTGTGAATCTCATTAAGGCCAAAATTGACTCCTGTTGTTTGCCGTCTACCACCAGGAGGACTCTGATCCAACCATCATGAAAAAAAAATACAAACAGTAAATGAATCCATGAATTTACAACTGCTGTGCTTTAAAATGTATCTGTGTAGCACTTTCAATTAAAATGGAATAAGCAGATAAAATGACATAAAGGAGACCTGAACAGGTGGATCATGAGTTTCTTCTTAAAGGTATCAACAGTGTCTGAAGAAGTCCGACAGATGCAAGTTCAACAACTCGGACCCACAACCTCCAAAGCAAAACTCTTTTAGTTCTTAGTCTGGACCTGGGTACCACAAACAAACACTGATCAGCTGACCTCAGAGACCTAGCAGTTACAAAATCCCATCGCACACATGGAACTGAATCCAGGCACATCATTTGGAAACCACTGATCTAGAAACCTGATTTTTCAGAGAGTAACAAGAACCAGTCTCTGTCCTCAGTTTTTCGGGACGACAATCAGCTCACTGATAGTTAGTGTTCACTATCACACGACTGCACTGCATTGCACAGCTCGCAGGACAATGCTTGCTCAGAGTCTTGTTAGGAAATCATTACATGCTACTTTTAACAAAAGCAATAATATGTTAGTGTCAGAGAAGAGTGCGTCTGCAGGAGTGGGTCAGTATCTCTGAGATAAGGAAACTGTGAAGACGATTATAAAAGAGGATTCAAATGTGAAATGTTGGCTAACATCATTACATCAGAAGCAGACTGAGTAGCAATGAGGGAAAACTGACGTGAGAAACTGGCAAAGTTCTAGCACAGAGTAAGATATATGTACATATAACAGGAAATGAGTCATAATAAAAGCAACAAAACTACGCTTTACAAACGTAAAACTGATTTAAACAATAAATGCATAAAAATCACAAATTATACACATAATAAGATTTCAAAGGTGTGCGTCTTTTCTTCTTTTGAGAGTCATTACCATAAGAGACAAATGATTAACAGCAACGCATGTCTTTCTGTGGCCTAGTTAGCTCTATGTAGATCATGGTGGACCACAACAATGCTCTGCCAGGCTGGCACAGGAAGAGCATCGAAGCAGCTGGGGGATTTCAAAGAACACATTAGAAATGAATGAAATCACAAAAAAAGAGCAAAAGATTCAGTAGTGTTTTTTATTTTATTTTGAAAAGCAAAGTATAAACACAGCCTGCAAACATGCAAAACTGCTCTCTGCACTGGCTGAGGAGGTTATTTCATTAGAATTCATTTTCACACCACAACTGATTTGAGTGTCATTCAACTGCTATTTGTGGGTTTCTAAGCAGGCATCAGGCTGTAGGTTTCACTCTGAGTGAAACCTGCTGCGTAGTGTAGGTGTAAGGTTACTCGTTTATCGTTTTTATGAATGCACAAAATCTGGACTGGATACTGAAATGCTTTCATTCGTTTCTGCGCGTCTGCAGTTTAAAGGTGTTGCATGCTTGCTGTGCTATCCGTGTGTTTAGCGTGTTTGCAGAAATTTATGTTGACTACAGTCGATTCCCATTGGCTTCTCCCTTCATCTCTCTCTCTCTCTTTTCTTTGCTATTTTGGCCTCGACACCCGTCGGACAGGTTGTTTTGCATTAATATCATCGGTTGCCATAGACTCAATAAAAAGTATCTTCATTACATCGGCCTCCTTTCTGCTCCACTCCACATGAACAGTGGAGTTTCTCTATGAGTGAAACTGAAAATAGAGAAAAAGAAACTTGTGCTACCATAAATGTCAGCAATGCAGAGACTCACACCAACATAAAATAAATTTTAAAAAATTGTTTTTATTTATATAGCACCTTTCTAGACAGAGTCATAAAGTGATGAACATAAGATAACAAATAATAAAAGGTAAAACAGACAATACAAAACAGGCACAAATCTTATGAAAAACAGTTTTAAAAAGGTGAGTTTTGAGTTGTTTTTTTAAAAACAGCTACTGAGTCCACAGTTCTTAATGTTTGGGGGAGAGAGTTCCACAGCCTTGGGGCCACAGTGGCAAAAGCTCTGTCACCCTTAGTTCTCATCTTAGTCTGTTTTATAGCAAGTAAGCCCTGATCAGATGACCTCAGGGACCTGCTAGGGACATAGGGCTGTAGCAGATCAGAGACGTAGGCTGGTGCCAGTCCATGCAAGGCTCTAAATGTCAAGACCAGGAACTTAAAATGGACTCTAAATTCAACAGGAAGCCAGTGTAGCTGAGATAGCAATGATGTCACATGTGAACACTTAGAAGATTTTGTCAACAGCCTAGCTGCAGCGTTTTGCACAACCCGCAGACGATCCAGAGAACCTTTGCTTAGACGCATAAACAAAGAGTTACAATAGTCCAAGCGTGAGGAAATAAATGCATGTATAGCAATCTCCAGTTCAGAGATAAAACAGGGCTTAACTTAGCCACATTCCTTAAATGATAAAAACAAGACCGAACCAGAGAATTCACGTGCCCATCCAATGTAAGAGTCGAGTCACAAGTGACACCTAAATCCCTGATAGAGGATTTAACATACATTGGTGATGTAGACATGAGAAGAACCACTCTAAGGCAGTTCCAGATACACCAACCCAATGTTTAAGACTTTCAAGGAGGATGTGGTGGAAACAGTGTCAAAAGCCAATGTGAGGTCCAACATAAGTAGGACAGAGAAAAAAAAATTTGCACAAATAATTCAAGTGAATTCAAATTATATGTTTTCTTTATTGCATTTATCATGTTCCAGTTGTTTTTTGTTCACTGCTAATAAACACACATTCAGTAAATATAGTTGTTGAAAGCATTTCTGTGTTTACTTTTCATTTTAAACAAGTTAAATCTGATTACAGATGACCTAATCTCCACTCTGGGTACACCCTGCACAGGTCAGATTGGGCAGGTGGAACGAATTTATGGATGGATGATTACAGACAGACACAGCACTACAGAGACATGAAATATTCCCCTCCTCTTCTTTAAAATGAGAAATACAGCTTATTGTTCTGACACTGGTTTCGGATCAGATACTTTATGTTGACAAACACCCACAACCACGGTATCAGCTTCGGACTGAAAAAGTAAACGTTTCTTCAGGTTTCTTCAGTGAGGTGTTTGTGTGAAGTGTGAGAAAGAGCTGCCCTTACGTTCATCTGATCGTAAGATGGTGTCTTACTAACCACAACTTACTGTGTGGACGCTGCTAAGCTGTTATTTCGGGTATAGAAAAAAAGAAGATGAAGAATACAGCGTCACTCAGTTTCAGGCGGTATCACTCACTACTAAGGTTGGGCGATTGGACGAATATATCCACTATTGACAATTGTTTTAAAGGGTGATTTATTTATTTATTTGCCCATGAGTAAGTTTGCTAATAATGTTGGTTGAAGCTAAGAGAAGCAATCAATGGAAAAAATTAATAGTGCTGTTTTAATGGCACCTTCTTCCAGCTGCGAACCAATGCACCCTCCTCATACTGCACCCAAATGCAGCAGCAATACATGCACTCAAACTCATAACAGAAAGAAAGGCAGTTCAGAAAAAAACAAAAACATTTTATTTAAATACAAAAACCACAATGGTGGGGAGGGAAACAAAGAGAAACTGGTTTCCTTTTTCCACTACAACCGTGTTTACAGGCTGTTCCAGTGTTTCTGTGTCTTACACACTCGACCAAACAACAAATACAAAATTAAACAAAAAGTAAGTTAAAAATCAAAATGTCTCTTCCAGCGAACATAAAAGAAATAATGCTGAGTCTTTTTTGCAATTTGGCGTATCTCAATTAGATAAATAAAGAATCCAAAAGTAGCTATTTTAATACTGAAACAAACAAAAAAGAAGGTAAAATATTCCCTTCAAACAAAACGTTTAAATTCTAAACATGCAAATCCGTCCGTGCATGACTGCATTGCTCCGCCCATCAAAAAGTCTGCGCCTGAGCTAAAATACCGCCTATCCTCGGTTATTGGACCATTGATGAAATTTTTACACGTCGCCCACTACCCACACTTTATAGCACATTTACATTCTCTTAGCAGAGAAACACATCAGCGATTTATCCTTGTGCTCAACAGAGCCGAGTACTGTAAATCTGATTCATTCAAAGTAAAAACGTCTGCTGGCTGCTGTAGAAGCAAACGGTTCATAGCAGATAAATAGAAATACTGCCGCGTATCATGATTTATGACTTCACCGAAACCACCACAATCTTTTGTCCTGTTATGTCAGGACAGCCAAAGTCAGGGTGGCTGTTATTTAAAACTGCTGTGTCAAAGCGCTGCGTCACTCGAGGACCTGTTTGGATGGTTTGACCGATCTACATGTGTAAAACATGTAAAACCAGCCTTAGAGTTACGCTGGACAGGTCTTTGGACAGCATGTGGCTCAGGCAAAAACATCACTTAAATATAACTGTAGCCGTCAAACGCACTCCCACTCCTGTTCTCACCATATTCAGATGTGACGGATGACCTTTTTTGGCTTAATTTACCGATGCTGACCGACGTCCATATCCTACAATAGTACATTTTTACATTTTAAAGTTTACAACTTCTCTACACTTTCTTTGTCGTTTGGTTGGGTTTAGGCATTCAGTAATGTTGCTGTAGCTACTATGAAGTGCATGCTAAATGATATGATACAGTTACTGTATTCGTTGTTACAGTTACTGAAATGTCTGCTGCACTTTTAAGCTGGCGAGCACTTCCTGGAAGTTTTACATTTATGTTTCATTGCAATAAAAGAAAAATAATTTTATACAAAGAAAATTGATCAATTCTGTTAATAACCTTCCCTTGGAAGCCAATTTCAATCAAGTTATATTAAAATATGTTTTCTGTTATAAAACAATTACTTTATACAACTGCAGTTAACCTGCTCACAATGTCAGAAGCTAAATCAGCGACAATACTAATAAAGTCTGCTTTATTATTTGAACATTGATGATGTTTTGGATGTTTCTATTATGTATATATATTGACCTGATAATACAACACTGGATAAAAGTGGTGCACCGACTAATGCACAAACCCTGCCCTGTGCAGCGTCGTGCGATGAATACAAACTTTTAAACCGACACGAAGCCTCAAACTTGCCCCTGATGAAATCAAAAGCACGAGACACACCAGAATAAACCAAAACAAAGAGGTGGCTGGTGGTTGATACTAACTGACACCAATGCTCAGTTTCCTGATTAGCCGCATTGTCA
Organism: Perissodus microlepis; assembly: GCF_051167445.1. Lineage (NCBI taxonomy): Eukaryota > Metazoa > Chordata > Actinopteri > Cichliformes > Cichlidae > Perissodus > Perissodus microlepis. The sequence goes on from NC_140478.1 coordinate 29,309,834, forward strand.
GAACACAGCTGTCACGCCTGGAGCTAAGCAACCTGTCACAACGCAACTGTGGCACACAGGGAGGAACGGGAAGGAGAAACAACAACAGTGAAGAAATATCAGCAACGTCACGCTCGGTGTGACGAGTTGGTTTATTTGTGGCAGTACAGCAGCAGGTAACCGTCAGTGTGAGGGTTGTTATCGACCAGGTGTAATGATAACACCACAATATACCATCTATAGCTGTGGAAGCAATGCTGCTAGCCTGAGTCTGGAAGCACAACTGAGAGACATTTTTAACAAGCCAAGAAAGTTCTTTGCTGCTACTACCATCACTCAGCGCTTTAACTAACGATTCCAGGAAATACATATTAATTAAAGGTATTTATTGCAATTTTCTGATTCGCAACAAAGCAACAGAAATCTACCCTATGACACGAGGCACCGGCCAATCACGGGCCTTTATTAGATGTCTTTCAAATGTAGACAAATCTGTCAGAATCTGTGAAGATTTATTTATAAAATCTGCCATTAATATGAACTTACTTAATATTTTGCTATATCAAAAAACAGGATTATGTAAAAAAAAAAAAACTCCCGGGCTGCCTCACTTTTAGTTCCGGTCAAAATTACATTACATGCGCAGACGCAAACCCGTGCTTCAGGTGAGCGGTGCCTGAGACAGAGAGAGAAGAGAAAACCTGCACAGTGGACGGGATTTTCAGATTCTCTCATTATTTCTTTCGTATTTTCATTGTTAATGATTATTACAGGTGGGAAATATTTCCTCCTAAATTTTAACTATTGGTGAAACTTGAAACCCGCCACACGCTGGAGGAAACCATTTTTCTACTGTCAACATCTGCTAATCAAAGCAGCATGCATATAGCTAATCCAGCTCAGCCAAAGAGGCGCGATTAACACTTGTATCCGGTCACAGAGTTACAATCATGCAACTCTCATCACAGGTAGCTGCGTGTTTTATCTGCAGAGTCACACAGCAGAAGGCAGATGTAGAAAAACAATAGTTCTGACATAGAACAGCTTATTTGAATAGTCAGGTCACTATTTCTTGGAAAGAGACACAGCTGTTGAGGTTTTGTTTGTTTTTTTTCCCCTCTTTAAACACAATTGTTGCACCAGATTGGTGAATGTCATCAAGCTCCATGATCATCAAAAGAAGGCAGGCGTCATCTCTGGAACTGGGCAATTTATAGCAAAATAATAAACGAGGATAAACGACACTACAGAGCAGAGGACAAATTTGGCGAGTGATCTGTTAGTTTGACTTACAAAACTGCACTGTGTAAATTCACACGTTACATATTACTGCACTCATTACATCCGGAAGTACAATACAACTCAATCAGGAAGGATTTTTAAAACATCCTGAAAAGGAAAATGATTAAAATACCTTAAGAGGTGAAAAGCTTCCTGACAGACAGGATCTGACCTTATATGCTTGAAGTGAACACTGCGTATCAGTGTTTGGCTCCTTGCCCTAGGACATCTCTATAGTAAATTATTAGAAAAACCAGTTTCTAAGTTGAAGTCCTACAAATACATTTTACAAGAGACGCTGATGTCACAATGTCATAATAAATGTGTCAGCAGTCGCTCCTTTTTTGTTAGTTCCTTTGTGGGACCCTGTCAGGGCACTTCACACATATGCAGATGACATAAATGATCTGACAGACTTGAACAGTCTTATTCCAATTCTGCACAAAAACATCTATGAAAATCAAGAATTTGATTTCATTTTCTGGCCTCATCTGAAAATCTTTAATGTTTGATGTATGTTCCATGTCAGCAAAGATCTGCCTGAGCTCTCCACACCTTGTTTGACAGCAGAGAGAGATAAAATCACTTGTAACCGCCCTGACTTCTTCCTGGTTCACGTCTGAACCACAAGCTTCAGCGTTTAGTTCAAAACTCCACAAAAGCCTCCTCCTACTAATTTCAGACTAAAGATGTATGTTTATTGAGACAGGGGCAATTTCACATTTCTATTTGAAGATTATGATAGCAAATATTTTTCCTCTGAGTGCCACCATCAAAGACAATCTAGAAGAGGGACCGTGTTGAAGCACAGGAAGGAAGGCAGCAGTCAAAGAGAAGGAATGCACTGATAAAGGAGGGCTTGAGTTAGGCTGCCTTCAAGAAGACTGAAGAGAAAAGCGCTGTGGTAGGTGGCAGAGTACACAGTACCAGCAGGACCACCATCAGGCAAAGAAAACCAATAAGATCTCAGTGATAACAGCTGGTGCTGGTATGCTAGAATTCTGCAAGTTATTAGCTCAAAGTTTGAAAAACGTGTGTGTGTGTTTTCATGTAAAAAGCTTGATGTTCCCCTTGTTTGCAATGCAGATCAAGGCGCAACGAAAACAAAGCATTTTGGGACTCGTTAATGTAAAAATCCAACCAGGAAACATAATGGAAACAACAAGACGTGAAAGTATTTCAGAGGCTGCCAAAAGTTAAAGTACTCACAGGTTTCTTGAGGAAAAAGACAGAAAGGGCTCCGATCAGAGGGATGTCCCCCAGCAGCGGCTCCATCACCACTCTCATCACTCCATGAAGCTGAACAGAGAAGAAAGAAAGAAACATCACAAATGAGTCTTTTGTTTTTTAGCCTGTGATGACCCCCAGGTTCAGGTTACGTCGATGAGCCCTAAAAACTTGATTCTGTTGATCTGACGTAACGTTCTCAGTGGGACAAACGTTTCATCTCTGATCCAAGTGACTTGCTTTCTGTTTGCGTTCACAGACAAGTTTACCCAAATTATTGCTTCTGGTCATTCACAGCCTGCAGGACCATCTAATCCTTAATTCTATTTTTTTCTTCCCCTCAATTACCTGTTAAGCCTCAGAATCCAGGTCAGAGGAAAAACAAGAGTAAGACAGGGGACTGTTTTGTTTCATCTTTAAGTTTGATTGCTTCCCCGTAACAAATCCAGCAGGGTTACAGCCGTCACAGCATATTATTGGCTACTGAGAGATAACAGACTCATTTTAGAGATCTACAAAGTCCAGCTTAGGTGAATGGATGGGTGGGATAATAAGTCACAGGATTGTCAGTCAGGAGACGGTCTTTCTTCTCCTGTTTGTGTTTTGCATTCAATTTGACTTTTTTTCCCCACTCACAGCCCGCAATCCATCACAGGTTACTGTAATGTTTAAAGTAGAGAGAAAGTGATGTTTTCTTGTTACCGTTTTGCTGCATTACAAGAAATAATGACCAAAATCCACCAGCAACAATGAATATTGTGTGAGGACCCATTAGTCTGAGTAGAATCTGATCAATACTGCGGTAAAAATGCACAGTGAACACAAATTGGGCAACAACCTATTATGAGACAAATTTGATTAAATTCTGACAATTCTTGTTGAACGAGCAGCGATTATTTCAGACTGTGAGTCAAAAATCTGTAAAATACTAAGGAATAATGTCTCTATATAGTTTTTTTAATCATATATACAGAGTCTATTCAGATTTCTGTTGTGTTCATCCGCGAGGCGTGGGTGGTGGTTGGGTGTATGTAATGTTATCCACACAGAACAGTGGAACAGCAGCTCAAAATACACGGTGGGTGAAAGAGGGGAAAAGAACCAGCGAGTTTATTTCCCTGCAAGAACACAAAATATAACTAGATAGGCTGCACTAACAGACTCACATATACTGTAATCATTAAGCCTACTGTAATCCTAATTTTGAGGCGCTGAGAATGAAGAAAGAGTCTGCAACACAAACTTCACAGTTAAGTGAATGTTTCTTTATTTTGGATGCAGGTTTCTCAGAGGCTGCAGTGACTCAAACCTCAGACATGCAGACTGGCCGTCTGTAGCACCAAATTTGGTTGTAGCTTGCTGTGAGTAATCAAATACCAGCATTTTGCACATCGAAACGGGCGTGCAGCGGAAAGACTGCAGATAGCCTCTTGTTTATACCACTTTCCGTCCTGCAGCTCATTTCTCCCTGAAGGAGGATGCTTTAGAAGTCATGTGCAGCTGATAATGCTCCATCAGAGGCCCGCTGGGAGGAAGAAGATACCTTTTTAAATAAAAGATGTGACAGCAAAAAAGAAAAGAAAAAAAAAGTCGACAGCCAGCGAGTGGAGGAGAGTACACCCGAATGACTCACGAAGCATGATAAGCTCCCAGTTCACATCTTCTCCATTTAAACTACTTATATCTTCAGCAGCCTATGAAATGCTGACACACCGTCGGGGACTGAAGCTCTACAATCTGAGCCAAACACAAAAGGAAAACATCGACTGGGCTTTGTACACGTAGCCATTTCTCTCTGTAAATCTTTGGGTCTTCTCTCCCACTCTGATCTCTGGTCAGCAAATATGGTCTGATCCTGTGCCAACAGCTGAGTGGATAAGGTCTCGTTATCAGTCCTGTGTAAACACATGATGCAATTAACTTTCTCCGCAGAGGTCAGTACTTAATGTAGAAGTCACCGCTGGGGTACAGTGTGTGTTTAAGTTTTTCATTCATTTGTTTTTTTTAGAAACTGTTACTACTTCTGCTACCACTAGGACTATTTCAAGGATCATACTTGAATAACAACTTTATGTCCGTTAAATCAGCCACATTATTTATTAGGGAGAATTTCCAGACATTCATTTGTTCCTGGCACCTAAAATTTACTATGTAAAAAAAAAAATATTCTAAGGCTCTGAGACTCCAGAAATCCACAGTGAGAACCATTAACCACAAATGGACAAAACATGGAACAGTGGTGAACCTTCCCAGGAACGGCCATCCGCCCAAAGTTACTGGATGAGTCGTCACTGGACTCCAGGGGAACGGTGATGACTCATGCAGGAGGTCTTAATAAAATAAATAACATGACTGATTTCTTGTCTCAGTTTTTGCACTTTCAGTTTTCAGACTATTGAATTAATGGACTTGTAGTTTGGGGTACAGCAGTGTGGAGGTTAGCACTGTCACCTTACACCACGGAGGTTTAAATCCACCAGCCTTTCTTTGTGGAATTTGCACGTTCTCCCCGTGTCCGCATGAGTTCGCTCTGGGTATTCTGGCATTCTTTTCACAGTCCAAAGACACGCATGTTAGGGTCACTGGTTATAGTAAACAGGCTGTAGGTGTGACTGTTTGTTGATCATCTACACTGGTTATCTATACTCCTACTGGGCCCTGAACTGGAAAAGCAGAAGATGGAGGGACTCGTTGTTTGTAGCAGAAAGTGTTGTGACAACGGACTTTGTATTTTTCATGTCTTTATATGGGATAAATAGGCATAAAACTACTGACCTTAACATGTTGCATCTATCTTGGATTCGTACCTGTATACTTTTGATTCCAGCCCTGCAGTAGTACTTTTTGATGTCCACGTCAATTTCTGTATTCCCGACAAAACTGAAAAGAAGGCCAAGAAGAACATAGAAGGGGATTCATGTGTTTATTCATATAAAAAGATAAAAAAAAAAAGAATAAAAATAAAAACTCATCATGCATTTATTCAGATTTTAAAGGGCAAGTTTACACACAAACTGATGAGAGTGCTGTACATCCACCATCCAAATCTGTTTGACTAATTTGACGGTGACTTAATCTACATTTAATGTGTTAGTGAGCATTTCTGCATGGGCTCAAAAAACGAGTGCGTGGAAATGTTCCTTTCTATTTGGAAAAAACAATCAGGTAATACAACTGACAATTATTACCAATTATGATCCTGAGAAAAAGGAAGCGCACAAAATGAGCACTTTAATAAACATTTACTGAAGTAACGAGTTTTCTCTGTGTGAAAACAAACTAAACTACTTGAGTTTAAAAACTCATCAACTGATTCTGATCAAATTAAACAAACTATAGGTTTTAAACGACAGCCTGACGCTAAGATTTGTACATAAGAAGTCATAATTTGAAAGAAACAAGTGCAATTAAGATTACATCACTGGCCAAGTCAAGTGAATTCAACAATGAATGAATCTGAGCGGTCTACCTGATCTGCAGGTCCATGATAACCTGCCTCTTGTCCACATTTTCTGTGTAAACTTTCACTCCATTCACTCTCAGCGGCTGCAGAAAAAAAACAGAGGACATGCAGTAAAAGCTTTATTTAATGTTTACTAGCTCTGCATAATTCTACGTGTGAGGTAAATCTGGGTGCGTGGCGAAGAAACTTTCCAGTTCTGATTAAATCAGTTCATGCGAGTCAATAAATGAGTCACAAATAGAAACATGCGATAAAAGATCTGAACACGTACACTCTGACAGATGGTGCTGCCTAAAACGTCCATGACACTAATTCTCCAGGATTTCCCACAAAGTTAACATCTAAAAATAAAAAGTGTTATTCTACAGGCAATAAAAGCCTATAAAACAAAGTACTAGCTGGTGTATTAGTACGAATAACCCAAATTGCAGAAGTGTCCTGCCATGGCCTTTTGGAGTGCATTCACAACACTGTGTTCTTATCTTGTCACCTTGTCGCCCATGTCAATCTTGGTGAAGCAGAAGGTGCTGAGATGAGGGTTGGCGCCCTTCACCGCCGGCTCGATGGTCTCTCTGAACAGCTTCTCCACAAACTGGCAGATAAACGGCCACATCTGCTTCACCGTCTGAGGAAGGGAAAAGAGAAAAATCATGTGGGAGAAAGAATTAGACAGATATAAGACATCCAAATCCCACAGCCCATAGCCTGAAGTCAGTCACTGAGCACTGATGCATGCAGCTGCTGGACAAGCCTCATGTTTTACAGCAGACCTGGTGAAAAACAATTACCTGGCATCTCTCTGCATACGCTTGTGTGTTTGTTGCACTATACCAATTTAGTTCAAATGACAAACAATGCAGAGATCGGCGTACTTTAAACTGTCACTGCGTTTGTCATACTTTAGATTGTCTATACTTACTACTGCAATTGAGAAGCTGTTACCAAGACTCCTGTGTTTCTGTAATTACATGTGCAGCCATTTGCACCTTACAGCTGTATTTCTTATCATCAGTGTTGTATTGCCAACACCTTTGCCAAACGAGGTCATTTTTATAGTCCACGGGATAAAAGAAACCACCCTGCAATTACTCTCAGCTGCTCCTTCACCTGACCTTCAGTTGCTGCTGCTGACGCATTAAAATAATATCACCTCGCAAAAATTCCTTGTGCAATCACAGCGAGAGAAATAATGCACTCAAACTTTGCACAGCACTTCTGATTATTACGAGCATTTTGAGTCCAAGTGTAACCGAGTCTCCTGTCACATAACAAAACACACTGAATATGTCAGCATTAATAAGCATACACACTAACGTTACGGATGCCTTAAGAAGTTACCAGATTGTTGCTTTAACATCCATTCACTAAGCCACACTCAGAAATTTCACTACCACAGAAATGACTGAGTCATATTATGAGTGCAAACTTCCCTGTAAAATCCTCTAAAAGTGTAAAAATGCTCTGTGCCCTCAGGTGAACACTATGAACTGCTATAAGCCGTCCTTTGACTTTGATTACAGTGACCAGGAGCATTAAAGTTTCACAGAGGTCTGATGTTATGGCAGGTGAAGTTCTGCTCATTATGACCTATTTGATCCAGATGAAGAAGCAATGAACTGAGCGATATCTGTTGGCAGCGGACGACATGACTTTTCAGGCTTCTGTACAGGAGCACGCTCCTCACTTCTGTGTTTGGGTGCGAAAAATGTAAAATCATCTAATCTGCCTGAGCTGAGCAACGCAGCTACATGTCAAAATCCTAATCTGAGGGAAATGAGGGAGTAATTATCCATCACATACATTCACTGGTGATCATCACATTTAATAAATGAAGTGACATTTACAGTACATTTACTAAATAAATGAGGGTCTTTGTAAGAAATTATTTTTTATATCCTAATTTAACATTTATTGAAACATTTAGCAATACTTTAGAAGACATTTGAATCCAGTAAAGAGTAAGCCACCAAAGCCCTGGCTGTCCCTCACTCCATCCTCCTATGAAAGGGCCCATCTGTGTGGTGATAATCAGAACTATTGATTGTCATCTTACAGGTAAGTTATGGCCATTTCTTTGCCTTAGAGGAGAATACCTCTGGTTTTTATTTGCCTTTCAAATGATTTTCTGTGTTCCCATAAACAGATCTGGATGTTAAAAAGATATTTTCCTGCTCATCTTCATCCATTACCTTTTTACTGGAAGGACCTGTAAACATTTACAGTAAGTGGTGCTCTTCTGATGTTAAGACTCGCTCTCTCTCCCTCTCTAGTTCACTTTGCATCTCTCTCCTTCACTCTCTCCCCACCTCCGTGTCTCTCTCTGGGGAGGTGGAAGCACTGGGTCAGGGTCTCTCAGAACTCCAGATTCAGATCCTATTTATAAACCCTGCCTGTCTGCCTCTGCTAGCTGGCAGACTACTGTTGAGGATGTAAGGCGGTGTGCGAGTAGGTGTCTAAGCACAAAAATTAATTTAAATATAATATAAAGAAAAAAAGAAAGAGGTGTGTATACCTTATTCAGCCATTCCACTCTTTCCACATCTGGATAATGGACCTGGAATAGAAGATGGAAATGTATCAGTTAAAAACACGATTTACATTTATTTAAACAGCTCTAATGGAAAGGTCATGCTTTTCTTTAGGCGTGCCCTCATTTGTGTCTCCTCTCCGTTTCCTGACATTACTATAGAGGACGCATTGTTTCTATACTTCTGGTTCACAAACTACATCACAACTACTGTAATCTGTGGCATGAATTTACAGGCTCTTACATTAGGCTGCAAGGTAGAAAACAAAGCAATGAAACTGTAAAAAAATAACCTGTAAAAAAAATACATATTACATGCTGCTGGTCAAAGGTCAACGAGGAGATAAACAGTAAGGAGTTCAAAGGTCAGGCCACAAAAAATTACAGGAAATGCTTCAGTCTGTTTAGTAACTACGAAGCATACTGTAGCACTCCTGTTTGTCAGCTTATGAAGTAAACCTTGCAAAAACAAATTAAACCGTTTTAAATTACACATAAAGCGCTTGCAGAAAATTCTAAGCTTAAACGATGCGCTGGTTCAATTTTAAAAGCTTAATGTTGCTGTTGAGCTGCACTGCATCACACCAAGGTGCAAAAACAAACAAGGAAAAAGGAAAGTGCAGGTCTGAGTTTACAACGAGGCTTCTTGCAGCATATCAGTGAAAGCTCGTACCTTTGTTTTGGCATCGTGTTACCTCACATTCCTGTACTTTTCCCACTGATTCATGCCAGTTCTCTTGGCAGAGCAGCGAGCCACAGAGAAAACACCGTAATGAAGTGTTTGATGCTGCCTGTAAAGACTCACACACACACCTCCACTTTTCACTCATCGCTGTTGATGTCAAAGAACTGTTCATGATAGAACTTCAGTTGAGTTGCTGAGGTGAAAACAAATCTATTGGCTACAACAGACATTTCTCTGAAAACCATCAATGTGTACATCATTGTTTACAAGACGAAAAGTCATCAAAGTAATTAGAGTTCTTCCTCTGGGGAACATGAACATCTGCACTGAATCTCATCCTAATTCATCCCATCACAGCTGAGACGTTGGAGTAGCTACAATAACTAGGGATTCTTCCTAACAACTAACTTGCTAGTAAATACAATATTACATGGAGAGCAAGAAAACACTTTAAAACAGAGACCGTGTCAGCACTTTCAGCCCTCTTTTCAAATGTCTACATGCCTGTGCAGAATGAGGTGACATGTTCCACAATATGAATCAGCCTACAAACAACTGTTCACCTTCCAGATCCAAGTGAAGTAGAACTGTGCTGCCGTCTTGAGAGCTTCTAATACTCACAGAGACAGAAAGATGTTGTGCGAGTTGCTGCAAAACATCTAAAAAAAAGAAAAAAACTACAGTGAACTGACACACCCCATCAACACAATATGAATAATAAGCTTAATGGATTAGCATTAGCAATTACCCCGCTAAATGCCAAACATCCAGCCTATGTCTGTATGTATTAGGGCTGCCACGATTAGTCGACTAGTCACGATCGTCGACGACTAATTTAATAGTCGACGCCTCGTTTGAAGATTTGTAAGATCACAAAAGACGCAGGGATACGTAGTAGGATTTAAGAGTGTAATAACGGACTGAAACAGAAGATGGCAGCACTATATGTACAAGGATGCCAGCTGCCGTTAAACCCCGAAGAAGAAGAAGTAGCTCTGTCCCAGAATTCATAGCGCAGCCCAGCTCAGTTTCCAACAATGGCGGCAGCTAGTTACTTTTAATATTACTCTTATTATTCTTTCTGGGTCACAAAATAAACATTTAACATATGTTCAGGCGAGAATGTAGCTGTGTAAACCTCAAATATCTGCTCAGTTTATCAAGACACCACATAATTTCAAAAGCGCTCCGACGTTTTCGGAGACGTCTGTTACCCACTAGCTCGATAGCTAGCCAGGGGCAAGGATCACTAGAGCCCGTGAGAACACTGGACTCCCGGCAAATCGTTTTCAAACCCACCGCCGTCTTTCGCTACTCAGGTTAAACATATATAAGTCACTTAGATAACTTCTTGTTATTGTTTTGCTTTTTTAGTATTTTATTTGTTCCTGAGTAAATTGGTTTGGCTGAGATTAAAGTTATAGTTTTTACACAGCTGAATAAATGTCAAGCAGACAGCTGATTATCAGAAGTGTGAGATGCTCCAGAATATACTCCGGTGTCCTGTTATATTTTAGATAGCAAGGAGTTTATTAAACTTCACCTAAACAATCTGCAAATTTCATTAAAATTTAATAAACTATCATCTTGTCTTTATTTTTAGTTAGCACATACCTTAAACACTTAAAGCTGTAAGCTAATGATAGTTATATAAGAGCAGATGCTGCTGGTGCAATAAGCTGTACGTTTTACGTCCAATGGATGATGATCTGATTAGTCGACTAATCGCAAAATTAATCGGTGACTAGTCGACTATCAAAATAATCGTTTGTGGCAGCCCTAGTATGTATCATATATAGTCTATTCACAGGCCTCTTCAGTAGCTGTGTTGGTGGCTACTGTTGGGCAGATGGGGAACTGTTGAGCCCTGTACTTCAAAAAGAAAAGCAAAAATGTCTTCAGCAGATGCCATTTGGGTTCACTGCTCATGGTCAAAGCTCGGCTCAAGTTACCACTGCTGCTGCCATTAGGTAAGGGAAAAAGGGGAAATCCAGCCAGCTTCACTTCTTTTCTTAGACTTCAACTTATTTTAGACACATGCACTCATCATTTTAGGCTTGAAATGATCCGACTTCAAGCCACAGACCCAACTTGACAGACCTGTACTGCCATCCAGCCAGTCATGCTGGCAGCCTGGCAAAGTGGCTGCTGTATGTTTTCACTAAGTGCAGTATCATTTTCTGACAAATGATGGATGTCTCATAGGAAAATATAACTCAGAGGCTAAGTGCTGCGACATGCCGAACACCAGGATGTCAGTGCAGCAGCATCAAAGGACTTCTGGAGGACAGGGAGTAGACTGTGGCAGACGTGTTACATAATGGGCACGCTGAGAGGATTCGGGAGAAACACTCAGGCCTGAGGCCGATACACGAGTGGCAGGGGCCACAAACAAAGTCCATTTAAATACAGGCTGGTAAGGCTCAAAGCACAAGCATAAATAAAAGGTTTGTCTTTGCATGTGCTTCCTCATTCAGTGTTTTGCATTTAAGTGTATTTGAATGCCCAAAGATCAAAGTCCATTACACTGAAAAATGAAATTGACCAAAGCTGATCCTACGATTGCATTCAGGAAGTCAAGGACCAAACATCACAGCTAAGACATAAAACATATATTTGCTTATGTTCTTGTGATCCTCCAAAAGTTTCTAAGATATTTTTAATAAAACTGAAATTGTTATGTGTTCAAAGACAAATCTGTCTTTGAACTTAAAGTAGATCTTAAAGTAGATGTATTCACAACTGTTTCTCACACATGTAAAGTTGTACAAATTAAAGCATAGATGACCTGCGAACCATACGTACTTTGTGTTAAAAATGAACATCTAAATACATGAAAGCCTTCACAGAAATTTAAAGGGACAGCCGAGTGTCTTTATAAACTGAGAAACCTCTAAATGGATACAGAGACATGACTGAATGCTGCATGTGTCGCATACAGAAGCATCACAGAGTCACAGAGTCTCACACGTGGCCCAACGTAGCCCAAGAAGCTATCCAAGTTATGCATGCTGTGCAGACCATGACCATGCAGTCATGCATCCTACAACAAAAAAAGCTAATGATGACATCACCATCACACTGTGGATTGCATTTCCTATGACGACACCATTTTTCTGTTTGCATTTAATGAACCATGTGAACAAACTTCTGTTTTTATACTAAACCTGCTTGATGTCATGCTCACCATTTACTGCCAAGTGTATAGAATCCCATTTACACATGACAGAAGTGCAGCAGTATTGGTACTGATAAATCTGTTCTGAATTCCCTGATTCATTTCACGCGCCATAAAAAGATTAGGAAATAGTGAAAAGTCCATCTCAGTTTAGCCTCTGATGACGTCCTCAAATGTCTTTCTTTCTTCAATCAACAGCACAAACTACCAACTATGTTCAGTGTTCTTTTACATAACACAAAGATAAGAAGCAGATTTTCACCAGTAAGAAGCTGAAAGTATTTAAAAGATAAATTAGTGCTGTCAGCGTTAATCTCGTTAAAATGACGTTAACACCAGACCGCATTAACACTGCAAATCTCCGTTAGCAAGTTTAGGCGGATTTCCCCGTGTTGCATGTCAACGTTGACGCGTTAGCACAGTTAGCTCATTAACGTGCCATGCAGCCTCTCACAAGGGGCGGTCCACATTAACTGGTTAACGGAGAGTTGCCGCATTAATGCAGTTATGGCGTTAACGTCATTTTAACGAGATTATGCTGACAGCACTAAAATAAATACAAATCCAATAAATGTCTACTGGCCTTGTTTTAGTTTACATGAAAAATGACAAAAACATTAACTGGAAACAGTACAGAGACGGACAATTAATCAGTTTCATCACAATCACGACAAACAAAATAACTGACTTATGTCAGCGCGGGCGTGCAGCTAGTATAGAAAATGGAAAGACGACGACGACGACGACAACAACAACAACAACAACAACAACAACAACAACAACAACAACAACAACAACAACAACAACAACAACAAGTGACTTATGCAAATGACTGTTTCTCTGGTGTTTTTTTTTTATTAGTGTTGTTTGAATACTTTCCCCTGGAATGTCACATGGTTTCTAAGAACCGGGCCCCCTGTCTCAAATTACTAAAACACAAAAAGTCAATACTCCTGTGGGGTTTATGGATAGCTAAACATCAGCATCTTTGAAGATGCCATTATGAGCTAAGCAGGCAAAAGGCTGATAGAAAGAAAATACTGCTACTGCATCCCATTGTTAGTTAGGCCAAAGCGCTCCATCAGGGATTAAAGTGGAGCTTTACATGTAAGTGAAATACAAATCATTGTTTGTTTTTGGTGACAGTGTCTGTCTGCGAGTTATTCCAGGTTACACTTAAGGCAAAGCTGCTCCAAATATGGCCCTGACATGTCATTGCTCCATTCTTTCCTTAGTCCCAGCGCTAACCACATCTGTCACATAAACAGTCTGCAACTTGGCAGATGACAAAAACCAAAACAACAGAGTTGGAACTAGATAAAAAAAAAAAGGAAAGTATGACTCATCTGGCCAATAAAAAGCCAACAGCTGAGGAAGCAGAGTTTACTTTTAGGGTAAACAACTGAAAGAAAAATCTAGATTTGGACATCTTGATAAGAGAGTGAGGAAAGTACAACAAATTACTAATTTTCCCTCATTTATATGAATTACACAGGAAATTAGGTTAGGTACTAAAAAACTGAGCATAAAACTATCACGAGAGAAGGAATGTGGGACAGACTGTGTGTCTGAGGACTGAAACCAAAGGGCAATACAACCTTTTATTTGTAACAAGAAGAAACATTTAATTTATGTAAATGTTTTTTTTATTCTGTATTCAATAATGCAGAGTTCTCTAGAGAGTAACAAAACAAGGAAACATATTTATTTCCTCAATAAACTGGGAACATTTTCCTCTTTTAGAGCAACAATGGCAGCACAAGGTCCAGGTAACGGAAGGAAAATGATCTTTCACGATTGTTCATTGAATGTTTCAAGTATAACGTCACCAGAAACTCCCAACGACTGACCTCAGTGTGCTCTTCCTGCAGATTTCTCTCTAAATCCCCTGAATCAGCAGCGTGCACTTCAAAAATGCATGAAGGAGCTGATAATCTGCTCAGTCCTCTACTCAAAGTTAAACACAGTCAGCAACATTCCATAGAGTAAACTGGGACCAGGCCAATTAAAAAGTCCTTGACCAAAACATCCAGCTCCAGGTACTCAAAGTAGGTTTGGAAAAGTAAAGGCCTTTATTTTATTACTACTGGCAGTTGTTCAAATTTCCACAAGAATACAGGTGTAAAACTTTGTTGCTACAAAAATCTCCAATGGTACACACGTCCTCTGCCACCTGGGGCTTCCTCTGACCCCCATCAGCACCTGTAGACGTCCCACAGTGGAAGCAAGCTGCCAGGGAGTGATAACTGCATATGTGAGATGGGCTTAATGGACAAGAACACCTTCTTACTTACTTTCTTTTTGGATTTTCAAGTAAAATATTTAAAGTAGAAAGGCTGCCGTAAAAAGATCAAACAATAATTAACAAAGTGATTTACGGTGAGTTGATGGGGATTAGAAAATGATTGTAATTTTTTTTTTACCATAATCAAGCTCTAATATAAACTCTGGGGTTATTTTAGCATGTGGAAGATAACACCATCATAAACCTCATCACAATAATGATAAAGTTTCCATTAACAGTCTGGACCACTGCAATTCCCAGTGTCTATTCATTCATTTAAACGACAGAAGACGTTGAAAGGTGGATGTGATGAGACGGTTGCTCCACTGACGGCTATATTTAGGCTGAGAGAGCAGGACCGACCATCATGAGGAAAATATGCATTCATAACTTTTCATCGCACTAACACATTACAGACACACCAATATGAGCCATCACTAATTATAACTTCGTCACAATGCATTGGTGTTACAAATAAGCACCTACGGGTTCTCAAAGTACTGGATAACTTGTGCACACTTTTAAAAATGGAAGAAAATCTAGTTTAAGCAGAACCATTTTCCTCAAAAAATGGCTAAAACAATTAATCAGTTACAAAATACAGTAAATAAAACATGTTTCCTGACAGCTGACAAATCACTGTTTCCCTAAATGTCAGCAATCAAATAAGCGAGTCCTCATTTATTTCAGTAAGACTTTCAGCAAACAAGCAAACAAGCAAATCCCGCTTCATCTAAATGTTGCATTATCATTACTTATAATCCAATGATGAAAATTAGCACTGCTGTAAGCCTTCCAGACTTCCAGTTAAATCCTGTCTGAGAGGTTATACTGAGCAGTGTCTGTCAATATTTTTGTAATCTTATGGATATATTTCTCAAACAGGCCTTCCTGGATTGCGCTTCATACGCCTGCAGCGATACGCCCACACCAGCACAGACCTGCGCATGTTTTGATCTGCAGTCCTGCTTCCTGTCACGGTGCCCTCTATACTCAAGAAAAACATGGATCCGATGTCGGGCAACATTTTTGGCTTTCGCCTTGTACAGCAGGTCTTCTGTAAAACCAACAAAGGATTAGCAGAAGACTGGAGCGTCACCTTCCGTCACGTGTGTGCGTGTTCATGCCAAAATGTGCGACATGGGCGAAGAGACTCACAGCACAACTATGCACCAGCTGTTAGGAAATCCTGACACTCCTCCCCAGCCACACCCCAAACACAAAGCATGTCTGTGTGAGAGAGAGCAGGGGGAGGTGTGGGAAAAGAGTAACAAATTAAAATAAAAATGATACAAAAAATATATTTTAAAAAATCCTTCTACAGCAGAAAATTCTAAACGTTTGCTCTGTGTCCATCTGGGTGAAATAAAAAAAAAAAAAAGTGGATATAATTAAAAAAAAAAAAAAAGTGGGAAAACGGTGACTCTGCACATCTATAAGGTGACAACAAAACAGGAAAATGTGCTTAGTCATGTCCCCTTTACACGACAGAAGATGTTGAAAGGTGGATGTGACGAGACAGTTGCTCCACTGACGGCTATATTTAGGCTGAGAGAGCAGAACGGACCATCATGAGGAATATATGCATTCAGTTTTAATGCTGTAGGACAGCATGCAACAGCCCCTCTGTAGTCATCCACAATATCCTAACTTGGGTTGGGGCGAACGCACGATATTGCCTGTATGTCACTCAGCTAATTTCACAGAAATTTTTGTTGCTGTTAAATTTTGTCTGTAAGCAAGTGATTACCTAACTGTTAGCCAGGATAGTCCTGGATAATCTGCCTTTTTGACTCTCAGAGTGACCATAATTTACAAATGATACTAGTACCTGACCTGAATATAGCAATTTAGCCCATAAAGTCAATGTATGTAAGATCAGTTTTCTGATAAACTTCTACACAAGCGGAAGTGTTTTTGCAAACCACAGGAGTCTAAATATCTAAAAGCAGGAAAAGTATCCATGTTCACTGCAGGTTTCAGAAACTCCGCTTTGATCAGGTCTAATTCATTTGCGTGTGGATGCTGATAAGTCTGTATTGAGTCAACATTGTTCTCTAATTTCTTAAAAATAAACAGCCAATCCACTGGACAGTGCTGCTCTCTACTCCAACTATATTTTAAAAGAATAACAATAACAAGGCCGACGCATTCATTTTTATCATTAGGGGTGGTAGGGTAAATATTTCCTTCACGACTGTAATAAATATGCAGATTCAAACACACCCAGATTGAGATAAACGCTCGCACTTTTTGCACAACACCTCATGTTTCTTTTCACAACTAAATAAAACCTTATAAACACTTGAATCAGGGCAGAGCAGCCGAGGCCTTTCTGTTCCTTCGCATTGTTTTCATTCTGGGCTGCAGAGCACAGCCCCGCCCTCTGGCACTTCAAAAGAACAGGGAATCCCCACCCATCCCATGTCATATGAGCACACACAGATGAAGAGAGGGAGGAGGAGGAGAAGAGAGCCACTGGGACATGGAGGGAAACAGTTACACTGCAAATGCAGCAACTTCCTATGTCTGTGTTTTGAAAGGCAGAATGCAGTCTGGCTGCATTGAACCAGATCACTGGAACATTGGACTAAGAAGAGAAGACGTTTGGCTGAAATTTTCCACAACGTTCATACTCATGGTCCCACCCAGGAATTACCCAACACAGCCAAATTCGTCTGACTCAAACCCAACCACAAATCATGAGCATGGTTCCAACCTCCATAAAAAAAAGCCAAATGTAACCAGAGTACTGCACAGTATATAAAAATCATACCATTAGTCATGCAAACAAATTCCCTCTCATTACAGTCTGACATGTAAGGAACTCCGCAGCCGTCTCATAACAACCTGTTTCACAAGCTTCCAGTTGATAGTAGCGTAGGTTGTTTTACGAAACAAAAGCATAGACTCGAAAAAGAGATCATATACGTCTCATATCAGCTTCTCGTCTCTGGCTCTCTGTTAATTGCATTTACAATCTTTCTCTTCACATACAAAGTCCTGAATTGCCAGGTTCCATCGCTTCTTGAAGACCAAGCACCGTGTTTTACAAAGAGTGAAGGTTGACTTGTGGTTTCTTTCCGCTGTCCGACGTCTCTTCCTTGGATCCAGCTCACAGTTTGGATTCAGGACACAGACACGCTCTCTCTGCTTTTAAGAATAAGCTTAAAACTGGTGAGCATGGAACCGTGTTTTAGTTGTGCTGCTGCAGGCTCAGTTTGCTGGATGGCACACTCAACATTTGTCCTGCACGCCCCTCTTTTTCACTCCCAGTCATGTACACGCCACCATTTCACATCATTAACTTGTGCCTGTTCTTGCCAGTTCTTGTAGTTGTTCACCGTCTCTCTTTGCTCCTCTTCTCTGGCTTCAATTGGTCATGACTGATAGTTTAACAGCTTCACACAAAGACTTAAACGATCTTTGATCATGTGGTTTACCTTCACTAGGGTGTGCATCATAAAATACCCTCTTTTGCCATGAAACTGGCTGCACAGATTTATTTGCTTCTACAGCTACATCAGTTTAAGACTTTTGCCTGAAAAAAAGAAAAGTAATAATTTTCTCTAAGTGCACATCTCTTTTCAGCTCAGTCATTTTCTGAAGCCTCTGTTCCCCGTCCACGACTCCACATTACTGCTGGTATGTGGATTCAAACACCAGAAGATGACACAAATTATCTACTTGATGTTCTCATGGAAAATGGACACATGAGCTTTTATTCAGTACTCAGTAACAACCCCACCTGCTGGATTTCATTTGTGTGTTTTGATTCCTACAGGCTTCACCTTTGCCCCGCTGCTGTTCACGTTGGTCAACTTAAATGTAATAAATCAATCAAATCAGGAGTGCAAAACTCAACTCTTCGGTGTCAAACACTCAGACTGCTCTTTACACTTAGTTACACACAGTTGGCTTTCCTACTCTTTGCTATGTGTGCTGTCAAACACAGGGGGATATTTTTAATATGGTTAAACACAGAAAAGTCACTTGCTATTATCCCTGCTGTTTTTCCATCACATAAACAGTGACTCCACCAACCATTATTTCTAGACTTATTTTCCTGGTTCATGGTTTATACTGTAAAATATCAGGAAACAAATACCAGTGTGAAATAGTGGGATTAAGTCAAAAATATCAAATTAAGAGTGTAAAACTGCCACACATGAAATTATGGAATCATCAACTCTTTTGCATGTTGGCTTGAAAAAAAAAGCTTTTTTTTTTGTTTTTTTAAATACTTAATCAATTATGGCAGTCAGCCAATCAGAGGAAAGCATGATTCAAATCAAAACACATAACGCACATTATCAGCTTGGTAAGCAAAGGTCCGAGTCTGACACTCAAATATATCAGCTCTGTCTTTATCTCCACAGGAATTTGGTTGGCCTGTCCTAAACCTCCAGCCTGTCGGTTTACCACCCTGACCTAATTTCTTTGCTGTAGCGACAGGCATTTCAAACCTGTCCTTCGATCACCGCGCTCATCTTAAAAGCAGCCAGCAGTAGTCTGAACTTTTGATGCCCGTGTTTGAGGTCAACCCCTTTTGATTGTCATGTGATTAAAGACCATAAGCTGGCTGCTAAATAATAATACAGTATTTTAGGCCTGGTGGCAGGATCATGTTGAAGTAATTTTGCTGAATGATTTCTGAATGATGCTGTCCTGGGAAAAACTAATAAATAAAATTATCTTGCCTTATAACATTCAGTAATCACATTCAAAGCTTTACAGGCTGCAGACTGTGAAAAGCAGAGCAAAGATAAGCAGCGGAAGAACAAAACATCTGATTTTCCAGCTTATGTGGATGAAGAGATTAGAGGACAATGGAGTACTAAGAGTGCACAAAAAACGGTATGTGGTTTCTTTCAAAAGCACACATGATAGTGTTGTTGCATCAGTCTAGTACTGTCGTATCACTTTCTGCCATTGTTTACATTCACAGTGGATGACAAAAATGCCTTTTTTCATCTTACAGGTTTTCTATAGTAAAGATATACGAGCCATGAACGATAATTAGGTTACCATAAGTTTTTTGAGTGTTTATCAAAAAGTCTGCGCCATTGTTAATTTCAGACCTCAATCACTAATGTCTTATTCAATCTTACATGTTTAGTAGCATTTTAGATAATCAGATGAGGCCTGTGAGCGTGCTGTGGGTCAGAGTGGGCGTAAAAATTCCCTTTTAACAGGAAAAACCTCCAACAGGACCAGGCTCACAGAAAGCAGCGATTTACTGGAACCAGCTGGGGGTAAGGGGAAGGAGGACAAAAAAATCCCCAAAAATCTAATCAGACAATTTAATTAACGTCACCCAGCTGGACATTGACATCTTAAAGAAACTAAAAAAAGGTAAAGTGGCCTGAGTTAAAACTAGCTAGAACTCAGAGCCAGTCGCAAAACAACAGCCTCAAATGAAATGGGTTTATATCCTGTTATTTGATCAATTTACAAACTCTGATGTAAGTTTAATAACTTAGTTTGTTATGAGAATATTTTGCATTGAATCAAAGTTTATTCTATGCGCTGGGAGTTATTTAATATTGCACAGCAGAATATAAAAGGGTGAGTATTTGTTTGAAATAGCTGGTAATGCTTATAACACATGTAAACTGTACACATCCTCATAGGAGTCAAGTGCAGTTGTCAGAGTAAGTTTACTGTACTGGAAGTACATAATCATAAACCCTGATTTTTATTTATCTTGAATTTTCTTCTTAACTTTTGCTTCCTAACGACATCGGCCTCTAAAATCCAGTCTCACTCAGAGTCTTGACTGAGTTAAATTCTGCTGTAAACTCCAAAAGCCCTGATACAACAGATACATCTTTTTGTGTCCAACAATGCTGAGAGAACAAGGTGAACAGTGTTGGTTTGTCTTCAGAAAGATAAAACTGTAGCATTATCCTCCGGCATTCTTGGCCTGCTAACTATGAGCTGGTGCCCACACTGCCTATCAAGCCTCATTCCAGGCATATTTCCTAGGAGGGTGAGAAATAGTAGACAAGTAGCTCCAACAAAATCTATACTTCACAGATGATCACAGCTAGTTTACTGACTATTAAATTAATGCATTACTGAGGTTCAGGTTTGCTGCTTTTATAAAAACAACGATTAACCAAGAAGTCAAAGGAGCTTGCAAAGAAAAGCGTCTGGACTTCTTTAAGTTTACTTGAAGACGTTTCACCTCTCATCCGAGAAGCTTCTTCAGTTCTAAGGTCAAATGGTGGAGAGTCCCAGATATAAACCTAGTGGGAGTATCCCCCCACAGAGGGACAAAAGGACCCCCTGATGATCTTCTAATCGCCTGAGCCAAGGTGTGAAACTGGGTGTGGGTCCCAATCAGCCAGAGTTTCGGGTGTGTTCATTGTGAAACCTGGCCCCACCTTATCATGCGAATTCCTGAGGTCAGATGGCCCAGGATGTGAGTGGGCGTTAAGGCGTCTGGGAAGGGATCTCAAAACTGGATTATAGATGGCAGAGAGTTGGTGTCGTAAACCCCCGCCTCTGTTCAAAGATGGTCGCTCACAGTGGACATAGATGGCTTCTTTCACTCCTCTTTCAAACCATCTGTCCTCTCTGTCCAAAATGTGAACATTGGCATCCTCGAAAGAGTGTCCTTTATCCTTAAGATGCAGATGGACTGCTGAGTCTTGTCCTATGGAGGTGGCTCTTCTGTGTTGTGCCATGCGCTTGTGAAGTGGCTGTTTGGTCTCTCCAATGTAGAGGTCTGGGCATTCCTCGCTGCACTGTACAGCATACACCACATTGTTAAGTCTGTGTTTTGGCGTTTTGTCTTTCGGGTGAACCAGTTTTTGTCTGAGCGTGTTGCTGGGTCTGAAATGCACCGGGATGTCATGCTTGGAGAAAACTCTCCTAAGTTTTTCTGATACACCGGCTACATAGGGGATGACAATGTTGTTGCGTCTGTCCTTCTTATCCTCCCTCGTTGGTGTCTGGTCTTCTTTTCTGTGCCTCTTTGCTGACTTTAAGAACGCCCATTTAGGATAGCCGCACGTTTTGAGTGCTTCCTTTACATGTGTGTGTTCCTTCTTTTTTCCTTCAGGCTTAGAGGGAACATGTTCTGCCCGGTGGTGTAGGGTCCTAATTACTCCAAGTTTGTGTTCCAAAGGGTGATGGGAGTCAAAGAGGAGGTACTGGTCCGTGTGTGTGGGCTTCCGGTAAACTTCGATGTTGAGTTTGCCGTTCTCTTCAATGTGCACAGCGCAGTCCAGGAAAGGCAAACAGTTGTCCTTTGTGTCTTCCCTGGTGAACTTGATGTTTTTATCCACAGCGTTAACTTCAATGTGCACAGCGCAGTCCAGGAAAGGCAAACAGTTGTCCTTTGTGTCTTCCCTGGTGAACTTGATGTTTTTATCCACAGCGTTAAAAACATCAAGTTCACCAGGGAAGACACAAAGGACAACTGTTTGCCTTTCCTGGACTGCGCTGTGCACATTGAAGAGAACGGCAAACTCAACATCGAAGTTTACCGGAAGCCCACACACACGGACCAGTACCTCCTCTTTGACTCCCATCACCCTTTGGAACACAAACTTGGAGTAATTAGGACCCTACACCACCGGGCAGAACATGTTCCCTCTAAGCCTGAAGGAAAAAAGAAGGAACACACACATGTAAAGGAAGCACTCAAAACGTGCGGCTATCCTAAATGGGCGTTCTTAAAGTCAGCAAAGAGGCACAGAAAAGAAGACCAGACACCAACGAGGGAGGATAAGAAGGACAGACGCAACAACATTGTCATCCCCTATGTAGCCGGTGTATCAGAAAAACTTAGGAGAGTTTTCTCCAAGCATGACATCCCGGTGCATTTCAGACCCAGCAACACGCTCAGACAAAAACTGGTTCACCCGAAAGACAAAACGCCAAAACACAGACTTAACAATGTGGTGTATGCTGTACAGTGCAGCGAGGAATGCCCAGACCTCTACATTGGAGAGACCAAACAGCCACTTCACAAGCGCATGGCACAACACAGAAGAGCCACCTCCACAGGACAAGACTCAGCAGTCCATCTGCATCTTAAGGATAAAGGACACTCTTTCGAGGATGCCAATGTTCAGATTTTGGACAGAGAGGACAGATGGTTTGAAAGAGGAGTGAAAGAAGCCATCTATGTCCACTGTGAGCGACCATCTTTGAACAGAGGCGGGGGTTTACGACACCAACTCTCTGCCATCTATAATCCAGTTTTGAGATCCCTTCCCAGACGCCTTAACGCCCACTCACATCCTGGGCCATCTGACCTCAGGAATTCGCATGATAAGGTGGGGCCAGGTTTCACAATGAACACACCCGAAACTCTGGCTGATTGGGACCCACACCCAGTTTCACACCTTGGCTCAGGCGATTAGAAGATCATCAGGGGGTCCTTTTGTCCCTCTGTGGGGGGATACTCCCACTAGGTTTATATCTGGGACTCTCCACCATTTGACCTTAGAACTGAAGAAGCTTCTCGGATGAGAGGTGAAACGTCTTCAAGTAAACTTAAAGAAGTCCAGACGCTTTTCTTTGCAAGCTCCTTTGACTACGATGACCTGGATGACTGAGAACCTTCACAGACGATTAACCAAGAACACTCAGACTTCTTAAATGTGAAGATTTGATACATTTTTCCAATATCCATGTTTTGTTGTGTTGGTTAGACAAAATAAGCAATGTGAATATATCAACTTCAGCTTTGAGAAGGTCATTCTATGTACTAACTAAATAATCTCTAGTTGCAGCCCTACTTTAATAACCAAGAGTTCACGTTATCTTTGCTCCCGTGTGCCTTTCTGACGCTTTGCTTTCAAAGCATGGGAGGCAGAGCCTTCAGTTACCAGTTATCAGTTCCTCTTTGGAACCAACTCCCAGTTTGGATTTGGGAGACAGACACCCTTTAGATTTTTTAAGAATAGGTTTGAAACTTTTTGATAAAGTTTATAGTTGAGGCTGAACCAAGGCACCCTGAATTATCACTTACTTATGCTACGATAAGCTTGGGCTGATGCAGGACTTTCTGCCTGTCTGACAGAAATACTTGAACAAATTAACAATTGATCAACTCAAAAAGAAACAACCCATGTTTCTAGTTTCTTACATGCCCAGATTTTGGTCTGCTGCTTAAATAATGCAGCCTGAAGATTTAATGTTGTCCTTTGAGAAAAGAACAACCTAAGAAAACTGTTTCACTTTTTTCCTCTATGTCGTCTCAGGACTTACAGTGAGCTCCTAATCATTTAGTTTGGAGGTTAATGTGACATAGGTGACGTAGATAAACTGTCTTGTATGACAGGCAGTGACAGACCGTGTCTGTTTCAGAGGTCAAAGTTCACAGCTGATTATGTCCCACTGTTGCTGATTATCACTGGGATGTGTAAATACTTTAACATCCTTTCACTGGTTTCACATTTTCTTCTTAAACACAAAGTTACTTAAAGGTTCCACAGTGTCACACAGAGAAAACATGCGGTTTCCACACAGCTGCTCTAATCCACTGATCTTTCCTCGTGCAGGTAAGCTTTTATTTTTCACCTATTGTTATTGCCGGGCATCATTTTTGTGTGATAGTGGCTGTGTTGATGGATTGCTCTGTGACGGGAGGGGGGCCGTGTTTGGGTCTGCCCGGCATCCTGCCATCGACTCAGCCTCTTTCGGTTCCTACTCTGGCATCATCATCGATAATAGTAAATGTGACAGAAAAATGGAAGCCTCTTCATTACAGTGTCAGCGGGTTTCAAATCACAGAAGCCTTGGAAAGGATGGCTGATGAATTGTGCAGTTTGCAAGTGTGGAAAAACACAGTTATACAGTGTGACCGTTTGTTACTGTTAACAATAAGTGACAGCTATCTGTTAATCTCTTATTATAAACAAAACAGGTTGAAGAATTGGATGAATGCTTTAGTATTTATTGGACAATTTCTTTGTGTTATTTTTGTACCTGCTTCATACTTGAACACACAAAGAAGGATGCGCCTCATTTCTTTTTGTTGTATTAAAGGAGAAAGGAAGGCTGAACACAGACAAGAGTGGAGCTTATCTTCATGTAGAACTATTAATATTGAACGTAATATTGTAACTACTGCTACTACTTTCTGAGCTAACTAGCGATCCTTGAGCCCATGCTAGGTAAGTCAGCCACGGTCTGCTAGCATAAAGTTTGGACACAAGAGCTTTTGTATCTGAAAAATGAAGCTAATGTAAAAAGTCCCTTAATATGAATTCTCATGGCCAGCAGGGGTTGACTCCTCTGGTTGCACAAGTCTAATTGTACAGAGGTCTATGGGAAGGCATGAATTTGGCTCAGTTGATCGATGACCTCAGTAAACACATTTCTAATAAGTTTATGGTTTCATTTAATGGTCAGCATGACACTTTTTTGTTAATCATTTCCCCCAGTCAAAACGGGGGAAAGTCAAAAAGAAGGATTGATAAGTCACTACAGGATGAGCATGCAGTGCAGAGATCTATCAAGTCCTCATCAGGATTCAAAGACACACACCAAGGTGCTCAATATGTTAATCAGGCCATTGATTTTTTTCTTAGAAAAATCAGCCGCCCTATAAGTATCTCTTTTCTGTCATTGTTTTCCCAACATCTCACCAACGAGTAGTTACAAAAAGCTTTCCTCCTCCTTGAGCCTAGTCCTACCACAGAGTATTTCCTGTTAAAGAGAAGTTCTTCCTCTCCATCAGGCCAAGTTCTTGCTCACAGAGTCTCATCAGATTGTTGCCCATCTAATATTTTGGTTTTATCAGGATTTTATTCTGGCTCTATATAATAAAAACAGAATTGAACTGAAGTACATTATGACATTTTTAACCCAAAAGGATACTAGACGTCAGAAAGAACATTGACAAACATTATGACCACATAAAACGATGCTTTCATGTGACCTTCTGCAGTAAAGGAAATTACAGACCGTGATATTACGTTTTTTTATGGATTTCGTTAAGCTTGATAATGAGAAACGAAAGAAAAAGCATCATGGGAGAACACTGTGCTCTTAAGGATTATCTGCCACCTCGGGCCAAACGAACAAATTTGCAGAGTTCACATCGTTTCTCAGTTCTCATTGGAACCTGTGTGCACATGCCCAACACTAATCTCCATTCATGGTATAATGGGAAATAGTAATGTCACATTTTATAAGCAAAGATCAAGTAAATGGAGAGAATGACAGCTGTGTTAAAGACGTGCAGTCAGTCTGCCTCCTTCTTTTACACACTAATTTCGTAACAGACAAATACACCAAACATCTCAGGAATGAAGAGAGAAATTGAAAAATAGAACAGGTTTGATGACTCTCCTAAAAAGCTTCAGGGGCACACTGGGTTGTGAAGTCACACGTCGGAGATTAATTGGCTGACATCTCCAACTTCTTTGGACATTTAAAAACACTGAAATGAGCCTAATGCTGACTAAATCCTAGGACTGATGATGTGGACCGTCAACAAAAGGGCAGAATGTGACCTTTCCAGGGGCTATTTATGAGGCCAACATTAACAAGCAACAAAATTTGTTTTGCCCAGTCAGGGTTTCAAATGTCAGACATGTTGCAGTCTGGATGCCATTTTGATCATTCCATGGACAATCTGAGAAATACCTAGTGGAAGGTGATGCAACAAACAGCAAAAACAGACAATGTGTGCACAACCTGCCCTATATGTAGGTGATGTGCAGGACACAGGAGACAGCAAAAAAGTGATGCCTTCATGAAGACCTAGCAGAGATTCAGCCAATAAAATCTATGCTATTTGCAACTTTTATGCATTTTATTACTGATGCTCAGGAATTTAAGGGAAATTAAATTAAACTTTATGGCTTAAACTTCTGGTCAACCAATCTGCAATAAACTGCAGCAGTCTTTCCTATGAGAAAAACAAATGCCAATACCGTTGTATCATCTTGCATGCAAGACTTCAGAAAATATCCCAAACATGGAAATTACAGGGCGTTTGTCTGATCCTTTAATTTGACTGGACACACAAGCATGTGAGCTGGGATGTCTGTCAAGTATTTTGAGTAAAGAAGCAAAAAGAACACAAAACAAAAAAAATCAGTGGGCAGAGCTGCAGGGAAATTAGTCATCCATGTCAGCCATCTTGGCAGACATCCTATATTTGATGTTGACTGTGAGAACTCCTGAGAGAATAGGAAAGCAAATAAACCATAACAAGACTGTGATAATATACAGACTATAACAACACTGCGGTACATACCCATGGTGGCAGCTCTGTGGTTGGCACACTTTGCTTCACCGCTTTCTCCTCCTGCTGCAGGAACGCTAAGGCACGGTTTATCCTGTAGTCCCCGTTGCCATAGTTCTTCCTCCAGTAGAAAAGCATTGCAAGTCCAATCAGAACCCAGCTAAAGCTGAATTCAAAATATCCCAAGACGTAGATAGGAAATATTAGGGCAAAAGTCTTGGCAAAGTTAATCCACATTTGAGTGACATCTGTCAGGGATGATTGCTGCTCTTCGGCCAGCTCTTCTGGGGACAGAGGGGGGCCCATTGTACTTGTGGGGGTGTTAGGTGCTGCAATGGGCCCATTGGCTTTGGCACCCTCTCCCGCTGAACCGTCCATCTTGTTACTCATTTCCCCTCTGGAAAAACAGTAAATTACAAGAAAATGTTAGTGCTTATTCACACGCTACAGAGGCAGAAGCAGACAAAGCTCCAACTCTTTTTTTTACTACAATACTACAAAGAAAAGGCCTTGTGGCTGCAAGATTTCCATCTCCATAAACCAAATTCTAAGAGATGAATGGAGACACAGTTATGCCCAAAGGAATAGAACAACTTTAAGCTTGACAGCGTTACAAGAAACTGAGAAATGATCCCCTCAAATGAACACCAAGATTGCTATGTAGTCATCTCTTTTAATTAAGAATTGACTTTAGTATTTAAAACTGGATGAGAAATGTTGGTGAAAGAAAAGAATCCAGTAATAACAACCACGATTTCTATGTTCAAAAGTAAACACTAGAAGGTTTTCGGCCCAAGTATAAAAAGAGTAACATTTATTTTGATGTAAAGCGCTGGTATATATATATATATAGGCCTATTACTACTAAATTGGGCATATATATATATATATGTATATATATATATATATATATATATATATATATATATGCCCAATTTAGTAGTAATAGGCCTATATATATATATATATATATATATATACCATATATATATACCAGTAATAGGCCTATATATATATATATATATATATACTACTAAATTGGGCATATATATATATATATATATATATATATATATATATATATATATATATATATATATATATATATATATATATGCCCAATTTAGTAGTAATAGGCCTTCTCCAGAGGATCCATGTTGTCTTAATTCCCCTTCAACAAGCAGGCTGTAGTAGCCTGGATGCAAATGACAGAAAAATACATTAAAGCTGCAAACTAATCCCCGTTAAACAAATCTGTACAAGACAAGAAAATCTTCTTCTTGGCCTGCAGTGTAAATCAATACAGACTACAGGCTAAGCTGCCGTTTATCTTTTTCTCTTGCACAAAACTCCCTTACAAAAATGCCATTTTTTTTGTCTCTGAGGAACAGGGGGAGAGTACGCTTTAGATAGAAACGAATTTATTACCTGTGGCAAAACAATTAGAGTCACTCTTTAATTCAGCATATATTCATTGCATCCCCTCGCATGTCTACGGGAGTACTTCAACTTTGAAAAGTGCCTCACCCGTCCTCGCTTCAGCCTTGCGCTGCCAAAACACAGTGCAGTGGCTAGCACCGACAAGTGTGAAGGCGTCATTAAAGTACACTCTTTACTGCTAAATGTGTTATTTTATGTGGCTATATGCGAGCCGAATAAAAGAGCATCAACGATTAAATCAGAGTGTAGTTACACGATTCATAAAAACGTACATAACTTGACTGTTAAATAGTGCAAGTCTTAAATCCTCATTTCTTAGATGGAGTCTGACGCCCCAGAGTGACACGTATTAGGGCTAGGACTTCACCTACCAGTAATACGTGCATCTAACACCAACGAAAAACAACTTCTTTTTCTTCCCTTACCGCCAAGGAAGCGTCACACTCACCGGTATCCACCTGCGACATTCGCTGCTCCTTGAAAAATGAACTAATAATCACTTTGTCAGCTTCGTCCACTGCATGCCGAGCAGCTCAACTCTTTTTAACCCTGCTCCCCGTCAGCACATCCTACTGTGAGGGCGAGTAGTCCGCCTCAGCAAGCCTGCAGGAAACTGTCATCGCGGGAAAGAGGTCAGCCTCCTTCAGGGAGGGAGCTTCAAACCGCACCGCACAGCAGCAGACACGGGTGCCACCCGGTGGCGGAAAATCCACCACAGACATCGAAAGAAAACTAGTTTTAAATGATAAGATTCAAGTTTAGAAAATAAAATTTAAAACAGATTTAGTTTAGCATGTTGAACTGACCATATTACTTTCTCTATTTTCATAAATACAGTGCTCACAGATAAAGTAATGCGATTTTTTTGTCAGTTCAACGCTGGTTTATCGTTGTATATATAGAGAAAAGTGATTGTATAAAATAGTGACTATTAAAGTGTCACATGCCTAATCTAGATTTAAAGCCCTCCTTGGCATTTCCTCCCCGGTCTAAGTCCAGCTCATATATTCAACCATCAGGTATAACGTTACGTGGCTGCAAGGAGGAGAAAACTGAAAAGGCAACTAAAAGGTGCCGACAACGCCACCTGGGGGTGGGGTTCACCCCAGGAAATATTAGATTAACCAGTGCAAAAGTTTTTGCGAAGGCACACAGGTTTGTTATTGACAAAGACAGAAGGCGCGGCAATCACTCATTTATTAAACAAAATAACTGAATATTAAGTGGCAGACTACAAGACATTTAATTAAAACACCAAATATTGCTTAAAAACAACAAAATTCATTGATTAATGCAGTTAAAGACAGGCAACTCGGAGAGGCCAGGGAGGAGTGCCCAAGGGATGCTACCAGATACCCGAGATTCGCACTGCAGTTCTCGCTGCAAGTTAAATGGGGCTTTATGCTCATATTCCGGTGTTTACCCTCAAATGCATAAGA
The DNA here is from genome assembly GCF_051167445.1 of Perissodus microlepis. Taxonomy (NCBI): domain Eukaryota; kingdom Metazoa; phylum Chordata; class Actinopteri; order Cichliformes; family Cichlidae; genus Perissodus; species Perissodus microlepis. The sequence goes on from NC_140478.1 coordinate 29,339,554, forward strand.
GGAAACCTCACCAAAAGTGCTTAATCTCCCCCAACATACTGCAGACAAAACCCTTCTTGAGTTTCCTAGACTTAGTACCAGTCAGCTCAGCTATTAAGCAATGCAAAGGAGCAGCCAACTAGGCAAATCTTTCAACAAAACAGCAATAGTAGCTTGCAGAGCCAAAGAAGGAACTCAAATCCACTTAGAAACGGTTTCTATTTTATTAGTGTCTCCAGGCACACACAAATAGCTTGAAAAAAGGAACACTGTTCCAACTTTACTTTGAGACCTTCTTACTGCAGATGGCCCAGAACAACTCACATGCTCCTCTACTGTAGAAAGAACACAATGACATCATCCAAGTAGAGCAGTAATGACTGCTGGTCCCCAAATATGCTGTCCCTTAATTTCTGAAATGTACTCGGGGCATTACACAACTTAAAAGGGCATTCTATAGACTATGTGCACGTTAGCATATGCTACTTCCGGTGTGGAAACTCCTGTGGGGAGCTTTGTTTCCGGTGTCCTATTAGCGCGTTGTTTACGGTCCAAAACAAGTTAAGCAAATTAATGAATCAAGCGGCGATTTACATTTCTATAGATGTCTTCGGCATTTACCCAATATATTTGTAAATGATGTTCATCGATTTGTCGATATTTTTCCCCCGCGCCTCAGAGGAAAAGAGAAAAGGGATTCAAATTTTATATTTCTCAGTATCTGTAAACAGCTGTACCTCGTTTATCGCGGTGTTATGTTCTAAAAATAACCAGCGGTAGGTGAAATCAAGTAGCCAATTTTATTTTTTGACTGTGCAAAACGTTTCGTCGACATCCTCGACATACAGTACTGCACTTCAGAGTCACACTGCTAGCGATGGATGCAGCGATTCTGTACTGTACAGGTGAGAGGTCAAGGAGGAGATCGTCTGCAGCGATCAGGACGCAGGACACAATGTGATGTAACAAAAAGGCATGCAAACTTGCACTAAAAAATCTGCGAAACAGCAAGGTGAAAGGTGAACCGTGTCATAGCGAGGGACCACTGTAATTTTGAAGGTAAGTCACAACATACCCTTCGTAAATGCTAATGTAGAGAAACCGTTACCAGCAATCATTCATTTTTTGTGTGGCTTTTTTTCACAGTTTGTTAACATGCTGTGTAGGTGTGTACCTGACTAGCTGATATCGACATAACGGGAAACATCTGGTTTGACTATTCTTCACCTGTAGTTTGAATGCTGAGCATTTGCCTGTTTAAATCATAAGACCAGTCACTATACAGAGATGTGCTTCTGAATGTGGACGATGTGTCTTATGCAGTAATGCAGTTCTGCTTGTGTTGAGTGATGTAAACAACTGATCGATCTAAACTCTTTAAACGTCAAAATTGATCATTAGATTTTTTATGACACAACAGTGGTGAGTGTTCCCACCTTCTGCTCTTAACGCGATCTTTCCGTTTTTGAGTTTTGGACATGATTTTGGAGTATATCTTCGCAGTAGCGATTGACCGCAAAGTAAAGCTACCGGAAATGTACAACCCTACATCCGGTCTCAAACCAGGAAGTTAGCATTTTTCTCGTGCACAGGGTCTATTCCACTCAAACAGCCTAAATGAAATACAGAAGGGGACTTGGCTATAACCTGCTGCAAGGTCCAAAGTTGAAAACCAGATGACACCTGACAAAGCATCAAGGGACTTGTCAATACTGGGTAAGGGGAAGGCATCCTTGTGGGGTACCCCCTAGTGTCAGAATACACAATGCATCGTAGTTTGTTGTGTATGGGGCATAGCCGTGGACCAGTCAGGGTGCCCATGCTGATCCCCGTCCACAGACCAAAGTGCCACAATGATGTGAGCATGTCAGAACTGGAACACAGAGCAAAGGAAGAAGGTCTGGTTTGACCTTTTTTTATACCACGTGGATGATGGTGTGTGTTCTTTACTGAGGAACATCTGAGACTATGATTTACTATGCAAGCCAGAGGAGACAGTGTGATGCTTCAGGCAATGTTCTCATGGGAAACCTTGGGTCATTCCATCCATGTGGATGTTCTACTTGAATTATACTTCAAAGGTCTACGTTATAACTTACTGAAACACTATTTTAACACTTCAGCCTTCTAGTAACCTGACTGTGAAATGATCAGGACCCACACAGTGTTCAATTGTCAGTTGCAGTTCTTTTATTTTGACCCACAGCATTTCCCACTGCTTCGACACCTTGTGTTCAACCGGGAAGCCAGCTTTCCAGGTACCCCCCACACCACACACACTGCTCCTTCCCAACTCCAGACACTAAAAGGGGGAGAGCTCATTCATTACAATCCCTCTCACCCATGTCACCTAAAAGGTAAACCTGTTTCTCCATCACCTGTTCAGCTCTGATGATTCAGTAAGGACATCTCCTGGTTTCATCTGCATGTTTCCCTCTCACCAGATATCCTGATGTCACCAGATATCATGACCAGCAGGTTTTACAGCTGTGGCTCCAGCAAACATCAGCTACCAGAAAGAAATATTAAATAAATTTTAACAACGGCTGATCAAGCTTAAACGTGCTGCTGTTGTTTAGCGCGACATCCGGCGGTTTCCTCTTTCTGGCGCAAAGTGGCGATAAACAAACAAGAGAGAAAAGCCGATCAGCTTATGATTGATCAGTTTCATGACTGAAGTAGCAACAGGAGAGAGAGGGGAAAGAATGAGAGAAGAGGCAGCTGTGCAGTGTAACAGAATAAATCCACCTTTGTGTCTTTTTCCATTCTAGCTGAAGTACGGGACAAACTGCGTCCCCTCTCAGCTCAACACCAAACGCGTAATATTTTCTCTGAATGCGGGACGATTCCGTCTTTTTACGGGAGGGTTGGCAACTCTACTAACTAACCTTATGAATTAAATAAAGTTCACTATCAGTAACATCATAGCACCCACCCAGCTGTATAGAAACTCTGTCATGCTAGCTAGTACACAGTACGAGTTATTGTAACTGACTGTAAAAAGTCAGCACAACGAAAATAAACTCCACCTAAACTTGGTTTATATCTGACTCAGATAGACTGCAGGTCATAACTTCTTACCTGAAGTTCAGTTCACCTGACACTCGGGCCGGCGGCCACCGATCAAATGCCCGATGGCCAGTCCAGCTATGGTCGTGCCATCACTTAACCCTTCACGTGCCAACTGTGGCACGTGTGCCAAGGGTTGCCGACCCCTGTTGTAGATAATCATTTATACGGCTATGGATGCAATCAGACAGCATGGTACTATTTAATAACTGTATATATCCCCAAGACCATTGGACTTCCTTATAAGACATCTCTAACTTTTCCCTTTGATGACATCAAACGAACACTAATAGAAAATGGATTTAGACGCTTTCAAAATGATCAAGATAACTGCATTATTTACAATCATTAATGGCATGATGGCAGTGAAGAGAACATGAACACTAAACTTCCTTAGGGTGGTGAGAAGGATGAAGAACGTTACGAAGTGTTACAAGTGTTACAAAGCTGAGATAGCATCTTTAAGCTTTTTATGCCATGAGAATCATAGATATGTAAATAAAATGCAAGTACATAATGCACTCTGAAACTTGATATTCCAAGCAAAAATCTGGTGTCCGTAAATGAATCGTTGATAGGTATGCTGAGAAATTAGGGTTGAAATGTGTGATTTCAAGTATTGCAGACTTATACCACAAGGCATATTGTTGACACTCTTTGTTTTGGTTTCTCTTCCAGGACCAATTTGGCTGGGTGCACCAATCAGGTGTAAATTGCCCACAACTATATGGTTCCTGGGATTATCCAGGTGCATAAAGCTCTCCCCTACAATAAGGTGGAAATTCATCAAACTGATTCGCATCCTTGTGCCTTAGGATTACCTTGTTGTCAGTGGTGTCACTGCTTAGACTGCTGCTCACACAATGGATGTATCGATGGATGGATTTTAAAATATCTTTGTGTTAATCCATAAAAAATAGAAAAACATAAGAATTTTGTTTGCTATCTAAACCATAATCCAGTATTCCAACTTCGAGATAAGCACAAGTGATCTAAAACATGTATTTAGTCACCCTAACCTTTGCATGAAATATGAATGGAAGCAAACACAATTTCCATAATAAAAGGATGTAAACTATGTTTTCTCTTATAATTCACTGATGTATTTTTTTCCTATGAACCAGATGCGACACTAAAATAGCAGATGTGCTCATCTTCCAGCAGGCAATCCCTTATAGTAATCTTATAGTCTAAACCCATGTTAACCATCACTAGTCAGCATTATTTAGAGCAGGTAAGAAAACTGCCCAGATAAATGAAGATAGTTTTAGCAGCATTATGAGGTGTAGTGGAAGAAATTTACCTGTACAGTTCATCACTGCTCTCAGTGCCTACTACAGCAGACAGAAACCATTTCTCCACTAGAGGTCATGAAAGTGTTGTAAACTGAAGCATCACAGCTACTGTAGAGACACGTGTAGACAATCTGGTATCAGGTGATAAAAAGTTAAATTCACTTTTTTTTTCTTATCTTAAGAATTAGCATTTTTCAGTGCCAATCTTCAGTTAGTGCAATTTCCAGATTATCCTACAACACAAGTTAGAAAAGAAAATCATAAAGTTAAATAAAAATGTATTGTTGTCATGTCATTTACTAAAAACAAACTACTCAACATGGGAAATCAGCTAATCACTTTTATTGGATTTTTTTTTTGTATGATCATAAATTAGGAAGAAAGCTTATTAAAAAAAGATACATATCATACATAGATTTTGTAAAAAAAAAAAAAGAAAAGAAAAGAAAGAAAAGTGGGAACAATCTTCATCTCCTGCCATCCTTATCTAGTGTTCCTGAAAATGATTAGTTTAAATGTTTATGGTAAATGGACTGGTTCTTATAGAGCGCTTTTCTACTCTTCTGAGCACTCAAAGTGCTTTATACAACTTGAGCATTCACCCTAGCACATTTTCTAACTAACATTCACACACCGATTCATACTCTGATGGACGTATCAAAGAGCAATTTGGGGTTAGTATCTTGCCCAAGGATATTTGGCCAAGATACCAGAGAGCCAAGAATCGAACCACCAACCTTCCGATCAGTAGATAAGCTGCTCTACTGTCTGAGCTACAGCCACCCCAAATATGAACATTTAACATGAAACAGTAAAACCAGGTTAAAGCCACTTGGAGGACATTCCATAAAGTTGGGTCTGCATATGATTGTGTTTTGAATATAATATAAAACAAACAAACAAACAAACACCCCACTCGCCCTGTGGGGAGTCTTTGTCCTTCAAGCTGAGGTCCTTTGTAAGAGGTCAGGGAGCTTGAGGGTTGTTAGATCTCCTGTTCCTACGACTGCGCTCTTCACAAAGGATGCACAAAGATCTTGGCTGTCGTTTCTGGAATCTGCTGGATCCCAGGAATCCAGGGGCAGGTCTGACTCCCCAAGTGCTCTGATAACCACAACGACCACTTTTACCTTCAATCTCCACATCTTCTCTGACTCCTCTTTCAGCCCTTGGTGTTTCTTGAATTTCTCGTGTTCCTTCTTCCTGATGTTGCTGTCACTCTCTATAGCTACATCTATCACTACAACCTTCTTCCTTTGTTTGTCTCTGCTTGTATGTATATAAACCAGAAATATATACTATATACTATACTATATATATTTAAACCATGGTTAGCTATCGCCCATCCATCTGTAACTGGAAGTGTGTGTGTGTGTGTGTGTGTGTAGCATTAAATGAGAAAAGGTTTAAATGTCATCTAATTTCTATTAACTAAGAACTGCTCATCCCAAAAAGTCTGTTAAATCAGTCAGAGAAATATGAACAAAATCTAATTTCTCTTACATTAATGTAATACAGGCCTAACATTTATGTTGCATTCATACATTGTAATGAATAAATCAATTATTTCTTCATTATATGGCATTAATGATATATACATTATTAAGGTGTATTAAATTATGCATGACAGTCACAAAGTCCAGTGGGAGAGACATGAAGAAGGAGAAAGAACATGTAAATGCAGCAGGATAAACAAACAGAAAGAAGTGGGTTTTAATTAGACGTTCCATTTACTCACAAGTGTAGGTGTTTGTGTCTGCAGGGATATTAGAGGAGATTAAAAAAAGTAAAAAAAAAAAAGTAATGAGAATAAAGAAACAATATGTAAATGCTCAGAAAGTAGCAAAGGTTAGTAAATAGATATACATAAAGAAAAGGAAAGAAAAGAAATATCAACAAAATAAGTTTTCTCTCTTTTATCGTAGAGAGAAATATAAATGAAATATACTGTTGATGTGATTTGGCACCATATAAATAAAACTGAACTGAACTGAATCACATTTGGCTGAAACAAAAGGATATTTTTTGAATAAGGTGTAGGTAAGCTGAATGTGAGTGACACTTTTTACAAAACGTCAACCCGGAGGTGACACAGATCCACAGACTATCGCTATTTTTTGACAATGTCATGCTCTGGTGTCTTTTTCAGGACTGGGGATAATTCGTGATTACCTGAAATTGTCCCCACCACCTCTCTCAGCCAATATTGGTAATGAGATTAGGCTGTAATTAGATCTGACAACTTGATGTACATGTAGGCCAAGTGAGCATCCTTATTATAGGCAGTATACATGCACCTAGTCTTGGGCTTGTTTTCAAGCCTCAGAAGAACAACCCACATAAGTGTTTTTCCATCAGAAGGTTAATGATACACTATCCTGAGTTTTCTGTCCACATTTTATGACCTCCACTGTTTTCTTATAAAGAAATCCATATAAATAAAATAGATTATCTTGTGTCTCACAGTCCATCTCCCACGTGCACTCTGATGCTTGGATACCTCAGCAAAGACCCCTTTTAGTTTGGGTCAAGATCCACTCTTCAGTTTAGGTCACTGCAGACCAAAGTAAACTGAGACATTACAACGAGCACTTTTCGTTCCATGAAAAAAACAGGTATATATGCCGTTATTGTCATTATTCTCATTTCATTTTCTCGACTGCTGCCGGAGTAATGGCAGACACGGATGATGAAAACGAGGCAGAACAATGTGCTTCTCAAAATGAGGGTGGGAAACAAGCAATTTGCAACTCCACTGCAGCAAAGCAATACACATCCTGTTTGTGTGCACCGTTCAGGTTCGGAGAAAGAAAAGTGGTAAGAGGCAGGAAAGGAGCTCAAGCTCAAAGCCAAGTTCCCCTTGAGAAAAAATAGGTACTGCAGAAATAGTCTGTTTTGAATAATAATAACAATACTAATGATGGAAGGATTTCTCTGTGAATTTCAAAAACATCAATTTATTTAAGATTGGGTTAAGTTTAAAGTTAGCTTTAGGTAGCAGTCCACACGCACACAGCTGTACTCACAGAATATTTTCTATGAATAATTGCTGTGCGACCTTTTGGTTGGATCAATAAGGTCTTCTTTTTTTTTTTGCCTGTCCCGTTTGGCTCTTTTGCCATCAGAATTATTGTCTAAAGGCGAAGAAAGATGCCCAATGGATTTACTTTACCAAATGGACCATCCCAGCCTTGCAGTAATGGTCTATTTCATTCACCTTTTATTGTTTATTTTATTTTATTGTCACTTGCTAAATACGGGACAGACTTGACTGGGGGAAAGAAAGAGGGAAAGAAAAACAGCGGGGAAGAGGGACGGGAATAAAGGGCAAAAAACAAAAACCAACAAAATAAGCAGACAAAAAATACATCTATCAATCACCTGGTCTTCTTATTGTAAGCAAGTCCAGACCCGGATTTGAACCCTCGATATGCTCTGCCAAACACAGCGATATTACCACTGTATTATCAGCACAAAAAAGGAATACGAATAAAAATGTTTGTGACCCAAAAAGAATTCATGATCAATACCCCGTGTGGCAGTTCTTAATTAAAGAAAAGAACAGTAGGAAAACAGCAGCAGCATGTGACCTTTTTCTTCCTATGAAGATTTTTCCATTTTGGTCCAACACTGCCAAAGAAAAAAAAAAAAAAGCTTTCTTAAAGGTTAAGGAATAATTGCTGTTATGGTTAAAAGAAACAAAATATTGGTTGTTGGAAGGAGATGGTAAATTATCAGAGGTCTCCAGAGTTGTTTTCTTTCTGCCTACATTCTTGTGTTATAAAACTGTCACAGAGCCTGTTCCTCTACTCTTGCTGGAACCATAATTCCTTTCTCTGGTACAGAGTTTTATCGCTTGAAACATAAACACGTGATTGGGAATTTGCTGAAAGCAGTGCCCGGAGGCTGAAACATTATGTTGACTTGGTAGATACCTGTGTCTGGGTGTTTAGGCGTATGGAGCGTTGGACACTGTTATCTCCAAGAATAGTGCTACATGTTATTGTTTAGCAGTGCTTGCACAAAATTTCTAATTTTGGAAACTGTTTCATTAGCTTGAAGGGACAAATGTGTTTTTCTTTCTTATTTTTAAGCCTTCATCTCACACATACAGAATATATATCATTGCATTTAAATGCAAAACCGGTGTCTGTTTTCAGATAACAACCCTCTGTGCTGTTTTCAGTAATGAGAAAATTATGCACACTCCAAACCAGATTGCACATTCACGCGCTCTGTGAACTCACACAGAAAACTAATGCATGTAAGCTCTGTGTCCCTATGTAACACTGGGTCAGACCTCCTTTTGCCTTCAGAACTGCCTCGTTTTTTGTGTGCCATAGATTAAATAAGATGCTGGAAACATTCCTCAGAATTTTTTGTCCATATGGATATGATGACTTCACGCAGTTACTGCAGACTTGTTGGCTGTACATGTATGATGTGAATCTTCTGTTCCATCAGCTCCCAAAGGTGCTTTATTAGACTGAGATCTGCTGACTGAGGAGGCCATTTGAGCACAGTGAACTCCTTGTTGAATTCAAGAAACTAGTTAGTAGATGATTTGATGTGATACAGTGGAATGTAGGTAGTGGGTCATAACAGATAAGCATGGCTGTTCATGAATTTAAAACTTCTGATTTATGAAGTTTTGTCCTTCAGTCCTTCTCTTGCATTGTGACATCAATGCAAAGTTCATAACTGAGATAAATGATTGAGCCTATTTTCATTAAATAACATGCCTGAAATAATCTTATCTTTTAATCAAATCCTGTTACATTAAAAACAGTTTATTTGAGCAAATCTTTCAATTCCACTGTCATTTTAATTAGTTTTTATCATTAGATCACATAATTTTTTTGGTGAGCTCCACTGAACCTTGGCCTGAAATCTTCAAGAGGAGGAGAGAGACTTTTAAAAGTAAAAAAAGAAAAAAAGAGAAAAGAAACAATAAATTAAAAGACAGGATGATGCATTCCCTCACATCTGTATCAGGAAGGCACATTTTGTGAAGCCAAACTGTTTAGTATCTGGATTATACACAAGCCATAAAGCAGCTGAAGCAGTTGGACGGCTGTTTTACATTTTTCTGCCTGCTTGTTGTAATGCACTGTTGATACTTTTGCTCACAGCAGAGCTCCCGATGGTCCCCGGCTTTGTGTAAATATGTGCCACTTCATCCTGGCTCTGCTTTCATTAGCTCACTATACAAGGTAGAAACCATGTACACAGCTGCGAGTGTATGTATAATGGAGGATTGGGGGGGGGGGTTCTGGTAATCCCCACTGAATCCAGATGTAGAGGTTTGAAGTGACATTTTAGCTGAAAGCATGACAGTTCCCCTTTAAAGTTGACCTTTAAACACACTTTCAGTAAATGTTATGTGCAGTGGGAAAAAGTGAGGACGAAACAAAACTAGTGTGTTGAGTCCGGCTGGAATTACAATAAAAGCCGAACTTTGTGATTCTGTCAGGACTCGTGCGTGGACTGGACCAATTTGTAAAAATGGTTACAAAACAGGAGCTATTTTAGGAAATATATAAAATATCATGCAGCTTACTTATCAGCATGAAACTCTTTCGGTTCCATTATGTATAAAATATGTGGCTCAAAATCAAAAGTTAATTCTGTCTCCCATCATGCAACTGGGCTTAAAATCTACTCTGTCTCCATGTCTGTCTGCCTCATATCCTAGTATGTCAGGTTATAGCAACTACAGAAATACTCTGATGATTCTGCAGTTTGATGTATTAGTGATGGGCAGGAGGAGAACAGAGCACTAATGGTTGATTTTGTGGAGTGATGTGGGAGAAATCATTTCCTTCTGAATGTGAGAAAGACCCGAGAGAGCGACTGACTTCAAGAAGTACAGCTACACGGCCCATGTGTCTCCTGAGGGAGGATGTTGGTGGTGTGAAGGAGTACAAGTACCCACAGCCACTACAGTACAGGCTGAACTGAAGTGGATCAACACAGAGGGAGTATACAAGGAGGGGCTCAGCTTTCCTAAGGAAGCTGTGATCCTTCAGCTTCAGCAGCAGAATGATGGAGAGTTTCTATCAGTCATTTGTGGCAGGTGCAGTGTACTTAGCTGTGGTCTGCTGGGAGAACAGCAGCAGAGCAGGAAACACCAACAGAATGAATAAACTAATTAGGAAGTCCAGCTCTGTGTCTGGCTGTAAACTGGACTTTCAGTGGTGGAGGGGAATGTGTGTGTGTTCTGTCGTGCTTGCCAGTCTTCTAGACCGGATAACAAGAATGTTCTCCACGACTAAGAGGAGGAGCTCCTTTTAGACATCACAGCAACCAAGCTGGACCGGCATAGCAGTCAATACTTAAGCATATAACAGGTTTGTTGTTGTAGGAAGGCCCAGGTATGACACAGACCAGACGTCACTGCACTTGGAGTGCGAGTTTTCCTTTGTTTATATATATATATATATACATATACATATATATATATAGCAGCTGCCATGCCAGTCTATAAAATCATCTGATTGTATAAATGATGATAATCATGGTGATTGTTATTATTATTGTTATTATTATTATCTCACATTTTTTATTTTGCTCTGGATCCACTTTCTGGTAAGAACTACAGTTGTTAATGTTATTTGTTGTTAATGTTTATTTTCTGACTCCTGTCCTCTGGCATGAGTGTCAAGAGGATGTTAATTATTTTTAAAGCCATCTGCTACACAAAACCGATGAAGCCAAAATTACTTCTTGGAAACAGCAAAATTGGTTGCTGTCATTTTAACCTATGGGGGTCATCTGGGACGGTCATTTGTTCCTGGCTGTTACAAAATGAGGAAAACACGTCCATCCCAATTACAGTATAACAGTGAAGAACACTCAATATTTGAAGTTAAAGTTTAACCATATTAATAAAGTTTATTTATTAGTTTTCAGTTTTTCTGCTGAATGTCAAACTCTGTATTTAGAGTACTTATTTTTATTTCAGTGATTATCATATCACTGAGCATATGTATTAGCCATACCTATGTAGAGAATGTGACCACTCCAATCATTAGTAGCACAGAAAATATGGCAACAAGCAACCTACAACTGGAAAGACATTTTATTGCAGCAGATATAGAAATTAACCTTAGACATGCAGAAAATTGACATTTCTTTTATATTTAAGTTAATAAAAAAACACATGCAGCAGATAAAGGGTGATACATGTTAATAAATTATTTAGTTTCCTCTTGCTGAAATACACTGCAACATTTGTTCTCGCCCAAATTGCCATTTTGCCCAAAATACTGACAATGATTAATTTCTCAAACCCTCTGGTGGTGGGGTATAAATCCATGTACCTTCATGGGAGGGTCAGAGGCACCAAACTAATTTCACCTAAAAGGTCAGAGCTGTAGTAATTTGAGTCAGGCGGTGTATATGACGTTAGCTACGGTCTCGACCCACTTCTAACACTGGAAAAACAAATGCTGCAATTATAAAGGAGCTGTTTACAGAACATGAATGAAAAGTATCCTCCTCTTATACTCAGAAACATCCACATTTCCATGGTGGAAACCAACATAACAAGCGACCAGTAGGGATGGGTTGGTGCTCCCCATTCACATTGCCATTTTGACTGTGCTTTCAAGCAATTTGTCTCTCACTCATGCTTCGCCTGTGCCTGTTTTCTGTGTTATGGCTCAGCTTGGTGCCTGTGAACTTCTTTTCCCCCAAAACCCGTCCTTTGTTGTGCATTTGGGTCTGACAAGGGGGAGCAAGAGCAGACACTGAAATGGGCAGTATGAGATGCACTGGGGGAGACGTGCTGATATGACTCTGAGCAGATTGCTCGTAGTCATTTTCTATCTTTCTCAGCTGACAAAAACAGGGGATGACATTTTTAATATTTTGCAGAAAAGGCTAAATGTAAACACAAGATCCATCCATCCATCCAGTAGAAGTAAAAGTAGGGTGAGAGCATTACAAGTTGTTATGAGGAAGATGAATGATGTAATGAGACTTTGCAGTTTGGTAGGATCACACTATCCTCTTCACATGTGAACAAGCAGGCCCCAGTTTGACCCATTGTTCTGCTTAGCCTGTTGTGTGTCACACAACATCTTTCTATAGCTCTGATTGTATTCACAGCACAAAAATGTGGTGGGGATGAAAAGATGCCCGATTGCAAGTGTCACTGTTGTAATGTTAATGAGAGAAGTGGGGGACCTGTGAACTGCACTTCACAGTGGGCACTGAGGGCCAATTAATTACAAATATAAACAAAAAAGTCCAAACGGTTTCAGTGTTCACAGTTCTCTTCAAGTCTTTGTTTAAAGACAAGCGAACGCTGAATGTTACATCATTTGTGAATAAGGAAGGTTGAAGGGTCGCAACCTCTTTGTTAGGAGGTCATTGATTGATATACAAAGTACTCGCCACTGAATATTGCGTCGTCTATCAAGAGTCAGTGTTGTTCTTTTTCTGTTTTTTTAATACATGACCTTTCTCCTGCTTCAGTCATGTACTCAAAAAAGTTTTGGTTTTTCTGAACCAAAACTTTTCTTTGTTTCTTTTTTTTTTTTTTTTTTTTGCCTGTCCCATTTGGTTCTTTAGCCGTCAGAATTGTTGTCTGAAGACCAACAAGGATACCCAATGGATTTATTTTGCCAAATGGATCATCATGGCATTGCCGTATTGGTCCATTTGATCGACCTTTGTTTTTATTATTTATTTTATTTTATTTTCAGTTGTTACAGACGGGACAGACATGAGTGAGGGACAGGAAAGGGAGAAAGAAAGAGGAAGGAAAAGAAAAACAGAAGGGGAGAGGGACAGTGAGAAAGGGAAAAAAATCTCCTGGATCACCTGTTGAGAGAGAAAGAATAGAAAACAAGCAAAAAAAACAAAGCAACATACTAAACACAACACCATCGCATTAATCTAGCTAAGTGTAAACAGCAGTAAATACTAAATATTGAATGTTGTTGTGCAGCACGCAGGACAGACAGCGCACAATGTGCTTTGAAGTAGCAGCCAAGAAAGGTGTAATTTAAGTCTACGAACAGTGAACACCCGTGTGCACACCTGTGTGGATCAGCGCGCTTGTATTCAAATGGTTTCCCCATGTAATGGTCTGCAAGAGGATGTAGAGAGCCATAGCCCTGTCCCCCAGGCATGAAGCAGGCATGGAGGAGATCCAGGCCCCAGACATCCAGAGGCCCCAGAGTGCGAGAGCCCAAGGAGGACCACCGGAGGGGCATCCGTGCCACCCTCATGGGAAGGGCTGAGGATCCCCAGACGAGGGGTCACCCAGTAGCCACCGAGCAGAAGCTAGAGGGGGCTGCACCGGCGTGTTTCTAATAAACAAAGAAAAAAAAGAGGGAATGAACTGATGTTTCTGAGGTCAGGGGGTCAGGAATTTTTCTCACCCCACATGCCACTGCCATTCTTGTTCACAGCCTTGTTACTTCCTGGATCGATCACTGCAACTCTCTTCTTTTTGATCTTACTCTAAAATCCATCCACAAGCTCCAACGTGTCCAGAACACTGCTGCTCGTATTATGACCAGGACGCCTTCTATCATCACATCCCTCCTGTCCTGCAGCAGCTTCATTGGCTCGGGGTCAAATATCGCATCAATTTCAAAATACTCTTGTACACATTTAAGGCTATACATCATCTCTCCCCTCCATATCTCTCTGATCTGGTTCAGATCACCGCTTCATCTCGGTGTCTCAGATCTTCTTCTCTTTCTCTCTCTGTCCCCTTTCCCCGTCTTGCCACTATGGGGTGCAGGGCATTCAGCTGCTCTGCTCCTCGACTCTGGAATTCCCTACCTCCTGATTTAAGAAATATCTGTTCCTTCTCTCTCTTTAAGTCCCAACTCAAAAATCACTGGTTCAAAATAGCTCATCCCACATAACCTCTCCAATCTTGTTTTAAATTAGTTTTATGTCTTATGCTTTTATGATTGTGAAAACTGCTTGCTTTTATGTTGCTTTTATTATTCTGCTGTGTACAGTGTCCTTGAGTGTTTTGAAAGGCACTTTCAAATAAAATTTATTGTTATTGTTATTATTATGATTACTATTATTATTATTGCAGTTGTTGTTGTTGTTATTATTATTACCTCTTAGTTTTTTTTCTTGTGCACTTTGAAGGCAGCCAGATTTAGACTAAAGCTCTTTTTTCCCCACTTGGTAACAACAGAAAGAACAAACACAGTATTCTTACTTTTAAGTGGGCATTTGTGATGCTTATTGATATCATATTTATTGGAACATCACTCTTTAATGATGATAGTAATCTACACAAAGAAAGAGGTGAGGTAAGGTAATATATGGGCCAAGAAAACACTGCTTTAATGTTGAAGACAGCGGTTAACAGTGTTTAGTTAGTTTTGGGATGGGACAAACCATTACCAAGGTGCTGCTGCAGCACCGTAGACTTAAATAAATGATTCCAGAGGTCAGAACTAAGATGAAAATTGTAGTAGTAAAGGATACAAACTTTGTGGGAGCATCATTTGTGAGATGATGACAAAGTTGTTTAATCACTACCCAGTGCAGCTGTGAGTCTGTGTGTGAATTGAAAATGTATTATATAAAAACATCCATTCACTGCAGTGGAAACAGACGCAATTATAAGAAAAAGACATAAGAGCTGTTTGATGAACAAACTGTTCCCTGCTGTTAGAAACAGTCGATATAATAAAAGTTGTCAAATTCAAGTAATTCAGTCACACAATGTGGATTTTTTAATAGTATAATTTGGAAGAAAGGAATTTGCTAAAGAACAGACACGAATTAAAATAGTCTGCTTACTTAATTGTCCAATGTCTTTGTTGTGAATTTAAAACTTTTTATTCTTGAGTCAGTCCAAATTATTCTGGTGTTAAATTATTTCCAAAGCCTTTTACTAAGCAGCCAAGTCAATATTTCTAACACTGAGTCATGTGGATGGCAGAAGAATTAATGTTTGGGATTAGGTCCAGTTATCTAAAGTTTTAATAGGGAGTCTGTCATAGTTTCAAACTTTGTTGGAGTCAAGTGCAGGACTCAGGCAAGACAGGGGGACACAGAATAAGCTTTGCGATATTTTATTTACTTCCACCAGTTCATGACATCAATAAAATAGAGTAGAATAGCCGTTTATTCCGCTCCACACCAACTGTACTAGAATAATATATATATGTATGATGTGCTGTAGTACTGGTAGCATGAAAAGGTTGATAAGATAAGATAAGATGACCTTTATTAGTCCCACAGGTGGGAAATTTGTTTTGTTACAGCAAAAGTGCAAAGTTATGTAGCAGAAATTAGAAAACACTGGAATGCAATAAAATAAAATAAAATACTATATACAATAGAATAAAATAGAATAGAATAGAATAGAATAATATATACAATAGAATAAAATAGAAATACAAATGCTATATACAACTGAAACTGTTGCAAAGGTACGCCACCTCCTTCCATATGAAATTTTACGGTGTTTTTACCAAGAGCTTGGCCGTTACAGGAGAACAGGCATCAACCCAGCAGCAGGACCAGTATCTGCTCCTTTATGACCAATAGAACAGAAGGAGCAGTACAAAACACCCTCCAGTGGACTACTAACATGCATGTGTCTGACCAAGCTGTCATAAACTGACTCCATGACAGTGACACGATTGAGGACCTGACATCCTTTAGTGCTGTGGTGCGCTCACAACCCAGTGCCGTTCAGCTCTGCCATAACTTTCAGCAAGGTTCAGAGCTGGTGAACCATTCAGATGCTTGATGACCCCCCCCCTATGTTTGATTGAGCATGAGCTTAATTACAGGCATTTTAACTTGTGACAAAATGTACTTGTGCCCCTTCGTCACAGGTTAGCGAGTTAGTGAAGAGTAGTGCTATATACAACTTTTTATGAATGTGATTAATTCTGTATTACTTTATGGGTTTCATGATATTCTGGTACTCACAATTTAAAAATGAAATATGGACATCATATGATTAACATAAATATGATAATACTGCACATAATGCAGTGGCAGGAATTATTTTCTTAACACTGCAAAATAGGCTCTTATCAAACTTAGGGTCTCGAGGGAGTTATTGCTTATTCCAGCTGTCATAGAGTTAGAGGCAGGGTACATCCTGGACAGGTCACCAGTCCATCACAGGCCTAACACAAAGGGACAGAAAACCAAGATGCATGTCCTCCTTTGGACAGAGAATGTGAAAAATAGAACGAGGAAACGGTTATGTAAGCTAATGGTCAGTGGACATTAAATCACAGTATATCAGAACAGTTAGCTGCCAGCCGGTGGCCTTGTACCCGAACTCTCTCTGCCTCCTCCTCCTCCATGTGTTTCAGTCGACATCGCATTGATGGCAGGTGTTACGTTTTGTGGAGCTTCTGTTATGAGTTCAACTGTTTTCCTTAGAATTCTCTATTACATGTAATTCTCTCTGTAATTGTACACTTTGGGAACGCCATGTTTATGTGTTTTATTTTCTGCACCTATATTTGAGTATATTTCATTAAAGACAGAAAACAAACAGTAAATGGAATAAAATTTGAATACTACTTTTTAGATGTAATAAACTCACTGCCATTTCATTAGGTATACCTGTTCAGCTCCTCGTTAGCAAATATCTGATGACACAATCACACGGCAACAACTCAAGATGGCCTGCTAAAGTTCAAACTGGGCATCAGAATGGTTAAAAACGGTGATTCAAGTGACTTTGGATGTGGCATAGCGACTGATACCAGTGGGGCTGATCTAAGTATTTTAAAAATCTGATTGGACTTCCTGACTTCCAGAGATCCTCAGGATTTTCTATACAGGCGCTGTGGAGAGCATCCTCACACAGAACATCACCATCACATCCTGGTTTGGGAACAGCTGTGTTAAGGACCAAAAAGCTCTTCAGAGAGTGATCTGTACAGCAGAACGCTGCTGCAGGATTGCTCTCCCCCCGCTTCAGGACACCTACACCAAGAGATGCCAGACTAGAGCAGCGCAGATACTGAAGGACCCGTCCCATCCTGTCAACCAACTGTTCCAACTTCCTCAATCCGGTATAAGGTTCCGCATCCGATTAATGTTGGCGTGTTAGACTGAAGGCTGAAGTTTACTTTGTTAACTTAAAAATATGTGACAGTGCATTTGAGCTCCTGTTACATAGCGAGTAGTGTAACAAGTTACTTACTTAACTTTTATGTAACTTTTTGGAGTAACAACCCCAATGCTGATGACCAGAGATTACGCATCTTCTGATGGCTGCCTGCAATAGCATGTGGCATCATGTCACAAAGCTGGAACCGCCTCAAACTGATTTCTTGAACATGACTCAAATGGCCTCCACAGTCACCAGATATCAATCCAATTTAGGAACTTTGGGATGTGGAGGAACAGGAGATTCTCATCACTGATGTGATATGATCTCATCAATATAGACCAAGAAGAATTAAAGCAAAAGGGGGTATAGCACAGTAATGTGTAAATAATGAAGTGGCAAGTAAGTGTATGTGACATTTCTTTGATTATGAGAAAAACTTTTGCCGTGAAAATCTGATATTGTGACACTATTGTCTTTTATTTTGAAAGCCTGTACCGGAAATGTGCTTGCATGCGATCGTGAACTTGACAGTAGAAGTCAGCTGCGGGTAAATGATCTGTCCGCACATTCAGCTCAGTGGAAGCGAGCAGCGTGGATAGAGGACACCACAGACTGGGCTCTTTTTCGCTCGCTATTGTTCATGGAATAAAAAAAATGTTTAAAGTTTTTTTTGTTTTTTTACCCGGATCAAAACTCTTAACTGGAGTTTAAATGAAGTGTTTTAACCCAAATTCCTCCTGTTAGGACAGCTCACTGGCTTCCAGCTGAGGAGTAAACATGAAAAGTTTGCTCTTTGTCACCTTGTGTCTGTCAACCTGTCCGCTCACGGTGAGTCTTTTTTTCTGTAGTGCTTCTATATGATTCAGAAAACCGTTCACATACTGAAAACTTCCGCGATATAAGAAATTATACGGAGTATTCCAACATTAACAGCTGATGCTTATATTTTATTATTGCACTCTTTGATGCTGATTAGCCTTCTGGTGGAGGAAAAGTTTGCGGTCACATTTCGCTGATAACATTGTTGTTATTAAATGTTCTTAAAGTTGTATGACAGGTTATCCTTCTTCGTGGTATTTTGTTGCCTTTTGCTGAGCGTGATGATTCGTGATTGTAAAGTTACGGTGTCAGCTTCATTCATTGTATGGTCTGTTCAAATGTCACGAAGAGGTGTGAAAACGGTCACCAGCGCTCTAAGAGCTGAAGAATTATTTTCAGTTGAAATTATCTTTTGACTTGTTCACTGATGGGTAATTACTCATCAATTATTTCTCTAACTGCACCAATTAGTGGGGAGGAAGTTCAAATTGACATTACAGTAGTACGATTTGATACTTGTTTGATATTGAAACAAGAAAAGTGAGTGTTTTATGATGGACTTCTCTTTAACCTTGTTTGACGTTTGATGTGTTAAGCTTTTTATTTTTAATTTTGTGGAGTTTTTATGCCTTTACGTTTCCTTCAATGAATTTATATTTTCACAAGTTTTAGACAAAACAATTTCTTTGAAATAAGGTGGTTTCAGCTCAAATGAAGAATAATGTGACATTAAATCCAGTTTATGCTCAGTAAGGTCATTGTGTTTAACCCGCGGTAATAAAAGGTGCTTCTTAAAGCTCAAACGATGATAAATGAATTGGCTAATGAACTGAGTTGGTATATTTTCATAGATTAACCGTTAAATAACATGTCTGATGATGATAGCAGGTAATGTGAGTATTTGCTGGGTTAGTGACAGATTTCATGAAGTAATTTTTTTTAATAGAAGTGTGCTGGGTTTTTATAATTAGTAGTTAATTGGCAAAAAATCTGATCAGGAATCTGGGGAGTTATTAATAAATATTAATATTTGCAGACTTCTTCCTGGCAAAATGATTAATCGTGCTTTTATGGGCATATTTAACAATTAGAATAATCATTAATTGTAGCTTTAAACCTCATATCTGAAGATAATTTGTAGACATAATCTCTCACTTCATGTTGTTCTTTCTGAGGAATCCTCCAGATATTAACCCACTTTTTTTTGCCCCTCATACATTATCTGCCCTTCTGTGTGGATCCACCCCGCAGGATAAACAGTGGAAGTGCGCTCTCGCTCTCTTCCCAGCAGCCCCCTCCTCCTTTGACTAAAAGCAGATGGAGCTGTAAAAATGTTCACATCACACAAAACAAATGCCACAGTTTAATCATCTGACAGACAAATGCTGCCACTCCAAATACACAACAGCTCCTCTCACTGGGTTTTAGCTTCAACCTCTGATGGCTTTTAATGTGAATTTAGTTTTTTTTTATTCTTGTGTCCTCACAATAATGAGTCCAAATAGAGTCACTGGAGCTTGGTCTAAATCAGTGTAGCTTTTCTCTAAATATGCAAACCTTATATTTATACATTACTGTGGGTGACTGATGTTATACATGACAGCTGAAAATGCAGCGATGCATTTAATGTATTTGGTGGGTTTTGAGCAAGTCTGTTGTTTTTTGCTTATAGAAACAGGATTTTTTGCATCAGTGCAATTTTGCATTTTCCTTCCCTTAAATAGACATAAAAGTCCTGCTTTAGCCATCATGAACTAGAGATCCAGGATATTTACTGCATCATAAAACATGTTGTCTGAGTTTAACTGGATCAGATTCATTTCAGTCTGATTTGGATTTGTGAAGCTGCAATTTGATTCTGAATAAATTGTTGACATAAAGCTGATTCTTGAGTCATAAATGGAGGGGATGCACAACTTTCATGGTCTTACTTTAGTGTGCCAAACGAGTATCAGATGAAATATACTTAAACAAACCAGTAAATTGTGCTCATTCTTTCAGGGCTTTCGAGAAAACATTTTCATTTTTCATTCCACTTATGTACAGTTTGAACATTATGTTCACACTAAGAATACTCTCTGTTTTCACCCAATGTCTCCAGCTGTGGAGAAGGACCTTGATGTTGCCAGGATAACTGTCCACAACTCTGCATGTGGTGCAGGTTGTTTTGGTAGCACTCAGGAAATAAGGCTAATCTCACAAAAACAAGAGGTGATGTAAAGTCGATTTAATCCACTTAGATTAAAAAAGTGAGCTATAAAGATTTTTTGAAATGATTCATAATTTATTAATTAAAGTTTTTTCCCCCCTTATCCATATGTTCTGGACGTGCCCTAGCCTTCAAGGATTCTGGACAGACATATTTCAAACCTTATCCCTAATTCTTGGATACCATATGGATCCTAATCCATTAGTTGTGCTTTTTGGCACCACTGGGGAGGCTGATGCAAGGTTGACCTCGTCACAGTGTGGCACACTCTCTTTTGCCTCTCTTCTGGCTAGATGTGCGATCCTACTAAGATGGATGGGTACTCCTTTGCCCACCCATGCTCAGTGGCTGAGGGATCTTATGTACTATCTGAGCCTTGAAAAGATCCGTTATGCGATTAGTAATACCAGTGATAAGTTTTACAAGATGTGGGGACGATTCCTGAAGTACTTTTCCAGCCTTCAGTTTGCGAACCGACTTCCAGCATTTCTCAGTAAATCACCCCCAATATTGATAATGTAGATTTTCTTTCCTTTTTTTTTCTCTTTTTTTTTTTTACATTTATTTGTGTGTTTGTTTTATTTTGTTCTGTTTTGTCCTGTTGTATTTGTGGCGGTGTTTCTTGTTTTGGTTTTTGTTTTCTCAACCTGGCTTCAGGGATGGGGCTACTGTGTGGTATCGGTAGGGGGTAAACTGATAAAAGCAATTAAAAGATATGTGAATGCGTCATTAATCTGTATTCTATTATGTCAGCTCAAACAATCATTGTGAAATCTACTTGCTTGTCGTGTAATAATTCCGTGTGTATCTCCTTTTCTTTGTTGCCTCAATCTAATAAAAATATCTCTGAGAAAATAAAAAGATTTAATTATCAGTTAAAATCAATCAGTCTGGTATCACCTAATGCCAAAGTTTTTCTAGTTCCACTTCTAAAAGTGATGGTTATCTTTTTTATATACATCAAACTAAAGTGGATTGAAAATTATAATTGGATTAATGATTAATCAGTATATGAGCCACTAATGGAATATTCCTGGTTGTAGCTCTAACAAGAGTTTATATGTAACTGAGCTACAGATATCAATCTCACGAATGCTTTTCTCCTTCTGAGTAAAAATCAGTTCCTTTGAATTAAATATGTTGGTTGTATGGATGTTAGGTTTGTACAGAATATACTGTGAGCAGATAAACACGGACATCAGCAGAGGGAAAAGAAAGTAAAAACAAGAAGCTGACATCAACTTACAATCAATACACCAACGTGACAGATGGGAAATTCAAGAGAATAATAAAGAGTAGATGAGGTAGTATTTCCTACATTTCCTCATACTGTGCGTGTCTCTCAGTAGCCTCAATGCACGAGAGAACAGCAGGGACTCAGGTGTGAAGGCCACAGTGGTATATTAAGCTCATCTGTCTGGACTGCAACACGACTGGATCCAACCAGGGATATTTACCCTGGGGTGCAAAAAGTCGTGCTATAGTCTGATGAGAATTCATCCTCGCAGCAGAGGAGGACTCATTTAGAAAATTTTTGCACTGCAGGTTTTCCAACTTCATCTCATTTCTGTTGACATTCTTTTATATTATTAGGAAAAAAACACAAACACAAAACATCAGGGAATTTTTTTAATGCTGGGTGAGCAAGTAATGTTTGGATATATCCAGCTCTAATACGCCCATACTTTGCAGAGAAAAGCCGTAGAAGACGAGATCAAAGCCCACACTGTTTGAGTGACAGATGGTGTTTGGCAAGCGTGGAGCAGAAACATAATGAAGCTTGTAAAGATGGAAGCTGAAGATGAAAATAAAAAAAAATATCACAAGCCTCTTTCTTTGGGATAATTTCTCAGAGCTAATTAAGAAACGAAGGAACGTGGGGAACAAAGTATCAGAACTGTAGAGCATGTGAAATCCCTCGCTGGTGTTTTATGTGAAGCTGATTTTCCCTCAATCAGCTTTTACAGAATCTTTTGACCAAATAATGCAGTTTTTTCCAAGCCGCCGGCGTGTCTCACAAGGTGTCCTTTGGTCGTGGCACATGACTCACTGGGTTAGCGCTGTAAGACGTGCCTGTCACTCCCAAGTTTGTCAGTTTTCTCTGTGCAGGGATGCTGTTATTGAAGTGTTTTAATCCAGTCCACAATCTTTTATCAATCAAACCCTACTGAAGTAGCTTTTAGTCAAAAAACCTAATAAAGCGCATTTCAGCGCCTAAACATCAAGGAGCACCTTTCATTACCTAAACATAACCAGTGAGCGAAGGTAAAAAGTGAGTGAAAATGAAATGAATAATGAGAGGGGAAAACATAAACAAAACAAGATGCAAAACTGATAAACCTGCATGTTATGCCATTGCAGTGTCCCAAAGCAGACTTTGTAGGTCTCCAAAAAAATGCAGTGGTTATCTCTGCGTGACAGATAAGCCGTGGCCAGTACGGTACGTCAGCAATGCCAAATTACACCTTTAATTTGTGGTGAGATGCAGGCAGCATCCCACAACACAATGTCAGTATAAAATAAATAATATCAAATAAATAAGTGGTTCAGGAAAAAGTGAAATACATCACTCAAGAATCTACGAGGTCATGTCAAACATCTCCCCTGATCGCATTCACATCATTCGCTGTGCTCCTCTGACCGGCACGTCAGTAGAAAAGCTTTCTTTTTCTGATTTTCTAATCACTGATGACTTCTAAACACTCTGACATTCACAAATGCTGCAAATATCAGTCAGTTTAATTTAAAGTCTTTTTTTTTGTGGCTCTTGGGAAAACAGAATTGTGTTTGGACTGTGTGTTTGGATTTTTTCCCTTTTTGATAATGGCAAACTAATAAAGCTGTATGATGAAAACAGACTTCTACAAGTCTGCTGTTTATGTCTTATAGCTTGCTGAAAGGTCGGACTTCCAGCTGCGGGCTTATTCACGTACTTCTAAGTGGATGTTTCTCAGAGTTGTAGCAACAGAACATGAGAGATTTGGTCCGGCTTCCAAGAAGCAAGATTACATGGCACATAGTGCTGTCTGGAGGGGAAGGGAAAGATTAAATGTTTCTTCAGCCAGTATTGAAAGTGTCCCAGGCTGAGCAGTGATGGAGAGGGCTAACACATGATGGAGCTGGAGGCAGCAGACGCCTGTTGTGCTGCTTTGTCCATGTCATGCTGTGGGCCGCTATACATCATCAAATCACTCGTATTCCAACAATGAACAATAATTTCTAGCATTGTAATAAGAGAGATAATCGGTTGTGCATTATATGGCAAGGATTTCTCTGAATCCTTGATGGAGTAACCCTATAATACTGTTCCACATGCCGTCACTCCTGAGCCATTTCAAGTACAAGAACTCCCGTTCCTTAAAGTCTGGCTTCAAAGGGCCGCTCACAAGATCGTCCAGAATGAGGACGACCGTATGGAGCTGACAATTTGTCCTTAAGTAAATATGTACTTCAAGTCAAAGGCGATCGTGTCACGTGACTGTTCGATGCCACTTGCATTGCTCGGCACTGATTCCTGTGTCCACCACCTCGCTCAGCAGTGAACATGCGCACGAGTTCTGGACGGATTTATACTCTCAACCTAGAGAGCTCAAATACACCTTTGAAAAACTGCAGAAGCTGTTCATGGAGATCGAACCACAGAAAATGACACAAACCCTGGATCAGCCAAAGAGACGTGGACACTGCATCTTTTTTTTTTGTCTTTTATAGCTTATTTGTATTATATTCCTTTAATTTAGGTAGCCATGTTTGCGTAGTGTTAGAAATGTTAATGTTAATAGCTCTTACATTACCAGTCTAATGTTTAAATGTGAGAAGTTCAAAAATATGCTGAATTGAATTGTTTAAAAAGAGGGGTTTGGTGGGGGCTGGGAAGGGAAAGCTTTTTGCTTCATTTTGTCTGGTGTGTTTTTTTTCTTTAACTTATCAATTGTTATACTGTTAACTGTTGTAAATAGCAGAGTTCAGTGCTTTATGTTGTAAAAATGCACCATATTACATTTGGTTCTTCAAAGGAGAATTGATTGTGACAAAATCTGGTTTCACCTTAAAGAAATTGTCTTTCTTTGTAAAACTATAGCTTTTGTTTGTGGTGAATTTTAAGGAATAAGGATTTTTGTGAAGATTTGTTGAGCAGCATTTTATATCAGGACACGTCTAAAGGACAAATGTATTTGTAACTCATTCAATTTACCAAAGTGAATTTTTTTTAAATTATCTTTTTAGTTTTTTTTCAATGTACACTAATAATTCTGAATAAAACTTATTTTAAATAGAAATTTAGAGTTTCAATCAAATCAGAATTTTAGTCTGAGTAAAACTAACACATTTATCAAATTAGAGTAATTTTTCTAAGTTGGTTCAAAGTAACATTATTTTCATTGTGGCATAAATCCCAAAACAAACAAAAAGCATAGATTAATAGACTCCTTACATTATATGTTTAAATCAACTTCCAAAAAAAGAAAAGAGAGACACAGACTGAAATTTATTTAAATAAAGATTATTAGTACAGTTTCATATTTTTTGGACTTATCAGAAATACTATTTCTGCAAGTGTTAAAATATTTTTTTTTCCCTTTTTCTTTATTGGGGGCTGCAAATATTCATTTTAGCTGTTCCGCTCCAGATTGGTGGGGAACCTCACGACACCCTGTGAGTGACTTACTGCCAGCTTCAGTACAAAGGAACTAAAAGCAAGTGAACAGGCTTTATAGATCAGCTCAGCCTGTACTTAAGAGTCAGATATTGCTCAGACCTCATACTGCACTTTATGGCACCTAATGTGTTCATTTGAAAGATCGACTGTCAGAAAGAGCTTATACTGAGTGATTAATAATAAGCATTTCTAGTCAAGACTAAATTCGCAGGTCATCATTTGAATTTTAACATTGTTTGTCTAATTACAGTTATACTAGTTCATTATTTTACAGACTGACATTTGACAGTTAAAAATAATTTCATTTTATTTGGACCTGACACATTTCCTACTAATGTGACTTTTGTGACTCTATGGGAAATTTGCACTCACTACTAACACAGAGATCAGAGGAACAACAAATCCCAGTAACAGCCTGTATCTGGCTGGATAGTGAGCTCATCATCCTGCATTTAGTCACTAGCATATACAATACTGTATATACTTATATATACAGTATTGTATATATGATGCTATACTTATATTTTGCTAATTCCCCAGAACACACAAAGCACTAGGACTGTGAACAGCATGGTTTAGACAAGGCAGCAAAAAAGGCGACTGCAACTCTGGGGAGAATAATCCACGCCTGAAAGTGTTCCACTGTGCGTTTTTCTATCCAGGTATGCTTTTACTGTATTATCAGTGTTTTTGGGATCATGCTGAAAAATGAAGGCTTTCCTGATGGTATTGTATGCTGAATCAAAATCTGACTGTGTCCATAATTCCATTAATTTTGACAAGATCATTGTTTAAACACTATCTGACTATTGTTGCTGACCACGTGCATCCATTTATGACGAGAGTGTACTCATCTTCAGACAGCTGCTAATGCACTGTATCTCAAACAGGTTTTATGAACATGGTTATGAGTTCATTGTCCTCACATGTCCTCAACAATCACCAGATCTCACTCTAACAGAGCCCCTGTGGGAGGTGGTGGAACTGGAAATAAGCATCATGCATGTGCAGAAACTGTGATGCTATTGTCAATATGGACCAAAATCTTTCAGGATACTTTTCAACACCTTGTTGAATCTATGGCATAAAGAGTTAAGGGAGTTGTAAAGCTGTGCATAGATAAGGAGATGTTGAGTGAGACATTCAGCCCATTCAATCAGACTGTTCTCTTCTAGTCAATTTTAGGGAAACTCCAAGACCAAAATAAAACATTTTGTCCTTTGACACAGCTGGGATTACTCTCATCTACATACACATGAGATCAAAAGATCCCACTCTTTGCAGCAAAAGTTTTCCCCCCTCACTTGGCAGTGAGCACCGGCACATTACAAGTATCCTGAGGTAAACTGTGTTTCAAGACTTACTGCCCTTCTACCTCTGTCCTCTGTGTCTAATCATCCTTTACAGTTTTCTCTTTAGTTTCATTAACTACAGTTGACCTTCAAATGCAAATGATTTGAGATAACTCTTTCTACAGGCTAATCATCATAGGCTAATACACGTGAACAAATGTAAATGTATGAGTATTTATGCTTCATGCAAATGGAAGAAATTCAAGAGTCCCATTTCCTGGTACTCTTGGGTCACTTGTTTAGTCTGCACCATGGCTTGAATTACAGCATTTTAACCTGCCAAAATTAATAAAACCAAGCAGACAAATAAACTCCTGGCATGTGAGCGCAGAAACTGATACATCATAAAATATGTTTTATTTTGTACTTCAAATTTTGTATAAATGAACCGCACTACAGATGTGAATGTGATCCAAAAGAATCCAATAGGCTCACACTGTTTTTTTGAGCATTGGCTTCAAAAGCACGCTCATGTTCTTCACAAAGTGTGTGTTATTTATTGTGAATGGCAAATGACAGTCCTAAGCACCTGCTGTATGTGATCACCTACACAGTGAGCTGGCAGGGCTGATCGAGGACATGGGGCGAATGAGAGCCTACCTCCAGGGGGATCAAGAAGTTTCAGCATCCACAAAATCGACACCCCACCCACAATGCTGTGCTCACAGTACTGTCATAAAATAATAGATCCAATTAGATCTTTAATATCCATGAATTCAAGCATCTCTTTTCAACAACCAGCAATGAAAGCATCAGTAAAGAAGGTGTATATACAAGCCCAACTCCCACTGTAGCAGTAAGAAAACCTACACACTCCTCTGAAAAAGTACAAACACAACAACAACAAAAAATAATTAAAAAAAAATCTCTTTAAGAGGAGACAGAAAAACTGCTCTAAGCCTTTTTTTTCTCCCCAAACACCCCCACAAGATTCAAGTATGGCTTTGATGTTTCATCAGCATAACATCTCACTGAACATATCTAAAAATACAAACTGCTGCAGAATTGTGAATTCAAACTTTGTGGGTGTAACATGTTTCCAACTTGTGTTTTACAAAGCAGCCAACTTGAAAACAATTAAAATGCCATTTTTGGCACTCAACAGCCTTTAAATGACTCAACATCATCAGTACAGCACACTAAGTGATACACAGTACTGTATAAAACAGCAAAATTAAGATTAGTAGACATAAATGATAAGAATGGGTCCTTCTTCAAACCCAAGAACTTTCTGTTACTGTTAGTTTGAAGGTTGCAGAACCCTCACCCCAACTAGTCGCAGCAGATGGCCCCGCCCCTCCCTGCGCCTGGTTCTGCTGGAGGTTTCTTCCTGTTAAAAGGGAGTTTGTTCTTCCCAATGTCGCCAAAGTGCTTGCTCATAGGGGTTCATGTGATTGTTGGGTTTTTCCCTGTATGCATTATTGTAGGGTCTACCTGACAATTTAAAGGGCCTTGAGGCGACTGTTGTGATTTGGTGCTGTATAAATAAAACTGAACTGAACTGAATCAGAGAAGAAGCTTGTTTGTGCAAACAAGTGGAGCACCTGCTGTTGAAACTGATTGTTATAGACAGTGATAACATTCATTCACCTCAACTTACATTAACATCATACTTCTTTTTATACATCTATTTAATGGAGTTTGGGAATTGGTTGATGGGAATTTCTTTTTAGGACATCAGAGGTGAGCTGAACAGTGGTTAGCACCGTTGCCTCACAGCAAGGAGGTCCAAAGTTAGTTGGATCAGGTTAGTTGGTGATCCTAAATTCGCCGTAGGTGTGAGTGTGATTGCAACTGTGGATGGCTTGAAGCTTGTGACAGACTGGTGGCCTGTCCAGGGTGTACCCTGCCTCTTGCCCTGTGGCAGCTGGGATAGGCTCCAGCGCTCCCCTCAACTCCGAATTGGTTAAGTGGAAGAGAATGGATGGATGAATTGATAAAGTTGAGCTTGAGATGATCCACAGGTTGATTTTCGTTGTGGCTTCTACCACCAGGAGTCATTCTCTACTGATGAAACAGCAGGGATGCTGAAAAATTGAGAAAATGTTGCAGAATAAGTAAAGAAAAAGTGTGAGATTAGTTTGGGAGCGTGCATTATGAAAAAACTATCACCTGTTAAGAGGATGTGACATCAGCTGTACCAGTAGTGATGTCACTGAATCACAGTGAACCTCTTTCACCTAGAGTGCTGAATTATTTAGCAAATATATTCTTTTATAAAAGTGTAACTGTCTCCTTATCACTGTTATCTTTTTAAAATATAGTTGAGTGCTTTGTCTCTAAGAAATGAAAACCCAGAGCATCTAAACCTCAGAGCAGTGCACAAAAGAGTCCACTAAGCGGATGCTGTAAGCTGCACCTTAATTATTGGTGCTTAGGTGATAATTGAGGTTCTTGGTGGTCTTTTCAGAGAGGCAAACTGAATGACTCACTAGTGACTCATGATCCGATCATGTAGCAGTGAAAACAGAAAGCTGCAGCTGCTCTTTCTTATATGGAAATGTATTGACATTTTACTGCCAGGCTGTGTAGTGATAGCGGATCCTGTTGTCAGCGTGCCGCGTTTGACTCTGTTTTCTCTTCAGTAGAGAAATAGCAGAATTGTGTTCCACCTTTGGGATCATAAACCTCTTTTATGTTTTCCACGGTTGTTGAGATAAAGAAGAAAATATTTTTGTAAGGTGTCACAAAGCGAAAGTGTGGTGTGACATTTAAATGAAATTGTAACATTTAAAGTTTGGAGACAGAAGATACAAAGAGATGCGTTAAAATAAATAGTGTTTTCAGTTATTTGTGGTTCCACATATTTAAGCTTTTTTTGATCTGGTGACACGGAGCAGGTAATTTCACAAATGGGGAAAGTCGCAGTGAATAACTCAACGATGTAGAAGGTGGACTTGTAGGAATCAGTTCAGGTATTTTATTAGCAAATAAGACGATGGGCAACAAGGTCTTACTGTGGAAACGTCTGAGGCAGGCAGGTTAGTTTCCAGTGAAGAGATTTTCAGGAGGTCTGGCTTTCTGGCTGGCTGGGTGACATATGAGAGGAATCTAGGGCACAGGAAGAGAGGCGCATGGAAATGATAGGAACAAGCCACGAAGTAAGGAAGCCTTTACTCATAGAGCCTGAGCGTGCTGTTGATATACACTCACACAGGAGGAGCGAGCACAGCAAAAGACTGTGCATGCACTAGCTTTTCACGGTGCCTGTCAATATGCGGTGCAAATAGGCATCATATAAAGTGAAGGAGGCATTCATTAGGCTGAAAAGAAAATGAAAAGAGCAAAGAGGTAAAAAGAGAGGCCGGATCAGCGATTGCTGGATCACTGGTGTCGGACGATGTGGCTGCTGATAGCAGGATGAATTCTTGAGTGGAAGGAGTCATACTTTGTGCTCAGATTCACTCGAGTGTTTAAAAATTGATGCGACGGCGCTTTCAAGTAAAGAAACCAAGCAAAGAAACAGAAAGACAATGACCCAAAACATTACTGGAAGCAACTTAAGAGCTTTTTTTTAAGACCAAAAAGACCAAAGGTTTGCATCAAAACTGAGACTTTCGTGACATCCATGGTTTATAGAGTTCAGTCACTGATGACAAAAAAGATTTCAAAATGCTTTTCTTGTGTTTCACTTTGGACCCAGTGAAAGTTGCATCACTTTTAAAAGGTTATAATTCATAACTGTCACTGCGCCGATTTTGGCAGACCCTTGAATTGAAGCTGAATCTTTGCACTTCAGTCACAGCTTGATTGCTTAATTTCGTATTCATAGCGCGCTATAAAGAGGGGAAATTATTAATACTGTGTCGTAGCTGGAAAGACTTTACAAAGCACAAAAATGACTTTAGAAACAGTGAAAGTTTTAGAAGACACAGACTATGTGCGTTTGATGTGAGGTTGTGTTTTGCCAGAAATTCGTTCTC
Organism: Perissodus microlepis; assembly: GCF_051167445.1. NCBI lineage: Eukaryota > Metazoa > Chordata > Actinopteri > Cichliformes > Cichlidae > Perissodus > Perissodus microlepis. Next base: position 29,369,938 of record NC_140478.1, read on the forward strand.
TGTGCTTGGTTTATTCATTTGTCCACCCCTTCTGTTCAGTGTCTCTGACTAAGGTTCAAGTTGGAAGGTCTCTGTCATAGTTTTATTTCTTTTTCTTTTAAAAATCAGCAAAATGCAACATTTTACATTCAGTGGAACAGTAGTTGGAAAACCTGAGATAACAGAAAGTCTTTTCTACTCTTCTTGATCCCTCAGACGCTTCTTCAAAACTTATCTCAAACAATTAATATGGTCAGAAAAACTTTAAAACCCTTAATTTAGTGGTGTTTGAAGTGATTCACCCTTCTTTTAATCTCATTGTAGAGAACTGTTTGTTGTCTTTGTATTTAGGCCACAGCTGAGCAGTGAGGCATAGCCCATTATGAAAAAGCATAGTGCTGTAATTCCTCCCCCTGCTTTAAGCTGGGTTGTTTCCTTCTCTGTGAAGCACCACCTTGAATCTACACCAGCATATGAAATGCACTATTTGTCTCGCCTTGTACTTTTTTTGACCCGCACTTGCTTTTGCGCTGTGAGCGTTGCAGGCTATTTTTTTTAATCTGATTTAAAATTGAACTGTAAATCAGGCTGGATAAGAGCATCTGTTAAATAGAACTAAATAGGATCAACACTGTTTATTGTCCCAAACACATTTTTTTTCCCGCTTTTGTTCTCAGTAATACTCTCAGTTAGAGGATAATATCAGAACAGAATCGCAATCCATGGTCTGAATCACAGTTCTCCTCACAGATTTGGTGCATATCATGTGATCACATTGTTAGTTGCCTGGATCCAAAGCCTGTCACTTCTACTCAAAGTTAAAGGTCCAAGTCACAAATCTCTGGGGTCTTTCCTCGTTCTCCTGTGTCTGTGTGGGTTCACTCTGGTTGCTTTCGCTTCCTCCCCCAGTCTAAAGACATGCACGAGGTGCTCGGCCACAGTGTGTCTCTTGACTTGTCCAAGGTGTATCCTGCCTCTTGCCAAATGAAAGCTGGGATAAGCTCCGGGTCTGCCAGGCCCCTGAACTAGACAAACAGATGGATGGATAACATTTAATAGCACAAACTGCAGTATAGAAAGTTACTTTCAGCTTCTCCCCTGCCACAAATGGTCACCACAGTAAGAAGCTCCACAAGTTTGATTTGGCAGTTTTACACAAGATGCCCTACCTGACACAATCCTAAAGCAGATTTGTGTCTCTGCCTGGAATTGAACCAACAAGCTTGCACTTACCAAACAAATGTGTTAACTGCTGCATCACTGGAGGGACCTAATGCATGCTGTATATGAGTGTACATAATGTACAGTGTCAGTTAATTGTATCTAATGCACTCCATCCAGCACGATAATGCAAAAAGGTACTTAACACCTAAAGCAATGTGAGAAAATGTTTTTGTAAATTCCAGATTAGCACTTTGTTGTTTGATACAGAGTGTTTGTTCATTGGTATTACTATAAAAACTGATAAAAAGCTGAGTGAGAATGCTGCGTGTGGCAGTGGCGTTAAAATCACAGTGACGGAGTAACCCTGGAGCAGATGGTGAAGCCTGGTTGGAGCTTTGCTTCAGGGTGAAATCAGAGGTCAGCAGTGATCTCTGCAGATTCTTACAGGGTCTTGTTTTATTTATATAACATACATTTGTGGCAGTTGGAAATAAACGAGTGGCAGCCTGCTCCCTCTTTGGTGCTACCTGCCCTGCAGAGCGCCTGTGACCGAGGCTCTGAAGCTTCAGCAGACCCAGTTAGATTTGTACTGTATAATGTGATTTTAGCAAAAGCTGCTGAAGTCGAGACCTATTTGGTTTTCTTATCACAACTCATGTTAAAATTAAGCTCCCATGTCACATGTAACTGTGAGATGTTATCAAGTAAACTGTGAGAAATGCAGAAGCTTGACTGAGCTGTGAGTCTCCCCTGCAGTGTGATTACTGTGATAAGGGAAACCACAATTCAACATTTTCCACTATCTGTTTAATCGGATGCACTGCATGAACCCTTTCTTTTTATAGTCTTTGCTGGCCACAAACACAGAGACTCTGATAAGGACTGTGAACAGTGTTTTAGGACTATCTTGGGCAGCTGTTACACAAACACAGTTTTCGTTTTGTTAATGTCTGATATCACAGTTACACTCGAGGCTAAGGTGATAAATGTGATTCAGGTATCAGCAACATGTCATACAGCAGCACAGTCTCAGGTGTTTTAACGGTAAAGTAATGGTGTCTGAGATGACTGGGGTGACTGTAAGATGCAGAGCAGGTCACAAGGTTCGATCCCTGGCTGCTCCAGTCTGCATGCCAAATATCCATGGGCAAGGACCAAGTTGCTCTCCGATGCATCCATGAGAGTGTGTATGTGTGTGTGTTAAATAGAAAGCTCTGAAGCATAGGGAAAAAATGTGCTTTTGTAAATGAGAGGTGAATGAGACTTGTTGCATAAAGCACTCTGAGTGCTCGGGTAGAGTAGAAAAGCACTACAGTATATAAGAACCAGTCCATTCACCAAATTGTTCTAGCCAAACTAAAAAAGAGGTGAAGGTCCCGGGATGTTTTTGGTTTATCAGGGATGAATCTCAACTTGAGTCTGAGGTGAAACAAACCATGAAGTGTGCAGAGAGTGTTGAGAGACTGCAGGATGTAAAAGATCTGCTGCTAATGTCTTGGGGTCTGAGTACTGTAGTGCTGCTGGTTCAGAGCAGGTTTTATCTCAGGTGCCTTTTGAGAACCAACCCACAATTTGAGAATTGATTATTATATTCCCTTCACTGGCTGAAGCTGAGAAAAGAAAATGATGGCAGACAGAATATGTGTTCAGCATTTGTCGGTCTTTGCTGTCGGTGGCTCTGAACTTTTTGTCGACTTGTGGTGCTTACTTTCTGAAACAGGCTCCCGTGTTTTGGTGGTGAGACGTAAAACCTGGTTTAGGTTAGGCAGTAGCAGCGACACCATTAAGGTGGAAAGGCTTATTAGAGATTATTCCTGGCCAAGTAAGACCTGTTCTGACAGCATATTGAGGACATGTAGCTATTTAAGAGGGATGTAACAATGTTCCGCTCAGCCAACCAATACACAACGAATAAATAAACAATAATTAATGTCTTCAGAAACAATGTAATATTTTGAAAACAGTTTGACAGCATGAAAGGGTTTTGTCATAGTGATGAACTGACAGATAATTTAATCTTTATTCAAGCTATAATAAGGGCTGCTGCATTTAATAGTGTCAGGTTGATTGTGGAACAGACAGTTAATGAAAGTGCTTTCAGACTTTCAGGCTTCAGCGATAAGAGATGCTGCCTTCCTGGTGAGGAAGAAGTCTGAGTTTGTGTAGGAAGTAGCCAGGCTCTCCTCAACTTACAGCTTGGGTAATGGAACTAGTCTCCTGGAGGGAGGGAAGGGCTGGACTCCAAGGATCAACCAAATCACTACCAGGTAACGACTTAAAGTGATTACAAAATCTGTGCTAAACAAACCCACACTCAACATTCAGTGCTTTATTTGAAAAAACATTTTTGCTGTTGTTGGTGTGAACGTGATCAGCAGTTTCACAAATATAGAAAGTGTTACAACAGTTGTCAAGAGAAATTTGAATTACATTTGAAACTAATCCAGTTGTTCTGATGATTTTACGTTTTTTTGTTCTAGCTGACTTTAAAAGTCTTTCTTCCTTTTGACGTTTCTGTTTTAAACATGATTTCCTGCTTGGGATGAGTGAAAGAGACGTGATAAGTAATTAAACAGTCCTCATTCTTGTTCTTTTTCACCTGACATATTATCAGGGAAAAGTTTGTTCTTCAGCTTTTCACCTTTTTAAACTGTGCTGCTGATTTTTTTTTTTTTAATTTCATGACGTTAACAGAAAGCACACAGTTGGTGAGAGAGTGCATCAAGACATCAGTAGATTTCAGAAATACACTTATGAGGATTATTTTGAAGACATTTTTAGTTTTGTCGCCTTTTCTACCTTCTTTGGTAAAAATGTACCCACTTACCCACTGTTCGGCATCCTTGAGGATCTTACTTCATTGGGTGATAATGATCACGAGCTTGTTAATGAGCTGAAGGCAGTTACACAATCAGTAACACATTACGCCCTAATGCACTGAAATCTTGCAGGGCATACAAGAAGAAATATGTACAGGCCGATCTTAAATTTGCTTAATAAGCATCTAAATTATTAAAAGAAGGTGTAGGAGAAAGGGCTGTGGTCAGATGAACCAAAATTGAATTCAGGGCATTTTTGACCCAACGTGTTTGAAGGAAGAATAATGCTGAATATGATCCAAAGAACACCATCCCAAAAGTCAAGTATGGAGGTGGAAGCATTATGTTTTGGAGTTTTTTTCTGCTAAGTGAGAAGGGTGACTTTAAGGAGCCATTGGACGAGGCCATGTACCATACAAGTACCTCCTGAAAATGAAAAGATGATGCATGGTTCTTCCTATATGACAGTAACACAAAGAGGCAGCAAAGAAGTGGCTAAAGAAGAGGCTCATTGAGGTCATGGGGTTTATTACCCAGTCTTCAGACCTCAGTTCTATATTCTTCCTTCTGTGAAGGAAGCTAAAACCTTGAGTTGCCAAAAAACTAAAGTATTTAGAGTTGCTGTAAAGAGTGGTCCAAAATCCCCCCTGAGATACGCGCAAACCAGCTGACCAACTACAATAAACGTCTAACTGCTGTGCTTGCAGAAAGCGTTTCTCCACCGAGTACTAAGTCATGTTTTCTTGCAATGACATGCATATTGCTTTATAACATTTATGTAATGTCTTTTTTCTGAAATTTGGTTGAATTGAAACGACCAAAGAAATTAGAGTGTTTATTTCTTATGCAAATGAGCAAACTTTTAGCAAATAATTATTTACCCCACTGTATTTACAGCCTGCTGGGGAGTTTCTGCTGCTGATTCTGGGAGTTTCTCATACTTCATTAGTTTTCTTTTCTTTTCTTTGTCACTGCAGCTCTTAATACCGCTCGTTCTTGGGACCAACCTCTGCCATAAAATCAAATTGAGTAAAGGTAAACTCAGGGCAGCATCATCATCTCCTAAAGCTCATTTGATGGTGGCCAGCTAGTGGTGTGCATCACTGCTGATTGAAGCCAGAGCACGAAAACACATTAGGAAAAAGAGCTGATAAGGCCGATTCATTAGCGTTTAGATAGCTCTGTCATTAACTAAAAGGAGACTTTTAATAAAAATTCACTTGCTGACATTTATTTATTTATTTTTGCTATTCATTTATGCCAGAACTTATATACAGAAGTGTTTCTGCATTACTTTTTTTTGGTTTTTGGTTTTCACTCAAACACTTCGTTGTGCTTGTTTGTATTATTGGTACTTTCTCGTTGGTCCTTTTGCTGAAAGAACATCAAAAAGGACAGAATTCTTCGTCTCTTGAATAAAATAAGTTCATCAACCATGATCTGCAGATTTAAGATCCTCACGTGGACAATCCAGAGAATATCAAACCAGTGGGAGAAAAATCAAATATCCTATGAAAATTTCAGACACTACCTCAGCAATTTGTTTGCTGTTTGCAGAGCTGTGTGTTGAAAGAATAATGTCCTTGTTTGCATTTCCTTTGGCTAACTTGAGTTAGTCATTATCATCTACCGATTAGAGTAGATTCTGGATCTGCATCATGCTGGAGGCGGCTTTGTGGAGAAGCAGCTGTCATCAAACCAATTAGTACATCTGCTATAACACAGGTGGTGTTTGCTTTAGCTACCATAGTGGTGTCGTTTGGTCCAGACCAAATATTTCATGAGACATTTGTGAGATTGCCGTGAGACTTGGTGGACGTAAAACAGGTCACCAGGGCTTAGTTCAGTTCAGTGTTTTACATTGCTAAATCATAACATTACCTCAGTGAAATATACTTAAAAGGACAAAGGTACTTATAATATAAAATGAAACCAATCAACTTAATGAGTTGGCACCCAATTCCCTGCCTTGTTCACACTCCACCAGCACTACATTTTCAATTTGAGCTTTTATTGACATATTACCGCAGCTGCGAGATGGGTGGCGTGAGATTTCTTACAGACATTCAAATACCAGGAAAACTAATAAGCACCAAAAACAGACTGCTTTGTGATGAGGACTAATCAGCAAAAGAACTGGACTGTCATAATGTGCAGGATAATAAGGAAGCAAGTGAATTAACATAAGAAGAGACGTTTTTTAGGCCAGCCGCCAGTGCATAAAGTCTAAAACATGAAGCCAAAACCAGAAGAAGTCACAGAAGCAACAGAAGGAGACGACACCAGGCAGGATAACACACATCATGACAAAGGGTAAAGGCAAGACAACACTTTATATACACACACAGGGTGATCAGGTTAATAAAGATAGCTGGCACACTTTACTGAAGTGGGTTTTACTGTGTGTTTAACATTTTCTCCTGTTGATGCAGTATTAGATAAATCAATTTTCTCCTGCTGATTTTCTTCTAGAGGAATAATTTTATCTCACATTATCTTATCTTATGTTGCACTTGATTCGTGTAGTGCATGTATCCACTGACTTTAACACTAATCACTTAGTGTGCAGTGGACCAAAAATTACAACAAAAGTATGTTAAGCTTTGCACACTGGCAGAGAGACGAGCGAGACCGAGGGAAACGCGAGGAGTTTATTTCTCACTTTCCATAGGAAGAGTAAAATGTGTGCTAGCGAGAGATTACTCAGTCACACCTGACCTTGTTCCCAAAGCTTAATTTGTGGATGTAGGTGCATCAATATCAATTGCAAAGATAAAACAGTATTAAGTAATTTTTGCCTGGTTCTTTATTCCTGATTTCCTCTATTCTTATGCTGCTTGCATATGTGCTTTTAGCAAACAAGGCTAATGGGATATACGAACGAACTAAATGTAACTTACGTCTTAAAAAGGCAGGAAAGGAAATCAAAGGAAAAAAATAAAAGAAAAAATGTGATTTACTGCAGATGTGTGTCAACAAACAGGATAAAAGCAGGTTTAAGACACTTGAGCACTGGCCCCTCTTTTCAAACCTTGGGTGTTTTCTAATTTCTTTTAAGTTTGTCCTAAAGAAATTTAAAAAAATGCTGCAAACTTTTGAAGATAACACACCATGGGTCTATGTGAGGTTAGAAATGTTAAACCACGTGCACCTATTGTTTTCTGTGTCTGGCTGCCCAGCATGTCCAGACTCTGCTGTATCTTCATCGCGGTAAACTCATCAATTCGACTTCTTTGTGTCGCACTGTCTAGTTGTTGTATACTTTCCGGCCTGCTGAGTAAGTGAGTGAGCAAATGGTGTGCTATTGGATTTGACATGCCCTGCAATGAAGGTCACAAGCACTTAGCCTGAAATTGACATGAAAATTTCCAAGGTGTCACCGTGTTCCCCGTCCATCCAGTGGAGTTTTTATTTTCAGCATTTGTCCGACATACATACAAACTTCTGTAACATGGAGCATTTGAACTGTCTGGAGCAACTATGATGAATATGTCAGCTGAGCTGTAAAGTATGCTATTTACGCTGCATGTCCATACACAGCTCTCAGACAGGTGTGGGAACAAGGACCACAGGTCCAGTAAGATAGTTACTGTTTATTTATTGTAGTCGTAAATATACATTGATTTAGTGTGTGGTTATGTCTTCCAACAAATTGATGCACAGTCATAAACTTTGTGTAACCTCTGATGTGTGTGCATAAACATGCCGATATTGTTGTGATTACTTATTGTCAGGAGATTAGACATGTCAACGAAAACACCAGACATTATGATACAGACTTATCATTTGCACCAATGTTTTTTCGAAATTTATATGCGAAAGGTGAGCGCGAGAGCCCTCGGTGCACCTGCTCGCTGCTGAAGTCAAAGTAAACTTTATTGTCATCTCCGCTACATACAGTCCAGTATATAGAGAGACGAGACGACGAGCCTCCAGTTACAGCAGTGCAAGTAAACAAACAGTAAATATAAGAAGAGTAAGAAAATAAATATACACTTTAGGACCGGGGTAAAGGGATCAATAACAATTTAAAATTTACAGTTTGATGATTTAAAGTCTCACACACAACCCGTCGAAAGGGGAGGGGCCGGCTGCTTCCAAATAGAGCACATTTCATTCATAATGTTGTAAATCCAAGCCCATTATGTATTCATGATTTGAATCCTGGGTTGTGTGAAATCCCAGAAATAAACCCTAGACAAAGCCAATCTGTGAACTAAGGTGTAGGTCTGTTAGGTTATGTTGTGGTGATCCTCGGGTTGAGGGATGGGTGTTCGTACTGGAGTGCAAAATTAAAACCAATGGAAGATGGACAAGAAAAGTTCAAAGCCATCAGGTGCTCAGTTTAGAAGAAATAGAAAAGAAGAGGAGGAGAAACGAGCAAAAGATGCAGGTAAGCAGATGTGTCATTGGATAGTGGCAGGTCATCCTGAAACAATCAGAATCAGAATACTTTATTAATCCCTAAGGAAATAATGTGGGTTACAGTTGCTCCAAGAAGAAATGGTAAAAATAGTAACAGTAACAGACTAAACTCCAAACAGAACATTATGTTACAGAATTTAATATTCTGGGGGGGGGGGGGCGCAGAGGGAGTGTTCGCCCAGGGCGCCAAACCAGCTAGGACTGCCACTGACAGTACCTTTAATATGTCTTCAGAAGATGAAAAAGCAGAGAGAAAAGAGTTGGCAGACTAAAATGAAAAAATGAAAAAGAAGAAGCGGTTCTGGTTGGAGCACATTAAAGCAACACCTGACATAAATCGACTTACCTGAGTGTGTGAGAGACAAACCGAACAAGACCAAACCAAAACCATGTCTCCATCCGGACATAAAATCATTTTTTTCAGATGTAAATAGGTGACAGTTTTGCTGGCTGCTGTAACAACAGTTCAGTCTGGTGTATATCCATTTCTTAGAGTTTATCCATTACCTAAACAACTGCTGGCAAGCAAAAAGGCTCTGATGAAAAAGGAAATGATGTGCTGCCTGATATCACCCATTAGTTAGAAGCTTCAAGCTGAGCCTTGTCACTGTTGCCATGTTGGTATTTGGAATGATTAAATAACCCGCTGTAATATAGAGCTTACTGAGGAACTGAGAGACACTACAAGCTCATACAGTACCAAGCTAGCCTCACCTTTCATCATATCCTGCTTGATTGTGTGTTTACATGGAACCATGATTTACAAAATTAACATAATGTTGGATTTGGATTTTCTAGCCAAAGTGCATATGTAATATAAAAACATTTCAAAGATACGTAGTGAAATAAAAAATGTTAAAGGTTTCGTCACTCATGGACTTTTTTCTTCCTTTTTTGGACTCATCAGCACGAGTGGTGTGGGAATGTTTTTGAACTGTCTACTGATTCAGTAAAAGGACTCGATGTTACAATCCCTAATAATGCATTGCTTTAAATGGAGAAAATCTTGAGGGATGGCTGTTATGAGAAAAGGCAGCCCAGAAACTTTACCAGTGGCACACATCGTTGTGTGCCTCAACTTTTGGTCTTTCACCCAAGCTAATCTGCTAAGCTAAGACTTTCTATTTGTGTGTTTTCTGGTATATTTGTTCATTCATGAGGTGTAAGATCTGTCAAAGACAAAAATAGTGCATGCTGATGGGAAAACTCAAGCGTTTACTATGTTTTGTACAACTTTTATTGGTTTCCACCTTTACATACATATCAAATGTTTCTGTGTGTTTGACCTCACCCTTTGTCCAGTAAATGAAGTGTTTGGTTTTAGTCACATTACCGACAACTTTCTGAAACAACTTTCATTCCCACGTTCATTTTTAGCTGCGTTCATCTCAGGAGACTTTTGAAGAACTCTGAGTTTGTTTTTGAATAATAATCTATTACTCACATTTGGGTAATATTCTGTGTTTGATGCGTCAAATCGCAGTTCAGCTGCCACTTCAGGCTCATAGTTGTGTAAGTCTGTGTGCATGGTTGTGTGTGCTGTCTGGATGATGCCCAGCCTTGCTTCATGCCAGGGGATAAAAAGCTACAGCCTCTATGGGAGATTTTGACTGAGTGATGGACAGAACATTGGGAGCTGTTTAAAAACTGTTGATCCCATTAAAGAGCAAAATAAGAGAAATGACACATAGTCGTAAAATACTTGAATTGGATATTTTACTCTGAGGTAAATCTATATTCAAAGTGATATGAATAAAAATGATTAAAATTTAAAGTGTTTAATTTGTGCTGATTCAGTAAAAGCAACAAATTAATTGTTAATGGTAGTTTTTCTGTGTTGTTGATGCAAGAACTTTACTCGTGTAACTGCAGTAACGAGGCTGTGGAGTTTACATGAGTCAGTGATACTACTGAATTCAGATCAGACACAGACACAGTGCAGAACATGTTTGATTACAGGTGCTATTATGACTTAAAATATAGAAGATGGTTATTCATTTGTCATGTGCCGTTTGGCTCGATCACAATTTCCTCCTCAGGATTTACGCGCTGTTGATTCATGTGCGTCTCTGTTTAAACACACACAAATATTAAGAGAGGGAGTGCTGACTGGTTGGTTTAAGCAGCTTATCTTGACCTTCTGTTCATCTGTCTATCATAACCCTCGCTCTCCTCTGTGTATGAGCTTATAACACTTTCATCCATCTCTAACGAACGTGAAGAAAAATGCAAACACATTGTGTAAAATAAATGTTGCAGATGGTTTGGAATAATATCAGTTTTTGGCAGTGTTCTAAAATGACTGTCTTCTGAACTCTGCACATAGAGTTTACGCTACTATCCTATTTTATGTTACGGTGGATTTTTGCTGGACTGGCTCCAGGCCCATTGCAACGCTGCACTGGATAAACGGTTAGGAAAATAGATGGATGGACTTATGTTTCCTTAATATAATAAATCATTCCCTTTTGCACACTTCTCTTGGTGTTTTTGCAGTAAAACTAATTTTAAGTGAGAAGTTTGCAGAATTATTTCAGAAACACAAGTCATTCATACGATCTGCTAATGGTCATTATGGTCATTGTTCTTTTAGTTTTGGTTATTTTTGTAAAGCGCTATACAAATACAGGCCATTTACTATTTACCATTTTTGTGGCAAATCAGTTGCTTTTATTGAGTGCATAACCATGGCCTCAAATCATGAAAATTTTGCACACATATCAGGTCTGGTGATATTCATGCATTTCATGGGTTTTGCACAAGAGGGTTGTAAAATATGCCCGAGAAACATACTTTGAATTGAAATTTGGTACACATGTACACACATGTAATGTCCCACAATGTACAGAAACATCTCTGGGACCTCTGATTATTCAGTACAAAATTTGCTGTGATTCAGACATACATTGTCCAATCTGGTCCTGGTATAAACGCTGTATGACAATATTTAATGAAATGACAGTTTTTACACTTTAATCCACTGATCCGAGCAGTTGGATCAAAGCCACCAACGACTTACCGCCTTATCTGATTTGCCACAAACTATCTATGTGCGACAGTTGTAGCAATCCTTTGATGTACTCCTCACAGGTTGATCACGTCCACCTTAAAAGTAATCTAAATAAAGTTCAGATATGTTATGTGAAGGCTGTGTGCAGGCAGGAGTGGTAGTAGGAGGACCCAATTAATTGGGTTAATGGTTAATTAATATTTTCTCTGAATGCAGGATGATTACGTTTTTATGGGATGGTTGGCAACTCTACTAACTATCCTTATGAATAAAATAGAGTTCACTATCAGTAACATCATAGCACCTGCCCAGCTGTATAGACACTCTGTCATGCTAGCTAGTACGCAGTACGAGTTATTGTAACTGACTGTAAAAAGTCAGCACAACGAAAATAAACTCCACCTAAACTTGGTTTATATCTGACCCAGATAGACTGCAGGTCATAACGTCTTACCTGAAGTTCAGTTCACCTGACGCTCAGACCGGCGGCCACCTCGGGTCTCTTCTCCTCCTGCCTCCCCTTTCCCTCATCCACCTGCTGGCCTCTGTGGAAGCGCCGCCATAGCCACCACCAAACAACTGAGTTATTTTTACACATTGGCCAGCATCTGGACAATCCACCACCTTCCATTGTTTATACCCGTAAAAACGAAAAATCACCATCGGCCCGATGGCCAGTCCAGCTATGCTGACAATGCAAAACTGCGAAACTTTGACTTTTCACAGCAGCATGTCAAAAATAAGGAGACAAACGAATTGACCTTTAGTCATAGTCGTGGTGCCACCTAGTGACAACCAGAGATGGGCAGTAACGCGTTACAAGTAACGCGTTACTGTAATCTGATTACTTTTTTCAAGTAACGAGTAAAGTAAGGGATTACTATTGCAAAAACGGTAATTAGATTACCGTTACTTTCCCGTAGGAACGCTGCGTTACTGCGTTACTAAAACCGTGATTTTTTTTTGCGAGAATGTCTCATGACAGTGACGTAAGCGAGTGCGACGTTCGTGACAACAGCTGTCTGCAGATCAACAATGGATCATATATCGAGTGCGGGAGAGAGTATGAGCGTGCAGCGTTTAAAGCGTGGAAGTACTGACCTTACTTTGAGTTTGATTCCATAAAAAGTGACAAAAACATTAGCGTCCGTTGTGCGTGGGAAGAAAACTTCTTTTTACAGCGAAAAAACCCCCCCAAACAAGCACCGAGTGCACAACCACGTGATGGGAAATTCACAGAGAAACTCGCGGATTCTTCCACTGACCGCTGCGCCACACCTGCACCAGGGTAAACCTCCGCCTACCCTACTCCTGCTTTACAGGTGAAAATAGAGCAACAGGACTGCTAGTCTTTGATTTTATTTACTTTCTGCTGTGTTTTACTTGCATCTATTTGAAAGACTGAGTGTAAACACAAAAAATATTTTATTTTATGTGCTGGAATGTGCAGAAAATAGGTTTAAATGTTAAACTAATTTCTTCAAGTCAGAGAATGGTGCATATAATTTAATTTTTGCTTGATGCATAAAGTTGAAAGATTAAAACGGATGAAACAAGTTTAAAAAAAAGAGACTTTTCCATTTGATTACATTTTGTATGATGGATTATGCAGAAAAAGTAGAATTGGGTTGACAGATCTATCGCTTTATCACCTATTCAGGTTGTAAATCGTGTTTTTAAAAAGTAACTAAGTAACTAAGTAATTAATTACTTTTGAAAATAAGTAATCAGTAAAGTAACGGGATTACTTTTTTGGGGAAGTAATCAGTAATTAGTTACTGATTACTTTTTTCAAGTAACTTGACCAACACTGGTGACAACAGGAAGTTATGTTTGCTGACAATATAAAGATTTACTGCATAACATTTTCATTGAGGGTTTCAGACATGATATGAAGCAATATGACAAATAATAACTGGAAATTCTCCAGAGCCACCTAATGAGAACACAAAGTGATAAATAACTAATTTATTCCACAGTCAATTAAATTTAATTAAAGTGACTGCATGAAATGCCTCTACTGCAACACGATCCGCTGGCATTTCTCCTCAACCAGCCTGAGCGTGACGTATACCAAGGTGCCAGAGTCCTCATTGCTCCTTGTAGTTTTATTTACAAGTGTCTTATCTTAAGCAGCAGCAGATCTGGATTGTGTATATGCAGGAGCTTGCTTGCATGTGCACAGTGGACATGAGGGGATTGTCTGCCATTAAAGCATTATTCTCTCAGATGGATGTAAAAAGAAAATGCAAATAAATTCCAAAATGTACCTTGGTAGCTGCTAATATAGATGTGGCCATGTGTGTAAGAAAATGTGTTAAAGACAGTGTATAACAGTTTTCAACTTTGTTGATATGGACACCTGATTTCCTTCACACTCTCAGACTGTTTTAAGGTTGACATAGCCTAAATATTTTATCTACAATTTGTATTCTTTTTATTGCTTCCACTGCAGGTTGACGGCCGACATCCAACCTGTAACTTCCTGCTGGAGGTGGAGAGAGACCGGGCCGAGTGCATAAAGAAGCTGAGGGAGAAGCAGGCCAACAGCAGCTATAAAGGTCACAATCACTCAAAGCACAACTGTTAGAAACCAGATATCTTCTAACAGTAACTTGGAAAAACTTTGTGTAGCTGGACAGAATCTTTAAATCTGGCTTGTTTCAAGCATTAACGTGGCCGTTGTGGCTCCACGGCTCATGCTAACGTTGCCTTTTCCCCGACAACAGGTGTTTGAGGAAATACCAAAATTAGCTCCCTCGATCATCCATTATGCTGACTGCATTAGGGATCAACATCTGGTGCAACTGATCTAATTATCCTGCGTATTCATTCATGCACACCAGTTTGCTAACACCTGTGGCTGTGGAAAGCTTTCACTCTGCAGAGCGAGTCTCTAAAAACTAAAGGAAAGAAAATGAGATAATTCATGGGAAGCAGCACAAATTGTGTAGATGTTAATTAACAGTGTTTTGTGTTTTATAAGCCATGACATCCTGATAGGTTATGAACCTTCAATGAAAGGCTGATAAACCCAAAGGTGAACTATGAGTGTCATGCTGCTGTAATAAAATCAGCTTATATAAGCTTAAAAGCTTATATAAATAAGCTTTATACAGATTATGATATATATTAAGATGGTCAACATGAATGTAAGGTTTATCATAATTCACTTTGCATTAGTTTTGCACATTGCTCTACTGCCCAGCCTTTAAGACTGTCATTATTTAAAAGGCAGGAGTTATACTGGATCATGTCTCCAGTGGGATGAGAAAATGTCAGCAGACGGGATGAGAATGTGACAAGCATTTCATCTTGTTTTATAGACTTTTCTTTAACATTACAAGTAAAATGTCATTTTTACAGGCTGTCCTCTGTATGTGAGTGATATCAAATAGCATCATAGCCCATGGAGTTAAGTTTCTGATGTGCTCTTTGTAATTTATATTTGGGACAAAGTTTCAGCATAGCAGACCCACAAGAACATTCACTGTCACATCAAAGAGCCTTGTCTCAGTAAAGTCTTGGTGCACTGCATTTTCCTTCCCCAAGTCTGTATAAATTTCTCCTTTCCTTTCTTTATGAAGGTTTTCATCAAAGTGAAGGAAAAGTTATTAGGAAAAGGTGATGCGGGAATCTTTTGGACTATTTGACCTCAGTCACGGTTTCCAGGATTGTTTTCTGGGACAATTATTTTTGCCGCGTTTGCCCTCTTGAATGGTGAGGACACAGAAACTGAAGTCACATCTGCTGGTGCAAACTCTGCTTTCATGTAGTGGCAGCTCTTATTTCTTTGATTCAGGTTTTGACTGGTATAGGAAACATCTTCTATACAAGTGCTAATACTGAGGTTTTGCCTGTTGGTGACACTTCTTGCTGCAGCGAGTATTCGCAGCTTAATGATTGGTATAAATGTTAAAGAGCTGTGGCAACGTCACTATTTGGAATTTATATGTATTTTATATTTTTTATTTTTTGCCCAGGATTGATTAAATTGCTTTAGTTGTGATAAATTCCTTCATTCTTATCATGAAACTAAAATTATTGCTAACCAGCTAATTTCCTGTCCTTCCTTTCCTTATTTGTAAGCTAACCGGGTTCCACTTGCAAAAGTTATTCATATCATTGATATCATTCAGCTACTTATATAGTGTGTCTCTTGTTTTGTAGTTGAACAACTCCAGCTCCAATGCAGCGTTTAGTACAGCAGTTCTCCTGGCAGTCCTTAGAAGGAAATCCCTCAGGCATTTAGCTATCGGGTTATCAGTAATTTAGTGTTTGCTTTGAGTCAAACTTTCAAATGAACTTTTATAATTATTCATTTTCTTTTTATAAAGTTGAAGTTTTGCTTTTTGTTCCACTGAAATAGGCTCAGATAAAGAGAAAACATTTGCAAAAGTAAACCCTGCAGTCTGAAGGCTGATATGCAAAAGCATGAAGGACCCTGCATACAGTGTGTACATGTAATCACACCATGTGAGAACATGATTATATCTCATAACGCAGTTTAAGCCCATATTTTGTCTTCTGTCCAGCCAGGTTTTCTACACAACACGAAAAGCTTTCGTAAAGGTCACTTAGCTTTCACTGAGTGCACTGAAAATCTGTGCAATCTCTGCAGCTGGGAATGGATTCACACGAAATCTTTCCTGAATTAAATCTGGACACGACAGATGTGTGATTGTTTCTGCCAAATTCAGGAAAAAAACTAATCACAAATTAAGAACTCTGTTATCCTGAAGTATAGACTACTGCTCAAACTTTTGGGTTACTTTGTGATCTAAAATAAAAATGACAAATAATCATTTATTTTTGTAAGGGCTGATTTTCTTCCAGTTGCACATTGTGCTACCTAAAATTTAACTTAAATAAATTAAGTTAGTTAAGTGTCTGCAGCCTCAGTGCCTGCGGGTTCAATTATAGTGTTGAAATGGCCAACTATCCATCTAAACTTGAATCAAACAAAACAAAAAAGAAAACAGAGACTTACCCCTCACAGGTCCTGATTGTAATGATTATTAATCTCACCGTTGAATATAGTTTTGTTTAAGGGCAGTTTCCCAAATATCTTTAATTTCTGTTTTGAGGAAACTGTAACACAGTAATTGAATCCACAGAGGCTGATGCATGCAATGACCAGATTTAGCCCAGAGGATGATAACCATGGACGTCTGTTGCTCAGGGAGCTGCTCTGGTGGTTCAACAAAAGAGAAACGCTTCTTTATTCTTGATCCTTAGAGTTAAACACAGTAGTAAATCTTTTACTATAATAATATATTAACAAGTGCCACCATTAGCCTGTGGGCCACGCTTTGACACTCTGAAATTAGACTGAGATAGATAAACGTGCAAAGAGTAGAACATAGAGAAGGTTTAAACGCTTGGGGAAAAACATCTGAAGCAACAGACAGTTCACAAGAGAGGTGAAGACGAGAGTGGAGCAGGGTGGAGACGAGTGTCAGGGGTGATTTGTGACAGCAACAAGGCATTTTCTTCAAAAACATTTTCTCCAAAAACACCCAAGCGCTCTTCTGAAACCCAGACTTGCTATTAATTTATTATCATTTGATTACATGAGTTTGTGTGTAAGTTTTTCTGCCAAGGATGCTGCAGGATGCCGTTGTTTGTCATTTACAACACAAGCTTGACTTTTATTGATGTGACAAAATAATCTTACCTCAAGGTTTGGTCGGGTCTCTTGTCTGAAGATCGTAAGATATTGCTTCTGGTGGTCTTTAATAATAGTGCTGTCAAGAGGAGCAGGTTTGAAAAATGTTTGAACCGATTGAGAACAAGCCTCTGTTTTGGATATGTACACAACACTGACTGGTAGCTAAGAATTAAACTGCAAAACTTTTGTAATACCCCTTGATTTAAAGCTGAAAGTCTTCAGTTCTTTCACACATTGATTTCCTTTAAAGTCCTCTGTGGTTGTGTACAAAGACTTCTGCCTTGATGACCTCAGACTCTTATCTCTGCTTTGACGATAGGGTCCTGTTGACTTCTTCAGGTGACGGCCTCCAGCTCGTAGTGAAGTGGCACAAATAAGAATTAGCACCTCCAAGTCTGAGGCCATAGTCCTCAGCCAGAAAATGGCGTGCCTGTTCTGGGTCAGGATTGCTGCCCTACATGGTTTAAGTATTTAAACAGCAGGGAGAGTGGAGCGGGGTCGAACTACCACCCTTCCGGTCAGTAAATGACCCAGTTTACCGCCTGAACCACAGCCACCCCACGATCTCTTTTTCCTTTGGGGTAATGAGACTGTAGATAAAAGTGGCAAAAATGAGCTTTCTCTGAAGTGTGGCTGATCTCTACCTTAGAGTTTGGAGTTTAGTCATTTTAGAGGAGTTCAGTATAGAGTTGTTACTGCACCACATTGAATGGAGCTAGTTGAGGTGGTTCAGAGATCTGATAGGGATGATGCCTCTTGGGTATGATGTTCTGGGCATGTCCTATTTGGAGAAGGCCCTGGGATAGACGTCTTGGTCTTCCCCTGGATAAACTGGAGGAGGTGGATGGAGAGATGGACTTCTCCCATGACCTGGCCTTGGATGAAGTTGAAGAAGTTGGATGGATGGTTTAACACTAATCTCTTTCTAGCTTTCTTTCCAAAAGTGCAGTTACAAAATCAACATCATTGTTTCATTTTTGCAATTTATCATTATTGCCACTTGATACACCTATAATATGACAAGTCTTTTCCTATATTTGCATATCCACTGACATACATGGCATTAGGAAGTGAGCTTTAGAGGAAGTAGAAAGCTTTCTGCTAACTTTTTAAACTTTGGACATGGCCAGGCTAACAGTTCTGTTCTCTTTTCATCAGTGCTGCATATAAAAGCAGCTCAGCAGTTTTCCCAAATGTTGACTTATGCTTTCAAAATAGCTGATTAGTCTCACCCAGACTTTATCTTCCTATGTGCCCATCTGCAAAAGAGGCTAATTACCACAGAAAATACACAGAATGTGGTCCTCTGATGAAGTTCACAGCTCAGAAAGTACAAAACAGAAAGGAGTCGGGAGAAAATTGAAGAGAAAAGCCTTTAAAGAGCTTTTGATTATATATTTTTGTTGAACTAAACTAAGTGTAAAGTAAGTGTTTTTAATGATCCATAAAGAAAAATCCACTACTTTTACATAAAAATAATGAGAAATACTGGACTGAGAGTTGGTGATATAAAAATCTCTAACCTCTTCGCCCCTGAGCCACATGAAATATAGTGAGGGATAGTGAAAAAGTCGAATCATCCGTCATCCGGCCACCGCAGTCAAAAATGTAAACAGATGGAGACAGTTTATGTGTTTGAACCTCAGCTGGGACATACTCAATACAACACTGTAAATCTGGTGATGTATTTTAATGTTCTGAGTGAATAGTTTCTATGCAAATCGTGTCAGATGTTATAATAGTATACAGTACCATTAACATCAGAACATTTGTAGCACACGTGTTTCAAATTTTGAAGTATATCAATATTAGTCCGACTCCTCCTTTAGTCTGCTTAGAGAGAGGAGGTCCATAAGCTGACCAAAAATTTAAATAAATAAATAAACAAATAAAAGAACTCAGCTGCAGGATAGTCCCCCTCCCCATCTTGATAAATTGAGACTGCGTGGACCACAGATTCGAATTCCTGGAAATCTGCAGAACAGACAGTCTCTCCTGGTCTGCAGGCGCAGCAACTCTTACACTTTCTCAGAATCCTGAAGAAAAGCTCTGGTGACCTTTAACCGCTCCACAGTAGGAAGTGTCTTAACATACTGCCTCACATTGTGGTGTGCTGTGGTGTGCTGGAAGCTCAGCGGTGACTAAAAAAAGGTCTACAGAAGGTCATCGATATGGCCTAAAAATAATTGGCTGTCCTCTTGCCTCTCTCCGAGACACTGGAAACAAAATTCTACTTCTCTAGATCCCAGAGTATTGTTCAGTCTGCTCTCACCTCCCCTGCCACATGTTTGAGTTACATGTCACTCCTCTCTATATTATTTTATTATATTTTATGCAATATGTCACTTCACATGCCAATACCATGATTCGTGCAATAGCCGTGGGCAGGGATACATGTGGTTTAGCTACCTCTTTTATATTGTGTACAATTTATTTAAATGCAATTTATATAATATCATATTGCAACAGTGTAACTCTAATGCATGGAGCAGGGGTGGCACTCTCATCCAGTCTCATTACATCCTGTATATAATGATGTTTTTTAAACAATAATAAACATCAACTCTGCATGTGTCATTTAAAATGGCAGGATCATTTTATTACATTTAAAAATAGTTTGATTGTGTAGCAACAGGTGAACATTTTTGTGAAGAACCTAAGCTAGGTTTATGCTGCTATTTAAAAAAAAAAAAAAAGCTCAATATTGTAACTTCCTCGAGTCATGAAATGTCTTAATAGAATAAGAATAATAATCCGTTGGGTATTCCTTTCAATCCTCCACTGGGAAATCACCAAAAGTTGATTCTGTTCATCTGGACGTCACAAAACGCTACGTCCAGATGAACAGAATCAACTTTTGGAGATTTACTTTCCTGGATGATTGAGAATGCATCAAGACCCCCTCCACTGGGAAAGTGCAAGCAAGTATACGAGGAATGATGCCGACGTCACACATACACTTACTGACCATTTTGTTAGGTACACCTGTTCTTCTGCTCATTAATGCAAATATCTAATCAGACAATCACATGGCAGCGACTCAACAGATGTAGGTATGAAGACATGGTCAAGACAAGCTGATGAAGTTCAAAGCAAGCATAAGAAAGGGCTATAAAGGTGATGTAAGTGACTTGAAAGATGGGCTGGTCCGAGAATTAAAGAACTGTTGATATGTTACGATTTTCCAGCACAACTGTCACTAGGGTTTACTAAGAATCCTCCAAAAAATAGAAACTTTCTGGTAAGTGGCAAAAATGCTTTATCTGCTGTAAGAGAAGAAATGACTGCTTTGAGCTGATAGGAATGCAAAATTACTCAAACAACCACTTGTTACAACCAAAGTTTGCAGAAGAGCATCTCTGAATGTGCAACACATTGATCCTTGAAGCAGCAGCAAAAGACTGCACCGATTGTCACTGGGTAATTGCTGACACGGGTAGTCTTGTCTGCTAAGAAATGAGAAACTGAGGCTACGGTTCGTAAAGAATCAGCCGAACTGGACAATATAAGGTAATATTTCCTGATCCCATGAGTCTCAATTTGTGCTGCGACTTTCGGATAGTACTGTCAGAATTTTCTGTAAACAACATGAAAGCATGGAGGCCTCCCGCCTTGTATTAAAGAGACAGGCTTGTGGTGGTGTAACGCAATCAATCTCCATCGCTTTTTTTTGCTTTTCTTGACATACTTTGAGCCCCTAAGTACCAACACCATAGCCCACCTGCGTGTTGATGTCCATCCCTTATGACCACAGTGTACCATCTTCTGAGTGAAAGTCACCAGATCCAACAGAAACACATTTGAAACGTCTCCAGTGATGTTTCTATTAGCCAGAAAAACTTGATCAAACTTTCCCTTTCCATCATTAAAGTTTAAACTACGCATCTATGTCTAAAATGCACAAAAGTCTGCATGCATAATGCACAGTTTGTCTATGAAAAGCTCATAAAAATACTATTTTGTTATGTTCAAGCCCAAAACAGTTTGCACAGCATTGACGAGTGATGTGAGTTTGGACGCTCCTGCTGTGTTAATTAAAGCTCAATGACACGAACGAGAGCAAAGATTTAACACGGCTGAAAACCTCTGCGGGGTCAAATCTGCTGGGGAGAGCAGTTTTATTATAACTAATCTCTCAGGATCTTATCTGATGCTGTAGCCCCGCTAATGTTTTGACACAAAACAGTTGACATTTAACTCGCTCAGCCCTGGTGAAAACCAAGAATCTCACATTTGACCTTTAAAAGTAGCAAAAATGTTTCTAAATGGACCTTAAGTTTAATTTGATTCTGAGGTCTATGCTGATCACTTAAATAACATTTCAATAATATATACTGTAATACACATGATTGCCCTCTGTCTGTCATCATATTTGGTGTCTATCCTCAGCGTTAGTTAGCCTATTTTTGGGTTACTTCCACTCAACCTGGTCAGCAAACATGGGTGGCTGTGTCAGCTGGGGGACATGAGCCACTGCTGGTCCCAAGCCTGCATAAATGGGGATGGCAGTATCATGATGGGCATCAGATATGCAGATATAGCCGCTGTGACGACCTCTCTAAAGAACGAGGCATGAAAAAAGAAGACCATTTCCAGAGTTATGATGACTATTTTTTCATACTTCTTGTTTTAGTTTCATATGCTGCTTTTGCTTACATGTATCCTTAAATCATCTAAGTGATAACAAAGAACCAATTATAAGTAAAACTGTAGTAATAATCAGGACTGTTGCAAGTGTACGTTATTGCAAAGTGTCGATGTGCATGTGTAGATTTGTTTGTTTGTTTCAAACGTCAGAATGGGAGGAGCTTTATAGAAGGAATAGAAAGGGCCTCATGTATTGCTCATCCCTCCACCCTGGGGCAATGAGCCTTTTACTGTGTGTGCTGCAGTGACCAATCACCAGACTCAGTTTGTTTCAGGTTGTGCAGCCTCAGCTGCCTTCATTAAACAAACTGCCACATAAAATAAAATAGTTTATTGAACCAGTTGACAAATTAAAACAAAACAAAACTGTATGTATCAAATATGAAATATGGAAAATATGGAAAACTGTGCAAAGTACTCATCAGGCACTTTGAATTCAGCAAGTTTATTGCAAGCCACACTGTGCAGCATGAATCAAATAAACTTGGATACAACAGCAAGTTTGATGTATATTTTCAACCATCTTCATTTTTTTGACACTCAGTCTTTAGATGGGCAACTTCAAACCTCTTCTAAGTCAACTTGAGCTTGTGGGTTTGAATGCTAAACCAAAGATATGACAGATTCTTTCACACTGGTCATTTTTCATCAGGGGCAGCTTGAAATCACAAAGTCTATAATGTCATGTTGTGATCACTCACTGACTTGGCCACCACCGAACACATCATTTGTGTCAAAATTGTGTGAAATAAAGTGCCAGCCAACTCTGACATTTGCGAGTATTTGGAAACTTTTGGATGTCAAATTGAAGTAAAAATGGAGTTTTAGCAAAGTTTTCCTTCAGAACATGTCTGTAACTGAAGGAGGTTAATGGAATATATTTACCCACTTATACATAAGTCACTTTTAAAAACTCACTGCATGAAATCCAAAAGGCTCAGTCACCCTTTACTTTGTACTGACTGGGAAATTTAAAAAAAAGACCATAAAGCAGAGAAAGACAACATCCCTCCAGATGTGTACTGCTGTGCTTTTGCCGCCTGGTCACTTAAAAACTGGTCCTCTGATGTGTTTTTATGAAAGCGCTCAGAGAAAGGATGGATCACTTAGCGGGTAGATGGAGTTTTCTTCATGCACCAATGAGTTCAAATCTGTGTTTGAGCCATTTTACCCAAAGATATTTGTTCTCTCACTCTTTCATCTCTCATTTTTTGCCCTCTTTTGCTCTCTCTGTCTGTTTTTTCCCGTCTTTTACGACTTTTTGTCTCACCGTCACCCCCTCCACCCCCTCCACCACCCCTCCACCCCCTGGCTGTTCCTCTTTTTAGTACTCTAAAGGAAGGATGGTGTCTGAATTTAGCATTTTCTTCTTGCAGATTATTTACAGAGAGGTCTTGACAAGAATAAGCTTTGGTTCCTACATTTGGAAGCTAGGCCAAATTCACAAAGGAAGGAAATGTAACCATTTCAGAATCAAGAACCCATACACGGGAGACCAGGGCATGCGTTCAGCAGAGGTGGCAACAGTACAAACATTCATCACTAAAGTAAAAGAACAGCGTTAAAACCCCCCCCGATACTGATTCATCAAAAAGCAGCTCTCCCACCAAGTATTTTGGACTGCTGAACCTTTACCTTCTATGTTAATAATAATAATTCTTTAATAAATTCCTAGTCGCTTAATAAAATATTAAGGGGCAAGAAACTTCCTTCACATTAATTTCTGATTAGACTGAATGTTTTCAGCTTGAATGTGTTTTACATTGAACACCAGGAGAGAAAAATAGAGCAAAAAAGAAGAAAACGAGCTCTGGTTTCTGTTCACATTGAAGGTGGTTGATTTTACCTCCTCTTCTAGCTAGCTAGATTGTGCCACACCCACAACTTATTCTGCACCTCCAATGCTGTTCCGGATGATTCTGACCCACTTTAATCCCTGCGTATGGTACAGATGCATAAATTATATGATTTTTCATTTGAATATGTTTCTTTGATCTCTGTCTTTTACGACAGTCGTATGATAAGGACCAAAGTAATGACAGTAAAATACTGTATAAAATAATCAAGTAGAGTACAGATACCTGAAAACCTTCCCATCTCTGGAGTTTTAAACCTTTATAATATAGAAGTTAATAACACATAAGAAAAAGTGAGTCTTTTAACAGGAAACAGACAATTGCACAAAGAGAAAGTCATAATATGACATGAAGGCAAGAAGGATAAATAAATATTGTATGATATGCTGCAATAACATAACAATAAAACAGATAAGGAAAAGACAGGGGAAGTAAAACAGGAAACACATGTGACGATAAGACAATTAAAGACAGAAAATAAATGTTGAATAGACTCAAAGATGACTGCATAGCAAGAAATAAAGAATCCAAAGGAAGGATTAAATGAAATAGAGAAAAAAATAAAACCAATATGAAAGTGAGCATGGAACAAGGAAATGCAACATGAAAAACAGGAAATAACATGAAAAGAAAAAACAAATTGAAAATTTTGAGCTTCAAATTTTCATGTTCTTTATGTCTTGTTTCACTGTGGATGAAGATCTTTACAGAGGTGCACTCAATTGGGGAGAAGAGGAGGATTATTTCTGAAGAAGCTCATATCCACCCCCTCCTCGTCACACAAACAAGTTAATAAGAAAAACAGATTTAATATGTTATTGTATTAAAAGGTGTGTGTGTGTGTGTGTGTGTGTGTGTGTGTGTGTGTGTGCTTGATGCTCATGCAGCATGGATGTTTAGCAGGGGTGTTGGGGAGGAGGGGTGCGTTTAGTAAGCACGCCGTCTCCATTCATGTTTTGCTAAAAAGCCGATATGACTGCTCAGTTTGCCATCAGCACTTTCACACCCATTAAGGCTCACGCTTAAGAGCTTGGAGAGATATTCCAGAGTGGGAGACTGACTTGACCGATTATGCAGGCAAAGCTGCATGAGCTGAGTGACAAATCACTCTGCATTTGCAGCCTCACCTTGTTGGTTGTGACAGATTGCAGATGCAAGCTGTGGAAATGAGCTTCAGGGTGTATAAACTCACTTTTTGAGAAAAAGGGAGGAACTTGGTTATTTTGGAGGCGCGCAGAGTAGAGCTGTTGCTGATGTAGCTTGAAGGTCTGACTGGGCACCTCATGGCATGTCCATTTGGGAGAAGGATTCCCTGGGGAAGACCCAGGACATCCTGGAAGCATTGCATCTCTTGGCTGGTCTGGGAATACCCCAGTATCCCTCCAGTATTGTGGTCCGTATGTCTACCAGTGTTTCTTAACACATCCGGCTGAAACACCAACATGTTTATGCAATGGTGACGACTCAGTTTGTCTACCTATCTGTAGTCGACTTAATGGGTCTACACCTGAAAAGTGCTTAAGGTTAAGGTTGTTAAACTCCTCCCAGAGTATTGGTCAGATTTTAGAGATGAGTTTGTCCTGGATAAGACTGTTTCCAAGCCTCCTTGACCTCTCAGTCAATTTTCTTTCTCATCAGTTTGTGCAGTACAGCCAACCAATGACAGTAAAGCTTATAACTTTATATCGTTATCTGACACATTACAATAATCTTTGTATAGTGATGGGTCATGAGCCAGAGGAGCTACTGTGTCACTGAGGCAACAACTTCACACAGTTCGTGCATCCACTCACAAATGCAAAAATGTACTTTTAGCAAGTGAGAGGTGCTGCTGCCTTTTTTGTATGTTTGTTTCTAAAGAGGAATTTTAAATGTATACTTCAAGGTGAAAATTTTCTAAACCTAACTACCCACCGTTCACAGGCCCCGGATGCAAAGGAGATTGGGACAGCATAGCATGCTGGGAGCGAGCGGAGTTTGGAGAGACCGTGACCATCCCCTGCCCTCGAGTCCTCAGGACTGTGTTTGGCAGAGATGGTGAGTACGGTTAATTCATAAATGAATGTAAAGGATCTCTTTAACTGATGTTTTATGTGTTTCCGCAGATAAATAAGTTGAGGAAAAATGACATTTAAAAGTTCATATTTTGGTAGCTATTTGCCTAAACTGCTGATCACATGACTATAGTCTTATATTAACATAACACCGGAATGCAGTAACTCACTTAAACCATTGTTATGATTTCTGTGAGTGTACACTTCAGTCTTACTGAGGTCAATTTTGTCATTAGAGTGTATGGGTAACAATTTGTTGCAATCCTGTCCTAATCTCCCCTTACACTGAAGGACTGCCATGAAAACACAGACATCAGAGTTAAAGTAAAAACTGATGTGTTTATACATTACTTGAGCATTCTTCTGCTCCATTACTTTTGTTTTGCAGCTGCTTTACAAAAACATTCACACAAAAAACATACAATGAAATTTGGAACATGAAGAGAAGCAGACCTTTTAAAAATTGTTCTTTTTGTACAGAATTTCTTCCTCCATTTGTTCACTTTCCATGAGGCTGCTCCTGTAATATAATGATATAATGATACCAGGCTTAAATATCTGCAGATAACTTTTCACATTATCTAGAGCTGCACTTAAGTCACTCACCAGATGGGTTCAGCATTAATACTCAAGGCTCTCTGTCCCTGTTTGACATTGTTCATCTCCCAGTTGTGTGAATGTGTGCAGTCAGTGGATTCCCTCCTGAATCCATCAGATTTTCCAGCCAGTGACCAGATGGCAGTTTGGGTTTCCGCTCTGAGTGTGCTCTGATTTACATTGATGACTAAACATTATGCAAGCGCCCAGCGGCTTGTTCGGAGCCAAAGCTCACCCTGACGCTTCCCCTGTCTGGGACAGATACAGACACCCTACAGTTATTACGCTTTACTGAAATAGTAAAGACATTCTTCCTGGAGTAACTGAATACTTTGTTTTCTGTCATTTAAACGAAACCAGTGAGAAAGCCATGAATTCAACTTTGTAAGAGAAACTCTTTATTTAGTTTTAGTCTACATTAATTTTAGACAGCTCACCTTCATACTGCTAATTATAGCATCGCGAGAGGTTTAGTTTAACTAAGTAAACAGAACTAAAACAAAGGGGGAAAAACAATAATAACTCAGAAAATAAATGACTTTGCAACATTAAACCTGCACAAAAAAAATGACAACTTGTCACTTGTACTTGAGACATAACTACACAACTGAGTGGTGTGTCAGTGTCCATAAAATTGCTGCACAATTTTAACATTTTAAGAGAAAAATTTAAAAACACCCGACCCAACAGAGATTTGTCACCTAGCTCTTCCCACAGTTTTGTTCCAGCTTGTCGTTTTTTTTTTTACCCCACTTTTACACTAAATGTCTCCAATCTTAGAAGCCTGTTTTTTTTTTGTTTTGTTTTTTTACTTTACTTTACTTTACAACTGTTTAGATGACTGATCAGTAAACTGAAAGAAAATATATTTTATGTTTTTTATGGCCTCCTAAATGTGAGTATTGTGTAGTTTCTCAAATATCAAAAATAGCCATTAAAAAAAAACTGTTCATCAGACAATTTAATTATTTAAGTATTTCAATCAAGATCAACTCACCATCAGTTTAGAAATTATGGTAATGCCACACTATGGAAAACAACAGTTGGAGACGACCAAAATTACTACAATGAACTTCTTCAAAGTGACTTTGGTGTCTGTCAGTCTGCTATCAGTTTGTGACTAAATAGGGTCAAACTGACAATTGAATGCAGTCTGTTTGTGATAATGTTGTATTTAAGTGTGGTAAATTCGCTAAAGTTATAAATCACTTGCTGTCTATATACACAGAAATTCACATTTCAACTACTTAATTTTCAGTTACATATTGATTTATACAGCGCCAAATCACAAAATAAGTTGCCTCAAGGCACTTTATATTGTTAGATAAAGACTCTTCAATAATAAAAAGAAAACAGAGAAAGCCCCTACAATCATATGGCCTCCTATGAGCAAGCACTTTGGCGAGAGTGGGAAGGAAAAACTCACTTTTAACAGGAAGAAACCTCCAACAGAACCAGGCTCAGGAAGGGGCAGGGCCAACTGCCACAACCGGTTGGGGTGAGAGAAGGAAGACGGGATAAAAGAAACACTGTGGAAGAGAGCCAGAGATTAATAATCACTAATAACACTTCAGTGGGGCTGAGGGCTAAGCTAAGGGCTAACCCACACAGAATGGCTATTCCGAGTCTTTTCCTCACCAGCTCACGGTCACTAAACAACAAGATTGATGAGCTACAACTGTAGATTACCTCGCGCTGTGTGGATTTGCTCCTTGTTTTGCAACTGCTCCTTTATATGGCATATATAACCTGTATATAACTTGTACAACTCTGTGTAGATACTTACATTATTACATACATTCCCTGTGTAGGTACCTCTTTACCTTTAAGTCTACTTTATGGTTTCTCTTTATTCTCTCTATTCTAAAAGAAATTTAATGTAAAAATCTACATACTGCTAACAGAGAGATGCCAAACTGTCTTTCATTGTTCTTGTAAGAGTGACAATAAGGATCTATTTTATTTAGAGTCCACTGAGAACTTAAATTGAAACCAAAACAGAATTTTGCAGGATGGTAAATTAGCAGCAAAATGACCGAGGTGTTAACAACTTTGCTTCTATCAGGAATTAAAACCAGAATACGGTCAGTTGATAACTTTGCTGCCTTGACTGCCTCAGACTGATTGCAACGTGCTGCCAATTTAGTTTATAAATAACACTTCAATTAATTCGCAAACCCGTTCACCAGTTTGACTACAGCGATTGTAGTCGGTCTGAGCTGGACTGCAGTTGTATGAAGACATGTTGCCTCCCACCAGACAACTTGTGCAACTGACTTTTGATTCAAAGTGGTTGCCAATAGATTTTGCGCAGTCACCATTCAATCACCATGTGACAGAGCCATGAATGCTTTTATGGATTTAACCAAACAAGTAAATACTCAGAACAAGTAGAGTCTATTCAGTTAAACTATTATTTAAGAGAAGTTCATTTTTAAGTTGGTTTTCATGAAGACATAAATAGTTTGAGTCTTCTGATTTTTTCATGTTTCCTATAATCTTAAAGGAAAAAAATTTTGTAAAGGTGAGTTTAGATGGAAAAAGTCGAGTAAATCTTAATAAAAATTGGCAGTTGAATCCATATACAAATATTGAAAGCAGTCGTTTCCCATCGTTTTATTTTTTTTTTAATATTTCAGCCACACTGTGCTCATTATACTTAAACAAGCTGAGTGCTGTCACAGTGTGATGTTAATACTTTTACTTCAGTAAAAGATCTGAAAACTCCCCCCCACCATTTTTCTCAACTGCATGCTGTATTTGCCAAAGCTTTAATCCACATCTCCGGCTGACTTCTGCACATCAGTGACCACTTGTGTTCAAGACTGCTGTTATATTTAGAGCGAACACAGCAGTGCACGCAGCTCAAATGTTGCAAGTAATCATGCTGTACATGCAAATCACTGTTGCTTATTGAATCGGTGTCTTAGCTTCAACTGTGTCTCCCCCCTCTGTGATACAGTGGACCGGGTTTGTTGAGTGTGTAGTGAGGCAGAAGTATGCTGATGTTACTTCCAGTCAGTGCACAAATGATGCTTCGTGCTTTTACAGTGGATTCTGGGAATTTACAAAAGGAGGATGAACTTGCCGTGCACTGCAGAGATTTTGGCACTGGCACCCCCCTGCAAGTTTGCCTCAGGGGTTCACTGTCCGCTGTGCATGCTATTCATTTTAGACACACTGATGGTGTTTTTACACTGTGGGAACATAAGCAATAACCTAAATTTTGTGACAATTTGTAATGCAAACTTTCCATTTTTAACATTTTGGGAATGTGCATGCCTGATGGCTCCCTCTAGAGTTTCATGTGGCTTTCTGTCCAGTAGCATCTGTCAGTGTAACATCTACTGTAGGCTATAATATCCTCTCATTCTACATGACAAATCATTTTGACTGGCTCTCATATATCATGCTTTACAAAGATATTTTTAGCATCCAACTTCACAGTGGCCACTCATTTTTAGTACTAAAATTCATTGAAACACTGATATTTTCATGCTACAAAATACTTCTATCAAACTGAAATGAGTGATTTACAATATGTTTGCTCAGTTAAGAGTTGAGTGAATATGGCTTGGAGTGCTTGGATGAGCAAACCTAACAAAAAGAGAAAATTCTAAGGGTGCCCCGCTGCCAGCGAATCCCCAGAAAAAGTCAGATTATTGGTCACTGATGACATTAGAGATGCTGGTGTGATTTAAATGTGCATTTAGATGAGCAGTTTTTCTTATTTTTTGGCTCAGACTCAATATAGATGACCAACTATCAAGGTCCTCCTCAGGAATAAACCTTAAAATTGAATTAAATCAGGGATGAGAAACTGAGTTTCACTTAGGGCCACAAATGGGAAATGAGAATTGCATTAAGTGTTTAATTTACTCAAAAATGTGAGCTTCATACAACCATTTCACCTACAAGCTTACAAAGCCCTCAACCAGTCTACAAAAATTATTTGTCTTCATGACATTTAGTGAAGTAAAATAAATCACTCTGATTACAAGAACACTACCAAACAACTATTTTGAAACCTGTTTCACGTGCTTAAATTTAATTGAATGTAACCAAACAATCCTGATGTGGTGTAAAAAAAAAAAAAAAAGTATATATATATATATATACATTTTCATTTGAGTCTTGTACATATTTCTTGTCTTCTATGACTTTATGTCTTTGCAGGGATTTGGATTCAGAGTTCATAAAGAAAATGCAAATTGTGTTCTTTGAAGATGAGTGTGTTGCAGTTAGCCATAAAACACTCAGATGTTTGGACAGTGGGGGGAGACTGGAGTGTGAGGAGGGAATCTGCTTTTTGCCATGTTTTTATTTTTATTAATCCTTTATTTATCCAGGTAAAAAATCTCATTGAGATTAAAAATCTCATTTCCAAGAGAGACCTGGCATCATGGCAACAAAAGTCACATACCACATAGGTATATAACATTTAAAACAAATACATTTATGTGCAAAGTTTAATGAAAACTTACAGAAACAAAGGATTGTTAAACAAATAAAAATGACACCCACATTAATTCAGGGGTTCTTAGGGAACAGCACCGACCATTGAGAACAAACAAAGACTCTGACCCCTCTGATTGGGCTCAAATCAAAGAACAGAGGCAAAAAAACCGAGAAAGTATTAGCAAAACCTGACACAGTGAAACCTACATTTTTTTTTCTATTTGCTAAAAAAGGACAAAGCAGTAAAAAGTGATCTGTATTTATTTTTGAGTATGCTTAAAGAGAGACTGAGTTGTGTGTGCATTTCTTCTCCTGCAGGTAACATTAGCAGAAACTGTACAACAGCTGGATGGTCTGATGTTTTCCCAAACATAACCAGTGTGTGTGGGGCAGACACGAGCCAGGATAAGGTACAGTAAACATCTGAACTGCTGCTTTTTGTTCTTTTGTGTGTCGTAAATGTCACCTGGATGTTAATGAATTCTGACTGTGGAACAGGAAAAGAAGCTGCGACCCCAACATGGACCATTAGTGGCCCCTAATTGACGAAGCCCGCGGGGTTGGCTGTTAATTAACACCAGTTAGTGGTGAAAGACTGCTTCTTTAAAAGGTCAATATGCCCAACAGTAGAGTGATACATGTTTAAATGTGAGCAATTTGGTGTCTGCGCGCTCTGCTGTCTAGTTTTTTGTGTCGTTTAATGGACAAAAAACACCATTAGACTTCCTCTAGAAGCAATTTGGTGTTAAAGGGTCGTCATTTTATGTTTCCCAGAATATCTGTATAATAGCAGCTATTTATCTAGGTAGGAAATTTTCTGAACGGCTTTCAGGTCAAACAGTTTAACTACACTGCCACTATAAGATTGCTTTGGTTGAATTCTATGCATTTCAAACAGTCGGGTATCTTGGAATAGGAACGGGCCAGTGGTTTGCAAATATTTCTACACACATTGTATTCATATCTGTACAAAATAGCCACAAGGTGATACAACATGTTGCTATTTCTTCTTTTTCTTCTGTTTGGTATCCCATCTACCTGTAGCATGGCATCTACATTCTTTTTTTAAGATGATCTCCACTACACGTGCATATTCTGTACCACCATGTATGTTTGCACGTTTCAATAAATCACGGCACCTTTTCCCACTTTTCCTTGAAAATGTGAAGTGAGGAGCTCAAGACTTTTGCACAGCACGCCTCCATCGCTGTATCAGACACTTGGTCTTGTTGCCTCTGAGTTATATCTAGCTCTGTTTTCAAGTAGAGGAAAGTGGTGGTGAATTTGTCCACACAGATGAAACGTTCAGTATGAGGGAATCACTTTTTGTGCATGTATAACTGTAATGTACAGCCGTCAAAAAGTCCCAAAACATATCTAAACTAGTCTCAAGAGATGTGCATGTACATGTGCATGTACAGCACGATTTTCATGGTCTGAGCACAGAATCTGAAACTTTGTTATCATTACATTGCAATTGTTTTTCTGGCAGACTTTCATTTAAATTATGATTGCAAGAGAAACACTTAGTGCTAAAAAAGATGCTCCGTTCTTATGATTGCAAGAAAAACTTTGCAACTTTAGTAGGAGTCAAGCAGGACAGCACAGGACATGTCTGCAAACAGCATGGCACAGAGTAATTGGAGGTATGCAGCCAATATCCTGCAGCTCTTCAGCTAACAGCTCACTCTAACTGCGTCTTGTTTTTATTCCATCGCTCCCTGGACATTTTCAAATGATTCATCATCAAAAAATGAACTTTCTACATCAATATTATGATACTTTGTGGATCTCAGCTGGGCAGACATGGATATTTACAGAGGAGGAGGATTATGTGGAGTGCAGTGTTTCACTAGATGCTGACCTGAAATAAAATAGCCAAACACTTAGTGCTAAAAAAGATGCTCCGTTCTTTTAGCACAGTGTAAAAACCTGGCAATGCCATCGCAAACAACTGAGAAAGTGGAGAAGTTGCACTGTGCTCGGAACAACCCCTAAGTGTAGTAAAAAGTAGGCATGTGTTCCAGTTGTTTCAATTGTTAAATCCTTATGTTACAGTGGAAGGCAGCAAATTTTATATATTATTTCAATAAGGTCACTTGCAAGAATTGAACAGGATTTACTTCATGATAAGGGGATTAGGTTCCAATGACCCAACACGACAAAACAAAATTCCAGCAGTGATGAGTTTTTATGCTGTTGGTGAAGACTGAGGATGGATGGAGCTCTGACTGAGGCGTCTGTGAGGTAGAGATGGGGAGGAGGTGGGCTGCAGAAATGAGAGTCTGGGAGGAAGAATGATAGAGAACATGGATTTACACTAGGCTTAGTCTTGCACACCTTCTCTGAGCTGATTGGTTCAAAGAAGATGTGCACTAACATGGTTAGATGAGAGTAATGATGTCAGTATTGAGACTGCCAGCGTGGGAAAGTGGCAGTGATGTAAAGAACAGACAAACACTCTAACACCTGGGAAAGCAGGCAGATGAGTGATTACACTTCCTCCTTATTGAGCATAAGCTTCACTTTATTTAATTGAAGTAGTCCAAACCAAACAAAGAGGTAACAGGCGTCTGTGAGGTTCCCTGCTCATCCTATATAGACATCAAATTGATTGCACAACAGGAACATTTTAAGGTTTTAACTACATATTGAAATACAGTTACTGAAATGCTGATTAAACAATAGTTTTGCAGGACAGATGTCAAACGACTTCCTTCACAATTATGTTCAGCTTGGGTCGTCCTGACAGGTCACCAAACTGGAGTTTTTGGTGTGTTGTGTGTGGCCTTTTTTGGCCTCTGCTGTGGTAATTGCTGCTCCCCTCTTCTTCCACTCTTCTGTGGTTCAGTTTGGGTCACGACTCTGTGTATCCTGAATCGCCCATTGTGTTTGTGCAATTGTTCATCCATCTCTCTTTTCAGTTTTGGCTCTGCACGGCTTCTCGGTTCACTCTTCCCGTGCTGTGGTTTTCTGTCTTTCTTGTCTTCAGTAGGGAGTAGAGAGGTACTCGGGAATAATACGGCTGGTTGCACATATTTCCCACAGTCTCCTTGTATCTTGCTGGAGTGTTTGAGCAGGTGTCTGAAAGGGTTCAAAGACCTGAGAACTTAACATTTTTTCACAAAACATAAATAGAAAGTGAGCTTTTATAATTCAAACAAGAGAGGGAGTAGGACTAAAACCCTATGGGGAAATAAACAAATACACACTCACTCACTTAAAAACACTTTGGTAGGTTGGGAATGTCTCACGGACAGAAGTCATACATTTTTTTGCAGCATAATTAAACTGAGCTAAAATCAAAGATGTTTTACTTTATAAAGGAAGAGAAATGTTCCATTTTTATTTCTCACTGTTTACTGAAAGTTGAAAAAGGGAAAAAGAATCCAGCGTTTTTCAGGCAGCTGCCAAAAAAGTGTCTTTAATGTAAACTGCAATATGTCTGTGAAGGTTCTGAGTCACCCAAGTCATTGTAGTCTAAGGAGCTTGGAAAGTCCAGATGCTTTTCTGTCCAAGCTCCTTAGTCTTTAATGTAAAGTATGCAGGAGAATTTTGAACATGGGAATAGTAATTAAAGTAGTTTACAGGTTTTACTACAGCACACTGGGGAAAAAGCAAACAGAAAGAAAAAGATGGAAAGCAGCTAAATGACTGAAGAAAAAATAGAAATGCAAATGTTAATTAACTTAACTCTCTCAATTTTTACTGAGAAGTATCATCTACTTTTGCCTGTTTTTTATTTGCATCTTTTCTGGTGGCTTATTGTAGCGTTTTTACACATAGTCAGTATTGTAGTTTTAGAAATACAAGTTTAATGCTGATGAACTGATGAACTCTTCACCCGGATGTTTGGGCTTTGCTGTGTCCAAAGAAAGGAATGAATTCTATTTAGATATTAATCTGTTTTACAAATTTTGTCACAGGCTGGGTCTCTGACCCAGCGCTCTGAGTTCATTTTGTATTTGTCTCATTTTAGATTTGTGATTAGTTTGTGTCATTCCTATTTAGCTTTAGTTAAGGAAAGGCAGTTATTATTTATTGTTTCCTTGGTTTCTATGTTTGAGTTCTTGTATCGTTCATCACGTGTTAGGTCTGTTAAACTTGTGTTGTCATGTCTAGTTTCAGTGTTTCCTGTTTTATTTTGAAGGAGTCGTGTGTTCTTTGTTCATTGTATTTAGTTTCACTTCCCCTGTCCTGTCATTAGGCTCATGTCAGTCAGCTGTTCCTCCATGTGTTCCCACTTCCCCTAATCACCTCCTGTGTATTTAAGTCCTCTGTTTTCAGTGTGTCATTGTCAGATTGTCTGCTTTGTTTGCAAGCCAAGAAGTTGCGTCAAGTTTCCTCATGTCAAGTCCATGTTCCTGTTCAAGGTTTTTAGTTAATTTAGCTCACCCAGTTTAGTTTATTGTTAGCCTTGCATTTCGCCTTTTGTTTACAGTTATTTTGCCAGCCTCAATAAATGGCTCGTTTTCTGTTATTCAAGTCATGTTTCACATTTTGTTTCCGTCTGCATTTGGGTCCACCCTTCACTCTACACACAGTCAGCCCTGCTGATTGTGACAAATTTGCATATAGTGACATACATATACATTTTTACTTACTAAACAGAAAGTCTGAGTGCACAGCTAGGGCTGTGTATCTGAGATGTCTTATTTAATGCGGAGCCTAGAGTAGAAAAGAAATGTCTGTAACTGTTTAGTGTTCAGAGAAGTCTGAGGTTTGGGCTCATAAGGATTACTCGCACATACACTGACATCAATATTTGAAACCTTGTCCAAGTTTATTTTGGGCAGCAGCCATTGAAACAGTAAGTAGATGACATAAAATAAGGAATAAGAAAATAAGGAAAGACATAAGAGTTTCCTTTTTAAATAAGAAAACACTAATTATAGAAATTGACATGAGCACATGTGTTACAACAGGTAAGGTAATCTACTTTTGAAGATGATCCTTCCACAGAAATCTCTAAATTACAAGGTCATCCCACACTAGACAAGTAGTGCCCCGGCTGTCCTTGTGATTTTCACAAAGACTCAAGGTCAAACCATAACATTTTAAAAACCTTTCATTCAGCTGAGTCTATTTAAAATTTCATTAAAATATCAAGACCTCACCAAATAAAGGGGAAAAATATCTTTCTTTGTATGCTTTTCCAGACAGAGTAAAGGTTTTTGTTTATAGTTTCCAAGTGTCGGTTTGATCCGATCTGTCTACGACATACTGGAGATATTGCAGTGAAATGCCATTTAAGCCATATTACACGCTGAAGTGCATCGTGCATGGCTCGCTGTTGCTGCATTTTGGCAGCACCCGAGGTTTGAAACTCAGCGGGAAACAAGAATCAAGATTATTTCATGGTAATACAACCTGAGTCACTGTCACTGTAGTTTAATGATTATAAAAACATCTAATTTTGCACTTGGCATCGGACACCAGAGGCACTCACATACTTTTATTTGTATAAATCTACATTTCAATGACTTATTTTAAACTGAAGTCAGTGTTATTATGAAATGCAGAAGAAATGTTGAACAGTTTCCTTATGATTAGCAGATGCAGTGTTCAGAAAAACAAACACTTTTTACTTTTATGAACAAGGATTTGAGTTATGTTACTGCAGCATGGTAAAGCAGCAGTGAGCTAAAAAGGGAAACTTCATGTAACATGGCATATTGTCCATTTTATTACACAGAGAAAAAAAACATTCCATCCAACTTCTTGTGCCCTGTGTCACTGGAAAAAAAGAATTCCTAGAAGGGTGGGAACCCTGTGAAGAGGTACAGTTGTGGTTGAGGTAAAGAGGATATATGGTTTGGGACACGTCTCCCGAACAGGACTGGACCTTCCCTTTCTGCGTGAAGTCTGGCATCCTGGCTTCTCGTCAAACAAACACTCTTTGATGTTCTTGCCGCAAGAAGCCAGTGGAAGAAATTCAACCTACAGCATCTTTTTCTGAGGAAACAAGATAACAGCGCAAACAGAGAGAGAGAGACGAATAGAGAGAGGCAGGGAGAGGGAGCCTGTGACAGGCCATGTATGGTCGGATTTCATTCGTTTTGTTTTCTTTTGTAATGCAACAGATACTAAAATCTTTCAAACAAGAAGAAATGTTGCTCGCTTTTATCCTCCAGCACTAAGGGTATAATGGGGCTCGGGAAATCTACAAAACACAAAGGCCTTATTGCATCACATCTGTGCTCAAACACAAAGACCCATATTTTATCCACCAAAAAATCAGACCACAAATGAACAGAACGTTAAAATTAGACTGTAAACAATAATTTTGTGCTTTGTGATCACGCAGGAGGAGAGAGACCAGACACATTTCTGCATGAAACCCACCTGCTTCTTTGTAATCAGTTACATGTCCACAACAACACATTTTGTATAAATTTTCTGGTATTGTTGTTTCATTATTTACTTTATAATTCTGTTAGAATTTCCTGGTGTTTTTCACGTTCTTTCCTGAAACACTAAACTGTGTTACACCTCCCACTTCTTGTGGGTTAAACTATCTAAGACATGTCAGTTCTGTACACTGCAAAATATTTGGTTACCATTTTTAGCCTCTTTCTTTGTTTCTTTTGTTGTTTTTCATTCTTGTACAAATACTTTGTTGCAGGAATTTGTCCTTGGGTCTTTGCTTTTATGAAACTTTCACTAAGTTGAAGGAAAAAAGGTCAAATCGCCTGTCACTGCTTCCTTTTTCTAAATTACAGAGTAAAAGGAATTTGACACAGTTAATTAATGCTGACACATTACAAGCCATATTGCAATCCATGCTGAAAGCAGGTCAGGAGGTTACAGAGAATACAGACCACATGTACTGCAGAGAATAAAATAACTGCCAAACAGCAGTGGGTGATAAACATACCACATAAAGTACAATAGAGTAGATATAAAATACTTTCAGCTCCTTTCTTCTCTTTGTTCTTTACTCATGAAGTTTATTCAACAAATTATTCAAATTATCTTTTGCTTCATTGTTTATTTCCCTTGGTGCTGC
This sequence comes from Perissodus microlepis, assembly GCF_051167445.1. Taxonomy (NCBI): domain Eukaryota; kingdom Metazoa; phylum Chordata; class Actinopteri; order Cichliformes; family Cichlidae; genus Perissodus; species Perissodus microlepis. Next base: position 29,407,627 of record NC_140478.1, read on the forward strand.
CATGATGTTGATTTTTGCAGAGTTTGCTGTGAAGTACAAACAGTCAAGTCCACTATAAGATGCAGTGAAATAAGTTCTGATGCTTAGTGCTGGTTAAAATGCTTCCAACTGAATGTCAGCAAAATTAGCATTAGTATATTAGGGATGACATGCCAGCTTACCAGAGGCAAAACCAGTACAGCACCCCCTGGTGGCTGGCAGCATTATAGATCAGAAATCCCTTCCTCCATGGCTGTGTTACCTGTTGCTTTGTAGTTGACAGTCACTAGCGGACCAAACTCCCGTTGCCTTGGTAACTTTTTAAAGCACTGAACCTGTCATATATCTGGGAACAGTAATGTTTGCTATCATTTGGTATTTTCCCACCCATTTTGGGTTGCCAACAGTGATTTTGTCCAGTTTTGTAATTGTCTATTGTTTCACATCGCTGCTACCCACCTGCAGTTTTCCTGTTTTTAGGGTGAAATGTCTATTAATGTGTCGTCATTAAGTAACTGAGTCAAATTCCCCTTAAGCTGCAGTGACTCAGAAGAACAATAATAATAATGATAATGATAATAATAATAATAATAATAATAATAATAATAATTATTATTATAATAATAATAATAATAATAACTTTATTTATAAAGCACTTTCAAACAAAGTGCTGTACAGCTATTTGAAAATAAAGAGATAAATAAATAAAAGCGATACATAGCAATACAAGTTAAAAACACAATAACAAGTTAAAAACATAATAAAAATTTAAAAACGGTGAACAAGTAGGTCTTCAACTTAGCTTTAAAAACCTCCACAGAGCATGTCTGTCTAATAGCTTGAGGGAAGTTGTTCTACAAAAATGGGGCATGAAAAGAAAACCCAGCTCTTCAATAGTCTTTTTTTCTGGCTCTAAGAACTTTTAAAAGTTCTTAGAGCACAGGATGGAACATAAAGGTGCAAAAGATCAGGGAGATATGAAGGCGCCAAACCATTTAAAGAATTGGAAGTGAGCAGCAGGACCTTAAAATCTGCTCGAGCCTGACAAGGTAGCCAATGAAGGAATTTTAGTTCAGGGGTAATGTGCTTAAATTTTCCAGTTTTAGTTCAAATGCGAGCAGCTGCATTTTGCAACATCTGTAAACCTCTAAAACAAGGGTGTCAAACTCAAATACACAGTGGGCCAAAATTCAAAACTGGAACAAAGTCGCGGGCTAACATTAATATTTATTGAAATATATTTATTCCTCCAGATATAAGAATGAATCTTTTCTTATGGACTCAAACACTTTTTGCTGAAAAACTGAATATGGAACAAGCAAAGCTTAATACTAAACAATATATATATTAGCTGTATAATACCAGTAGGCCAGCTCTGATAGTAATTTGGTATGGCTTCGCGGGCCAAATGTAAGTAGGCTGCGGGCCAAATTTGGCCCGCGGGCCAGAGTTTGACACCTATGCTCTAAAACCTTTCTTTGGTAGCCCAGAAAGGAGAGCATTACAATAATCGATACGTGAAGACACACATGCATGGAGAAGAACCTCTGCAGTGTCGCTAGATAAAACTGATTTTGGCTATGTTCCTTAAATGATAAAAGGTGGTCTTTGTTGTCTCTTTTACATGACACTCGAAGGACAGTACCCTGGCGAACCACACGCCTAAGTTTTTAACCTTGTCCCTGCAATTTATGACATAGTCATCAATTTTCAAAATGAAATTTTGGGACAAGTATTGAAATTTTTGTGGCCGGTGTCAATCAACTCTGTCTTATCAGTATTTAGAAGCAGGAAGTTATCTGGTAACCAGCCCCTAATTGCAGATAGACACAGAGATAGATACAGACTACGTTTTGCTACTAAACATGGAATAACAAATAACAATAACAACATGTTGAGGGGATGTAGCTACTTGATTCATATCGGAAACCTGATTTGTTTTATACAGTTAATATCTCATGGTCCCGAGTACTTTATGTTGACATTTGGGGTTTTGTTAATATTTTGAGTCTTTGCTCTAGTCTTGACTTAACTGTTTTTCCCGTGACTATTTGTAGTGTTGCAGAGTTTCAGTTTTTCGACCCTGTTTTTTTGCTGTATGTAATCAGTAGAAGTATTATTAGCATTTCCCCCAGTGTTTCCTGCATGCGCTGTCTTCTGTCTCGTCTTTCTGTTTCTGCCGGTTCGCCTGCCTCTGTTATTTAAAATTATTGTAATATTTAATTTAGAGTTTCAGCAAATTAAAACAGTGTAAATGTCATGTATCTCTCAGTTTAGCTCAGTACACACAACCACAGTCATTGGGAACACTGCGGACTCGACAGTTGTCCAGATGTTGATCACTGCATCCCTCAATAAGGAGGCTAAACCAAAGAAGGTCCTGGCTAAATGGCTGGCTGTCCACAGGGAGCTGTTCACAGACAGGACTGCAAGTCAAAGTCCTTGATTCTGGAGGAAGAGTGGTAAAGCAGTGGAAGAGATATTTGGGCCCCGGACTTTAAACATTCCTAGTTGTCAGCTGGTGTTGATGGTGGCCGGGTCGTTGTGTTTTATCTGTCAGTACATTCATCTACCGGGACATTTTAGAGCACGTCATGATTCCCTCTGCTTACAAGCTTTATGGAGATGGACATTTCCTTTTCCTGCAGGGTGTAGTACCTGCATTCAGTGCCAAAGTTACCGCAACATAGTTTGTTGACTATAATATTATTGAACCCATGAAAAATCTATGGATTATTGTCAAGAGGAAAATAAGAAACACCTGACAAACATACAGAAAAGCTAAATGCTACAATAAGAGCAAACTTCAATACCTTCTTAGCTTTGACACAAGCTGATCACCTCCATGTGATGCCACACTAATACAGTAATGAATAATTAATGATAAAGGAGCCCAACCAACTACTGAATATATATGAATGTACTTTTCAGTATACTCAGTATTCTTCCTGAATAACTGGAAAAAACTGAATCTTTTAACCTTTTCCCATTTTTGATATGCAGGAAAAAGCGTTTTCTTTGTTAAATCATCCGTTCTTCAGCCTTGTCAGCTTTTCCAACTCGGCCCTTAACTTTTGTCAGTTTCCTTCTTCCTCAGTTTTTAAGGTTAGGTTAGTTTTCACCTCTGTTGGATTCATAGGTTCTCCTGCCAGTTTTGTGCAAACCCTTTTGTTCCTGCCTTTTGTTAGTTTTGTTGTTGAGTGTTTCAAGCATTCGAGATTCGATTCTTCCTCCTGTGTATGGTTATGGTCCTCACCACGTCTTTAGCTAAGTGGCTATTCGTGACCCGTTTTGGGTCACGAATAGTGCAGCTGAATCGCCCATTGTGTTGTCCTGCCTCTCTCACTCTGCCTCTATTAATCCTGTGCTCTCTCCACCACACCCCCTCTTGTCACTAACGTCCTCTTTTTCATTTGATTTAGACACAAATCTTCCTCAGAGCAAATTTGATATCATCAGATCTACAGTTTTTAATAAAGTTGAAATAATACTAAAAGCAGTCAGCATTAGATTAAGTTTGAATTAAATTTAATAGAATTATTGTTTCTGTAATACGATATATTATCTTAACTCTTATCTTTTCTAAGATTTCTCTAAAACAGAACAGAAATAATGCTACACAAATAAGTACAACACATGTGAAGCAGTGCACTTTAAGTACGATGCATGCAAATATCAGGAATGGTAACACTGATATGGTAAATCATTCCTTATTGAGCTATTTTGGAATTTCCCAGGAATAAAGCATATCTTATCTTATCTTCAAATTAAACACACTTAGTCAGTACTTGTGTCTACGCCAAATTTCAAAACACTGATTTGTTTAAAGCTCTTTTATCATTGTTTATTCAGCCACATACTGTGTATGTTTCTGTCCAGAATTTCTGTTAAATCAAAGTGACTTATAGTGATTACACTTGCCTGCAGTTTGACAGCTGTTGATGCAGGATTGCCAACTCTCACATTTTTGGTGTGAGACACCGAGTGTTAGGTTCTGTCTCACGCTGCCCAAACAAATCTCCCTTTGAATAGAGTCATTTCATCTAAAACTGGAAAACGTTCCCATCTGACCCTCAAGAATTATGTGATTATTTTTCTGTTGCTTTAGTATTTGTAATAAAAAACATGGAAATGTTACTTACATAAAAGACCTCAAACTACATAAAAGTGCATTGGAAATCATCAATTATTTTTGATTTTTCATAATTCAGCAACACAACAGATAGTTATATTTAAGCTCTATAATAAATTGCATGAAATAAGATTTCATGGCTGAGCACCTGATTCCAAGCCTTACATCATCTGGCATTATGCTAAGCCACGCACTTTAGAGCAGTGGAGAATGGAGTGACAATCGTGCTTCTCCATTTGACAGTCCAAAGATGAGTCTGGGTTTGGTGGATGCAAAACTTGTCTGACTGCACTTGTTCCAAGTGTAAAGTTTGCTGGATGGGGGGTTGTTTTTTGGGAGTTCATGCTCCCAACTTTGTGGGAACAGATTGGAGATGGCTCATTTCTGTTCCAACATGACTGTGCCCCAGTGCAAAAAAACAAGGTCCATAAAGCTGTGTGTAACACAGTAAGGGGAATTGTTGAAAAGAATATATCAATGGGCCAATAGGCTCGACTATAGGAGCACAGGGGTGTGTTTAAATGAGACACAGAGACAAGAATGTAACTCAAAAGAACCAGCCAACTTTAGTGAAATAAACCATAAGGTTGACAAGCACAGGTTAAAGACACTTTACAATGGTAGAAAGGAAACTTACAAAAATTAAAAGAAAAGTAAAACACATAAACTACTAAAGCAATGACTTAGCCAAGTGTTACTTTTGGTTTTCAATGTTCGGGTTTCAATGTTCGGGTTTCAATGCTCGGGTGCACCCTAGTAACCTGACTCCTTAACTCTTATAGAAACAGATTACACAAATCCAATGTACATTCAAATGAAAATCTCACACTCTTTTCACATGTGGAGAATGTTCTACACAACAGCTCATTATTTAAAGTCCCAAATAAAAAATGTCCAAGGGGTAAAGTCCAAAAAATTCCCAGGGTGTGAAAGAAAATAGGGGTGAGAGAATGTCAGTCAGTGGTCTTATGTATAACCAGCTGTGCGTGAAAGTGTGAGTGATACAGTCCTACCACACCGCAAGGTGCAGCAGATCATCAAGTGGAAAAGAAGCGAATCTCAGTCTCTCTAAGTCCAGGTGGGAAGGCTCGCCATCTATTTCACCGGAGGAATCCACCTCAGGAACAATTCAGCATACAAAAAAAACCTGACCTGTCAACAGACAGGGTCAGAAGAGCAATTCAAATATTAATTATGCTGTTCTAGCTATAATTCACAACTTAGGATTTTGTTGAAATCACATTCAACATCAATTTGCAATAAAAATACTCACATTTGCAAAAATAAAACATTTCTCTTACACAAACTATGCATTAAACCAAGTAAAGTCAGTGCATATGCATATATGTCGCATATGCGACAATTATTAATCAAACAATTGAGATTAATTCAGTTTCTCAAAGATAAAATGTGAAACAGACGTGAACTAACTGAGACATACAACATGTGCTCACCGATCTCAGTGCATCACGGCCGAAGACAATGGCATGGTGTCTCTCGGTCGGAAAATGCGGGGCTTTCTGGAAGCAGATTGAGATGAACTTTCAGGCAGTTGATAGCACCCAGAGCTAACAAAGGCTAACAGTTTAGCTCCATGCGGTACTTTCTAAAGTCACCAGAAAACTGCAGCATTTGCCTGTTTACTCACTGTGGCTACTTTTAACATGAAAGGTAGCTAATAACCAGTGAACTTATGTGCAGCACAGTTGGTTGCAACTTATATCTAATACTTTTTCCAGCTCAAAAGCTTCAGTCTCTCTTTTCTCCTGCCAGCACGCGACTACCTCCACACATAGCAGCGAACACAGAGCACGTGGGCGGGACATACAGCGGCAGGCTGCTCTCCCATTGGTCAAAACATACTGGGACCTGTGCATTTCGATTGGTTGGGCAGGCTGTCCATCTCTCCTCATATCAGTCCTTAAAGTGGTACCCTCATTGTATGTGGGTTACATGTGGATGAGCATGACTGGCTTGACCTCAACCCCAAGACTGCGAGCCATCCAGTAAACACACTCCTAACCCCTGTGGAAAAGCTTCCCAGAAGAGTTGAAACTGTTATAGCAGCAAAGGGTGGGCTGATATATTAAACCTTGCAGATTAAGAGTGGAATGTCACTCGAGTTCATGCACATGAAGGCAGACGAGCAAATACTTTTGGCAATGTAATATGCTTCACAATCTTCACCTCAATTTGAGGCCCAGTTTAGTGATATGTTAAAGATGATATACATGCATTAATAATTTAACAAAAGCTCTTTTTTCCCCTTTTGTCTGCAGCTGGTCTTCTATGTGGTCGTGCAGACGTTGTACACTCTGGGTCACAGTCTGTCTTTAATTGCCCTCACTACCGGGTGCGCTATCCTCTGCCTATTCAGGTAAGACTGAATACTAAAATATTATTAAATCAGAACATGAAGATAAAAAAAAGCAACAGAAAGTGAACGTGAAATGAATTCCAGTATTCCTGGAAAGCCGGTCAGTGTAATATGATAATTTCATTTGATTTTAAGTGAACAAGCGCAGCTTTATGGCTATTTGTTCACATATTTGTATGTGTGGACACATATTTGCAAAACAAAACAAAAACAGAACTGTGAGGACATTTCCTTCATTTTAGCTATTATTTTAACTTAATATTAGATTCAAGTTTAGAGAAGGTTAAATTCACCTCAAAAAGCCACTGACTTTGGCTCTAAAGTGTTGTGAAGTTTAGCAGTTTATGGAAAATCACATATATAAAACTGTACATATTTGGTATAAATATGTAATTTCTATAAAAAAAAGTTACAAAGAATACTTAATAAAATTTATACACAGACAGGGATAGATTTTTTCATGCGTTGAAATGAATCTAAGACAGTCACATTGTCCAAGCCAATCAAGAAGATAAAGAATCATTCTCTTGGTGTGACATATAATCACATGTGCTCGTGTGTGATTGGCGTGTACATTTTTGGATCTCAATGAATTGCTTTCAAATGAAACCGTGCAACTTTTTGGAAGGAGCTGTTTCGTGTGGATTCCTTCTGTGACGAGTGGCTTCATAATACAATGAATGAAAGGGCGAAACAAAAGCAAATGAGTTAATTGTGTGAACCAGTGCAGTTTGTCCCAAGCTAGCATAATGCTGTTTGTTATTAATGGTTTCAGCATCTTCAGGTTCTAACTGTAGCATCTTTATTTAACATTTACTGCACTATGCTACATTTCTTTCATTACCAACATGTGTGCAGGAAGCTCCACTGCACCAGAAACTACATCCACCTCAATCTCTTCTTCTCCTTCATTCTGAGAGCCGTGGCGGTGTTGGTGAAAGACGACATCCTCTTCAACCGAAACTCGCACTGCTCAAACCAGCCATCACTGGTGAGGTCACCACCTCTGTCCTCAGCGAGCAGAGTCATATCCCGAGGGAGGCCAACAATGCAGCACTGAGTACAGAAAGCCACACACTCATGTGTTAACAGCAGAACTGTCACAACGGGAAAAATGTTTCAGCGTAAAGCCTGACAAAGTTTAAAGCATGAAATAATAAATGGGAATTAGGTCTGCATGCTTCAGATATGAAATTAACATCTCAAACTGTCAAACGTTCTGCTGTGACAGTTTGTTCTTCAGATTCAAGTAATAATTTTCTGAAGGTGGCTCTGCAGAATTTCCTGGCAGTTAGCCCATTCATGTGTTCGGTGAGACAACAGCCAGTCACGCATGCTCCCTATCTGCTTAGCTGAGAGGGCCAGTAGCCTGCGTGCTTTCTGGTCCTAAAACTGTGGAAGCATGCGGAACATCAAGGAAGAAGTGTGGACAAGAAGAAAAAAAACCTTTACTGCATGCACCACTGAGCAGCTTTCATTAAAAGGCACGAGGAGTTAGGTTGTAATCTGGTACCCAGTCCTCCTAATACACCCGGGATATACAGTGAGCCACGCAAACATGGGAGCAAATCCAAAAGCCTGAAAATCCTTTAAGCTTCCGTGGGGCAAACTGTGCACCATCTTCACTGCGTAATAGACACTTTTGTGCTGAGTGAGTGAGCAAGAGTATGTGAAACTGTGCCCTAGTGTTACACTGTTGTTTTTATAAGTTACCCAGCACTGATGTGTATAGAAAAGCCTGCATTGCTGCCCAGTTTCATTGCCAAAGCATTGATAATACAATTTTGTCAAAGCTACAGGTGTCTCACAGATACTTGGTATCCCTGGCATTGGTGCTCTGGAGTGCTCTAACCTTGCATCCATGTGCTCCTTGCATAGTAGGATTTCCCATTTTGGAATGAGATTCTTCCAACTTTGTTGTGTTAGTACACTTTAAAAAATTGGAACATGAAAATAACCTGGACATTACAAAGACAAGGATATTGTATTTTACCAGGTGCTTTGCCTGATTTATTAGAATTATTATAAACTAGATCATTCTATTTGGATAGCAATTAACTGTTATGACCTAAAACCATATTACAATGCACAGTCAACATTTGAATAGATTTGTGGCACTGATCTAATTTTTTATGCAATCAACCAAATATTTATCTGCAATGTTTTAGTGTGACATCAGTAACTCTGCAACTTTTTTGTTATTGCCTATTTTCCATGTTCCTTTTCCCACTTGATTGATGTTAATGTCAATTTTCCCAGGCTGACACGACCAACTCCAATTTTAGACCTACTCCCAGTATGTTTACTGCAGGTCTTTCATTCTGCAGGGCTGATGTTGCACAAGGGGTGTTTTTCCCCAAAAATTATGCAAAGGAGTATGCCTTACTGAGTTTTCTGTCTGGCAAACTTGGCACTTAAACTGCCACCTCCGAACCTTCTATGGCGATGCAAACTTTCTCTGCCTCTAGATGAAGTCTGTTATCGCTAATATTTCTGTCAATGCAAAAAGCACCAAATGCATCTGACAGGATAACAACAGTCATACTCTTGGATTAGAACACGATGGATATTTCACTGATCTGCGCCATTACCCTTTGCGTCATTTCAGTACGTTATAAATCCCGACCTGTTCGCAGCTTTTTCAGAGCAGTGTGACGGGCAAAAGATAAAGGACAAAATTTGCAACCTGTTTCTGTTATTTATGTATGTATGTATGCTCACTGATGTGCTTTACACAGACTGATAAACACACTAGCTTTAAAACAGAAACACCACAAAAGTATCATCCAGTTATACCTTCATGAAGGCGGGTTTTAATTCATGACTGTTGTATTAGTTTCAGCTAATAAACTGACAGCAGGAAGCTGACATCTGATCCTCTCCTTGCCTCAGTAGCTGCCTGACTCTTTCCTCATGACGTTCCTCCTCCACTCACCCTCATTGTCAGGGCACTCTGACCTTTATGCATTCATCTGCTTGGTGCTTGTGATGTCATAATCTGCTCTGGGTGAACTCTCTGACAGATCCAGTGGAAAAATGGAAATGTATACCCACATATCAGAATACTAAGTATAAGTACATGATTATCCCACACTGTGCTCATGGTTACAATTAACCACATACAATCAGCGATACAATGTACAGTCAAGGCTGATATTATATAGTTTAAGTATACACAAAGCCTATTTAACATCTTTGTACTCTTTCTGTGTTCTCTTTAGGTGGGATGTAAAGCCAGCCTGGTGTTTTTCCAGTATTTCATTATGGCCAACTTCTTCTGGCTGCTGGTGGAGGGTTTGTACCTCCACACTCTGCTGGTTGTCATTTTCTCGGAAAATCGACACTTTATTGTCTACATGTTCATCGGCTGGGGTAGGTACATTTTCTTATTCTTTATTTGATTTTGAGTCAAATGGCCACGTGGGAGCTTTCACTCTGTTATAGCTGCAGGTTTAGCAGCTTATTTATGATTTTGATTAGATATCAGAGCTCTCATTACTTTAGGCAGCATTAGGCAGCTATTTAAGCAAATAAGCCAAATGTTTTTTTTTTCCTCAAATTCAACAATACCGTGCTACATTTGTTATCCTACGGCATCAAACTTGATATAATGCTTGACTGAAAAGTTACCAGTTCACCAAATGGCCCAAGGTAAAGGAAAAGGAGAAACTTCATATATGCTCAAAGTGGTTTGGCTTCAGTTAAACAAGGATACAGACTGGTTGGCAAACCACCAACAATCTCTGGTCGCTAGGGAAAAAGTACAAAGTAAAAGCTGTGCCTTAATGGTGAAGCTAACTGCGGTGGGGTGTGGTCTGCAGTGCTGCTGCTACTCGATGGTAATGAAAAGCCAGCCAATCCGAGTCGAGTCGTGGCGAGGCGATCCTATTAGGTACTAATGGAAAAGAGACCTTAGTGAAGTTGCATAATAACTGAACTGAACCTTTTTGCTGCTGCCTTCTTGGTATTTTAAAACCAGATGTTAGAAGAGATTAGGTCTGACTGAGAAACTGCCTGCTCATATGGTAATATGGACAATGCTTGACATCATAAACTGAGAAGAAAGGAGGGTAATTTTCTCATAGACTTCTGTGTAAAGACGTCTTTTCCCAGAGGATTTCCCCCCTGCTGGTTGTTAGTTTCCAGAAGCAATGCTCATCTTTTATTTCCATTTTTCCTCCTCTGAAAGACAGTATAACACCGTCTAGTTTTGAGCTTGAGATGGAATTTATCAACAAACAATTAAAAGCCTTAATATACACTGAAGCAATCTGTTTAGAGTCTTAATACATGGAACTCACATTACTTTACTCAGAAAGATTAAATCGTAATGGATATTCCCGACTACTAGCAATAAAAAAAATAAATGCAAACAGGATGTGATAACATTTTCTATACTTCATGGTTGTTGACAGGAATCCCCACAGTGTTTGTGTCTGCGTGGGTGATAACGAGGATTTATCTGGAAGACACGGGGTAAGTGTAACAATCAGAGAGTGAGTTATCACCGTAGAAACGCGGTCCAGGTTTGTTATTTATGAACTATTTAAAGTCTGTTAAACATACATGGATTATGTTTTACTAAATAGATCTACATTCTGACTGAATGTCTGTCTGCAATTTGTTTTGCTTCAAGTTGACATGTGTCCATGTGTCATGCTCTCTCTGGAGCTGTTTATTATATTCTCCTTTAAAGGTTGACAGAAGTTAGGCAGCTCCAGTTACATTAAAGAGAGGCATGCATTGGTATTCAACAGCCACTGCCTCTGTTTTTTCGTTAGGGCCTCAAATTGCATTTTATTGATTAGACTGTTATTCATTACCATGCAGGAAGGGGGCCCAGTTTTTCAATTAATACGAGAAATATCTCACATGTCAAAGTGCACTTTATTGGATAATTTAGCTGACAGGGTTTGCTTTGAGATGTCTTCACAGGAACCTGGTGGCGTTTGGCTTTTGTTGCACATTATTGCAACTGGCACTGCAGCTCATTATCTATGAGTCATGCCGTGTAGGCGTACTATAAAAACAAGCTTCTGAAACAACTCTATAACAATAACTGAGACGGGGTCTGATAGCAAAGGACAGTAAGGACATCACTCCAGAGTGTGAGGAGAATGATAATGAAATTTGTTAAGTTTTAAGTTCATTACCAAAGCCAAGAAGAAGACTGAGACTAAGTCACAACAGTGAGTCATTTAGTTTCCTTGACTTTTATTTTATTGAACCATACCATCTGAATAACCAGAAAGCTTAAACATTTAATTGTTAGGACAATCTGTCATATTTAAATGTGTCATTTTACCCTCAAAGACACGCTGACCTTAAGAGAGTGAAGAGTTTGACCCAAGTGAACAAAATGGTGTTGGTCATAAGAACCATAAGAATATATACATTTTGTAAAAATACTCAATATTTATGGCATGCAATGGAGTCCATTGTGAAGATTTTTAATGGTCTGATTATGGGAGTGTTAACATTAATAATAAAGTGATAAAGATGGAAAGAAACTGTACCATGCAGTATTGGTCCTGATGGACCGCAGCCTCCTGCCAGAGGATGTGATTGAAGGGAGGAGGAGTTGGAGTATCCCAGCACTGACTTCAGAGTTTAGGTTTCCTCAGCTGCTGCAGGAGGTGCATCCTCTGCTGTGTTCTTGTAATGAGGGAGCTGATGTTTTGCCTCAACTTTGAAGTCTTCATCTCCCAAGACCTACAGTATCCACCAGGCAGTCATGCAGGCTTATGTTGGGCATGGGATCCTCCTGAAGACCCCAATCATCCCCACTGATTTAACAGCACAGAGCTCCTGGCTGTTGTCTCTGAATTGGTCATAAGGTTGTCAGTGCACCCTCACACATATCCTTGAGATGAGTTTGATGAGGGTGGTGTCTATTGTGAACTTCGGGAGTTTGACAGACTGGTGACTGGAGGTGCAGCGGTTGGTATGCAAGGAGAAAAGCAGGGGAGAGTGTACACAGCCTTGGGGAGATCTGTTACTAAAGATCTGAGAGTCTGATAGGAATTAAAGTCTACAGAAATAACCAGACGTAAATTACTGGAGGTCTATGTGTTGGAGGATGAAGTGCAGTACCATGTTAACAGCATTGCCTAATTGGGGTACGGTTGTGGTGGTGGTGGTGGGGATTTGAGACAGGTCTGTAGTCATTCAGGATCGTGATCTATCTAAAAGAACTTTGAGATTTCAAACTTGTACCCTTTTACCTAGGTGAAATCAAAAGAGATTGATTGGCACATTGAGGGCTCAGTTATAATATTGACACTGTCACTATAAACTGGAATGTTTATTAGCTGATCTACGCACCACGTAAAGGTTTGGACTTTAAGTGAAGGTCACAGGATTGCCAGCAGCAGAAATGAGCTTCATTAGTAGAGATCAAACATAGAGTTAGAATTATGTTTTCTCACTTCCGAAAAGGAGTCAGTAAGATGGGGTCTATTACCATCTGGCTTCCTCCAAATTTGTAGAAAAATTACTAGTGCTCAAGTTAAGCAGTGAAGACCAGGTTCTTTCCATCTTATGGTACTTTTAGCAGTGATTCAACTACATTTATTGCTCCACTAGCACTTCCTCTGTTTTTTAAAATGCCCATTTTTTATTACTGCTATATATAATATTTACATAACTATTACATTCATATTTTTGTGTGACCTTCAGGTGCTGGGAAACAAATGACCAACCCATACCCAACTGGGTGATCAACGGACCAATTGGATTCTCCATTATGGTAAGCCATTGCTTTCATTTTTACCTGCAGATTTTGCGTATTGGTTAAAAAAGCATTCAGTTGCCTGAAATGAAAAACTGGTTGATTATAAAAAACAAATACTGAAAACATAAAGTGGAAAATAAATAAGTCCGTCATGTGAAACAATATCTGTCTTTGACCTTATTCACATTTTTTTTAATCTGGTTTTGGACAAAACCCTTTAGAAACCTATGGCAATGTTTCAGATCTCACTAGTACGATTTTCTAAATTCCCACTGATACATCCATATATTTTTCAAATTATTCCATAACATTCTACAGAAATGATCTGTATTTAAAGTACAGTAGTCTTTTAAAATCTGTCCTTTTCCAATTTCAGCTACACGTGAAGAAAAATAAAATGTATCAAGAAGACAGCGAACAGCATTACCGGATGATATTACAGTTGTTTCTCCCGGTATATTTCACTAAAGTGTTAGGGTTTGTGATCCTTTTGATTTTAAGACCTTTTAAAACCTGAAAGAAAGTCTTAAATAAATTCATACTCATGACCAAGCGTTCTGTGTAACGTCCAAAAGCAGCAGTGTGATGTGTTAGTACCTCATGTCTCAAGGTGTTAACTTCATAGGAATTCCCGCTGAGTGCATTCCTGCTGCCCTGCTGAGTGACAGCCCACCATAATCTCTTTCATCCTTTAAAGGCATACATGGATATAATATGGCCCGAGGGACAGAGGTGGCTCACAGACCATTTTATCCACTCTACCACATCCTAAAGGATAATAAATCAGCCTCCCTCCCTCAAATTTTTTTAAATCAGTATGTCTCAGGCATCAGTGACCTACAGCATGCAGTGCTTTGTATCAGCCAACTGCGAAGATGTAGCCTAACCTAAATGTTCATATACTGTATATTCATAATATTTTAACTGTGACCAGTACCCATGTTATATGGTTGTAGGGTGCAGGGCAATTTCTGAGTACTGCACAGTCAATTTTCTGGGACGTCCACCCCTGAAAAGATTGCGGCATATTGTTAACACAAAAATACACCAGACCAACAAAGTAGCAAAACTTCTGTTTTTATAGATGTGGTCAGACCAGCTGGCAGATACTTACTCTCTTAATTTCTGCCCAGAGTCTTGTGAAAATATTTTCTTTCCTCAGGACTATATTTTGTCACCTTCTTCTATCAAAGACATGATGAGAAGTGTGAGAGGAAAATGTTTGCCTGCCAAAATGTCTGTGTTTGGACTACAGCACCATAGGATCCCATTCATTCTGGACTGTTTCGCCTAAGGAACCAGAGGTCCAGAGAACGGGAGCTCTAGATTATATTAGAAGTTCTCTGATGATCGCCTTTTAGCTAGCAGGAAAAACATAACACTAAACATTAGAATGATGGCATTATGCAGCGATAGAGATATTTTGCTAATTTTTGCAAAATTATTTCAGTTTGTAATGTTTAAAAAAGATCTGAAACAACAGAAAATAACTGTAACAGAAAACAAGTTCAGTTCAGGTTTTTTTTACTTATTTAAAGAAGAACTTTATACATTTGCCTAACAAGCAAAAAAAATCTCTGTTCAATGATGAGACACAAATCCCTCATTTTTTTTAAAAAAGAATAAAGTAGGCTGCTTTTTTATTTAGAACAAGGCCTTCCTGTTTTAAATTGCGTTTATATGATGACCTCCTATTTCTTGGATTTGGTGGGTGGCAAAGTATCGAACACAGCAAAATAAAAATCACCCCTTATGGATTATAAGTTATTTTTTCACTCCCCCCCAAGGTAAACTTCATTCAGTTCATCTGCATCATTCGGATCTTGGTTCAGAAGCTGAGGTGTCCTGACGTGGGCGGCAATGACCAATCACAGTACAGGTAGGATTCGATTTGATGCGATTTGACCGCACCTCTGCCTTCCAGGATCCTCGTTTTGTTATATTTTCATTTTTTCCAACATGCACTTGAAGCTAAGTTAACAAAAGGTGACAGGTTGTGTCAACTGTTGTGTCATCAAGTAAATGACACCTGCTCAGTCAGTAAAAGCTGCTGTGGATAAAAGAGTCAGCTAAATGCTTCAAAGTATAAAACATGATCATCTGAGACACCAAGAACATTTTTTATCCTCTAGTATTGCTGACTGAGATAAGAGTGACGCTAACGCTCATTCGACAAGACAGCGTTTCATGATGCTGCTTTTATGAAACGAGGAGGAACCTTTGTTCCTTTATGGAGCCACATTTTCTCTGCAGTTTAGTGTCTGTCTAAGGCTTTGCTTTGTTTAATCTTCAGGCAGTTTTCCTCTCCGGTGAAATCTTACTCGTGCTGAGCTGTCAGGTATTCTTCATGTCCACAGGGATCCACAATTTAGTGGTGAGAGGTGGTGGGTAAGCCCAATTTGTTTCACTGCAGGATCTCTTGTTGGTGTAGGTGAAGACTGAGCTGACACTTGACAGCTTGGGAGTGATGCAGGAAAAGAGGATTTTACCGTTTTCTTTGGGAGTGTGCTGCATGAGCAATTTGATTGTCCGCTTGTATCCCAATGCCACGCGGAAAAGTGCGACTTTTCTTTCTTACTTTTTGAGATTTCCACTGTTGAAAGGCTTTGCCCAACAATGTCAATTTATTTTTATATGGGGTTTTCTATGAACTCATAATCACAGTGTGAAAGAGACAAATAGGATGATGCCAAACAGCCAACAAAAAGTAGTGAACAGATCCTTGATCTATGTGGAGCAGCAGTGCTGAAGATGTCAACACAAAAGAAGGTTGATGGCAAAGTTTTAAGAATTTATTAAAGTCCTACAAAAATGTGAAAAGTCAAAAAAGAGGAATGTGCATACAATAAATGCACAAAGAAATAGAATAACATATATTATAAATAAAATAATAAATAAAGACAAATTAGCAGAGGACTTTCAAGCATGTCCAGCCAGGAGGAGACCCTGGAGCAGAAGTGGGAAACAGTACAACTGACTGGCTTAATTGGCTTGGGAATACTTTGGTATCACCTTGGAAATAAATCCATACTCATGAGCAAGCGTGGTGTTAGAGCACAGATGGATGGGTGCATTTAGTAGTCTGATTGCAGTGGGATGTAAAGAGTTTTTGGAAAGATTACTTCTGATATCAGATTTGTTGATGGTGTGAGCCTCCCAGCAGAACCCTGGACAGCAGATGCAGCGAGTTATCTCAATTCAAGAGAACAGTTCGAGCTCAGTTTTAAAAAAGTCCGACAGGCTTCTTTGTTTATGTCCACATAAATCTGTGACTTTCCACCATTGGAGCTTTGAACTGAAGACACTTCAGTGAGAGATGAAACGTCTTCAAGCAACTTAAATAAGCCCAGACGCTTTTCTTTCCAAGCTCCTTAGATCATTCCACTGTTTCACTGTCTCACATTATCATTGGGTGTATTTTTATGTTTAACACTGAGACAGCAGAAAGAGTGAATGCAGAGGCTTGTTTTTACAGGCTGCAAGGCCCAGGTGAGCAGAGTATGCCGAAGTATGTTTGGACCCCCTACAAAAGAATCTGTGTCAGATGAATTAGGCACGCTAGTCATCCATGTTTAACTGATTTATTGCATCGGTCTTGTAATGAACAATTAAAAGATACACTGCACCATATCTTATTCTTAAATTGTATCATAAAATAATTGTATATGACTGTTTCTCTCTCAGGAGGCTGGCCAAATCCACACTCCTGCTGATTCCTTTGTTTGGCATCCACTATGTGGTCTTCGTGACTCTCAGTGAATCCATCGCAGAAGATTATAAAATATTTTTTGACCTTGCCCTTGGATCTTTTCAGGTGCTGAACAAGTGTCTTTCACCTTATTGATCCTTTAAAGCAGCGATTCTGAAACTTTTCTGAAAAAACTTTACTTCATTAAGTGTTTTTTTTTAGGGTCTGGTCGTGGCCATTCTCTACTGTTTCCTGAACAGTGAGGTAAGTTATCAGGTGAACTGATAAAATACAAAGTATGGATTTAGTCATTTTAATGAGCAGTCAAATTGATTAAACAGTAAAACATTTGAATGAAAGTGATTTCTGGGAGGCAAAATAGAAAAGCTCTTGAAATCTATCCATGAATGTTTCTATACTCAACTGATAGTGTGCCTGTTTAGCTTAATTTTGTAAATCTTTCATAGAAACGTTTAAAAAATTTCATTTGTTGGAGCTAAAATGTTTTCCAACATTTCAGTGTTTTCCTTATATTAGTTTATTAAAAAGTGTTTAAAATTAAAATCTGCAAAGTGTTGATTGCTGAGTGTCCTCCTTTTATCTCCCAGTCAGACTCCATTCATTAGTAAACTTAGCTACACTGTGTCAGCTGAATTTGTCACACATTTTGACTTTATGTAAAATCATTGGATGTATCATGATGTGTTCCATTACATTATCATAAATACTGGTGAGTGGTGAATTTGCCAGATGGAGGAAGTTCTGCTCAATCAGTTAGAAGCTGCCTGGGATCCCAAATAATTACTGTGCATGTAACTGATATGTGTGATTAATATTTGGAATGAGGTAGTGATTGAACTGTAGCAAAGTTTTATGTTCTCCATAGATACTCATGGAGAATATGAAGAAAAACAAAGATGAATGGCAGATATCAAAAAGGAGGAAAGTATTTATAGATTTAAGATGCCACTCAGGCAATTTGATCAACTGGATACAAAATAACAAGGAAGCATCTTTTCCTTGTTCTTTTCCTAAAGTGGAAGGTGCTCATTGATGCAAATGCTGAGAAAGATTTTCTAAATTTGGTCTCACAGCATTCTTCTTGCCACCATTCTGCAGCCCCGAGCTCCAACAGAAATTGGGGAATGGGAAACTGAATTTTCCACCAACTAAGCAGGCTGATTTATCCTGGCTTATATAAGATGATCATACAGATAATCAGACATAATCATGCCAAATGTTGCTGGACCAAATGGATCAAATCATGATAATGCGATGCAAAAGAATGCAAAAGAATTAAAAAATATTTAAATCTAGATATATTTTTACTCACTTTCATCATGACATGATAAAATTCATCATCACTTCAATCAGAATCAGAGTCATGTTTATTGGCCAAGTATATGTGCAGACACACATCCGGTAGATGGTGGCTCTCAAGCACGGCAATGTAAATCACACACGCACACACACACACACACACACACACACACACACACACACACACACACACACACACACACACACACAAATACATAAAGGCTGTGTCTCCCATTTTTTTAGTATCCCCCAGAAGTAGCAGATGAGATGCATTGAAAACCTAATTGGATCAAGTTTTTAGCAATATTGGTGTTTAGTTGATCCAAATGATTTAATTTTTTAAATTTTACCTGTTCCTGAAGGTTCAAGGTGAGCTAAAAAGAAAATGGCGGAGCATGTGTCTGAACTGTCGTCTGAGCAGGAATCGCCACAACAACACCTTCGCCTCCAGAAACGGTTCACAGCACATGGTGCAGTTTCACAGCAACTCCAGAACCCAGTCCATTCTGCAGACAGAGACCTCGGTGCTGTGAGAACACGAGGTCTTTGACACACAAACAAACACTACAAAAACACAAAAAAATGCATTCTTAAGATTGACCTGGGTCCAATAGTTTTACAAAGTTATTAGGAAAATACAAAAAAAGAGGAAAAAGTAGTACTTTGAGATGAAGTACCACATGGGTGGGACCTGCACATCACTGTAGTGCAGATTTTGGTTTTAGCTTTACAAATCTCTGCAAGCCTTCAAGTTTCTCATTAGTGGATCAAAAGCTTTTCAGATCTGTCCAGTGAGGTTTACTGTGTTTGCTGCTAAGAGCCTTTTTTTTTTTTTTTGCAGTCTTCATGCTATGATGTCTGCTGCGTGAGCAGAGAAAAACATGTGCAACGTCCTTATACTGTTTTACCTGGAGCTTTGTGCACGGATGAGATATAAAATGTATATACTTGAATGTTGCATGCATTAAAATCTATATTTTTGAACAAACATATACGTGTAATAGAAACAGCAGGATCTAGGTGCTGCAGACTTTAAATTGGCACTTGCAAAAAATGCAAAAAAAAAAAAAAAAAACAGAACCATTTTTGCCGTCTTTAACAGAAAGGATAACAGGTGATTGTTTAAGTATACAAATCTTTATATAACTGTTGCCTGCTGTGCGATTTAACACCGCTGGTAATACTGTGCTGCAGTCTTACCAGCTGTCATTTTGGAGCCATGTTGTAAAATATAATAGATTGGCTATGGGAAACCTTGCAATACTTTTTTGTTTGATACTGACCTAAAATTCATGGTAGCGTGTCAGGATTTAGTTTCCAGAACGTGCATGCTGTATGCAATAACGCAGCAAAGTGACAGTCCTGTCATTAAATCCCGCAAAACTACTCACCTTAGTTCTTTCTTATATGTTTTCAATCCTTTTCCATGTGCCTCCTGTGTTCTCCCAGTCTGTATCACAGGTGTCTGTGTGAGTTTGTTCCTCACCCTGTTTCAGTTTAATCCCTGCTTTGAAAGAATGATCTTAATGTGGTCGATTTTAATTCCAATCTTTTTTAATGTCCTGTTCTCATTATTGTCTTGATTGAGTCCATCTGTTCCCTCTCCATGGTGTTTGTCTTAGAAAAATAGACTCTTAGCCTCCAAATGTTCTCCTGTTGTTTGGTGCTCCTGGCTGGCTGTCACTCTGTAAAGCACCTTAAGTTATCAAATTCCTGATTAAAGCCTCTTGTGTTTCGCCACCCTCCTGTCAGTTGCTGTTGTGTTTGCATACTGGGTCCTAATGGGAATATTTCCAAAAATCTGTGAGAAATGCTGGTGTCCAAACCCAACTTTAACACAGCATTTGCTTTCAGTACCAAGTCATTGTTGTTGCCTTTTTACCACAGCTGTCTCCAAACCCAAATTTGAGCATATGTTATCCCTTTTGGAGACCATGGGTAGTACATTTTTCTATCATTTAAATAGAAAAACTTGGTTACGTAATTTTTTTTTTTTTAAATCAAGTTGTAAAAAATTGATTTGTAAATATTTTTTTAAACATTAGGTTTTACTTATAGTGTCTCTAGCTGTTCTTTTAATAAGCTTCTCCTAGTTTTTTTCAGACCATTTCACATAAAGGTCAGTTTTAATGATTGATTTTTTACAAATATGCAGGGAAAGGTGACAACTTGTCACTTCAGTGAATCATTTACTGGTCCACAGTGGCCACACCCACCCATTTGATACTTAAAATTACTGGTAAGAATAAGTCGAAAACGCATTTTGACCCAGGTCAGCACATGAGCTCAGTGTTTCTGGGCTTATGGTTAAAAAAAACAAAACCACTGGTAAACACAGGGTTGTTTTGTACCAATTTTAATCCAAACTGTTCTCCAAAACACTTTCATTTTTGATGCACAGTCAACAAACTGCTGTCACTGAGAAGTCCTGAGCATGCTCCAAACTCTTCATCCATGCTCTGATGGTTTTGGCACAGTGCTCGGTGACCTGTTCTAAAGACACAACACAGACGAGCACTTTAAAGATGTCATTTAATTAACAAGATGGCGTGTTCGTGAGTGCCTGTGTTGGGAAATAATGATGTCTTTAAAATTACTTACATAAAAAGAGGTTTGTATGATAGAAATTCGCTTCAAAACACATTTAATGTGTTTCAGCAGAAGAACCTCCAGGCCGTCACCACTTAATGCAGAAGTGCCTGGTGGATACAAGTAAATATGAAATGTTTTACTTATGTTGGTTTTATTCATGCAACCAGTGTTTTGTGGTAGTTGCATGAAATCCTCAGTGTTTGACTTTTTTTGATTGCTTTTGGTAAACGGCTGTTAATGTGTGATTTCTTGTAGATTCTAATTGTATATTTTGTCAAGACAAAACGCGAAAAAACGAAAACTTTTGCTTTTTGCAATGTGCTTTATTTTTCTTTAACATGTTGTATTTAATGGTCAGCACAATACAAAAAGTTCTGGTGACACTTGATTTAAGGCATACAGAATTATTTTTAGTAGTTTCCTCTTCAAACCTTTAATTTAAGTGTATGTGTGTGTCCCTATATTTTAAATCAGCATTCAGCTCTTGCGTTGTGTCACAAAATATAGTTAATAAAATACACATAAACATCAGGTAAAGTCATACTTGCAGCAGCAAATAATCTGGTCCATAAAATTTGAAGAACATAGAAGGAGATCAGATATTTGTCCAAACTTATTTCAATGTGTTTTGCAGGGTGAACAACACCGAGGCAGAGACGAGTCTTGAAATTTCCCTGTTTTGTTATTAAAGCGATTATTATTTATTACATATTTATGGTATCTTCTGCATATCAGCAGATGATACAAAATACTATATATTACATTACTAGTAATGTATGAAGCTTTAGTCTTTCAAGAGTTATTTTGGGGATTTTATTCATGCTTTTATTTTATGGGAACTTATTAGACAGACAGGGAGATGCCTAAAGAGAAGACTTGCAGCATGGATTCACTGTCTATGGTGCAAATGGTGCTTTGTTAAAAATTTGGAAAGGAACAGAAAAGGAAATGACAAAAAGGAGGGGGCAAAAAGATAAAGCATGTTTGAATAGTATAGATAACGACAACTGTGTTCTTCATGGTAACATGTCTTTGTAGTTTCTTAGTAATCCACTTCATGGTAGTTTTAAGTACTTGGATTTAGTTACCTTGGATTACTGGATTACTTTTTGGTTTGTGAAGAAATATCATCCCTCTGTTTCGTCATTTTCATCCACCTACAACCAGTCAGATGCATGGTACAACATAAAGAGCCAGCTCAACAGGACAGACTCATCTGTGTCTGTGACAGGAGTAAAATAGGCCGTCTGTATCTCCTGTAAACAGTAAGCACTAAACAGAGGTGGCGGCTTAAAACACCAGGTCTCAGTAACCTAGAATGCAGTCTTGAGAACCTAACCAGGCAATTCATCCCACACTCCCAACTCAACCCAACAAGCGTCTTGAAAGAGAGATGAAATGTCCTCACACACCAAAAAAAACCTGCGTTGTGAAGTCGTGCTGTAAAGTAACACAGCAATCATTTAGTCTAAGATATTTATTAACAGTTTTAGTAGCAGGTGGGTACAGGTGTCCATACTAAGGTTTTAGCTCAGCTGCTGCTGATTTTGTCAAAAAATTATTTGGTCCTTAAACAGAAACTAAATAAGTAAATGTTCCCACTTGTTTAAATAACGATTTAAACAAGTGATCATCTATTGAAATCAATGTCGATTAATTTAACTAAACAACTTGTTTAATTGTACAGAAATTTCAGTTGTAATTTCAAAACAAAGCTGTTGCCTTAATGAAAGTGTTACCAAGTACCTTAAAAGATGTCACTATGTTACTCAGTGTGTCATTTAATATCTATGTGACTACAAATGACTGAGAGTCTACAAAACCATACACCACACAGTGTTGACTTGCCGAGTGAATTCATATTTAATGTTGACTGACATGATGCTACGAATCATGTCGCCTGAACACATGTATTTGTACTTAGACACCATGAATGTTATGCAAAAGATGATTGATAAAGGCTACCATTGTAAGCATTGCACTGTGTGAATGTAACTCTCTGGAAATTTGCATTTTATTTAATATTGCTTGTTTTTCTGTCCCCTCAATGATAGGAACATGATTTCTGGGTGGTAACATGTATTACATTGAAAATTCTAGACACTTGGGCCAAACTTGTTTGCAGTTCAAAATCATTTGAAGTCACTGGGATTGGCTTTATCCATTTCTTCCTTAAACTAATCTGAACCAAAACCATTCAAAAGCTTGCAAATTGTGCAATTTTCATCATTACTAATAGCCTCAAGTGATTCAAAGACTCTGAAAACTACTTTTAAAATCTTTGAACCCATTATAGTATCTACACCAGCCCAGACCTCGAGAGCTTTGGTCCTGCAGATTTTAGATGCATCCCTGCTCCAACACAGCTGAATGAAATGGTTGAATTACCTCTTCAGCAGGCCATCAAGTTTAGCAAAGGCCTGGTAACAAGCCAATCATTCGATTCAGTTGTGTTGGAAAAGGGATGCATCTTAAAGCTGAAGGAGAATAGTTCTCGAGGACTGGAGTTGGAGACTCCTGATCTACACAATCTAAAGCGTATCCCAGCATTTGGTGGCCCCTTCAGTGCTGATACCGTCCTCATCTCAAACAGGAATGAGCCTAGCTGTATAAATGTCATGGAAGCTTTTATTCCATCTGAGAACAGTAGCTACTGGCCTTATTATAATTTATTCATTTTAGAGTCTAACTCAAGGCCAGTTCATGGTTTCCATGTTGAAGAGGGTCCACATAGCCAGCTGTGAGGAAGTTCATGCACAGCCCAAATTTTGGGTCCTCAGAGGGAAACAACGGAATATGTGCCAAAAAAACTTACATAAAAACCTGGTTTTTGCACCACATATATTTCCACCATGTATATTTTATTGATGACACTTCCACATCTTGTTTTTGGCTGCTATTTGTGTGTGTGGTTGTGTCTGTCTCTTTTAGCAATATTGCACATAAAAAACAGGTTGTGCACCGTTACACCATCAAAAGGTTAAAATTTGATGTGTTGGCTTCTTCAGCTCACACAAAGAGTGTACTTTATGGTATCCATTTATGGCATACTACATTTTATAATGAACTTTAAAAATATCCAGCCTTCACCATATTCACGATAGACTCCTTTTCTAGTGCACATAACATGTTCAGATCTGCTTGTTTGAGTTTAGTCCGCAGAAACCATGAATTGGTCTTTACCTTTACCTGTTTTCTTATTTGGTACCCAAATGTGCCAACCTATAAAACCTCATGTTCACTAAAGGCAGTTCTCCATTGTGGTTCACAAAGCCCAAAAGAAGATTCCTAAAATGTTTTAAAGCAGTCTCTCCTTCAGCACATTTCAAATGTTGCAATTATTATTATTTTTAGCCTATTGAAAACTCTTTTGCAGCTCATTGTTGATTGATGTGGTGGGAAATTAGTGACTGTTTTCTTTTAAAAGACATCCGAACATGTGACAAGGACATTGAAATGGAAGCACAACTTGAATGAAAATTAAAAAAATAAACAGATTCTGTGCACTGCTTTTGTTGCTTCTGGTTTATTTAGTCTTTTATAAAGTTTCAGCAGTTGAAGGTTGATCAGAACAAAGAAAAAGTTGTTTAAAACAACTTTGGTTTTTCACAGTGGACGCTTACTAACCTATCAAGTAAACACACCATAACAAGCTTATGAAATACTGGGTTAATCCTGGGTTACACTCTTTTTAATATATATATTTAGTGCAAGGGTTATTAAAATTCTAATTGGGCACACTGTCTTGATGTCTTGGAAATATCAGAAGCTAATCCAGACTGATGGACTCAGTTCCTGCGTCGTGTTGGTGAAGGTATGTAGTCTCGAACTGCTCTTTTATACGTTGCTAAAATCTGAAAGCTGCAATGAAGATGAATGTTTGTTTGAATAATGATATTATTGTCAAAACAAACAGACTGTATCGGTGGTCCAAACATCTTACACAATGCTGTCTAACAAATGTCCTTTATCTGCCCTCTAATTAGGATGAATTCCTCTCATCAGATAAGAGAAAAACAGCATGGGCAGTGAACTGTGGTCACTCCGACTCCTTAGCTGAAGTTCACATGTAACAGATTTTAATTAGAGTAATGCATCATGGATTTCATCTCATGCTTCAGAC
The DNA here is from genome assembly GCF_051167445.1 of Perissodus microlepis. NCBI lineage: Eukaryota > Metazoa > Chordata > Actinopteri > Cichliformes > Cichlidae > Perissodus > Perissodus microlepis. The sequence goes on from NC_140478.1 coordinate 29,432,571, forward strand.
ACAAATACTGAATTCTTTCAAAGAACTAGAAATATTAGATCAATAAAATGGAAGAGACATATTATGTAAATGACGTAATCTTTGCCATGACTTGTAATATATTGTATATTGTGTTTGAGGAACAGAGTGGTGAACCAAATGTCTACCAATATGTGGTTGCTTACGGTCAGAGCAAAGAGCCGTGTTGCATTGATTCGATTTTTTTAACATTACTTAAAAGGTTGAAAATTCAACTGAAGAAAAGTCCAAATGTTCAGTTTTAAGGACTTTTTGAACTAATTAGTGTGTAGATTACACGCTTTAGTCGAAGAAACTAGTCGTGAATACAAGTGCCGTGCGCTATAGTCTTTTCAGCTGATTTCACTCACCAAACTGGATCTATTGATCATGTTTGGATGACTAAATAGCTTATATATATTTGTCTGGGTGGTAATGAAGAATAAACACCACAGCAGTATGAAACATCGACTGGACCAAAATGACATCTGCAGCTACATTTACAAACTATTAAATGCCCTGCAGCTGTGCCGCCCGAGCCCCGATGAGGTTTTCCGATAAGTGTTGCCAGTTTCAATTAACAATCCAACATGCAGGACCAGACATGCATTCATGTCTGTGAGTTAAATAAAAGCAAAGTCACAAAGATGGCACTGTTGCTTTATGCAAACTGTACTAGGCATTAAGGAGCAATGACTGTGATTTAATGTGGGCTCAAGACCTTTGATGAATAGACACAAAAATCTGATAGTTTTGTCCAAAATAATGTCAAAAAACTTTATTAACACAGTTAAATGCCTGAAAACTTTTCTAAGGAGCTTAGAAAGAAAAGTGTTAGGACTTATTTAAGTAACTTGAAGACGTTTCACCTGTCATCTGAGAAGCTTCTTCAGTTCTAAGAGCTATTGGTGGAAAGTCCCAGATTTTAAGCCTATGGGAGGGTTCCCTAGAGTGTCATAGACCTCCTGCTGATCCTCTACCTAATCACACAAACCAAGGTGTGAAAACGGGTGTAGGTCACAATCAGCCAAGGATTCAGGTGAACCCATTGGTAAAACCTAGCCCCACCCTATCATGTGATTTCCTGAGATCAAATGACCCAGGATGTGAGTGGTTGTAAAGGCGTCTGGGAAGGGATCCCAAAACTGGATTATAGATGTTAGACAGTTGGTGTCGTAAGCCTCCGCCTCTGTTCAAAGATGGTCATTCACAGTCTTTCACACCATCTGTCTCTCTGTCCAACATGTGAACATCTCTGTCTCAGTTGCTCTTAGAACTGAAGAAGCTTCTCAGATGAGAGGTGAAACATCTTCAAGAAACTTAAGTTAGTCCAGACCCTTTTCTTTCCAAGCTTGTTAGACTACCATGACCTGGATGACTGAGAACCTTAACAAACATAGTCTGACAACTTTAATCCTGAAGATGGTAAAAAGAACAAAAATTGAAAAAGCAATGGTATAAGTTTAGATTTTTAATAAGCCAGCCACTTTATTAGTGTATGTTTCTTTCTCTGTGAGAATAGGGAACAATTTTTTTGTTTGACATACGGTGTTGTACTTTAAAATAAATATAACTTGACCTAATGCAGAGTGGGCTACTGTTAGGTTAGTAGTCATCAGTCTGAGTTTTAGTCTGTTAATGGTTTTGATTATAAAACGTGCCAAACTTTATACTTTATACGTCAGACTGTAAATGTTGGAGGAAGATTAATTTCCCCTTAACCATAGTAAAAAGCCAGTGTGATGTTGGATTGTGTCGATATGTGACTAGCGCTGCTGATTATGTGGTTCATTTGCACCTAGTGAGTGGGGGAGTATTTCCAGTAATGAGAAAGCATCTGAAGCCAGATGTTCCCCGCTGTATGAGAAAGGGCAGCCACGAAAAGCATCCAGACATGATTTTCTCAAATTTTAAAAACAGCTTCAAGAGTCCCCAACCTGCCAAATCCCACTCTAATACCTGGCTATGAGGGTAAACAGAGTTATCATAAATATTGCATTTGTATATACCAAAGTCCTTCTTGAAGCACGTCTCAGCACTCAGAAGCCATTGTGGAAATCCTTTGGTGATTAGACTGTGCTAATAGCGAAATAAACAGAGCAGGACCCTTAACTTTCATCTTAACTGTCACAGGAACATAACTGCTTAAAAACTGCATTAATCAAATCTGATTGAAACTGTGTTAGAAGTCTGGAAACTTTGTTCCAGATATTTTAAAGCTCATTTTCCCCTGTATGCTACTTAAACTACATGTGCAAACATGCCACAACACTGATTTAATTTACCGTGAGCATCATGTCTAACAAAACACTAGTGTTAAAAAGATAATGAACTACAGTTTTACAGCTATAACTTCCAAAAATCCCAGTCCTATTAAAAATTAATGACTCTTAGCATCAGAGATGGAACATGCATGGATAAAAAGAAACATATTTAGGCTTTTAGTAATTTCCCCATGTTTTCTTCACTTTTATCCATTCTCATGTCTTCTTGACGTGCTGGCTCTTTTGTCCTTGGAGACCAGCCTTGAGGAGGCGAGCTGGATGTTCAGTCATCTCTGAGAAGACGGGCTGCCTTGATTGGAGCTGACAGAGTGACTTGAAGCAAAGATGCTGCTAATTGAGAGGGAACAGGCTGGCTGGATGAGGGGGTCCCTGTTAGGGTGATGACTGAGCACTTGGCTTCACATCGCTGGTTGTTGTGTATGAAAACTACGGTCCTCCAGAGGGGGAAACTGACTCTTTATAACATTTTCTTTAGCTGGCAAAAATGAAAATAGGAGACTGAGGAAGTGAACAGTGTTAATCAAGGCTGTAACGTAAATGTCAAAAACATTCAACCCTGAAGGCATTTAACTGACTCCTGATATTTAATAAACTGTAACTGATATAGATGTTTAACTGTCACAGTGTAATTTTAATATATATATTAAGTGTAATATATATATTTAGCCCACATTGTGAATAGTTGAGCCTTTTACCATCTTTACTTCTGAGAAACTGCCTCTTTTAAAAAGCTCTTTTTATATCCAATCATGTTAATGACAAATTAACAATCAAATTAGTTGCAAATAGTTTCTTTTTTGTACCATTTACTTTCTTTTTAAATGCACCAGTCTTTTTAAAAATGGTGCAATTTCTCACTTTTGTTCTGTTTTCTGTGTTCTATTGTATATGAAATACGAGTCTGTGAGATTGCATTCGATTCTGTTTTTATTTATTATTGAGTTCTTCTTCCCCACTATCACCTAGTATTACAAATCAATGGGAAAATGACTCTGTGCTGCCTTGAACTGTGACTGGACTAAACACTTTCGGAGGGCATGTTTTAGGGTGAACCTATCTCATAAATAAGTGGTTCTTGGTTTGCCAGTAAGAACTGCCCCTCATTCATCACATCTAGTTTCAAAACATAATGATGACAGAAGCAATGCTCAGCTTGATGGATGGCATCACACTGGCTGTATCCATCTTTTACACACCATACAATCTACCCCTTATTCTGATAACCCCTGGTCTTCAGCCAAATTCAAGCTTAAAACTCCATCATAGTGCATAACTTTAAAACCCTTTCAAATCCATATTTAACTTTCTTGACAGATAATTTATGCCACTTAATGAAAACTCAGACATGTGCAGGCTTGGCCTTTTCTCACGTCTTGTGTGAATATGGATCATTCCTGTTTAAACACATCTGTTGTCCTAAAATTGTATAATGCATGAAAACGTTATTCCTCATGAATGGAATCACTGTAGTAAGATGGTGTCACTTTCTCATTCAGTTCCTTCACTCAGCGATCCACTTGAATTATCCCGTGGCCACATTTCAAACGGCATGTTTTCAAATTAGCAGTTGGTTAACTAGTGAGAAACAGATCAGTGCGCATGAGGAGTCAGCCATCTGGCTGCTCCATCTGTCTGCACCAAACATCTGTTTAACTGGGACTTTCATCTCAGGAGCACTTTGGTTGCTGATTCCTTAAATTTCAGTAAAGTGCGGTCCAACTGTGGCTCCCACCAGGAGCCTTTTTAACAGATCCATATTGACACTGGCTCCTATGCATGTTGTCACCCCAGCTCTTACAGTCTGCATGCAGACTGCATGTCATAATAATAATAATGGATTGGATTTATATAGTGCTTTTCAAGGCACCCAAAGCATTTAGGCAAGATAATATCTGAAAATAATATAATAATATATAATGATAATGTAGGCAAGATAATGAGCTACAACCGTGTGCATCTGATTACTAGAAGCACCGTATTCAGACACTGAATAAGGTGTAATATAAAACTTTTTGAGCGTTCAGATTAAACTGGAAAAGTACCATAAAAGTGCCATTTACACTACTAATGCTATTTACACTTTTTGTTTGCAGATAGACACATGTTTGTTTCCAGACTCTGCATAAATCAGTGTCAGCTTTTTGTAAAGCAGAGGATGGTGACACTACATTGAAACCTATTTTCCCTCAGTTTTTTATGGTTTTCTTGATTAATCCACCTTAAATTATATAAATGAAACTTGTATGTTTTTTTTTTAAATTTCTTTTCCATATGGGTCTGATCTCCTTGTGAGTCTTTTTGCCTTTTATTTATCTTTTTGCATTAATTATATTTACTTGTTGGATTTTTTATGCAGAACTTAATTTGGATTTTGCTGCTCAACTCTGTGTCAGGTTTCTTTTTGTCATGTTCTTCCATAAGCTCCATTACATTTGAATGTACTGATAATTACTGATGGATTACTTTGATACTGAGATTAAAAGCATGATTACTCAAGGGCAAAGTTTGCAATTCTTAATGATTTAAAGCTAATTTTACTGATTTTATTTTACAACAGACACAAATAACAAAAGTATTCTGGGAAACTGCAAATCCCACTGAATCTAGAAATACAGGTATCTTTTTTAGAGGTTTTTGTATTTTAGAAGTCCATTTTTTTTGTGACTTTTAATAAGAATTTCTACTTACAGGGAGACACGCTTTTGACTTTTAAAGCAACTTGCTTTGATTACAGCTTTTACTGATTGTGTTAGAAAATAACTACTTTCCAGTTTTCATAGTAGAAACCTTCATTAATGCAAATAGGAGTCTCGTCAGTTCCATGTGAGAGGAATCTGAATTTTTCCCATAAAAGCTAATCCACCTGAAGTCTGCTGCTGGTGCTGATAATAATGTACCATATTAAGATGAAAGTGTCCTGGTCCTGCATCTGTTTCCCAAAGTTCTGTTATTCATGTTTCTAGTTAGTCTCTTGTCTTATTTAGTTTTCTCTTGTGTCCTGTTCAACTTACTCTTGTGTCTGTGTGTTGTTCCTAGTGTATCCTGTATGTCAGTGGTCGTGTTTCCTACATTTCTTTAGGTTTCTGTTACTAGGAATTTTTTTTTTTTTCTTTTGGATTTTGTGTCACCTTTATTTTTTACTGCCTACTAAATTGGTTGTTTTGTTTACTCCAGTTTGCATCTGCATAAATCTGTGCTTGGGTCCTCACAAACCTCAATATTTTTGCTGCATACTCTGCAGATCAGACAGAAAGGAATTGCAGTTTGGGGGTTTTCTTTTTTTTTGCTTGTAGCACTTGTGCAGATAATTCCAACCGGAAAGAAACCAAACATTACAAACTCAAAGTTTGCTTTCCTTACTTTTAAAAAAATGAATTGTTGCTGTGGGCAACATATTCTGAATTTGCCACATTAGCTGTTACTGTTGCATTTCAGAATACATCACTATTCAGATCCTAATTTCTTATTATATTCCGGCTAACACCTCATACATTTTAACTACTTGAACCCCTTGATTTTAATTATTTGTGCTGGACATGCCTACATAGAATAAACACTTCGCAATGAGCTCCAGGCTAGGTCCAACAAGCAGCTGTATGTCTTTGAATTTCACGTACATCTCAGGAGGTTTAGGGTAAATATTTGATTCATAAGAAAAAACTAAGAATAAAATGATAAAAACAGTGGCAGAAAAATTCTTGTCCTTCCTGGTTCAAGGTCACTGCGTCTCATTTGTTTGTGTAAGCTGCTCTGACACTTTTAGGTCAGCTAGGACATTTCATGCTTACATGTCCATAGGTTCACCCACAGTGCAGAAAACCCCTGCATGAAATGCAGCATTGTAGCTGAGTGCTGACTGCTCATAAACATGTTTAACTGTTTCCACACTGCAAGTATGAGTTTGCATCAGTATGTACTGATGTTATTTCAGCTATTTTTCCCTGCATGCTCAGGGATTCATTTAGAATTATAGCAGTATATGAAACAACATTTATAAAACTTAAACGTTCTGATACTGAACTGTTTTATTTGACTATATAAAAAGCATTTTTATTCTCCTTGGTTTTACCATTTTAACCCAAACCGCACTGTTTTACTAAACCTATTCAAGTCGTTTCCTTTGTTTGAATCTAACCAAAGAGCCAGTGAAAGCAAAGGTAAAAATCAGGTGAAAATAAAAATGAATCTGCATAAAGAGAAGAAAACAAAACAAAGTGGAAAAATGAACATGAACCACAGTCTTCTGGATGATCAAATTGGGACTTGTCTCCACTTTATATAAATTTTGATTTGTATTTTTAGTTGAGATATACAAAAAGAACTTTGCACATTTAAGAATATATCTTCAACCAGGATTTGTCAAGTCACAGCTGCATTAAAGAGATCTTTAGTCTGTATTTTCACTGACTGTAAATTCATTGGGAATTTGATGTAAGTACATTTTTTTAAAGGGCCCATATAGGCCACTCCAGTTAATTCATATAAATAAATCCACTGCAAATTAACAACACATTTCAATGACTTTATGGAGCTCTCGTGAAACACATCAATGGCTGTGATGCTGCTGACTTAATAAACAACAGCAACAGCAATAATTCAGTTTCAGAGATAAAGACAAGGTGTCCTTTAGTTAGGATCATGTAGCATATTCATTGTGGCAATAATGAGACCAGTTTCACTCCCAAACCCTTCATATTTTGACCCAAATCAACATTATCTCCTGAAAACTAGTTCAAACACAGTTTTGATCTCTAAATGTTAGAAACAGCCGGAGAAATAAGAATGAAACAAAACAGTGTGCAGGTTTGGTCTTCACTTCAGTTTTGCCCACCTGCTTGCATACACATGTTTATTCAAAACTAGTATTAAAAGATTGGTTTCAATTTTATAATATCATATAAATTATGTTTATTACATGCACTACATCATATTTATTACAAAGATTAATAATAACCTCAGTTGTAACTTTGGAGTAACTGATGTTTTGCAAAATATAAAAGATTTGTAGAGAAATGATCATTTCCTTAAATGACTATTTACAAAAGTTTTATATTAGGATCATTTTCTCCATTTATTCTGTGATGGCTATCATACAGTTTAGACTCTCTGTAAATCCAGTATTTCTCTATTGTGTCTGTGAAATGAAAGCAACACGTGCTTGAAAACAATCATAAAAAAAAACACTCATGCATCCATATAACTGTTATGAGTTATGAGTCATCTGCTGTCACCTACTGTTCAGTAAAACCAGGTCATTTATTTTTGTAAGTTGTAATAGTGTTTTATACACTTACAGCTTTATCTCTGTGTTGGTATCTGTTAATATGAACTGACAGGATGTAATGAGAGAGGACGTGATGTGATGGATGCCATTATCTCTCAAAATGCATCACTTCCACTGCATAAGCAGGTGCAGGGAGCGGATATTAGACGCCTGTGACTTCTTGAAATTCTGCCAATCTCTTTCTTTTCTACACAGCCTTCAGCCAGACTTTTATTTATCAATGCACGGCTGCATTTCTCTAAGTGGGATTTGATTTGTTTTGATCAGCAAGCAGTAAGATAATATTTCAAACCCAGCAGGCATGTTTAGTTTGTAAAATTAGAACAACAGCTTATCTGGGTTTCTTAGGCCAAAAATATGAGGTTAGGGTTTAAAATTTGCAGTGCTGGTTTGAGAGCACTCTCACTCCCGGTCACACTGGAACACCGGAAATAACACTTAAGAAAAGGAGACGTTTCAGCCAGCGCTCTTTTCTCTGATGTGATCTCTGCATGTCACTTGAATAATGTGAGTCTAAGAGAGCTCTGAGGGGACGAGATGGCATGTATTTGAGCATGCAACAGTGAATGGTTGATAAGTCTGACAGCCCGGCGTGGGCAGTCCCTGGCTGTTGGACGCTTGACATTGCCAGGGTTCAAAGGTCACGTGCGGGAACACGTTGTTATGGTAAAGACCAGAGGGGTCGTAGGGTGAGCTGTCACTCTGCTTCAGCCAATGACAGCTGAGAAGTGTCTGAGACCGTGGCCAAACCTGCAACTATCAGGCGACTGTCAATCATCTGAGTCAACACTCTACCTCATCACCTTGGAGCAAGTTTAAACCAATCGATTCAAATGAAAGTCAGATTTATTCTCTGTGTTTCTGTTGACCTTGGCCCTGTCAACAAATGGGGCTGTTACATCCTTTTTTTCAAGGATCTCTGTGAGCCTTTTGCAAAGTGAACAGAAATTCAAATGAACAAGCATCAAGTGCAGTGAAAACGGCAAAAAGGCTTTTTAGATTTAAATTTAGCTTCTTTTGGAACAGCAGTGAAATACATATTTTGTATGCAGAGGAAAGAGAGTAATCCTGATTTTTCAATTTTGGTCTCATTTCTATTCAGTGTATCTTGGACATCGATGAAAGGGGGAAAAGGAAAAAAAAGGGACTGTCCATTTGGTTTGCTGAGCTCTAAATTAAGCCATGTGCATACAGAATCTGTTAAATGTGCATCTTTAAAATAGTTTTAAATGAAACTGCAACGTGTATGTATAGGCAAAATAGAATTTTTTGCAAAATAGCCTATTTATGCTGTGGGAGGAGAACCCAGAGAGAACCCAGGATCTTCTTGCTGTGCAGCACAAATGCTAACCACAGCACCATCACACTGCTGATGATATTGTACTTCCTCCAGGTCTTTCACTTTTTGTACTTAACGTGATGAAGCCAAAAGTTCTCACATAAAAATGTATTTTTAACCATATTAGTTATAATTTTTCCACAGCTTGTGTTATCCAAATTCTGTTCCTTCACAAACTGTTTCAAAGTACTTTGAATAATCAACAAGCTCATCCAGGAGGCCACAAAAGAACCCAGAACAACATCTAAAGAACTGCAAAGTTTTCCGGTGTGTCCTGGGGGATCATGAGGTGTTCCTATAGGCTAAATGAGATATATGTAAGATAGAATAAGATTCTGAGAAACATGAACTCCTACATGCAATTCCTTTGGTGGCAGCATGTGATGTTGCAACATGAGTGAACATTTCCAGCTTTTACACGTCAACGAATGCTATTGCTGTCTTGAATGCTTTTGTTTTTTCCCCAACCTGATCCAACTCATTTTAATGCCAAAAGCTAGTCAGCCAGTAAAAGTGTTGTTTACACAAGTAAAAAAGTAAGTGAAGAACACAAAACCAAGTCAAAACACAAAGTGTCCAAATGTGATGCAAACCAAACTCAGCTGGCTGACAAAGCTGTGACCGGACTAATAAACCTGCCACCACCTCCCGTGAAAGAGCTTTTGCAGGCTTCTCAAACGCGGCCTGTATCTCTTGGTGGTCAATACTGTGGAGACCAGTATGTCAAGGTGCTGTACGTAACAGTGAAACGCAATACGCCTAAAAACATCGACGAATGCCTCGGGATGAAAATGAGCAGCAGCCTGTCTCTGGTTGTGTACTTCCCATAAAGATGAGGACAGATTATGGAAAAGGCATCAAACACTCAGTCCAAATTGGCTATCAACCATTTCAGTGATAGATGGGAAGTCTGTGTTGTAACTGCAGTGAAGCCTGCTGGATTCTCATGTCAGACTGTGTTAGAGTCAATATGTCTTTGGTGGACACACACCACACACACACAGGTCTGGCTGGCGTCCTCAGGATAACATCACCACTCACTGTCGCTGTCACACATGAAAGAATCTTTTTTCTCTGATTATGGATGGTCCCTCAGAGTTGTCTGACAGCAAATTAGTACCTCCTGGCAGGGAGCTTTGAGAAAAAGAGGAGATTCTGTTCTCTGTGGAAAGATGTGCCCTATAAAGCTTCTGAAGGTGCCTTTAGTCATGGTCTATCATTGCTGATTTAATAAGTACAAGACAGACTGTATCTAACATTTAATAACATCGGGAGTTTATTATAGTTGCCACTTACAATTCTAAACATTTTTCTCTGAATTCTCCTGCTATTCTATAAATGGTGCTTAGCAATAAAATGCATAACAATGTGAAAAGTACAACCCAGAGAGAGACAACGCACATGAAAGAAAGAACAAGCGCAATGTGTATTATCAAAGGATGAATTAATAACAAATGCTCCTCGCTCTTGAAATTCTCATTTCTTTGTCCACCTTTTATCAGAAAACCTGCAGTGAGAACACAGCGACAGCATTAATCTGCACGTTAGGCTTAAAAGTCTGCAGGTAAACAACATCAGTGCTCAAACAATGCTAAATAATTAAAATGAGCAATAATTTCTGAGATATGAATATCCCTCACATTAAAGTATTTTTATAAATACCAGTTTTTGTTTTTTAATTAAACTCTCTTGAAACTTCTGTGCGGTTTCAATGTTTCATATGAGCTGTGCAGATTATATAGGAAATGTTAGATGCTGGTTTGAATCTATCATTTATAAGAAAAGGTTAAAATGTAAATTAAAAATGAGAAGATCCAAAACGCTACATTTTGTGGTTAGACTCCTGTGAGAAGCAGCATCATAGAACAGAATCACAGATGAAGGCAGGAGATGGTGATTCGACTCCCCACTGTCATGTCACCATGTGGGTGGTGATGGAGCGGCATAAGCAGATGGCTGATTGAGATTTTGGATGAGATGCCGTAAGTAACCCAAAGGAAGCAAAGGTGGAGACCAGCGAGGCTGCACAGACAGACGCCTGAGAAGGAGTGACAGGCACAGCGCAGACAGATATTCAAAGAAGGGGGCTGATTGGCTCTAAGAATGTCTTCAGATAGCTGATTGGACCAAAAAGTTTGAATGAGATTCATCTGAAAGCATGGCTAAACGGACGGGATGAAGAAAAAAAGCACACTAAGAATAGCCCACATCACCACAACTAATGGAGACAGAAGATGATGGAGCGTGTCTGTGTAGATTCTCAGTCATCCAGGTCGCAGTCATCTTGAGTGCTTTAAAAAGAGAACTAGGCATCTTTAGGTTCATCAATATGTTTTTTCACTTGTAAAACAGCTCACGGAGAGCCCTGAGATTGTCCTGAGGGTGAGTGACCCACTATCAATCATGTTAGTTGTCAAGTGCCAGGATGGGAAAAATGTTAGGTCACCATCACCTGGGCAAACATGTGAAGCCTCTGTAAGACTTTATGCCAGCTTTTGAGGTCACCTGACGAGTGGGGGTTGAAAGACCTGGAAAAGTATCTCAAGACTTCATCGTAGATGGCTGATAGTTGATGCTGTAACCAACCAGTTCCTTTCAATGATGGTCATCCATGGTGGACACAGATGCCCTCTTTTACGCCTCTCTTAAACCATCTATCAACCCTTACATCCTCAAAATAATGTCATTTCTCTTTTAAGTGCAGGTTTCTAGCTGAAGGGGAAAGGGTTCAGTGGTCATAGCATGTTAAAGGTCCACTAACAGGTGTGGACTTCTACCTGCACAGAGAGTCTGTTGTCAGCTGTGGGCAGAGCCAAACTATTGAGGTACTGCTACTCTGTAGTCTGACAGCTTTGGTCGCGATGTTGTTGGTTCAGTGGAGGAGTTATAACATAATGTGAAAATATGAGATAATGTGAAAGTTAGTTTTGTTCTGTTTAATTTAGTTTTCCTATGTTGAGCCATGCATTCATGGAGTGGTTGTCTGGTTTTGCCAATGTAAAGGTCTGAGTGCTCCTCACTGCAGGCACAGTGTGTTTGGGTGTTTAGTCCTTGGGATGATCCAGTTTTTGTCAGAGGGTATTACTGGGTCTGTAGTGCAAATGAGAAATGAAAATGATGGAACACGTCTTCCTTATTGAAGTCACATGAAAATCTAATTTTGTTAGATTCTGTAAGTTAATCTCTGGTTATTATGCATTAGGTGTCTCACCTATGTGATAGACTAGTTGCCAAGGTATTTATAGTAAGCTAAAACAAAATTAAAAAGTAATTTTAAAAAAGAAAAAAAAGGAAGGATGCACATGTTCCTCTTTGAGAGTCTTCTTCGCTGTTTCCAGGGTTAGACAGATAATAATATCTGCTACTCTTTTCTCTTTCTTTTTGTTCATTTCTTTCTTTTTGAAGGGCTTTTGTATCAGCCAATAAAAGGATTGTTTTCTTTAACCTCTTTGTGTCCATCATTTGGGTCTTCTTTCAGCACACCCTGACATAGTCAGTGAACTTAAATGCAGACTTGCAAATTGAAAAGGATAATTTCTACATTAGCATCACATCATTTTTTTCTCACTGTGTCAAAAACTGATCACATTTTGTTCTTGGCTTTGTGAACACACCGAGTGAACCTGACAATCGTTGATGGTCTCATTTCTTTATATTGAATGTTATTAGATTTCACAGAATGGGGAGCTTCGTACTTGTGACAGCGGGTTCAGAGGATTATTCATTAACATGCATGATCTTTTTAGAGAGAGGTGTTGCTTTTGAATGCTTAAATGCAGAGATGGGCAGTAACGCGTTACTTGTAACGCGTTACTGTAATCTGATTACTTTTTTCAAGTAACGAGTAAAGTAAGGGATTACTATTGCAAAAACGGTAATTAGATTACCGTTACTTTCCCGTAGGAACGCTGCGTTACTGCGTTACTAAAACCGTGATTTTTTTGCGAGAATGTCTCGTGCAACGTTCGTGACAACAGCTGTGTGCAGATCAACAATGGATCATATATCGAGTGCGGGAGAGAGTATGAGCGTGCAGCGTTTAAAGCGTGGAAGTAGTGACCTTACTTTGAGTTTGATTCCATAAAAAGTGACAAAAACATTAGCGTCCGTTGTGCGTGGGATGAAAACTTCTTTTTACACCGAAAAAAACCCCTAAACTTCCAAACAAGCTCCGAGTGCGCTACGAGGTAATGGGAAATTCACAGAGAAACTCGCGGATTCTTCCACTGACCGCTGCGCCACACCTGCACCAGGGTAAACCTCCGCCTACCCTACTCCTGCTTTACAGGTGAAAATAGAGCAACAGGACTGCTAGTCTTTGATTTTATTTACTTTCTGCTGTGTTTTACTTGCATCTATTTGAAAGACTGAGTGTAAACACAAAAAATATTTTATTTTATGTGCTGGAATGTGCAGAAAATAGGTTTAAATGTTAAACTAATTTCTTCAAGTCAGAGAATGGTGCATATAATTTAATTTTTGCTTGATGCATAAAGTTGAAAGATTAAAACGGATAAAACAAGTTTAAAAAAAAGAGACTTTTCCATTTGATTACATTTTGTATGATGGATTATGCAGAAAAAGTAGAATTGGGTTGACAGATCTATCGCTTTATCACCTATTCAGGTTGTAAATCGTGTTTTTAAAAAGTAACTAAGTAACTAAGTAATTAATTACTTTTGAAAATAAGTAATCAGTAAAGTAACGGGATTACTTTTTTGGGGAAGTAATCAGTAATTAGTTACTGATTACTTTTTTCAAGTAACTTGACCAACACTGCTTAAATGTCATTTATTTTGTGCTGTACAGTTTCACAAACTGAACTCGACTTGCCACCATTGCATCGGGGTGAAAGAAAAAATGTCAAAGATTTCAGCAAACAAAAAACACAACAAGCTTTGACATGCATGCAAAACAAAGTCACTTTCCACAGCCCAGAACAACAATGGCGAGAAATAAAACACTTATTGTAATTAAATGTTCTGCATTTGACTCCCGACATACAGTTGGATTGAAACCTGGTTTGAAGTTCAAGTGACCAAAATGGGTCTAAAATACAAATATATAAAAACACATTGATTGTTAAACAGAACAGTGATGGACTGACAGACTAAATTACATTATTACTTTAAGTGTTCATAGTGTATGACATCATTGATCTGTAACGTCATTAAATTAATTTCAATGTTTCAATCAGACTTCTGATGGGTAACCAGATTTTTGGAAAGCTTTGTTGAAGCTTTGCTTTGTTTAACGTTGTGTATTTAATTTTCTCTAAGTCTAGCACATTTCCTAATTCCTTCAGCTATTTATGAAAAGTTTAAGGTGTTTGAGACTCCCAAAAATTTTCCAGAACCAGCAGAGTTTGTTTGTTTTCTAACAATGCTGAATAAGAAAATGGCTGAACTATATTTTGATCTATGTTTGCTGCCTCGGTCCATTTCTCTATTCAGTTTTCACAAATGATCACGTATGTCCTGGATAAATCTCATCTTGTAATGTATGCTGATGATTCTACCATGTGGCAACTGTGTCGAAATGACAAGTGTATTACAACAAGATTTGCTTAAATGTATCCAAATCCAAATATATGTTCATAGGAAGTAGAGTACGCTTAGTCAACAGCCCACAACTAAATCTTTCCATAGCTGGATCGGTATTAGAACAGGTCACCCAGATTAAATTACTTACCATACCATAAACCACCACCTTTCATGGTCTCAGCACATTGACTATGTTATTAAAATTGGGGCAGGACATAGCTATGATGACCCTGATGAAGGCCACAAGCCGAAACGCGTTGGTCAATTATTAAAGTGTTCATCTTACCTCAAGTGTTGCTGGAGTTCCTGCACAGGGCATAGCTATGGCCAGGAAAAGCTTTTATATTACTTTTATATTACTTCTTCAGTTGTAAAAAATGCTGTTAATGCAGTACTGTTCAACCATTTGGTCAGCAGCTAATAAGACAGATCTGAACAGACTTCAGTTAGTCCAGAACAAGGCAGCCAGATTAGTGTTAAGGTGTTCATATTAAACAAATATCAATAAATTGCATGATAAACTTTCTTGGCTTTCTGTGCAAGCTAAATTATACTATGGCTTACTTGTATTTTTAAAGAAAGCAATACTGTTAAACACACCATATTGTTTTTCTGCTCAGTTGCAGCATCCAGATGAAATACATAATCAGTACACGATTTTCAACAAACCGCAATTTACTAACTCCTCGAGTTAAAAGCAACTTTTTGAAAAACTCTGTTATATTTAGAGCATCTTTTCACTGGAATAAGTTGCCTTATGCAATTATAGAATTGGCTTCTATTCATAATTTTAAAAATCACTTAAAAGCCTATTTAGGCAGCTTTTAAATTTAATTTATTAGAAATACTGTAAGAGGGCAATGTCATTTGTAATGGAAATTTGTTATTATTATATAAATATTAGATATTTATATGCTTATATTTTCACAATTGTAAAACCTTACTGTGGATGTAAGAGTCAAGTTATGCGGATATTTAGTATCCACTTTATTGTGTAATATTTTATTTTTTATTGTATTTGATAGTTTGGGCCCCAGGAAGACTAGCAACCACTGTTGTGGAAGCTAATGGGGTTCCTTATAAAAAGACAAATAAACATGTACCCAAATACTATATCTCTGGTACTGATCTCTGGTAAACAATGAAGTGTCCAGCAAGTCCAGTTTTAAGGGATAAGTCCCTTCTCAGGCAGCCAAATATGGCACAAAGATCAGTTTGAAGTGTGATGATGAAGCTTGTTTTAACATAGAAATGAAAAATCAACAGTGCTTACATTAAACAACACAACATCTTTAACAGATAAAGGAAACTGCTGTGGTATGATGAATGCAAACAGAGCCATGAAGTCACAAACGTCCCTGCTCTGTCTCTAAAGTAATGTGGTCTCTCAAGGTTAAATTACTATTTCAAGACAACTGGCTGGAAGCCTTTTTAAGGTTACATCCTCTATAGTCTCCCATATTCTTGAGCACTCTCAACTTATATTGTTTGCTGAAAAGAAGGGTGGTATGCAGTCAATATGGTCTGCGGTCTCTCCAAATATCCAAAATTGGGACAACCCAGAGGAAGAACACATCAGCATTCAGCTCATCCCCAAAGACAAAAGTGTCCCGCTGTACATGAATTAAACAGGAGAAAAGGGGGAAGAAAGAAACAGTATAGGTGGGCACTTTTCAGGGGGTGTCTGAAACAAACACAACTTCAAAGCAAGATGGAGAAACAGCTTCCAGTTCGGTCCATCCAGGTCGAGACTTGTGGGGTGGTACGTTTGCTCAAAGGCAACTTTCCAAAGTGTAATAACAGGATGAAAAACAAAGTTTCAGTAAGTTCTGACTGAAGACATCTGAGTTGGTAAAAGCTGACAGCGTTGTCACAATTTTTCACAATGTAGAAACATTTTTTTCTTATTAATGAGCGTGCACAGGTCCATATAAGCTGATGTAGTGTAGTGTTTTATATGCCACCTCTGTCTTAGTTTGGTGCCTTGACATGTCAAACATGATGATACTGACCACAAAGAAATAAACTGGTCCACCAGGAGACCTTGACTTTATGTTTTGCTTTTTTTGTCCAGTTGCTGATTTATTTCATTTTATTTTCACTTGCTTGTTACTTTCTTTACCTTCTGGCTAGGTCAAAGAGCTAACAGCTATTAGATTGAATCTATAGAAACTACTGAATTAAAAATATCAGTTTCACATCAGTACCACTTCACACTGGAAAACTGACATAAATATTAATATATGGAATAATAATACTTGTGCATAAAGCATTTCCACCAAAAAACATTTTGTGGGTAAATGATCGACACCAATTGCTTTAACAAAACATTATTAACTGTATTAACTTATGCCCTGGGAATAACAACGACCTAAATAAGTCACAAGTGGCATATTTCTTTTTATGAGTTTAAAGTAAATGATCTCATTTTCCAAGTCCCAGTTTGCACATTACAGATCTCATCAGACAGGCCTCCAAGCTAATATTTGTCTCCTTTTTAAAAGATATTGTTATTTAGCTCATCGTGTTGCCTTCCACACTCTTGAAATACACATCTGCCTTAGACTGCAACAAATTAACCTAATTGGTAACAATAAACAGTTGCCGTAGTTTTATAAGAGGTTTTATGTTAAAATGACAAAAACTGTTCACAGTACGAACTCGGGGCAGGTTTACGGGCTGGTTTTTAGCTGCTTCTTCTTCTCAAAAACTGTACTTGTTCCATCCTGTGTTTCTGGGGCCTCGACTTTTTGTAACTACCAGTAAAATAAGCAAATTGATACTTGACACATCTATTATAAGTTTGTGGAAAACAACGTTAGACAAACCAACTGAGTCTTTTTATTTGAGTCTTTATGGTTTCTGGACATTCCCTGATCTCCTCTGCAGAATCTGTACATTTCTGATTCCAGTTTGGCTTTCCATTGTGATCCACCTGCTGTTTTAGCCATGATAATCAGGAAGGTCACGTTTAACTCACTGCTAAGATCCGAGCATGCCTTTCAGCAGGTACACCGTCACCTGGTGCCAATTTTTTCTCTTTCTAATTTATGAATTAACATTAAAGAGGTCACAGTACTGTTGTCTGTGTAAATACTGCATCAGTAAATATAATGAATGTAGTTTCTAACTGTTTATCAGCAGCTGACAGATGTGTTGAATGCTCAGTAGGTTATACAAAGATGTTTTCGGTGGGCTTTTTGGGAGATGTAACACTTACCTTCCAACCACAGCATCCAGGGATGGATTTCAGCTGTGGATACAAACTCAACAATAATGCAGGAAATGCATCAAAAATTGTTAAAAGATAAAATTGTCGATATTTGCACCCATTCACCTTCAAGTTTTTTGACAGAACAAAAACCCGCTAAATTCTCTGGGCAGCACAAAAGTCTGCACAACTGTCATGGTGAAAGTGGCAGACCAACTGACTGACACCGCCATCCCAACATGGCTAAAAGTAGCTGCTATTTGGCTTTAAAACATCTTAATTTCCATAAAAGTGCTTCCACTGAAAAATAGAACACAAAAGTGTGTCATGTTCAAGTTCAAATTTTTATTCGCCACATGCAGTGGCAGGTTGCCCTGCAGTGGAATGGACCCGCCACCCAACCTTACACACATAACACTGGCATCACATGGCGATACAAGTCAGAGAACGGTTGCATTACAGAAAAACCACTGAAATGTACACTTCAATGGGAAAGTACAAGAGGAAAAAAAGGGCTATAGGAGGACAGCATGAGAACAGGAAAAAAAAAAACTCCTCTGCACAGAAAGCACGTAAATGTCCACAGTACAACATTATGGAGCACGTGACCAGCAACAGGGGTGGGTAGGGGATGAGGAGTAATCCTAGGCAACACAGCAGCCATCCAGCCACTGCGCCGTCTCTCCAGCGGGGGCACAGACCCGACCGTGTTCCCCAGGAGGATACAAGCATCGAAGGCGTTGGAAGGGGAGGGAGGATGAGTGAGTGCTTATCAGTGTAAGTGTATGTGTGTGCGTGTCCATAGTCCAGCTGAGACAGTGTCCTTCGCCCTGCCAGGCTAAGTAAACAGTCTACCAGCCAACCCGGGTGGTCTTGCATAGAGTGGGAAAAACAGTCTAAACACAGTAGTTATCAGGGAGTTTTGTTCAGCTCCAGCCTTGAGCCCACAGCTGGCGCCAAAGGGATAGCCACATTATGATGGTGGTTTTTCTTTTGTGCGAACAGCTCATAAGAATTTCAAAGCTGTTCTTTAACACTCCGACACGTTCAGAAACATGAAGACTGTTTTGCCCTGGGGTCATAAGAAGTTTGAAAAGTGGGTCACAAAGCACGAGACAGTGACACAGGCTGTGAAGCTGTGTTGTGTTTTTGTGTTCATTGATACAATGCAAATATTTGCTTTTTTTAATTATGGAAATCATTATCAGTGGTCTGTGTGCTTCCTTGAGTACACTGTGCATTTGAAGCTGTTTTACTCTTCTTCTTACTTGAAATAAATCCACACACAATATGAGGAAAACCCTGAACAAATACTGGTGAGAAAGTCAAATCATTTCAAAGGAAATAGTGTAGTAGTTTTTTGTGCTGGAGTTTGTATTTGCAGTTACAGAGAGATGTCACAGGTTCTAATTCCAGGGTGTCAAATCCTGCCAATATGCCAGATGGCACAGAGGGTTCTGTAATGCACCATTAAAATTACACAATTAAATTACCATTTAAAGCGCCTTTAAATCCATCAAAGCTGGGGGGGTTGGTGGAGTTCCTTATAAGTTTGCATGCACTTTTACTTCCTGGTTAGGGTTATGCAACTACTTGGTTTAGGAAGAGGATAAAGGCCACCACACCACCTTGATTCTTTTCCGTTTCAGACATTCTGCTGTAGATTTGGGCCAAGCTGTAACTGTAGGACAGACGGCCTAACATTTGACCCTTTTAACATTTTTCTAATTGAACTGTTATGAACTTTAACATTTAACTTGCTAACTGAGGCCTGTGGAGTCTGAGATGTAAATCTTGGGCTTTTCCTCTAAGCATTGCAGAGTTGGATTTTCAGGATGAATTTGCTGGGATGTCCACTTATGCGAAGACCATCAGCTGATTTGAGTGTGTTTCACTTGTGAGTAATCTTTCTTAGTGCAGTAGAATTACTTCAAACATCTTATAACAAACCCCAGAGTGTCATTTCTATTTTTATATGACTGTATATACTATTTTGAAATGCACTGGAAGCATCAAGTGCTGTGTACGGCAGGCAGGAATGGAAGACCCAAAATCCAGACTCCAGGAGGCAAACGTGAACTCAAGACTTAGATTAGATTTATTACTTGGTGGCAGGAAAAACAGGAAACAAACTAAACTAGAAATAGTAACAAGGTTTAGACAGGCAGAACATACAGCACAGAATGAGGGAGATTGCAACACGGGACAGAGGGAGACGCTGAGATAAATACACAGAAGGATAACGAGGAAATGAGAACACATGAGGAACACAGCAAATAACCATAACCAGACAGGGGAAGCAAAACTAAACATAACACATGAGATGAGATACCTTCAAAGTAAGAGGAGAAAAACAACAAATCACTGGGGACTACCAAAATAAAACAGGAAGTAAAGCTAACACATGCGAAGAGAACATGACTGGGGAAACATGGATAACATGACAGGAAGAGCAACAGAATGAAACATGAGGGAAGCAAGAACTCACAACAAAGACAATCACAGCCACACAGAGGGAGACACAGAGGGCAAAGACACAAGGGGGGAAATACTAACTAATACAAATCTAAACAGGAACAACCTCGGCACTAGAGAATCAACTTAAGACTAACAAAGATGACTTAAACATGAAACATAATACAAAATGACATCAAAACACAAGAAAACTCAAAACGCTGGGTCAATGATCCAGGATCGTGACAGGAAGTGAGAGACGTTCCCTTCTTTTGCCATAACCCTTTTGCATGTGACAAGTATTCATTTATATCACCTTCTCTTTTTTGTGCCATGTATTCATGTCAGTTCATATTCTCTGATAACGGTTTTCACAGTTTGTGTTTAATGAGCTCTCTCCCTGAAACAGTGGGAGTCTTTCACTCACTCTTACTCACTCAGTTGCTTCTGTAAAGCTGAATTGTTGATCACAGCAGAGAAAATGAGACACAAAGATTATAGTTTTGCTTCACTGCATGAGGGAGCCTGCTCTCCCTATAGGAGGAAGCTGTAACCGTCTGGGTAATTGGAAAGTAATCTGTTCTTTCTTTTAGTCAGCTCTCTCAACTCAGCTGGGACCTGAATACAAACAAACAGGAACAAGTTTAAAGAAATCTCATCTTGCTGATGCTTCATGTAAAAATTGGATAAGATGCTCTAGACATTTAATTTTTTAGTACAAATGTTCTTAGCATAATTGTATATTCCTTATACTTTCAAGTGAAAGCAAACTGGTGGTAGGTTGGGGGGATTTTTAGTACCCAAGACCTGGATCACTCCAGCACTGAATCAATGCTTTGAATTAAGGCTTTGAGGCCTCTGTGTTGTCACTGCAGTAGATCAAGCAGTCAATATAATAATCCTGACATGTTTGTATAGTTGCATGTAGATCAAGTGTAAGCATACCACAGGTTATTATTTATTTATTATTTGCTACTACATATGTCATATTAGGTAAACTGACATAAGATTTGTTGCCAAGAAGCATTTTTACAAAAAAAGAAATAAATGACCAGACACAACTTTCCTTACATTTCATACAAAGTTTAGATGGTTTTCCATGTTTTTGTTTGTTTGTTTCAGAAATACTAGAACATGGATTGATTGATTGATTGATTGGTAATTTATTTCAACATGTGAACAATATACAAGTACATTTAGAAAAGAAAATAAGAAAGAAAAAAATACTATAAAAATTACATTCAAAAAAAAAAAACCGTTCTGATTAATTTACATGTTGAAAGGGAGTGGCATTATTTATTACATAAAACTCAGAACTAGGCATCAGTTATGTTACACGTTTGTGCAGTTATATATGTTCTTGGTTTGTTCAAATAGCTCAATTCTCCTTTATTGAGCTATTTCACTGCTAACTTCTAAATCCTCTCATCTCCAGAAACCCTGGATGGATGGATGTTAAGACATTATTACTTTATTGCAACAGCAGAGAGTCCAGCCAAACTGATCATTTCATTGGAGCGCATTTTTAACTTTTCAGTAGTTGTTTGTTTTGGGGAACTGAGCAGCAGTTAGCCTGGGAAATAACTATCAACATCAGATTTAAGGAGATAGCAGCATAATTAAAGGCTGGTTTAGCATCACTGCCCTTTTTTAGTAAAAAAGGAAGTTTTATATCCAATGTTAAAAGTGGCGTTTGGCCTCAATTATTATCTCTGGACCTGAACTCCACGTAAGACTGAATGATGAATAAATCAACATAACACTGGATGAGAGAAAATAAGGCATGCACCCTGGCAAAATAAAAACACAATGAAAGTGAAAAAAAGTGAAAATGAAAAGTGTTGGTTGTTTGTAAACGGTGTCGTACTTGCATAGGCCCTGTCTACTCACAGCACTTTCTGCTACATGTCTCATGTACCCAGTCACACACGTTCATGCAGCACTTCTATCTGTGCCTGAGGGCTTTAGCCAACATTCACACACGCTGATGGACTTGGGGTTCAGTGTCTTGTCCAAGGATACTTTGGCATGTGGACTGGAGGAAACTGTGGACCAATCCACTGACCCTGTGACTGGTACCAATTGTACCACCTGAACCACAGCTGGGACAAGATTAAAGCTGCTTAATAAAAGAAAACAGCAAGAGCAAAGAAATAAAGAACACTTGGGAAAGTCTGAATAGAGATAACGTGTTCACTGCTTGAGCCGCAATCTACTAGCTAACCTGAGTGAAGGAAAAGATTTGTCACGATTAACCAGCCTCTAAAGTTGGCAGCTCCTTGTAATGAATCATTTGACATTTCCATTTATTGCCAGTCTTTAGTGACTGAAACACTAACATGTGAAATTGGCTGTCAGAATTCACAGTTATGTTCTGCAGCAGATTTTAATCAAACTTTATGCAGCCTGGCGGGTGTTCATCGGCCTTCCCGGTGATTTAATTGGCCAGCACCTTAGCGTGCAAGGTGAATACAGCATGAATCACACAGGCTGCCATAAACAAAGTTACGCCCAAGACACATATTTGAAATTAAAATCAGCTGAGGACCTCGGTGCTGCTGCATACACACCTCCACACCACATTATACACCTGAACACCACAGGGCTCATCAAACCTGTCACGGTGAGCCAGACGACTGAAAATATGTTGTTTTTCTTTCTGGAATTTATTTTTTACTTAGAGATTGATGTTCTTTAAGTAAGTTTAAAAGTATTTAAGAGATTTTTTTTTACAAATCATTATCAATTCAATTCAGTTTTATTGATATTGCACCAAATCACAACTACAGTTGCCTCAATGCCTTTTCTATTGTAAAGTAAAGAACCTACAATAATACAGAAAACAGAGAAAACCCCAACAATCATATGACCTTTATGAGCAAGTGCTTTGGTGACAGCGCTGCTGGGTTTTAACTGATAATAATACAGTGAGCCTATAAAAAGGTGTCTGTCTCTGTCATTTCCCATAAATGACTCTTTTTATCTTTAATCTCTTTTTTGTGCTACAATCAGAAAGCGGTAAAATATACTTAATAAAGTATAAATAACTTTTTTCATGCAGCTGTACTTAAAGTAAAAAAGAAAAGAACGTGACCCAGTTTGTCACTTTCTCAATAAAACTTTATCACTGAGTATTAAAAGTTTTGAGGCAGAAGTTGAAGAGACTTTTGCACATCCCCATGCTGCTGCTGTGAACGCTTCATTTTATCAGATGTAGCTTTAACATGACCGTGCCTCTGCAGACAGCTGCAGCTCAACGTCTGCAGGTCTATGGAAAATAAAGGCGTTTACTGCAACAGTTGCTTTAGATCGCGCCTGTCGCGTCCAACAAAAAGTTAGCGCCTTTAGCTACAATTAAAGGAAATTTAATCCACCAGCAGGCTTTTGAGAAGCAGCTCAGAGCAGATGAGAAATGTACCGTAGCTGGAGACGACTCAGTGCCTGCTCAGTTTTATGAAACAAATCTTCAGTCTTTCAGTTCCTGCTGAGGACTCCAGAGGTATAAACATCTGTTTTGTTTTCCTGGAGCTCAAAGAGTTTGTCAGAGTCAGAAGCCACAGACTACAGACGAGCTCTTTTCCCCTCCAGTCCTATCAGCACATCTCCAGTTTAAAGCTTATACATGAAAATAGAAAGTATTTACTTAAATCCACCTGCTCTGTCAAACTCAGTTCATTCAATAAAGACAAAAACATCAGAATAACTCAAATGATTATGAGATGAATCAGTTAATTTACAGCCAGAAAATTTATCTGCCTCAATTTTAATGACTGAGTTTATTGTTTGAATAGTTTTGAATAGTTTTTCTCTATTTCTGCTTCCTCAAATCTAAATCCTGCAGATTTTCTTTAGTGCTTTGCTTCATTGTGCATGTTGGAGTGTGTACTGCACTGAAGGCTGGATGAAACAGATCAGTTCCTTAGACCAGCCGGTGAAGTGATTAACTGAGAAAATAAAGAGTAGATTAACCAAATAAGACTTTCCTATAAGGCGACATCCTTTTTGAGCTGCAGGGGCCTAAATTTATCCGCAAGGTATTTTTTTAGGTTGGCTGGAGGAATTTGTAATTAATTAACTAATATTTGTAATTAATTTCTATTTATCTCAAGCATTTTTTTCTATTAATACAATATAATCACTTCACTTATGTCTTAATTTTTCCAAAAAATCTTTTAAAATGTATTAAATTGTACCTGCACATGTTGTATAGCAATATAATTTTTTCTGATAAAGGCGATGATTTTTCCTCATTTATTATATTTAGATCCCTTATAACAAAGGTTGCAAACATAAAGCTCAGGGCCAGAATCAGCCTACAGAAACTGGAAAATGTGAAATGCATAGAATTTTAACATTTATCACTACTACTAATAATAATAACAATTTTAGGTTTTCTTGACATTATAAAGAATCCCCCTTAGTTGCTATTCATACTACACCAAAGTCATTAGGTGACAGTTAAACAATTAAAGTTTCTGGGGGTTTTTTTTCCACTAAATTTGTAATTTATTTCTTTGTCTTTTTTTTATAGTGGAATCACTGAAAAATAGGACATTATTTTTAAGTTAATGAAAGACTTTATATTTTATAATTACAGGACAGTCTGGGGAATCAACTAAAAGAACTTGTCTGTAATTTTACACATTAATCGTGCAGCTTCACATGTCCGGCCCACTTATGATCAAAGTTACCTGTAAGTGGCCCACAGTGTAAAATGAGTTTGACATCCCTGTCTTATAGATTCTGTGACATGATTAGTAATACTCAGTAACATCCATCAACCTCGGGTTTCACTGGGCAAAAGGCAGGTTCACCCTGCACAGGGTTAACACACAGTGACAGAATAGAAAAGAAACAATAGAATAGAAAATATTTGACACAGAGCACTATGGTTACTGGTTTTGTCTCACCTTCCTTGACTGAAAATAGGAGGCCTGGTGCTCTGGCTCTGCAGGGATGATATGAAACATTGAACAGACTGCACCCCGGCAGCTTTGGAAACTCCTGTTTTGGATGGTTTGACACATGAACCAGAAGCTTCTGCATGCATGGACACTGGAGGCACCAGCCTGAGGTTTGATAACACAAGACCATCATTCTGCCCTAGAAACAGGAAGATAATCTGAAGTTACCTTCAGGTGCTTTTAAGAGACTCTTCAAGTGGAATCTGAAAACTGAACTTTACAGAATACCTTTCAATGAAAAAGGTTAATGTCTGACTGTCATGCTCCTGGGAATTTGATCCAGGTTTTTGAGTTTGTTGGACATTTTATTCATTCTTCAGAATTATGAAATAGTTATGTTCAGGTTTTGAGAGCCTCTGAGTTTTGTTGCTTATGTTTCTAGGTTTTGGTTCTTGTTTCTGTTCATGTTTGTCCCCTTTTCATGTCTAGTCTGTATTTGTCTCATCTTTGTGGTGTCTTTAGTCTCTCCTGTTGTCGTCTCTCTGATATCATCTGTGTTTTGTCCTTTTGTCTCCAGGTCTGTCTATTCCCCAGTCCCAGTCAATCAATCAAGCTTACATGTCTGAGTCTCAGTGTGCATCACTTCCTGCTTTATTTTGTTAGTTTTCTGTCTCCTATAGCTGTGTCCCAAAACGTCGGCTGCATCCTCCGGAGGCCGCATTTGAAGGCCGATTACGTCACAGCCAGGCGACGAAGGCTGTCCCAATTCGTCGACTACTTCAAATGCGGCCGACAAATGCGTCCTTCATTTCCCTGAATTTGAATGTGTACTTCGTGGCCCAACATATCCCAGAATTCATAGCGCGATGGTGAGTGTGGATAATTTTGCAGAAAAAACGGCGGAAGAGGGGCTGCCGAAGAGTAAACTTTTAAAAGTAAGTACTGAATAAATCAAATCAAATCACTTTTATTGTCACATCACTGGTACAGAACATGTGAGTGAAATTCTTGTGTCCAAGCTTCACAAGCAACAGAGGTGTGCAAAAATACAATAACATAAGAACAAGCAAAATATAAGAATGGCTAAATCTGAGAGTTATATGAATAAATATATGTACAATATAAGAGTGTATGCATATTACTGAATGTGTATTCTAAATATGTATATCTATGTGTGTGTGTGTGTATACATATTTTACAAATTAAATAGAGTAAACAATAAAATAAAATATATAAAATATACAGAGGTTGGTAGTTGGATATTGTGCAAAACAAGTGGCATTAATGTACAGTATGGAGTGAATAATGTTGAAGTTCCAGTAGTGAAGGTGAGGTGTCTATGAAGTGTTCAGCAGTCTGATGGCCTGGTGGAAAAAGCTGTCTCTCAGTCTGCTGGTACGGGACCTGATACTGCAGAACCTCCTTCTCGATGGAAGTAGTCTGAACAGTTTATGGCTGGGGTGACTGGAGTCCTTGATGATCCTCCCCGCTTTCCTCAGGCACCGCTTCCTGTAGATGTCCTGGAGGGAGGGAAGCTCACCTCCGATTATCCGTTCAGAACACCGCACTACTCTCTGGAGAGCTTTGCGGTTGTAGGCGGTGCTGTTGCCATACCAGGTGGTGATGCATCCAGTGAGGATGCTCTCAATGGCACAGCGATAGAAGGTCCTGAGGATGCGGGGGCTCATGCCGAATCTTTTCAGTCTCCTGAGAAAGAAGAGGCGCTGCTGCGCCTTCTTCACTGTTTTGTTTATGTGTACTGACCACGTAAGATCCTCAGCCAGATGTACACCAAGGAAGCGGAAGCTGCTCACTCTCTCCAGAGCAGCGCCGTTGATGGTGATGGGGGTGTGTACTTCTCTGCACCTCCGGAAGTCCACTATCAACTCCTTTGTCTTTGCGACGTTGAGGGGTGAGATGGTTGTCTTGACACCAGTGGGTCAGGGCGCTGACCTCCTCCCTGTAGGCCGTCTCATCACCTTTGGTGATAAGACCCACCTCTGTAGTGTCATCCGCAAACTTTACAATGATGTTTGAGTTGCTAGTGGCCGTGCAGTCGTAGGTGTAGAGTGAGTACAGGAGAGGGCTCAGTACACACTCCTGTGGAGCACCAGTGTTCATTGTGATGGGGGATGAGGTGATGCTGCCCAGTCTGACCAGCATTCTCACATACGTGTCTCTCTTCTCCAGGTGCGAGAGGGCAGTATCTAGTGTCAGGGCTATGGCATCATCAGTGGACCGGTTGTGGCGGTATGCAAATTGTAGAGGGTCCAGTGAGTCAGGTAGTGCAGAGCAAATGAAGTCCCTGATCAGCTTCTCAAAGCATTTGCTCACGATGGGGGTCAGGGCTACAGGTCGCCAGTCGTTCAATGAGGAGATGGTGGAGGATTTGGGTACAGGGACGATGGTGGCCATTTTGAAGCAGGCTGGGACTACAGACAGAGGCTGTATCCCAATTCAGGGTCTGCAGCCTTAAAGGCTGCATTTTAAGGCCGATTATGTCACAGCGACGCGACGAAGGCATGTCGGCAAAGTTATGTGACATTAGTGATGTTTGTACTTTCAGCGTTTACTTGGTATTAAAGCCTTTACTTTAAAATATACGTCGTTCAATAGTTGGCCTTAATCTTACAGAGAATGTGATGATTTTATGGATAATTGAAGTCAGTCATATATCCATAAACACAACAAGCTGAAAGTCAGTGAATGCTGCTCGGTTTTCAGTCCTGAATATGACGGCACAAGCAGGATTCACTGCACTGTTAATGTTAGCTATGTTATATTGCTGCCTCTGTTCGGTGGTGTCGAGCCAAACGGACTTTAACGTGTGTTTGAACGAGCTGACGGTTCAAACACAATCCTGCAGCTTATCACACATTTGATTTCCATGTGTGACAACTACAAGTGTCCAGAATGAGGACAGACTGAGGGACCCACTGCTGCACATCATCTGTGAGGCTTTGCACCCCTGATGATCCACCAGGACAAACTCAGCAGTGTGTGAGGAAGAGGAGGAGGAAGAGCCAGCAGCAGCTGACAGATGGAGAGAATAGACAGACTGTTCCCTGTTTGTGAAGGACTGCTAGAAAAGTTTAACATAACTAACTGTCTGTCCTAAATCAGTCTCATTAGGTAATGTTAATATAATTATATCAGTGTTTTCAGTGTGGGAGAAAAATATCAAAATCCAAAAAACAAAAGACAAAACAAACAAACAAAGAAAAAACATACTGTGTACAAACAAGCTCTCATCTAAAACATAGTTTTTATTTAAAAAGCAGACATCTGTTACTCCTCAGTAAGATATAAACTTATGATCACATTCAGTGTCTGACAAAAACAAAAAAAGGAAGAAGAATCTTCCAAGCTCAGGTGTAAATCCAGTCATTTAAGGTCACACGTTTTCACAGCTTGATGATCAAAGTTTAATGTTCAGAAACCTAAAGTATGTATCAGCAGCAGAATGGATGTCACGATCTGGTTGTAGGGACTCAAGCGCAGAGCGGTTAGATGTCTCCAAAAAACAGTTTATTTCCGGCTCCAGTGCACAATATATATACAGTGAAGGGAATCCAAAACTCCAGGGAATCACAAGGTAGCTCTCTCACACTCGCTCACGTCTTCTTGCCCACACTCACACACGTTCATACGGCAGGGAGGTCGCAGGTCCGGGGGGGGGGAAAGGTCTGAAGCAGAAGAGAAGGGAAGGGAAGTCACAAACTAATCACAAATCATGAAGCACAAGTTCACAGGAGCTGTGAGAACACTAACGTCAGTAGTACAATCATCCAGCGACGAGAGGATCTGTGTTCCAGCCTCAAATAGTGCTCCCGGTGATGACAGGTGATTGTTGTCAGGTGTGTGGGCCAAGGGCGGGAGCCCACAGTGAGCTCCGCCCAGGCAGAGAGGGAGAGAACAGCAAATGTAGCCTTGTGGGGCCGGCCGGGCAGGCACGGAGACCATGACAATGGACCTAAAAATAAATGTTTGTTTCAGTTCTATGAAGCTTTGAGTATTTTGGATTAGTAGCACTGCTGTGTTTGTTGCATCATATTGCTGTAATTGTTTATATGCTTTATATATTCTGAGGTAAGTTGATCTATAGTGTTACATCATATTTTATAAGGATGTTATGTGTTTGTATACTTTCTACCCAGTTTGACTCATTTAGCAGAAGTCAGCCTGTTTAAGGCTCTGATATCTATTCTGTATGACTTAAAGCAGTTATGACATGGTCTGATTTTCTCACCCAATAAAGGAATATTTAATATATCAGTCTACTCTTCATTTTATCAGAAACAGTTATCACAGCTCGTACATTTCCTTTCTACACATATATGTAAGCATTGAGCCAAATTTAGTAATGCCAACATAGTGAAAGAACAATATTTGTCTCTTATATATGATACACCTATATATGCACTGTCAAAGATACTTGTCTTTGAGCGAAGATTTAAGGTAATAGGAAATATAAATAAATGCAACTTGAATCTTTACTGAAGCTCAGTATTTGACACAGAGTTCAAACTCACTGCTGTAATAACTAATAATGATAAATATAATAACTTTAATATTGGCCATATTATATTTGCATTACCAAAGTGAGATGACTTTAGTCTCATGAACAACATTAGCTAATTGTTATTTACTAGCTAATCTTAAAATGACCGTTCAGTGCAGAAATGAAGCCCAACAATCATGTTTTACAGTCCTGTGGTCTCAGCCTCAGATACTTATCAAATCACACAGAGCTCATGTAGAAACAAATGAACAAAATATGTTCTCCTTCATTTCTGTCAAACAAAGCTGTATGAAACGTTTCCAGCTGTTAGTATCATGGTTGCTAAGGAAACCTGGGCAGAGCGACGGAGGCTAGACCGTCACATTTCACAAGCCTACAAGCCTCGCACTTCCGGCCTTAGCGGTCTTTGAGTACGCGGACCTTGAGGACCGTTAAGGCTGCGTACTTTATTGGGATACAGCCCTTGTCATGAGCTCACCCTTGCTGTGTGTCTTGTCTGTGTTGTAGTCTAGCTTCCTAGTGAAGTTCTTTGTACTATGGTTGCCTGCAAGTCCAGCAATAAAGCTGCCTTTTAGGTTCACTTCTGCATCTGAGAATCTGCATATTGGGTTTATGCCTCTGTCTGCTGCACAGCACATCATGACCAAGACAGTGTTAAATTATTGAAACTGTTCCCTGCTGTTGGTGGAGGTTTTGTCCACAATATGGAGTTACTGAAGGTCACAAAACATACTTTCATAAAACAAAAACATGTAAAATTAGATTAAATATTTTACTGACTACTTGAGAGTAGCAATACACCTTAAAAGTGTCGATTCACTTTTAGACACTGATTAACAGAAGAGACGTGTAAAGACTTTAGTGAGATTTTTGAGAAATGAGAATTTGTGAAACCTGTTTGCTATGGGGAATGTTTCTCAGGTGGTGAAATTGGATGAATTTTTGGCTTTGCCCTCAGAAACAGTTTTATTGCCAAAAAATGTTTAACTTACCAAAGAATTTCTCCTGAGTTTTCTATTGAAATATATAAAATAGGGGAATTTGCAAAATAACAGAAAAATGTTCAAGTTCAATGTGAAAACAAAAATGTCAAAGTGAAAAAAACGCAGTTCTCTGTCCTTGCAGTGAGTTTCCATCTTTAGCAAACTGTTATTAATCTGTATTTAAGTTCATTTTGTCTGAGGATCTCCTCCCCATGAAATAATCATTCGATCAGGAGCTGTGTCTCAGGTCGGACTAGAGGTTTGTTTTGATGCTGTTTTATTACTTACAAGCTAATATCGCCATCTGGTGGTTATACAGTTTATGACAAAAGTTAATGCTTGTCCCCATTTAAAGACTGCTTCCAAAAGAGGACTGAAGAGTCGTTTAGCTTCTAGTTTAATCGGCTTTGCTGTGTAATCTTTGCTGCCAACAGTAAAGTGAAACATTTAAGCTGTACATGAAAGTTAATGGGTAATTATGATGATCTTTACCACAAAGATTTTAAATGAAAGAATAAACAAAGGGCATGAAAACTGATTCTTATGTCTACTGTGTATCTTCAGTGTGAATGTTGAGTTAAATTTGAGTGTCTGTATTTAAAGCACATATTAATGTATTGTTTCGAAATCCATGGTGGTACACAGGAAAAATTACTAAAGAATGTGGAATTAGAACACTATCTGTATTTGTTTTTAAATAGTTTTACATATATTTTACTATTTAAAAAGAAAAATAAAGAAATCAAGCTTGCTGCCTGTCTTGAACAGTAATTTCATCTGAACATAGGTTTGATTTAGTGGAGTCAGTTGTTCCCATGCATCATTCTGTAAGTGTTAGAATGAACTAAGATTAGAAAATGTCAAAATATAAAGTTTGATTTATTTTTATTCATCACAGCATCCTAAACTTTGCTGAACTTTTTGAAATATAGAATGAACTCACTGAGTGTTGACTGTCACATTTCAAACATCCAAGTAAAGATAAACTATTAAACTTTAACTGGGTCAGACTTGTTACTGCATGTTGTAACCAAACATACCACACCCTGCATCATGTGAACGGCTCTTGGTCGCTCTGTAAGAATATTTCTTTAGTGTCTCCCTTCACAGATGTGTCTGTATCAGGATGGGTCTAAACAACATGGTGTAAATGCAGTTGCTGGTGAGCCTCATTTCCTGTAGGAGGTGAACAAGAGCAGAGATCTGTTTCCCTTCAGAGCACAGAGGTTGTTTCTGTTCAGAGGAAGTGAAACTGTCTGACAGTCACTGAGAGACGGTGAAACGGCACAGCACATGAATCAAATGGACCAAACAAAATTCTGCTGTTCAGTCTGTTTGGATCTACTGAAGGATCCGGTGACTATTCCCTGTGGACACAGCTACTGCATGAACTGTATTAAAAGCTTCTGGGATGAAGAGGAAGAGAAGAAAATCTACAGCTGCCCTCAGTGCAGACAGACTTTCACAGCGAGGCCTGTCCTGGTGAAAAACACCATGTTAGCAGATTTAGTGGAGGAGCTGAAGAAGACTGGACTCCAAGCTGCTCCTGCTGATCACTGCTATGCTGGACCTGAAGATGTGGCCTGTGATGTCTGCACTGGAAGAAAAATAAAAGCCTTCAAGTCCTGTTTATTCTGTCTGGCATCTTACTGTGAGAAACACCTTCAGACTCATAATATTGTTGCAGCTTCATTCAAGAAACACAAGCTGGTGGAGCCCTCCAAGAAGCTCCAGGAGAACATCTGCTCTCGTCATGATGAGGTGATGAAGATGTTCTGCCGTACTGATCAGCAGAGTATCTGTTATCTCTGCTCTGTGGATGAACATAAAGGCCACGACATAGTCTCAGCTGCAGCAGAAAGGACTGAGAGGCAGAGAGAGCTGGAGGTGAGTCGACAAAACATCCAGCAGAGAATCCAGGACAGAGAGAAAGATGTGAAGCTGCTTCAACAGGAGGTGGAGGCCATCAATCAGTCTGCTGATCAAACAGTGGAGCACAGTGAGAAGATCTTCACTGAGCTGATCCATCTCATCCAGAAAAGAAGCTCTGATGTGAAGCAGCAGATCAGATCCCAGCAGGAAACTGAAGTGAGTCGAGTCAAAGAGCTTCAGGAGAAGCTGGAGCAGGAGATCACTGAGCTGAAGAGGAAAGATGCTGAGCTGAAGCAGCTCTCACACACAGAGGATCACATCCAGTTTCTACACAACTACCCCTCACTGTCAGCACTCAGTGAGTCTACAGACTCATCCAGCATCAATATCCGTCCTCTGAGCTACTTTGAGGATGTGACAGCAGCTGTGTCAGAGGTCAGAGATAAACTACAGGACATTGTGAGAGAGGAATGGACAAACATCTCACTGACAGTCACTGAAGTGGATGTTTTACTTTCAAAGCCAAAGACCAGAGCTAGATTCTTAAAATATTCATGTGAAATCACACTGGATCCAAACACAGCAAACAAACAGCTGTTATTATCAGAGGGGAACAGAAAAGCAACATTAATGAATCAACAACAGTCTTATTCTGATCATCCAGACAGATTCACTGCATATAAACAGGTCCTGAGTAGAGAGAGTCTGACTGGACGTTGTTACTGGGAGGTGGAGTGGAGAGGGGGAGGAGTTGAAGTAGCAGTCGCATACAAGAATATCAGCAGAGAAGGATATGGGTGTCAATGTGTTTTTGGATGGAATGACAAATCTTGGTCATTAGATTATTACAACAACAGTTATACATTTCGGTACAACAGCATCCAAACTCGTGTCTCAGGTCCTCGTTCCTCCAGAGTAGGAGTGTACCTGGATCACAGAGCAGGTATTTTGTCCTTCTACAGCGTCTCTGAAACCATGACTCTCCTCCACAGAGTCCAGACCACATTCACTCAGCCGCTCTATGCTGGACTTTGTCTTCAAAATTATGGAGACACAGCTGAGTTGATTAAAGTGAAATAGACTGAAGTCTTTCATATTGTGGGTTTAAATCTGTATTTTAGTTTCATTTTATTTTCTCTCCATCATTTCTGCACAGAGATCAGCTGTCAGTCAAACATTGTGGGTGGTACCTCCACATCTTCTAGTTGTTCTCTTGATGTTTCTGAGTTTTTAAAGGAGATCTTTCCTGTGACTGTTTATGGAGGCTATCACTGCTCATCATCATTTTGATTTACTAAAATATTTCTCCACATGAAAATGTAAACTTCTCTATCCTCTAAATGTTTCTGGAATATTTGTATTGAACAATATCGACATTTCTCTTTTTGAGTATGGCAGACCATGTGTGTGTGTTTGTGTTTGTTTTTGTCAAAATCATCAAACAAATGAGGAAAAACTGTGATTTTAATGAATGAATTCATATATTGTGTTGATGTTTTACTGTGTGAATAAACTGGAAGGTTTGACTATAAATCAAACTTTGAACAAAGTCTTTTCTTCTGTCTTCATTCCAGGATCTCACTCAAATCTGATGCAGAAAATATGAAACTAATCTGAGAGAATAACTGAAGCAGTTTTCCTCCTGAAGCATCACAAAGTTCAGAGTTCATGTTTAGAGCAGAAGATTCAGCAGTCGCTCTGTGACCTTTCAACTTTCTTCACTAAAACAGCTTCATTACAGAGAAACAAGTCACATTTTCTTGATGTTCTTAAGTCCTTTAAAATGTTTTTCATGGTCCTTGAATGCAGCATCAGTGTCGCAGGTTTAAAAGGTCACTTTCTGTTGTGTTCAAAGATTTCCTTGAGATATGGTCTTTAATCAGTAAAGCCAGTGATACAGCAGTGTCATTAGCTGTGTTATTGGCACCAGGCTGTGTTTATGTATGTGTTTAATTCTGTCTGAGGATGTCTTCAGCATGAAATGATCATTTGCTCAGCTGCTGTGTCTCATCTCTTATCAGACATTGGTTGGAACAGAGTTTTGTTGCTGACCATCTGACAAGAGGGTGAAGAAAAGCTTCAGGCTTCATTTGGACACTACGTTGGACAGAAGTCTCCACAAAAATGACTCAGAAACACAAATATTATTAATGAAAGTCCAAATGTCAAAAAGGGGTCATACATGATCCTGAGAAATGTCCTTGAACATTTGAACATGAGTCAGAGGGTTGTCAGGTTTCTACACTGCATCGTGGCATCAAGCCTGAGATGTCTGTGTAAACAAGTATGGAGGACACAAATGCACAGACGCAGTCGAGCTGTTTACTGCTGATGAGGAAGGAAAATAGTCTGTTGGATATTAAAGCAGCATTTATTAGAGTAAGAACAGATACTTGTGTCCTTCATTTGATCCCCGTCAATTTACAGAAGACTTAAGGACCCTTTGACTTCTAACATACAGCTGCATGTTTACAATTTTATTATTTATTTATTTATTTCTAGCAAAGCGAGACTTTACTGATTGAAGACATATAATCAGACATGTTACTGTTACTCTCTGAAAAAGACTCACATAAAGCATATTTATCACAAGCAAACATCAAGACACATCCTTCATGGCTTAAAGTTGCAGTGGGACTCTTTCGCCATCTGGTGGTTGTAACAGTTATGACAACTGTTCCTGCATATATGTCCCTCCTCAGTGTGAAGAAGACTGGACTCCAAGCTGCTCCTGCTGATCACTGCGTGTTCCTCCTGTGTCTAAAATCTATTTCCATTATGAATCAGGAAACTGTTTGCACCAATCATAAAGCCAATAAAATACGTCACACACTAAGAAATAACAAAAAGGAATTGTGGATTTCAAGGAGATTTTTCCCTCGTTTTTTGAAATCATAAGAATACAAACTAATGCAAGACTGTCATGTTTTCATAAGTTTGTAGAGACACTGTTCTGTTGTATTCTAGGACATCAGTCACTTTTTAAATGCATGCTACTCCTCCTCCTCCTCCTCCTCCTCCTCCTCTTCATCATCAGCACCCATCACCTCCTTTTAGTCTTTGTTTTGTTATTTTTCAGAGTTCAGGAGACGTTCTTATGGCATTTCCAGTGTACAAGTACTGTTTAGAGCCTTTACCTAAAAGAAAAGAGTAAAGTACAAAGTAGATTTACTCACTGCAGGAAAATAATGCCTCAATCTGATATATTGTCTTATATGACAAACTGAAAGTGATGCATCAAAGTGTAAGCAGCATTTTCCTGTTACAGCTGGTCTAGATGGAACTGATCTGATCTCCTTTATGTACAGGTAGATATCCAGTGGGTTTGCTAAGGGTCACAGATGAGGGGCTGTGTGAGATGTTTAATGGGAAAGGAAATAAAACCATTGTTCCAGACCTGCAGCTAAGATACTCGAGTATCTTCAAATATGAAGCTGAGTATTACTTCCGTACTTTCCTCCACTGCTGATGACCTTGTTACCTGCTGCTCCCTGTTAATGATCAGCCTCAGTTCTGATAGTAAACTGTTGGCTCTCGTTCTGTCAGGTTGTTGCTCAGTGACGTCTTGTTTTCATTTTCCTTCTTCTTCAAATGTGTCTTCCTTTAACTCTTTGCTTTTGTTTCTGCTTCAAACACCAAATGATACACGTGCTGCACCTCTGATGGTTTGTCAGAGAGCAGAACAATTTACATTACAGAGAATATTTTACAGTTGAACATAAACTTTCACTTTTTTCCTCTAAAGTGTGCTCACTGTTTTTTCCAGCTGCTGTGAGATGTTTCTGCCTGACTGTAAAGATGGAAATAAACACAGATGGAAACACTGAGTCAGAGTGTTGCTGCTGGTTAGTCAGTATATTAACAGAACATGGTTCATAAAACTGCTCCTACAACTGTTTTTGAATCATTTTCAAAGACACTTTATTGTTCTGTTTT
This sequence comes from Perissodus microlepis, assembly GCF_051167445.1. NCBI lineage: Eukaryota > Metazoa > Chordata > Actinopteri > Cichliformes > Cichlidae > Perissodus > Perissodus microlepis. The sequence goes on from NC_140478.1 coordinate 29,468,901, forward strand.
TGTCTTTTGGCATTTCTGTGCTAATTTCTTGTTTTAATGGTGCTCTAATTTAAACTGATTTTTCCTATTTTAATACCTAAATAAATAATCATTTATTTTTTGTTCATTTGTCTAAATTCTGGGAAAAGAAAGAAGTTTGTATTTGTTTAAGATACAATGAAATCATATTTTGACATATTGGAAGATGACATGGAGCTGAAAAAATACTACAGGTATAAATGGAAACTACAGTTTATTTCTGTTATTTCCTGTGATAGTGTTTGTACACTCGCTCATGATAACTGTTCATTCAGCTGCTGTTTTTGTCTGCTGGACATCTTTAGCTTTCAGTAAGGATGCATTCATAGATCAGCACATCTTTTTGAACCACATTTCTTATGAGACTCAGAGTTTACATTTTGGAAATGTGGTGAGACCTGGGGTAGAAAGAGACTGAAGCCAGCTTCAACCTCGGCAGTTTTGTGTGTGTCTGAAGCAGAAAGATAAGAACTGTGTGGCCAACTCATCACACACATAATCCTGAATCAGAAAAACAGCATCAAGTGTTGTAATTGTTAAACACAGAAGTGTGATTTATATGTGGTTTTACTGATGGTTAACACAGTCGCACAAACACCTGAAACTGATCAAAATATAAAACAACATGTTAAACATAAATATGTGCCAGTTACCAGAACTTATATGTGGTTTCACTGAGGTTTAATTATGCTCAGTTTATCAATACTGCCATGCTGAAAATAAATTAAATAAATCAAAATATATACGTTTAAGTTCCTGGTGGTACCAGGTGTTTGAAGAAAGGATTGAAAAGCCATATTAGTTTATTGTAGATTGTAGTCAGTTGGCCAAGCTTGTAATGAAAAACGCTTCATTACTCGAAGCTTTCATCACAGTCCTCTTTGGTGACATCTGGTGGACAAATATATGAAGAGCAGCTTGAGTCTGCAGCTTATAATGAACTGCTTCATTATGATTGCCCACTCTGCAGAGCTGACAGCTTGTGTTTGATGTCATGTGACAGTTCTGTGTGATATCGGGCTGATATGTTGCTTTGAACGTGAATTTTTGGGGGGTGAAAAAATTATGTTATCATCAATCAATCATGTGGTCAGAAGAATCTGTGCTTACCTTGCAGGAATGTTTTAAATTTACAGATTGGGAAGTTTTTATTCAGCCTTGATGCTTTGGTGGATGTTAGCTCATATGCAGTTTTTTGTAAAGACATGATTATACCCCTTAAGCGTGCTAAAGTGTACCCTAACAATAAGCCATGGGTCACCAAATGCATCAAATCCTGTTTAAGGAAAAAGAGACAGGCTTTTAAAGAGGGGGCTGTTACTGACTTTCAGGCAGTCACCAAAGACTTGAAAATCGAGCTCTTGAAAGCAAAACAGATCTACAAAAACCTTCTTGAAAGCAAATTTGCTGCAAAAAATTTTGGGTCTGCCTGGACTTGTATGAAAACCACATCAGGGTTTCAAAATTCCCAGAGCAGCAGTCAGATCATTGTAGACGGTTTTAAGTCAGACAGAGATGTGAATATGCTTTATGCTCGTTTTAGTTCTTCTGAACTGAAACAGAAACTGAAAGATACTCAACACTTCATCACTGAACTCAGCGATGTCCAAAAGGCCTTTCATACAGTTAATGTGAACAAGAGCCAGGGCCCTGATAACATTAGTGCCGCCTAATTAAATCTCGTGCTAAAGAGCTCAGTCCTAAATTTCAGGTTATTTTTAATAAATCCTTTCAAATACAAAATGTGCCCTCGCTTTGGAAGGAAGCTGTCGTCGTTCATGTCCCTAAATCTAGTCGTCCAAACGTCCTGAATGACTTCAGGCCTGTTGCCTCACCTGAGTTGTCATGAAAGTCTTTGAAAAAATCATCAGAAATGTGATTATGGAAGAGATTGAATATCAGCTGGATCCAATGCAATTTGCGTACAGGCCCAACAGAGGAGTGCAGGACGCGCTTTTGACTCGACTAAATCTGATTCTTAAACATGTAGAGAGTAAAGGGACTTTTGCAAGACTTTTTTTCATTGATTTTTCTTCGGCTTTTAATACAATACAGCCCCATATTTTAATGAAAAGACTTTTAGAAGAGTTTGAAATCAGGAAAAACCTGGTTTGCTGGATTTTAGATCTTTTAACTGACAGGTCACAAAGAGTGAGAATAAATGGGGTTCTGTCTGACCCAGTGTTCTCCTCCACAGCTTCTCCTCCAGGGTGTCTCTTATCGCCCTTATTATTCATTCTCTTTACAAACATGTGTCAGAGCAGATATGAAAACAGGGCCATCATTAAATCTACAGATGACTTTGTTATTGTCAGCTTACTGAAAGAGGGTGAAACTCACCACGGTCCAATCATTGATGACTTTGTTCAGTGGTGGGAGGAGTCTTATCTCCAATTGAACATATCTAAAACAAAAGATATGGTTATTGATTTTAGGAAACAACAAAATGGGCACAGAGTCACTTTAATTAAAGGTCAGAAAATAGAGCAAGTGCAATCATATAAATATCTTGGGACCATAATCAATGAAAAACTGAACTTTTATTGCAAATCGGTCTGTAAAAAGGGTCACCAGTGCCTTTACTGCCTCAGGAAACTTGCTCATTTCCACATTGACCGAAAGATTTTAACTTTGTTTTCTTGTTCTTTTATTGAGTCTGTTTTATCTTTTTGTTTGGTGGCATGGTTCAGTCAGACCTCTGTCACAGAGAAAAATTGACTGAATTAGTTAGTGAGATGGTCCAGTCGTCTGATAGATGAGTCACAGGCCTGTTTAGACTCCCTGTACTCTAAACAGGTACCACAGATGGCTTAATCAATCCTTAAAAATGGTTCCCATCCTCTACAGGGTGGATTTAGCTTCTTTCTTCAGGACGGAGGTTTCTAGTTCCAAGATGCAGGACAAAGCATTATAAAAACAGCTTTGTCCCTGCTGCTGCCACTGAACTCAATAAGAATTGTTTTTGATTTGATTCATTTTGTTTAATTACTAAATATGTGTTTTGTCAGGTTTCATTAGGTGTGTGTGTTTGTGAAGGGAGGCCAAATGCTATCATTGTTCTGTAAAGCAAATTTACCTGTGGGTATAAATAAAGTAACCTTAACTTAAAGCTTATAGGAGGTTGTGAGGTCACTGCCTCCACCTGATTATGTAATTAACCAGCAGACTGGTACGTTTATATATAATATACTATAAGTTATATCATTATAATTATGTGTATATCATATTTCTTATGTACATTTTAGACCTGGGAGCAGAAATGCTGATGAACTGGTTTTTATTCAGGAACAGGCAGAGCGTCCTCTCTTCCTGGCTCCATGTCTATAATTATGTCACACACTGATTCGCTCCCACAAAATCACCAAAACACAGCACAAATCCCACCAATGATTCAATTCCTTATAAATCATTGAATCAGGTACTGAAGCAGTGACGTGCTGAATGAAGCTTCAGACGTCATTGATCACGTGACTCTGTTCAGACAAACCAAGCCTCAGCACAGCGTTTCTGAAGCAGTGTGTTGATTTGACACATGTGCCGGAGCTTCAGCTTCAAACGGGCCGTCACCATCAGAGTTGCTGGAACCATGTCCCACTACTGGCTACTCTGTTTTATTCTATGTTAAGTTTTTGAATGTGAATTTTCTGTGTTAAGAATAACAAAGAAAATGTAATGAAGTGATTTTAAAGTTTAAACTTTGTGTTAAATCTTGTAAATCAGAGAGAGAGATGAGGTGTGGGTGGACATGGGGCAGGGATAGCTCAGTAGGTAGAGTGGCGGCCCCATGATCAGAAGGTCGGGGGTTCGACTCCACTGAACGGCTACCCTGAGGTACCTCTGAGCAAGGTACCGTCCCTACACACTGCTCCCCGGGCGCTGCATTGGTGGCTGCCCACTGCTTCACTGGGTGAATGGGTTAAATGCAGAGGAACTATTTCCCTATGGGGACTAACACGCACACTTTACATCAGATGATTAAATGTTAACAACTTGATTGGCCCAAGTGTGAAGATGTGACCAGGGGCGGATCTAGAAGGGTGGCATGGGGTGGAAAGTACCACCCTAAAATGATCCCTTGCCACCCCAGTTTTGCATATGACAGTGTTGTTTATCAAAATAAGATAGCATTAGCAGTTTGAGCATAGTTACAGTCAACAGTGAATATAAATGCTAAAACTGAATATATTGGATAGTGTTCCCCCCCTCCACCATTAACAAATGGTTCAGCCCATAGCCGGAGGGCTTTTTTCTTATTTTCAGTAGCAAGCATGCTTATGATTGTGCCAGAGCACATTTTGAACAACACCATGGGAATTTCGGATTTTACACAGGTGGTTGGATGTTACACTCTGTAAATGGAAGGAAGATGAGTGTTATTAAACCTCCGTGGTCCATGGACACGCTGCACCTCCAAATCACATGACTGATTTTAGTTAGCAAAAAGCTGCAGCCACGCGGAGTCTCTATTTCAGCCCACATTGAAAGTTCAGACTTCAAAGTTTATAAATTTTTCTAAATACTGTCATCACGTTTTTGTGTGTGTGTGTTTTAAGCGTTTTAACGACAGCACGAAAACAGTAAAGAAAGGAAAAAAGCCACCTCTTTCCTAACGGTGGAAAAATGTACCATGTCAATCAATTAAAAAAAAAGTCAACACTGAGATTTGGTTGGTAACGGCAGCAAGACAGAACGAGCGAGTGAGAGAGAGAGAGAGTTTTTAGATGTGGGAGATTTGTGATGTTTAGTGTGGAGTGTATACTTAGTGTGTTGTGTTGTCTTGTGTAGTTGTTCTGTTGTGTAGTCGTTTTGCTTTGTGTGTCAGTGAGGGCACTAATGAACACAAAGGCACATTTGCAATGTAAAAACTGTCACTAAGTAGAAAACCAGCGGAGTGATACACCACCTGTTGTCAGGCCTGCAGGTTTATCCCTGTGCTCTTCTCCTCTGTCTTTTGGTGGACAAACTTTTTTTTTACTGGCACACATCATTTGTGGGGCATTTTATTACGAAACCTGATTGTTCTCTCATTTTAGTTTTAGTAATATTTTTAAATGGTTGTGCAAAATTTAAAAACTCGGCAGGTGTATTGGCTGCATTTTTAGATAAATAGTTGTATATGTTTACAAAATGTACAATTATATTATATTTGCATTTCAAGTTATAAAAATTTAATCAACATGTTTATTTATTTTTTTACAGTAAAAAAATACTACTAGGATTTTAAGTTCTTTGTGTGATTTCAGATCAGTAACACTAATGCAGTATGTCAGTGAAAAAAACAACTAAATTCAGTTGAGCTAAAAAAGAATGATACCAAACAAGGCAAGGGGGAAAAAATAAAATGAAACAATTTGAGGGTGAAATACAAACGTAAACTCAAAAGGAGCCAAAAATGGCCGGTCGTATTTCAGACCTCAGTGGGTTAATCCAACAAATGATGAAAAATTAGGTTTAAATTTTTGTTCATGACAGTGCAGACTCCTGACATTTTGTGCAATTTAAGCTGTAACAATGTGATTGTTTTCTAACAAAAAAAAGTGTGAAACTTAAGTTAGACTTGTGTTTGTAAATGAACCGCCCCATGTTGTGTAGCTTTTTTTTTTTTTTTTTTTTTCTACAAGATGGCGGCGCGCACGGGTGCAGCGGCTCTTAGCTCTCCAGTTTGGTGCTCGTTTTTACTTCTAATGTGGATATTTTTGAATGTTTGCAACGCCGCCATCTCTTACAGTCGCCAAAACCTAATTGACCTAGGTTTTAAATATAGTCTGTCTGTTTCTGGCGACTATCAGCGAACACACAACATCCTGGAGGAGATAGCGAGACCGCCGGGGTCACCGTGGATGGTCTGCCCGCCCAGCAAGCGTAGAAGGCGACGGAGGGAAAGAAAGCAGAAGAGGGGATGCCGGTCGGGCTCAGACGCTAGGCTACGCAAACATCCACACCGGCCAGCACTTCCGAGCCTTTTCCTATCGAACGCCAGATCCATCACCCACAAATTGGACGAATTGGAGCTACAGTTAGCCACCACGAGCTTTGCACGTAACTGCAGCATTATTCTTATTACGGAGACGTGGCTTCACCCGCTGATTCTCGACGCTGCAGTTGAGTTAGCAGGCCACACGCTACACCGGCATGACAGAAACAGCAACTCAGGTAAAAGCAGAGGAGGGGGGCTATGTGCTTACGTGCATAACGAGTGGTGTTGTAACAGCAGGATCATTCACACACACTGTTCTCCTGATTTGGAGGTTCTGGCAGTCTCGTGTAGACCTTTTTACATCCCGAGGGAGTTTACAGTAGTTATTGTGATAGCTGTTTATATACCGCCGGATGCTAACGTTAGCACGGCTCTCAGCCTCTTGCTCAACACCATAAACAAACAACAGCTTGCCCACCCCGATGGGGTTTTTATTGTCGCCGGCGACTTTAACAAAGCGTGCCTAAAGACTGTGCTTCCTAAATTTGTCCAGTTTGTGGACTTTGCTACGAGAGGAGAACACACTTTGGACCATGTCTATTCAAACATCAGGCATGCTTTCAGAGCGACACCCCTCCCCCACCTGGCTGGATCTGACCACCTCTGCATGTCCCTCACCCCCACCTACACCCCCCTGCTGAGAAAAACAAAGCCCCAGACAAAGACAATAAAAACTTGGCCTGAAGGAGCCCTTTCTCAACTGCAGGACTGCTTCTCAACAACTGTATGGGATTTATTCTCCAGCCACAACCTCCAGGAGTACACGGACACTGTACTCTCGTACATCAGGAACTGTGTTGACAATGTCACCGTCAACAAAAGGGTCAGGGTGTTTCCAAATCAAAAACCCTGGATGAATAGCGAAGTACAATCCCTCCTAAAAAGCCGCAACACTGCCTTCAAGTCAGGGGACAGGGCTGCGTATAGGGCGGCCAGGGCAGACCTGAGTAGAGGCATCAGGAAAGCTAAAACGGACTATAGGAGAAGGATTGAAGATCACTTTGCTGACAACGACCCCAGAAAAATGTGGCAGGGGATCAATCACATTACCAACTACAGAAGCAATAACCAGGCGACATCTAGGACTGATGCCTCGCTGGCTGAGGATCTAAACCGTTTCTTCGCCCGCTTTGAGACGACCAGGCCCCCAGCTGCCACACCACTTCCACCCGCCCCCAGCACTGGCACACTAACACTCAGGGAGCATCAAGTGAGGTGTGTTCTAAGGTCAGTGAATCCCAGGAAGGCGGCAGGTCCTGATGGAATACATGGAAAGGTTCTCAGAGCATGTGCTGACGAACTGACCGGAGTCTTCACTAAAATCTTCAACCTTTCCTTGTCATCAAACACCGTCCCGCCCTGCCTCAAAACCTCCACCATCATCCCCATCGCCAAGAAGACAGCTGTGGCCAGCCCAAATGACTACAGGCCTGTTGCACTTACGCCTGTAGTGATGAAGTGCTTTGAGAGACTGGTCTGTCAGCACATCAGGGCCGGTCTGCCTCCCACTCTGGACCCCCACCAATTTGCCTACAGGACAAATCGATCCACCGAGGACGCTATCACCATAGCGCTCCACACTGCGCTGAGTCACCTGGAGCACCGAGGAAGCTATGTGAGAATGCTCTTCCTGGACTTTAGCTCAGCATTCAATCATATCATCCCGGAGATCCTGGTTCAGAAACTGTCTCACCTGGGACTCTCCACCCCCATCTGCCTCTGGATCAAGGACTTCCTGACAAATAGACCACAGTCTGTCAGACTCGGCCCCCACCTGTCCAGCACCATCACACTCAGCACCGGGTCTCCACAAGGATGTGTTTTGAGTCCCCTCCTGTTTACGCTCTACACATCCGACTGCTCCCCTACCCATCTCTCAAACACCATCATAAAGTTCGCGGATGACACCACAGTGGTTGGACTCATCTCAAGGGGGGATGAGTCGGACTACAGAGATGAGGTCAACAGACTGACTGAGTGGTGTTCAGTTAACAACCTCCAACTGAACACCACGAAAACTAAAGAACTTATCTTGGACTTCAGGAAGGGCAGAGCAGACCCGGCCCCACTCTACATCCACGGGAACTGTGTGGAGAGGGTACACTCCATGAGGTTTCTGGGCGTGCACATCTCTGATGACCTCTCCTGGACTGCAAATACCACGGCGGTGGTTAAAAAGGCCCAGCAGCGTCTCCACTTTCTGAGAGTGCTCAGGAGGAACAACCTGGAGGAGAGGCTGCTGGTGACATTTTACAGAGCCACCATAGAGAGCATCCTAACGTACGGCATAACATCATGGTATGCAGGGTGCTCAGCTGCGGACAGGAAAGTACTGCAGAGGGTCATCAACACAGCCCAGAAGATCACTGGCTGCTCTCTGCCTAGCCTGGAGGTCACTGCAAACTCTCGGTACCTCAGCAGAGCTGGCAATATCATCAAGGACTACTCTCACCCCAGCAATCAACTGTTTGAACTATTACCGTCAGGCCGACGGTACAGGTCACATAAAACCAGGACAAACAGATTCAGGGATAGCTTCTTTCCCAGAGCTATCACCGTAGTAAATAAGCACAAAAACAATTGAACCTATTCCATACTGTCACTGTCATTATATTATGCTGCTACTCATACTGTCATTATATTAATGCTGCTATCCTATATATATTGTACATACTATTGTTTGAGTAATACGATTGTTTTTTTTTTTGTACTTTTTATATTTTACATTTGTATTTATTATTGAAACTTGCACCAAGGGAGTGGCACTCCAATTTTGTTGTACTCTGTACAATGACAATAAAGGCTATTCTATTCTTTCTGGATTTTACACTTATTGGGCTACATATTTATTTATTATACAGGCTATGCAGTACATAGATCAAAACTCACATGTTTTATGTAACTAAAGTGTGTAATTATGTGGGCTACAGACAATAATTAAGTTATATATTTATATGAAAAACGTGTATACTTACTGCATTTGAATCATTTTAACCATATGTAACCACCTGCATATGTGTTTGGAAAAAAAATGCTTTGATTTTGCCACCCATTTGATTTCTTTGCCACCCTAAGAAAATTTCTCTAAATCTGCCCCTGGATGTGACGTCCACTGAGGGAAGGGGGGAGAAAGGGTGAGCAGGTATAAAAGTGAGGTGAAGAAGAGATTCGGGGTTCTTCCCTTTTGTCCTCTGTGAGATGAGCAGTTCAGAAGTTTGGATCTAAGAGGTTCACAGTTAAAATTCCAGCAGAGACGCTAAAAGGAGAACCACAGTCCAACCTGTGAATGTTTTTAACCCTTTGTGAAACAACAAAGGCATAAATATGATCATATAAATATTATCTACTGGGTCAGACTCATGGGATCAGGGATTAGAACTCCTTTTATCAGAGAGGTGAAATCTACTTCCTGTACAGGGTTTTTTTGTGGGCCTACCGATCGACAGAAACTAGAGTCAATAAAAAAACTGGACATTGGCTCAATGTGTGTGTGGCACAGGGAAACAAGGACTGAGCGCTGTGTAGTCCCACATAAAGTCAGACACCTGGTCACCCTAGGTGGACCATGGCATGGTCTATATGGAGGATACAGACACTGCTGAAAACATGACTCTGTCTGGTTTAGATGATAAAATGTCTTTACTTTAGGAGGCTGTGGCTCAGAGTACATTCACATAATGCCTTTGAATAAATGTAAAAAGCTTGTTTTTCTCCTGCTTTGATTTCTTTGTCCAGGTAGAAATTCTGCTTTTTGCCTCTAAAATCTGAAACAGTTTGAAACAAAGTTTGGCGCTCTAATCCTCTCTGTGTTTGTCCTTTGGTCAGATGGTGATATTGAATGAAATATTCCAGTATTCAGTAGCTCAGCAGCTTTGTAACATGTGGTTTTGCACACTGTTCAAACCTCAGATGTTTGTGTAAACAAGTGTGGAGGACACAAACTCACGGGGGGAGGAACGACATTTACTGTTGATGTGTCTGACATTTAGTCTCCATGAGTTCTCATGAGACTGAAGAACTCTGTGATCTCTAACATGCAGCTGTATGTTTTGAAATTATGTGTCTCATTCTCTGGACTTTATTAAAGGACTTAAGAACATCAAGAAAATGTGACTTGTTTCTCTGTAATTAAGCTGTTTTAGTGAAGAAAGTTGAAAGGTCACAGAGCGACTGCTGAATCTTCTGCTCTAAACATGAACTCTGAACTTTGTGATGCTTCAGGAGGAAAACTGCTTCAGTTATTCTCTCAGATTAGTTTCATATTTTCTGCATCAGATTTGAGTGAGATCCTGGAATGAAGACAGAAGAAAAGACTTTGTTCAAAGTTTGATTTATAGTCAAACCTTCCAGTTTATTCACACAATAAAACATCAACACAATATATGAATTCATTCATTCAAATCACAGTTTTTCCTCATTTGTTTGATGATTTTGACAAAAACAAACACAAACACACACACATGGTCTGCCATACTCATAAAGAGAAATGTCGACATTTTTCAATACAAATATTCCAGAAACATTTAGAGGATAGAGAAGTTTACATTTTCATGTGGAGAAATATTTTAGTAAATCAAAATGATGATGAGCAGTGATAGCCTCCATAAACAGTCACAGGAAAGATCTCCTTTAAAAACTCAGAAACATCAAGAGAACAACTAGAAGATGTGGAGGTACCACCCATAATGTTTGACTGACAGCTGATCTCTGTGCAGAAATGATGGAGAGAAAATAAAATGAAACTAAAATACAGATTTAAACCCACAATATGAAAGACTTCAGTCTATTTCACTTTAATCAACTCAGCAGTGGCTCCATAGTAAAACATCAGTCCAGCATAGAGCGGCTGAGTGAATGTGGTCTGGACTCTGTGGAGGAGAGTCATGGTTTCAGAGACGCTGTAGAAGGACAAAATACCTGCTCTGTGATCCAGGTACACTCCTACTCTGGAGGAACGAGGACCTGAGACAGGAGTTTGGATGTTGTTGTACCAAAATGTATAACTGTTGTTGAAACAATCTAATGACCAAGATTTGTCATTATGTCCAAATTCACATTCATTCCCTGCTCTGCTGATATTCTTGTATGCGACTGCTACATCAACTCCTTCCCCTCTCCACTCCACCTCCCAGTAACAACGTCCAGTCAGACTCTCTCTACTCAGGACCTGAAACCATCCAGTGAATCTGTCTGGATGATCAGAATAAGACTGTTGTTGATTCATAAATGTTGCTTTTCTGTTCCCCTCTGATAATAACAGATATGTGTTTGCTGTGTTTGGATCCAGTGTGATTTCACATGAATATTTTAAGAATCCAGCTCTGGTCTTTGGCTCTGCTGGTGGATCTGACAGTAAAACATCCACTTCAGTGACTGTCAGTGAGATGTTTGTCCATTCCTCTCTCAGAATGTCCTGTAGTTTATCTCTGACCTCTGACACAGCTGCTGTCACATCCTCAAAGTAGCTCAGAGGACGGATATTGATGCTGGATGAGTCTGTAGACTCACTGAGTGCTGACAGTGAGGGGTAGTTGTGTAGAAACTGGATGTGATCCTCTGTGTGTGAGAGCTGCTTCAGCTCAGCATCTTTCCTCTTCAGCTCAGTGATCTCCTGCTCCAGCTTCTCCTGAAGCTCTTTGACTCGACTCACTTCAGTTTCCTGCTGGGATCTGATCTGCTGCTTCACATCAGAGCTTCTTTTCTGGATGAGATGGATCAGCTCAGTGAAGATCTTCTCACTGTGCTCCACTGTTTGATCAGCAGACTGATTGATGGCCTCCACCTCCTGTTGAAGCAGCTTCACATCTTTCTCTCTGTCCTGGATTCTCTGCTGGATGTTTTGTCGACTCACCTCCAGCTCTCTCTGCCTCTCAGTCCTTTCTGCTGCAGCTGAGACTGTGTCGTGGCCTTTATGTTCATCCACAGAGCAGAGATAACAGATACTCTGCTGATCAGTACGGCAGAACATCTTCATCACCTCATCATGACGAGAGCAGATGTTCTCCTGGAGCTTCTTGGAGGGCTCCACCAGCTTGTGTTTCTTTAACTGAGCTGCTACATAATGAGGCTGAAGGTGTTTCTCACAGTAAGATGCCAGACAGAATAAACAGGACTTGAAGGCTTTCATTTTTCTCCCAGTGCAGACATCACAGGCCACATCTTCAGGTCCAGCATAGCAGTGATCAGCAGGAGCAGCTTGGAGTCCAGTCTTCTTCAGCTCCTCCACTAAATCTGCTAACATGGTGTTTTTCTCCAGGACAGGCCTCGCTGTGAAAGTCCTCCGGCACTGAGGGCAGCTGTAGATTTTCTTCTTTTCCTCTTCATCCCAGAAGCTTTTAATACAGTTCATGCAGTAGCTGTGTCCACAGGGAATAGCCACCGGATCCTTCAGTAGATCCAAACAGACTGAACAGCAGAATTTTGTTTGGTCCATTTGATTCATGTGCTGTGCCGTTTCACCGTCTCTCAGTGACTGTCAGACAGTTTCACTTCCTCTGAACAGAAACAACCTCTGTGCTTTGAAGGGAAACAGATCTCTGCTCTTGTTCACCTTTAGACCCATCCTGATACAGATACATCTGTGAAGGGAGATATATTCTTACAGAGCGACCAAGAGCCAATCACATGATGCAGGGTGTGGTATGTGTGATTACATCATGCAGTAACAAGTCTGACCCAGTTAAAGTTTAATAGTTTATCTTTACTTGGTGCTTTGAAATGTGACAGTCAACACTCAGCGAGTTCATTCATTCAGTTTAGCTCTTCTGAAGTTCAGCACCTGCTTTTTCAACCAATCAGAAGCCAGTACTGTAGAGAGTTCATATTTCTTTTCATGCAATTGAATAATTTTGAATGTTTAGGTGAATATTTATATTTAGAGTATTTTCTCGATCAGTGTCTTCAGTCCTGACCCTGAGTGCGTACATTTAAAAATAAAGTGATGTAACTTCTTTTACATTACTGTGAACTTCTTGTACAGTTTGACAGCTGATTGTTGTCGTGTTTGTCGTCATATGAAGATCGTTTCCTAAAGAGGACTGAACAGTCATTCAGCCTCTGGCTCCATCCATGAATCTGATGTTTGCTGTATAATCTGTGCTGTTAATAGTGTAATGGAACATATAATTTGTACATATAATTTCATATGTAATTATGATGATCTTTAGCCATTAAGATTTTAAATGAAACGATAAACAAAGGCCAAGAAAACTGAGTTAAACTCCTGAGTCTACTATATATTTGCACCATGAATAAATGAATTGTTTGCACCAGTAATAAATAATCAAATATATCAAATTATCATCAATTATTTAAATAAATGAACCATCGCACCAAACAAAACAACAATTCAACAGACAGTTCTATAAAACTGTGGATGATTCAAAGTGCTGCTATAACTGCACAACAAAACTGCAGTGAGAAAAGCTTTGGATGTTCAGTTTAGTTATAATGACAGTTAAACAACTAAAATACTCGATTAAGTAGGTGAGAAAAAGTTACATTTACTGGATCAGTTTAAGACCAAAATACATTTGAATGAATTACTGACATGGACACTTTGTGAAAAATTACTAAACAGTTCAGGTTTTTTAAATCCACTGTGACTGTGTACACAGGAAAAACTACAAAATAATGTTTTGTTTGTTTGTTTTTTAAACACTGAGGACCGATCTGCATTTGTTGTTGCTAAATTTAAATATTTGTTACTATTTAATGATCATAATCTCATTTGAACATAGGTTTGATTTAGTGGAGTCAGTTGTTCCCATGCATCATTCTGTAAGTGTGAGAATGAACTAAGATTAGAAAATGTCAAAATATAAAGTTTGATTTATTTTTATTCATCACAGCATCCTAAACTTTGCTGAACTTTTTGAAAAATAGAATGAACTCACTGAGTGTTGACTGTCACATTTCAAAGCACCAAGTAAAGATAAACTATTAAACTTTAACTGGGTCAGACTTGTTACTGCATGATGTAATCACACATACCACACCCTGCATCGTGTGATTGGCTCTTGGTCGCTCTGTAAGAATATATCTCCCTTCACAGATGTGCCTGTATCAGGATGGGTCTAAAGGTGGACAAGAGCAGAGATCTGTTTCCCTTCAGAGCACAGAGGTTGTTTCTGTTCAGAGGAAGTGAAACTGTCTGACAGTCACTGAGAGACGGTGAAACGGCACAGCACATGAATCAAATGGACCAAACAAAATTCTGCTGTTCAGTCTGTTTGGATCTACTGAAGGATCCGGTGGCTATTCCCTGTGGACACAGCTACTGCATGAACTGTATTAAAAGCTTCTGGGATGAAGAGGAAAAGAAGAAAATCTACAGCTGCCCTCAGTGCCGGAGGACTTTCACAGCGAGGCCTGTCCTGGAGAAAAACACCATGTTAGCAGATTTAGTGGAGGAGCTGAAGAAGACTGGACTCCAAGCTGCTCCTGCTGATCACTGCTATGCTGGACCTGAAGATGTGGCCTGTGATGTCTGCACTGGGAGAAAAATGAAAGCCTTCAAGTCCTGTCTGGTGTGTTTGGTCTCTTACTGTGAGAAACACCTTCAGCCTCATTATGTAGCAGCTCAGTTAAAGAAACACAAGCTGGTGGAGCCCTCCAAGAAGCTCCAGGAGAACATCTGCTCTCGTCATGATGAGGTGATGAAGATGTTCTGCCGTACTGATCAGCAGAGTATCTGTTATCTCTGCTCTGTGGATGAACATAAAGGCCACGACACAGTCTCAGCTGCAGCAGAAAGGACTGAGAGGCAGAGAGAGCTGGAGGTGAGTCGACAAAACATCCAGCAGAGAATCCAGGACAGAGAGAAAGATGTGAAGCTGCTTCAACAGGAGGTGGAGGCCATCAATCAGTCTGCTGATCAAACAGTGGAGCACAGTGAGAAGATCTTCACTGAGCTGATCCATCTCATCCAGAAAAGAAGCTCTGATGTGAAGCAGCAGATCAGATCCCAGCAGGAAACTGAAGTGAGTCGAGTCAAAGAGCTTCAGGAGAAGCTGGAGCAGGAGATCACTGAGCTGAAGAGGAAAGATGCTGAGCTGAAGCAGCTCTCACACACAGAGGATCACATCCAGTTTCTACACAACTACCCCTCACTGTCAGCACTCAGTGAGTCTACAGACTCATCCAGCATCAATATCCGTCCTCTGAGCTACTTTGAGGATGTGACAGCAGCTGTGTCAGAGGTCAGAGATAAACTACAGGACATTCTGAGAGAGGAATGGACAAACATCTCACTGACAGTCACTGAAGTGGATGTTTTACTGTCAGATCCACCAGAGCCAAAGACCAGAGCTGAATTCTTAAAGTATTCATGTGAAATCACACTGGATCCAAACACAGCAAACAAACAGCTGTTATTATCAGAGGGGAACAGAAAAGCAACAGCAATGAAACAACAACAGTCTTATTCTGATCATCCAGACAGATTCACTGGATGGTTTCAGGTCCTGAGTAGAGAGAGTCTGACTGGACGTTGTTACTGGGAGGTGGAGTGGAGAGGGGGAGGAGTTTATGTAGCAGTCGCATACAAGAATATCAGCAGAAAAGGATGGGGTAATGAATGCTGGTTTGGACATAATGACAAATCTTGGTCATTAGATTGTAACAACAACAGTTATACATTTTGGTACAACAACATCCAAACTCCTGTCTCAGGTCCTCGTTCCTCCAGAGTAGGAGTGTACCTGGATCACAGAGCAGGTATTTTGTCCTTCTACAGCGTCTCTGAAACCATGACTCTCCTCCACAGAGTCCAGACCACATTCACTCAGCCGCTCTATGCTGGACTTTGGCTTCAAAATTATGGAGACACAGCTGAGTTGATTAAAGTGAAATAGACTGAAGTCTTTCATATTGTGGGTTTAAATCTGTATTTTAGTTTCATTTTATTTTCTCTCCATCATTTCTGCACAGAGATCAGCTGTCAGTCAAACATTATGGGTGGTACCTCCACATCTTCTAGTTGTTCTCTTGATGTTTCTGAGTTTTTAAAGGAGATCTTTCCTGTGACTGTTTATGGAGGCTATCACTGCTCATCATCATTTTGATTTACTAAAATATTTCTCCACATGAAAATGTAAACTTCTCTATCCTCTAAATGTTTCTGGAATATTTGTATTGAAAAATGTCGACATTTCTCTTTATGAGTATGGCAGACCATGTGTGTGTGTTTGTGTTTGTTTTTGTCAAAATCATCAAACAAATGAGGACAAACTGTGATTTTAATGAATGAATTCATATATTGTGTTGATGTTTTATTGTGTGAATAAACTGGAAGGTTTGACTATAAATCAAACTTTGAACAAAGTCTTTTCTTCTGTCTTCATTCCAGGATCTCACTCAAATCTGATGCAGAAAATATGAAACTAATCTGAGAGAATAACTGAAGCAGTTTTCCTCCTGAAGCATCACAAAGTTCAGAGTTCATGTTTAGAGCAGAAGATTCAGCAGTCGGGGTCATACATGATCCTGAGAAATGTCCTTGAACATTTGAACATGAGTCAGAGGGTTGTCAGGTTTCTACACTGCATCGTGGCATCAAGCCTGAGATGTCTGTGTAAACAAGTATGGAGGACACAAATGCACAGACGCAGTCGAGCTGTTTACTGCTGATGAGGAAGGAAAATAGTCTGTTGGATATTAAAGCAGCATTTATTAGAGTAAGAACAGATACTTGTGTCCTTCATTTGATCCCCGTCAATTTACAGAAGACTTAAGGACCCTTTGACTTCTAACATACAGCTGCATGTTTACAATTTTATTATTTATTTATTGATTTCTAGCAAAGCGAGACTTTACTGATTAAAGACATATAATCAGACATATTACTGTTACTTTCTGAAAAAGACTCACATAAAGCAGATTTATCACAAGCAAACATCAAGACACATCCTTCATGGCTTAAAGTTGCAGTGGGACTCTTTCGCCATCTGGTGGTTGTAACAGTTATGACAACTGTTCCTGCATATAGGGAGTGCAGAATTATTAGGAAAGTTGTATTTTTGAGGAATAATTTTATTATTGAACAACAACCATGTTCTCAATGAACCCAAAAAACTCATTAATATCAAAGCTGAATGTTTTTGGAAGTAGTTTTTAGTTTGTTTTAGCTATTTTAGGGGGATATCTGTGTGTGCAGGTGACTATTACTGTGCATAATTATTAGGCAACTTAACAAAAAACAAATATATACCCATTTCAATTATTTATTTTTACCAGTGAAACCAATATAACATCTCCACATTCACAAATATACATTTCTGACATTCAAAAACAAAAACAAATCAGCGACCAATATAGCCACCTTTCTTTGCAAGGACACTCAAAAGCCTGCCATCCATGGATTCTGTCAGTGTTTTGATCTGTTCACCATCAACATTGCGTGCAGCAGCAACCACAGCCTCCCAGACACTGTTCAGAGAGGTGTACTGTTTTCCCTCCTTGTAAATCTCACATTTGATGATGGACCACAGGTTCTCAATGGGGTTCAGATCAGGTGAACAAGGAGGCCATGTCATTAGTTTTTCTTCTTTTATACCCTTTCTTGCCAGCCACGCTGTGGAGTACTTGGACGCGTGTGATGGAGCATTGTCCTGCATGAAAATCATGTTTTTCTTGAAGGATGCAGACTTCTTCCTGTACCACTGCTTGAAGAAGGTGTCTTCCAGAAACTGGCAGTAGGACTGGGAGTTGAGTCCAGTCCCAGTAGGACTGGGAGTTGAGCTGCATTTACTCCTTATGCAGCATAAGGAGTAAATACAGAATATTAACCAAAGTTGTGATTAAAACACCTTTTACAAATGCACAAAAAAACCCAAAAAAGAAGTCTTTCTACCTTCTGCAAAGTTCATCGCCCCAGAAAAGACAAGAGCAGCAAATTCTCCGACACTGAAACCTGCAGCAGCGACACACATCTCAATGGCCTGTGTACAGCAGGAAACAAGTCAAAAAAAATAAAAATAAAAATGTAACAGCCTCCCGATTATGACCGATATATCATTTATGTCACTGATACATCCGTAACTGAAATTAACTCAGAACAATTTGTTTATTTTTTTAAATGGTCATTCAGAATCAGAAGATTATTTACGTGGTGTTTTTGGTGGGAGTGAAACAACAATCTACTGATAAAAACAATAAAAACAAGATGTGATAATAAGAAATAACCACTGTTGGAAGCCTTATTTACTCTATCGCCTTAATCAGGTGCAGTAATTAAAGTTGAAATGAGAAACTTTGCATTTGAAAGATGCTCTTCTACTGGGCGCTCAAAATGCTTTCTTACAACAAGCATCATTCATCCACACCTTCATACATAATGTGCGCACATTTTAAATATAAATTAATATTACTGTAGCAGTATTTTTTTATTTTTATTAAAAAGATAAAATGGCCACATTTAAGAAGGCAGGACCTGCAGTTATTGTCCTTTTTCCAGACATTTATCTGGCACTTACTTTGGGGTTTTCTTGGTTGAGTCTCTCCACAGCAGCCAGGGAGGTGACAAACACCGCCGGCTGACAGTGAACCGTTTTCTGCAGCTCAAATTCAAATTCAAATTTTATTTGTCACGTACACAGTCACACACAGTACGATATGCAGTGAAATGCTTAGACAACTGCTCGTGACCTAAAGAAAAAAAGTGACAGTGACACATGAAAGGCAGTCGCGTTTTAATCAGTAGAGATGAAAGAGCAAACCATGTACCGTAGTTTTGATTTATTTATTTTTAGCACAACACCAGAACAACCCCACGTGCCCATAATTTGCAGTACTTCAGAAAAAAAAGGAGTGAACATAAAAGGGAGTAAAATGTTGTGTCAGGTAATTTCAAATGCAGCATTTCTATCACCTCAACAAACACTAACTGTGTCACAGTGTGTTGCTAGCTAAAGCTCCACTTGCTGTATTTCACAGGAAGAGAAAGAGTGAGAGCTAACTTCACTCAGAGATATAGAAAGAAAGAGAAAGAAACCAGGCTGTATTTAAAGGTAAGGACTGCTTAGTGATATTTGATAAAATGTAATTGTATTTTAACAGGGACATAAAGTGCTTGTCTTACTCCCTTCTTCTAGCTCGAAATTACTTGCCAAGTGGTAAGGACCGTTCATGGTCACACGGTGAGAACATTGGTGTTGACTATGAAGAGATATGGTCAGACAGGGGAGGGGCCAGTCAGATTTATCAACTCAACCTCCTTAAAGCATGGAGAGGGGCTGAAACCAATCTCTGGTGAGCCCGGTTAAGGAAAGAGATGAGTTGGTGCCTGAGATGCCAAATTCCAACATCCTCATTCCCGCCATTCAGATAACAGTCTCACACAGGCCCAGAGAGCAGATGTTGCTGCATTGCAGATGTGTTATACCCCCTGTCCAGCCGAATGACTCTCAAAAAGAAAATTTTGCAGAAAATCAATGTGATTGCTTGGATCACTGGAATTATCATCTCGATATCTCTTGTCCTTCTTTCATTTCAGACGTCTTGAAAACAAGTTTTAACAAAGTCCTGGAGAAGTGCCCAATGCTGGAGGACCTCCTGCTTTACCCCTGGCTCAGATAAACTCCTCTCTGACACAAACACACACGCATACTGAATTCACATCTTTCCATACAAATGTGATACAGTAACCAACTTTCTTTCTTTCAGAAAAAAAGAAAATTGGGAGATTCAAAATTTTCCTCACAGTAATGTTTGCATCAGTCTATCAGATGAATCCCCTCCAAGTCCAATATTTACATCAGTTACAGTGATAATGCTTGGTGTCTACTTTCAGCCACCGCAGTAGAATGCCAGGAATGAATCTCATTGAAATTGTAGTTGCATTTGCTATTTAATTTAATTGTCATGGATGATACACAGACAACCCAACAGCAAACAGAGGAAAACAATGGGCTTAAATACACAGAGGGATAAATGAGGGAATAAGACACAGGATGAGAGCACAGCTGCGAGAAATCACAAACAACAAGACCATGGGGAAGGAAAACTGAAAACACTAACATAGTCTAAGGAGCTTAGAAAGAAAACGTCTGGACTTCTTTAAGTTGCTTGAAGACATTCAAGCAAAGTTTAAGTTCTTTTCATCCGAGAAGGTGAAACATCTTCAAGCAACTTCAAGTCCAAACGCTTTCTTTCCAAACTCCTTAGACTACGATGACCTAGATGACTGAGAACCTTCACAGACATGAAAACACTAACATAGCACACAAGACTATCAAAGTAAAACAGCAAACAAGAGACTTTTACAAAGACACAGAGTTGACACAGAGACATGACTGACTGGGGAGAAATTGGGGAACATGGAAACAAGAGTGACTAGACATGACACGTGGGACACAGGGGCAAGGCAAAGTAACAGAAACCTAAAGCCTAAGAATATAACACAAGAAGAAAACAATAAAGAGAACCAAAAACATACATAAGAATAATCAATGAATATAAATGAACAAACACAAAACACTGGGTCACAGACTCAGTACCATGACAGTTAAATGTACATAATAAATACTTTAAATCAGATGACAATGTAGCTGACACTGTGTTTATTAGTGTGTGGTCAACCACAAATCTTCATACTGTCATCCATACATGAGGTTTTTATACAAACGATGAAAGATAATGAAAGAAACTGTTTAATTGATATGAAATGATTGAATTATATGAAATATCATGGCTTTGTCTGCCAGAGTGTTTTTCTGTAAACTACTTTGAACTACTGGCAGTCAGTGAAGTCACTGAAAGGCAAGATTCTATGTTGTGTTGCCGTAGTTTCCAGAGTTTACTTATAAAGCTCACTAACAGAATTCAGTTAGAAAAGTCAAGCATTTGAAGGGCGCACATTTGAAGGAATATTAACTCAATATTAACTCATTACGGTTTACATTTTCGAGTTTAAAAGTTCTCCGAAATTACAATGAAAAAGGAAACAAGAAAAATTACCACTCCAGCCGATAAGAAAGATTCAGGAGATCAAGGTAAGTAAAATAATAAAATCAAATCCTGGTAAAATCCAAATCCTAGAAATGTTGACACTGTGTGAATCATTTTTGGAGCAATTGAATCATATGTTTGATTGAAAATAGCTTTAATACAAGATGTCTAATCAAAGAAAGGTTACCGGTCTTTTGGTAAAATAATGTAATAAGTTTATTCTTGGACTCAACAGTAAAAACAGACCAACAAGTGTCATCAAGATCTAAGACTTAGTAAACCTAGTATCAATTCGCACTGGTCAGTTTTTTTATCCCAAGAATAAACTTGTGATAATTTAAGCAAAAGCAATTTCAAATTCTTTGCCATCAAACTGCTTCCAGTCCTGATGTCGGGGACTCTTTTTCACCACTGTGTTGTTGTCGTTTATAGATTGTAAGAGCAGGACTGCTAAAAGAAAGGCCAGTCCTGAAAAGAAGACCCCAATAAAAAGGAGGAGGGTCGCTGAGCAGGCTGGTCCTTCCACCAGCTCAGATGTGGTCAGAGGAGTGAAGCGCAAGGTTGTGCAAGATGAAGAGGGCACAACAAAGAAAGCAAAGAAGGCTAAACTTCTCGACCATATGAGCGGTGACAAGGAGCAAGCATCCTCCTCGTTGGACTCTGGTAAAGGTAGGCTAATTAGTTGAATAAGGGGGTAGATTAAGTGTGGTTGCTAGGTTTAAGATATTAGTGTTTAGTGTTTGTGTCTATCATCCAGTGAGCTGATGTGCTTTTGGTGTTTTCCACATCTCCAGACTTGAACAACAAACAGGTGTGCGCAAAAAATGGCAAAAGAAAGGCCGCGGGAGACAACAGAGAGTCACCCAAGAAAAAAAAAAGGAATGTGGACCAGGACAAAAAATCAGTGGCAGACCAAAAACGTAAGTAGCAAGCAGCTTGGGTTTTATATTCAGGGGAAGGGCAAAAGGAACATTTAGGCTACAGAGGAGAGTAATTTGTGTCACAGCTGTAATAAAACAAGATTTGTTGTTTTGTCTGTTCAGGTGAATTCCAAGCCAGATATGTGGAGGAGCACCAGCTCGGAGAAGGAGGCTGCGGAGCAGTGTTTGCTGGCTACCGGATA
Source organism: Perissodus microlepis (assembly GCF_051167445.1). Lineage (NCBI taxonomy): Eukaryota > Metazoa > Chordata > Actinopteri > Cichliformes > Cichlidae > Perissodus > Perissodus microlepis. Next base: position 29,490,965 of record NC_140478.1, read on the forward strand.
GAAGATCGTTTTCCAGTAAGTGTTCAGATGATGGTAGTAAGACAGGCAGTAACGCAGATAATGGATAATATCGTAAACTGAGACGTCTGCTGTGTTTCCACCTTTCATTATGTCATACTGAGGAAATGCTCACCAATGCTCTGTGTCTTCTAGGTTGCCATCAAACACATTCCCAAAAATAAAGTCTACTGCAAAGTGGCGGTAAGCGTCCAACACTTGAATCAGTTTTACATTACTGGATTGAATGCGGCGTTCCTCATCATCCACTTTGTTGTAATATTTCAGGATGAAAGCGGGAAGAAGCTCTCAGTGGAAGTGGCCATTATGGTTAAACTTGCAGGTGAAGCAGAAGGGTCAGTGGGAATATCAGCACCTGTGTCCTTGCTGGAGTGGTTCGACCTTGGCAAAGAGCTGATCCTGGTGCTGGAGAGACCTGTCCCCGCTGTGGACCTGCAAAAATACAAAGCAGAAAATGGAAGAACTTTACCAGAGGACAAGGCCAAGGTAGGTTGACTGGGAGAACCTTAGACTGTACAGCATTCAATCAAGGCAGAAAAGCATTAACTCATTATTGTGTTTTTCATCTTTTCCAGGTCATTCTGAAGCAACTAGTTGATGCTGTAAAGGAACTTGAGGATAAACACATCTTTCATCGGGACATCAAGGGAGAAAACATTCTGATTGAGACCGGCTCAGATGTGCCTCGAGTTCGCATCATTGACTTTGGACTGAGCTGCTTTGTTAAACAGCGATCTCTGTATCGCATCTTCTATGGTAACATATTCTGCTCCTGCTTTTCACAGATGTAACAATTTGTGTCTTTTGTTTTAGAAGAAATTGTAATTGTGTCTGTTTGTTAGGCACTCCTCTTCACACCCCTCCCGAGTGGTACAGGAGGAGCTGCTACAGGTGTGGACCCACCACGGTGTGGCAAATGGGAGTGGTGTTGTATGAAGCGCTTCATGCACGGGACTTTAGTACCGAGAGGTTCCTCACAAAGAAACTGAGCATCAAAAAGCGTCTGTCCACAGGTAAGAAAACTTCACACTTCCAGATTCACTGATGCCTTGGATCACTAGAACTATCATCTTCATCTTTTTGATCTTTTCTTTCTTTCAAGAATGCCGGAATTTCTTGGACGCATGTTTAACTACAGTCCCGGAGAAGCGCCCAACACTGGAGGAGCTCCAGCTTCACCCCTGGCTAAGATAACACACACAAACACACAATTCACACCTTATCATATAAGTATGATACATTGTAGTAACTTCCTTTCTTTTTTCTGTTGGACAGGAATAGATAGAATGGGTCAATCTTAAAAAATAAATAAATAAAAATTTAGCTTTTTTGGAGTTCCTGTAACCCCCCCAGCCATCCCAGGAAAGGGGATCTCTCTTTGAATGGGCTTTCCCGAGGTTTCTTCCCATCGATCTGGCCCCCTGGGGAGTTTTTCCTCGTCTTCATAGAGAGCTTGGGCTGGGTCAGGAGCTCCATCAAAACTGTCTTTATTTGATGACTTTAATGTCATCAAATAAAGATGTGTTTTACTTAAAGTAAAATTTGATCAAAATAAAACTTGTTTAATTCATCTTTGCTGAGGATTCTCCTTCATTACTATTTTGTTTTGTTTTTTTGTTTTGTTTTTTTTTATCCATGGTGCATTTTGACAAATAAGAAAACTGAATCAGGTTAAAGTGTGCACAAAGACAGTCACACTGCAAATGATCTGAAGACTTGCATCTGTTGCTCTAACCCCCAACTAGTTTAGACAGATTTCCTGGTTCTACCAGAGGTTTTTTCCTTCAAGAAGGGAGTTTTTCCTTCCCACTGTTGCTGAGTGTTTGCTCATAGTGGGTTGTAAAAGCATAAAAGTTAATAAGAGGCATTCATAGCAGAGTTATCACAGCGGGAACTATATAGCTTAAATGTACAATTTCTACAGGACGAATTATAACTTCATTATGTATAAAAGCTCCTGTGGATAATTACTCCTATTTGTAACTTTACACAAGAGAAAGTTTGCTGTCACACTATTTATAACAGGTTGGATTTTGTCCTCTGAGTTGAGCCTTTGGTTGCAGTTTATTGAAGAATTTCCTCTAAAGTAGCTGTTGATAAAGATTTAAAGTCCTGTTTATATACAGAAATATGCTTTAGTTCATGTTTTTTTACATGTCTGCCTCAGTGGATCAGTAGAAGATCTGGCACAGGAAACTAGATGATGAAAAAAGGGTACGAATACACATATATATCTATATCTATATAGATACAGATATATATACACACACACACAGGTTGCAATGTAGTATTTTCATTTTTTCTTAGCATTTCTTTAACGTCTTGGTGCAAAAGAATACCTGCATTTGTGTGTAAAGAAATGTTACATATATACTAAAAACAGTTGGAAAAAAGAACTACAAATTTGGAAAGGAATTTATTCATGTTCTTACTCATAGATGGAGTACATGGTTTAAAAAACACTGAGGAAACAGATATGAGGCGGCTGTATCAACATAAAAACATTAATACAGTTAAAAATGAATAAAAAGTTGCACGCTTAAACTTATTTCTCTACAGTTTGTACAATTAATCCATGTAACAATAGGTTCTCTCTTAATATAGTAGTTAATTAAAATATCTTTACATAAAAATACATTTTTAAGTACTCTCCGGTGGAAGTCTGTTGTGGCTTATGTTTCTAAATGACACAACCATAAAGCAGCCCACAGAATATACAAATATGTCTTTGATAAGTGAATGTTGGCTCCCACAATGGCCTGTTAAGTTATTGCAAAAATAATTTACTGCATAATATGTCAGATTAGAACATGTTATAAGCACAAAACTGAAGGGGAAACAATAAAAACAAAAATTAAAAAACAAATACTAAATTAAGTTAAAGGATATTTCTTACTATACTATATAATTGTATAATGTTGCGTTTGATTGCAAAAGAAAACCCACCAAGAAAAAAAGAAAGAAAGAAAAAGAGAGAATAGAGTTTGATTTATTCAAAACACATTCTTTTCTTTTATTTAAGCTGTAGCGAGATTCAAATGGACAAAAGAGAAAGAAAAATATTACAGATTTGTTTTATTAATCATGAATAAACTTTATTATACACAACTCTAAATTTCAGTTGGTCTTAGTCAGATGTGTTTTTAATTAAATCCTGCAACACTGTGCTCGCTGCCATCACTTTATATCTTAGTGTGCAATTCAAATATATACTTATTACAATATTTTTCCCCCTTAACTCTCAACTCGCGTTTTTAAAATGTCTGTGATCATATTTGTCCGTTGACTTCTGTCTGGGCCTCGAACGATTCATCAGACAGGTTGGCAGCCTCCAACTGATGCTCCAGACTTTCATCATCGCCTCTATTCTGATCAACTCTTATCTTAAACTTAGTGATGAACTCATTACTGGCCAGCGCGCCCTCCTTTTTAGGGCACGTGGGCTTTGATAACAGCCGGCTTTCCAGTCGCTCTGCAAAGAAAATTCACAAAACATTTCTTATTTGGTAAGCTTGTTAACAAATTTTAGTTCAGTTTTGCTGAAAGTTATAGCATGCATCAGGTAAGAAGCAATTGGTTTTTAAAAAGCATATACATTCCCCAAAACATTTTTATTATGTGCATTTTGGAGAATAAAAGATTGTACACAATTTCCCTTTTTAAAGTAAAAAGATTATTAAGTCTAATTCTTACTTATTCAGTAGATTAAAGTATTGAAACATCATTATTCATAAAATATGCACATTACAAAATTAAAGTTATTCAAAAATTACTCAAGTACTTACTCCAATACTCACATTATTCAAGTAAATTTAATTTTTGCCAATGTAATGTCACATAAAATCTTAATCTGAATAAGGGATTTGAACCCCACTGTCACGGCCAGGGGATCAGCAGGCCGCTGACTAGTAGTGTTCTCTCTCTTGCTCTCTCTCTCTCTCTTGCTCTCTCTCTCGCTCTCTCGCCAGGGCGGAACTCATGGTGGGTTCACGCCCTCGGCCCACGCCCCTCTGAAGAGGAAACACCTGGGCCTCATCAGTGCAGCCAGCATTTAAGCCAGGGAGTGGCTTCTACTCATCGCTGGATCGTTGTGTGTGACTCGCGTCAGTGCAGCCCGGCTCTGAGCAAGTTCTCTTTTGCTTCCCTGTGCAAAACCTCTAACGTGTGTTTCCTTCTGTACATAGATCCCCTGGACCCGACTCTGCATTCCCCGAGCGGATTCCCTTTTTGTGTGAGTGTTTGGAGAGAGAGTCAGAAGAGGAGCAAGTGTCTTTTCCCTACCTGGATTTCCCCGGAGCCTTTTCCCTGTCACCGCTTTGTATATAGCACTATCCCCTGCACTGTTTGTATATACACCTGGTGGAACTGTAATAAATACTGACTGTGCCTCTGAGTCCTGCGTGTGAGTCCTCAAGCGAACCGTGACACCCACACAGATGAGAGCTTAGCAGTGAAGCTCTCTCTTAAAATTTGAGTTATAAAGTCAGAAGTTATCACTGACAGAGATCCATGTTCTTTTAACATAAGAAAGAATATTTGCTGAAATTGACATTAATCCAAGCCCTTAAAACGCCATTTTGGATTAAGCATTTCCTTTTAGAAAAGTCTTCAATGAGCAGGAAGCTCCAGTACTGAAAAAGAAGCCAACATCAACTGCTAAACGTGCTAAAAGTAAGTAAGTCCCCGTAGACTCCTATGATCAAAACACATACAGTATAAAAGTTATAGGTTACAGATCTGAAAAGTAAAACAAATGTCAAAGTGCAAAAAGACTTATGGTCCCATAGAAGTCTATTCCATTTGCCTGGAATTAGGTGAACACCTTTGTGACAAATTTAATGGCTCAGTCATTTGTTTCATGTCATATTTAATAAAAGACTGACATGGTGGCATGTTGAATTGTCCATTTTGCACATATTTGGTCATTCTAAGCGTCAGAAGGGGAAAGATCATTCTGGGAATGCCTACTGGCGAAGGACGTGTGACTGACAAGTCCAGTGTGTGAAGTTTAACTACAGTCTAAGGAGCTTGGAAAGAAAAGCATCTGGACTTCTTTAAGTTTCTTGAAGATGTTTCACCTCTCATCTGAGAAGCTTCTTCAGTTCAGAATTTCTTCAGAGAACTGAAGAAGCTTCTTGAATGAGAGGTGAAACATCTTCAAGAAACTTAAAGAAGTCCAGATGCTTTTCTTTCCAAGCTCCTTAGACTACGATGACCTGAACGACTGAGAACCTTAACAGACAGTTCTTCCCTTCATTCATCATGCCTGATTTCAAAACACCAAGATGGCAGTCGTGAAAACACTCATCTTGAGTCTTCATGGGACTACGGTGAGATCAGTTATGCCTCTTATGATGCTGTCCCAGACTTCAAAGCAGTATAAAACATGTTTGCAGCCTGTAACAACTGTGCATGCGGTTATTTTTCGTTTTAAGATTTCCGTGTTTAAATCATAATAAGATTTAGTTTTCATTTTAATTAACTTGAGGTGAGTCAGATTCTTTCATTCAAGTCACTGAATGAATCTCTTGACATGTTTGGGGGTAGGTGCCTTTTGTAGCATTTTAATGCAATTATCTGACAGATTATATGGTCTACACTGTTATTAACTATACTAACACTCTGTTCCAGAAGTCTGTGCTGCAAAGAGCCAAAGTGAATACGGCACCTGCAGGAGTAATGGGGGTCATCAGTCGGTTCAGCTGGATGTTCCAGTGCCGTACATGTTGACTGGCATTCCTCAGCCTCTCCTGAACCTCCTGGAAACAAAAATCATGCAGGCATCCTCATCAGTGTTGTTTTAGAAGAGCACTAAATAAGATGCTGCTCACAAAGCCAGTCAAAACAAACTTGTTCACCTCCAGACGCTGGTGGCTTCTTTGGCGAGATGCCTGCAGATCCTGGAGCTCCTGAGAGGCAGAGTTGAGGGCTGAGGGGGTGTCCTCATCGGGACTGCCATCTGACAGCTCCTGTATGGGGCTGAGGTTTTGCATTGTACGTTGCTGCTCCTGGAGGAGCTGGAAATGTTTCCTCTTTTCATCTTCAGCCTGCAGCAACCTGAAGGAGGGGAAAAAGGGAAGAAGCAACTGAAAATGTTAATACTTCTCATGGATATATCAGATCTCCATCACAAATAAAATAAGTTAGAAATCCATTGTTACCGCTCAAGCTCCAGTCTGGCCCTCTCCTCCTCCAGCCGAGCCTGGATCTCCATATTAAGGGCAACTTCCAGCTGCTGCTGTGTCAGCTCCAGCTCCCTGATCCTCTTCTTCTGTTGTTCAGCCTCCTTTTCCTTCACCTGCATCTCAGCCTGCATGCTGTCTTTTATCTATGCACACACACAGCTACATAAACAGATGCACCAACAGAGCGGTATAAACTGACCTATTCCTGAATCACCTTTTCCTGGACTGTCATAACCATTTTTCCAAATCATTAAAGACTAGGTGTGAATTTTATAATGACAGTCAACATTTTGCTGCAGTTCTCAAAGATCAAAGTCAAGGAGAAAAGACTCTGTACATAATTGGTGTCAAGTGGAAAACTTTTTTTTTACCATCTCAGCCTCTTTCAGCTGTCTTTCCAGTTCCATCTGCACCTCCCTCTGCTTCCTCCGCTCTCTCTCCTCTGCCTCCCTTCGGCGAGTTTCCAGTTCCCGTGCATGCTGTGAAACCGATGAAAGAGCCATTGTTTGGTTTGTGTTTTCACCTCTATCCAGCAGGTACACCAACAGTCCAGCATAGAGCGGCTGAGTGAATGTGGTCTGGACTCTGTGGAGGAGAGTCATGGTTTCAGAGACGCTGTAGAACATAGGTGTCAAACTCTGGCCCGTGGGCCAAATTTGGCCCGCAGCCTACTTACATTTGGCCCGCGAATACATACCAAATTACTATCAGAGCTGGCCTACTGGTATTATACAGCTAATATATATATTGTTTAGTATTAAGCTTTGCTTGTTCCATATTCAGTTTTTCAGCAAAACGTGTTTGAGTCCATAAGAAAAGATTCATTCTTATATCTGGAGGAATAAATATATTTCAATAAATATTAACGTTAGCCCGCGACTTTGTTCCAGTTTTGAATTTTGGCCCACTGTGTATTTGAGTTTGACACCCCTGCTCTAAAAGAACAATAAATGTTTTTCCACAAAAAAGCAAAACCAAAGGCTCTGAGCCTGGCCTTTTAACGGCTTCACCTACTTTGGAGTTTTTTAAAAACTTCAATACTAGCGTTTTATCTTTCCTGACTTTGTTTAACTTTACTTTTAAATAACCCTTTAATCTCTGGGAAATAATAAAATCATCTTCAGTTTTAGTTTTTTCTTGAGCAAAATACATAGAAGACAGCAGATGCATCCAATAAATTTCTCCCGAGTAGGCTGGCTCAGTCAAAAAGGCTCACTGTCTGGTGATATATCTTAATCTCGTGTGGTTTTACATTGCTGTAAAAACTTTATTACTACAGATATCTAATAAAAAAACAAAACTGCTGTCACAGCCACTACAAACACAGACTTACATTGAGTTCTATGATCCAGAGCATGGTGATGAACAAGAGGTCAAAGGTGACAAAGAGGCAGAAAGTCCTCCTCACATCCGAGATGCATTTCTTCTCTCCGATGTCGTACGCCTCCAATCTCACAGAAACGGCCGGGGAGTTGACAGACCCCATGCCTGTTCTGACAGGGATCTGTGAGTAGCTACCGCTGCTGCTGCCTCCACCACGTCGGCCTTCCATCGCTGGCCACCCCACCTGGGCAGGGCTGGCCCCACCTACTGGTCAATTTTAGGAAAGAGTCAGAGGTGGAAGATCATTGGAGCTGGAAGCGAGGCTGGTGTTGGTGATGTGGAGTCACTGTGTGGAGGTTAAAAGCATCACTGCATCTGTAGAAAAGAAGATGAAGAAGGTAAAGAAATGGCAATCTCCTCTCAGGGAGTAAACCTCAGCGATTTTCTAAAGCATCTAAGTCTTTGTAGACATAATAAAAATTCTGACAATCGTCTGCTTCTTTTTTTGAACAACATAGTAAAGCAGAATAAGCTCCATCAGGCTGTGGATTTACATTGTTGAGTTAGATTTTATAACGATTTGTTCATAATACAAAGCTTTTAGAGATCTTTGGGCTTTGCAGTGCTAAGAGTGTTTATGTTTCTGGTTTCTGAGAGCAGAGCTAAAAACAAAACAAAACAAAACACAAAACAAACAAAAAAACAAGCACAACACAACCCCCCCAAAATCTAATTCAAACCACTAGTCATGCACAAAACCAACCATATATATGCAAAGTTGTTGATGCTCTCTGTATGGTTGCCACTCGAACTCCTCACCGTATCTCAAAGACTGAACCCTTCAGGAGAAACTCATTTCTGCTGCTTGCGTCTGTGATATCTTCACTACTCAACGTTTCTGAGATCTGGAATGCAGATCGACTAGTAAATCAAAACGTTCACCTTCTGGCTCAGTTCTCCCGTCACCACCACAGTCTAGTGCAACACCTGAGGTGTCGGATGTCATCCCAGCCTGTTCACATCCAGCAGTAAACTCTCTACTACATGGTGATTGTTCGGATGAAGCCAACAGAAACACAATGTCTGAAAAAAACGTTGTATTACATCTTTTTCTTCATGTAAACGAACGAAACTTCTCTCAAATCCATCAGTTTTTTCACTTACTCTTGAGTTAATTAATCAATGTTTGCATTTCTTACCATTTCCTGCATGAAGAGATTACAACAGCTGCAACTCATTATTTTACAGTACTGAAGTGAGCGGCTTCAAATTGCTCTTTCACTTATAACTGAGCTTAAATTGGACTTTTCTACTAAAAAAACCCTGTAAAAATCACTGTCACATGACCCAGAAAAAGATTTCCGTTATCATCTAGCTTCAATGACTTTTGGACCTCATACCATTAAACACTGTTTACACTGTCTTTGTTTTAAGGAACTGAAACCAGTTGTGCTTTTGCTTTAACTGTCAGCTGCTCTGATACACAGAAAAAAAAGGCAGGATGGAAACGTGATTTGTACAGTCTGGTCCCAGCAGGTTTTCTCTGGTGATGTGGTTTCACAGTCTTGTGACTTTCATGTTTTACATGAATTAGTCTTTTTGGTTCACAAAATGCATCTATTTTAGGGCTTTAGTCAGGTTTAAATGACTGTTAATTACCTGAAAAATAAATCTGTTAAAGAACCATTCAGTCCCTTTGTAATGGGACGTATCTTCAGCACAATCGTATGTACTGTGCACCTGAAACTAATATCGTTCACCATTTGGCGCTTCCTTCTCACATGCCAGAGAGCTATTACAGTTACACCGCAGATGGTGTCTAAAACGATTTAACCCTCAACTTCCTAGCAGTTGCATCATTACATTATTTCAGCGTTTGCAGTTATTCCAACTGTTTTATTAATCCTTAACATACTTTTCATTTACTTGTTCAACTTTACAAAATGCCAGTCAAAAAAAAAAAAACCCAGAAAGTATACGGGACATTGACTGTCATTCAAACCTGAACTTTACCCAGTATTTTCCACATAAATCAGCTAGCACCAACATTAAAACCAATTACATTTGCCACGCTGCAATGGATCCTGGTTTTTATGTGGATGTTGTTTTCACACAGACTGCCCTACTTAAACATTATTACAGCCAAATTACACCTCCCATATGGCAATGGCACTCCCTGACGGCTGCAGCTTCCCTTGGAAGTCTAATGTGTCAGACCGGAGCTTAATTACTCAGGAACAACAACAACAACAACAAAAAAAGATAAATCCACATATATATTAGCGTCTGAGTTGCAAGGGCCAGCAGTCAAAGCAATTTTAAATGACATTTTATTTAAACATATGGGATCCCAGCACCACCCTCTCCCCAGCCACCTACTCCACCTCTTCCAAAGTGAAGGTGTGGTATCAGGGTGCTCAGCCCCGCCGTGAGATGTAATGTCTCCAGCACGTCCTGGGTCTGCACCAGCTTACAAAACAAAGAAACAGATTAGAGCTGGGGACCTGTCGCTGTTCTAAATGTCTTTGAGTGGTTACAATTTCCACTGCTTCAAATCTGTTAACTAACAAGTTTTCATTTAAATATGTGTATGAGACTCCAACGTATTTACAAGTAGTAACCTCCAGGTCTGAAAAATTAATCCAGAATGGAAGTGCAAACAACTAACAGGAGCAGTTCCTCTGAAAGACACCAAGGCTGGTGCCAATTCCCGCAGTTAGAGCAACAAATACTGAGGCAGCAGTTTGAACAGGCTTGCCAAAGCTGGACACAGCGGAAGATTGAAAAGATGTTGCTGGTCTGATGACTGCTGTGACATTCAAATGGTAGGGTCAGAATTTGGTGTAAACGACATAAAAGAATGAACATCTTGCCTTGTATTAACATTTCAAGTTGCTGATAGCGGTGTGAGAGTGTGGAGAATATTTTCTAGGCATACTTTGAGCCAATTAGTACCAGCTTAGCATTGTTTAACCACCACAGCCCAGCTAATGCTGACCATGTCTATCACTTTATAACCACACTGTAGCCATTTTTTGATGGCTGCTTCCAGCTCAAATCATCTCAAACTGGTTTCTTGAACATGAAGATGAGTTCACTGTACTCCAATAGAGCATCTTTGGGATGAGGTGGAACGGCAGATTCAAGTCAACAATTAATGAACATGACTTCATGACGCAGTTCTGTCAGCAACAGGGGTCATACCTGCTATAAACAAGGTGTACCTAACAAAGTGACCAGTAATTGCATATATGCTGTTATGATGGATGTTTATAATAAATATTAACTGAGAGAGAAAAGATACACCAAAGCTACTCTAGGGTAATAACAAAACGAGGGAAATTAACAAACTACATCTAACTGTTTTGGATTCAGAACAATTATTTTCAGCCTTTTATAAGGATTAAAATTTATTTCTGGATTAATTTTGGCAGCTTGAACTAGTTAAAGAAGATGCTGCCTATCCTGACATTTACATGAAAAGTCAAAACTACTATTTAAACACAATGACGACAGGCAGACAAGTCTGTAAAACATGGAAATATGAAGTATCTGATGGCTCAACACAGTAAGAAGAAGGGATGGAAATGATGTATAACTAGTTGAATACTGGAATCAGTGTTTTAAGCTGTGATGTAATAAACTAGTGCTGGGAAAATGAAAAAGAAAGAAGACAATTGTTTCCCTTTTGTGTTTTCCCGATTATGTGTCCGATATTTAAAAAAAACAACAACTATCTATCATGTACAAACTCTTTACAGGAATAAACCTGAAACCAATTGTTCTGCTGGGGAAGTTTCGTAAGCGGCACGAAGTTTAAAAAACAACATTCACCTGAGGGAGGCCCCCAGGAGCTCAGGTCTGACTGGTTTCAGTGACCAGAAACTGGAATGTACGGTGAGCAAACGGTGTTAAAATGCAGTGACTGATAAAAGACGGATGAGCACCATCACCATCACAATTAGTTGATCAATATTCTCAATAATATAACAAAAGGCTTTCTTACAGACTGTATTATAATACAAATACAAACCACACATGGATTATTGCATGGTCCTGAAGCCAGCAGCGCCCTTGGTCATGAGAATTGTTTTAAATGTTTGCTGTATTATTGTTTTTAAATCATTGGAGTATACAGATTTTAAAAGTGTTTTATGATTACAATAGTTCGTAAAGTAGCAGAAGTATTCACACATCACAGTGACGGAGGTTAAAGGTTAATTATCAGCCTTCTGTGGAGGAAATAAGGTGCTTGTTGTGCATTACGTTCAACATTTTCCTAATGTACCTTCAAACAGCTAATACCGCTTGAGCATTCCTGTCTGTGCCTAATGTCAAGTCATAGTCATGTAGTTTCTCTTTTCAAGTTCTTCTTGATGAAAATCACACTTTAACCTTTGACTTTCATAAATGATGTGACAGACTTAACACCATGTTAAGTCTATTTGGCAAATTCTGATCAATTATGAAGGATTATCCAGAATATTCTGACCGGCTACCTTTGATAACGCAGAAACAGAAATCTTGAGTTGTGGTATCAGGGTGCTCAGCCCACAGATATTGAACTTCACATACCCCATCTGCCTCCATTTGGGACTGCAATGGCCTTAAAAACCCTACACATATCTTCCCTACTTAAGTGCAGCCTTTTTTCTAATGGAATTACAATATCGGCATCTGGTCTCTGACTTCTCATCAATTGTGTGGGCGTCCTTTAGAGGACATTTCATCGGAATAAAGGCAAATACGGTGGTGCCTTTATCTGCAGAAATATGTGGCCTGTAGCCAGTGGGTGGGGCACCACATGCTCGCTCTCACTGTTAGATTGGATAGAAAAGTCTGCAGCAGGACAAGCGAATATTAATGACGTTTCTGAGTGTTTCGATTCCATCAAGAACAAAAACAAATCTTAGCTAACCAACACTCACTGGGTTTTAGTGGATTACTATATTTCACAGAAATATTACAGAAACAGTTTCTTTGGTACAATAATCCAGCTGTGCAGAAATCAGGGAGTCGGGAAGAAGCAGCTCATTAAATTCTGTGCTTGTTTAAGACTGAAGCACATATTATATTATCATAATACCAGAGCTGAACTGGATGACTCATTCCTCATTAAATTACTTCAGATGTTATTTAAAAAATATGTATATTTTATGCAAGTGAAGCTGCTTGTGCTGCCACCTAAACCAATCATAACGTGGCCTCAAATGTTAAAGTAACCTTATGAGCAGAATCTGATATAAGAGACTATCAGTTATGGAGACAAAGATAAAGGCAAAAAAAAAAAAAACCTGTATTTAAATTAAATAAGCAAACTGATATGAATGAACCTTACATTTAGATAATACAAATCATCAGCAAGAATAATAAAAAACAAGCAAAAACAAATAATAAAACAAACCTCAGCTAACGTGGAAGCTACACTGCAAGGTGGTCTGTTTAATAAATAAAATCTGACAGGTCACATACAGGACCATTAACATCTCTGTAAACAGAACTCAGCTCCCACAAAGCTCCAAATGAAGAAAAACTGCCTCTGCATGCAGAGAACTGTTTGTGGAGACATCCAGCATGTCGACGCACAGTGAGTGAATGATGAAGAACAAACCATAACGAGGGGCAGGGCTACTACACTGCATTGTGTCCATCAGGTAAAAAAAAAAAGAAATCTGTTGGCTAATCTACACCATATCAATAACAGCTTCCTTAAGGTTTTAAAATGCACTGCAGCTGCATTTTAAAACATATCTACAAGCAATGCCAAAGAAACACACAGGTATGAGTACAGAGGTACTATGAAGGTAGCTCACTTCTTACTGGAGTATATCACCATAGTGACTTAAACTGTAGAGCAAACCTGCTTCAGAGCAGGTTGTGTTTGAGATTACGGATCAACAAGTATGAAATCACCACTTAGCTACCAATCAGTTCTCTGGAAAACTGCTTTACAACAAGTACCTGAAAGATCCCTTTGGACTGCTGTGCCATGGATAGTGGGAGGATCTTTCCATTGATGAGCATCAGTAGTCTAATCAGTTTAGATTCTTAAATTCAACTTCATTCTTTGACTTTTCCCATTTGTCTGCAGAACAATTTCACAACATTTTGAATTCCTCTATAAACATTAATCTCGTTTTTTTCTTTTGTCTGCAACGCTTGTCCCTAGCATGTCCTCGTCCATGAAAGCATTTAATCTTATCTGAGCAATTCCTCTTGGTCTCCTGTATCACTGCTCATCATTCGACATGCTTTTCCCAGTATATCCACGGCCATTTTTGTATTTATGCTTGTATTTTCTCCCAGACTGGTAAACATCAACAGAGCTCAGCAAAAGAACTTTTAGTTCCTATTTGAACTTTATTAATACAAGTGTTTAACCTTTTCATGTTTATAGTTTTATCTTTCTTTGTAAAGTCAGCTGTTCTGCTGCTCTGTATGTGATTGGTCAGATGCCCCCAACGCCACCCCTTTCATGTAAACAGGCTAGTAGCTAAAATGGGAAACCCTGGGTTACCTTATAGAGTTGATAACTAGCGTCATGTGATCACTTAGTCTGATTGACAATGTTGGGATAAGTTAATCAAGATAACAGAAAGATTTCTTGAGTATGATGAACAATGAATTTAACTCCTAAATATGACTTCCTAACACAGAATGTGATGACGTCATACGCTTTGTACTTTGATGTGTGGTGATTGGAAGTGTCTGTGTGGTGCAGCCTGGACAGACCAGACCAGCTGCACCACACAGACACTTCAAACCTCACCCGAGGACAAAAAGCACAAGAACAACAACAAAAAAAGAAAGAAAACAAACCTTAGAAACATGCAGGGTTACAGGAGAAGCCAGTCGTGCAGAGGTGAGCCTGTGCGAGTCTGAATTTAACTCCTATTTATGACTTCCTACCAAAGAATGATGATGGGAGAATTTGGATTTATTTATTAACAGATTTATTACGCATTAGTTTTATGGGTCTGTTCCACTTAAGGTCAGATTGGTGTCTATGAACCAAAATGAGTTTCACACCAAGACTAAACTCGTGTCATGGTTTGCATTATGCAGTGGTTACAGTGGTGACACTTATTAGACTCTGAAGTCTGTGCACCAGTTTTTCAGGGTCCTATAGGTGCAATTGTTGCGACCACTGTAAATGTGACACCATCACAGAAAAATTGTATAAAATCAGAAGAAGAAAGAGAACTCTAATATGATGGCTGCACACCAGCTGGATCATTATAACAACATCACATCACATGAGTAACTTCAACATGACGAGACTTCAAGGACTCCAACAATGTTCATACAGTGAGGATAAATAATGTTTTTTATTATTTATTATAAAAAGGACACAATATAGATATATAAAATGCAGCCAGAACTCCAATAACTAACATGTCCATTAATTTGACACGTTGGTTTATATATAATTTCTTTTTCTCTCTTAGCTTTTCAGCTCCACATTTTTGCCATTTCTTCCACACTCAACTCTTTTCTACAAGCTGAGCACACAGTGAAGGTAGGGGAGGGCTGGTGGCATTAAGAGATTTGATTGGGCAATCTAGGGGCCAGTTAGTTCTTTCCTTTGGTGAAAGTTGGGCTCTTCAATTCAGCATGGTACAACTCCAAAGATTCTGCAACATCAAACCCTCTGTCTGCTAATATTACATCCAGTTACAAGATGAGCTTCCCGACCCCCTGAACTACGGATGCCCTACATGACTGTTAGGACAACTTATGTATTGCAAGTATGCAGTACTAAGAATAACTTGATGTTTCTGACTTTGCATTATGAATTGTTTACCCACTGACAAACATTTCAAGTTCTACTAAATTAAAAAACAATTTGTGGTAACCTGATTATGATTCAAAAAGAATAATTAACAACACTTCTTGTAATGGTGTTAAAATCAGCCCAGCTTTTATTTTCATATGCAAAAAGTAAAAGAAAATCAGCCAACATACTGGACACATATAATTGTCAATATAATTGTTTATTGTTCAACACAATAAACAATTATACTGTCACCATGGTTACTGGTATTGAAAGCTTATTGATAATTTGTCCAAGTAAAGAATGCCCTCTCACAAATGTCATGTGACCACCTCATTGGCTTACAGAATCGTGATGTCACACACATTTAGAATCTTACCACCACTGTGATCCTTTGATCCTTTGATCCTAAAACCCTTAAATAGGGGTGAGACGCAAGAACTTTCAGTCCGTTATTCGCAGCATTTATGTGTGCAGCATTTAAACGTTCGCCAGAGAAGCCTTTTTTTTGGATCCTTTTCAGAGTCACTGTTAACAGATTCCAACATGTCTCCAAGAAAACAGAAAAAAAGAGAAAACGTAAAGCCCAGCGCTCCTCTTTGCAATCGAGAAGACGATACTCAACTGCAGAAGATGTGCTCGGAAGAAATGCATGAGCAAAATCTCATGAGCAATCACAATACGCGACACCCGCCCCAGCCAGAGTACACCAGTTACATCTGGGAAAGTTTTTTTAAACAACGAGCGGAGATTATCAAACTGAGAGAGCACTGTGAGAGAAGGACCGCTGAAGTAGATAGACTGTTCAAACAGCTTCTTGATAAGGAGGATATTCAAAAGGAGAAAGAAATGGAACTCCTAGATATGCGGGGGAGGAACTTTGAGCTCCAAGCAAAGCTTAATAAAGTACAAGAAAAACCAACAGAAGAAATCCTCCAACAGAAGAAAAACGAGAAAGAGAGGGAAAAAAAGATTCAGGAGCTGCAAGTAAAGCTGGATGAAGCTCTGCAAAAAAATCAAGAACTCCTCCAAGAGAAGAAACAACTGGTCATAAAACTCCAAGGCACTGAGATAAATCAAAAAGTGCTGAAAGGAAGGGTTGAGTTTCTTCAAAAGAAAGCGCAACAGACCATGAAAAAGGAAGATATGGATTGCAAGCTTCAGGACAGCGAGAAACACAAGGAAGCCTTGCAAATAAAGCTTGATGAAGCTCTGCAAAAAAATCAAGAACTCCTCCAAGAAAAAGAACAAATGCACATAAAGCAGCGCAAACTGCAAGGCATGGAGGAAAAGCACAAAGGACTTCAGGCAAAGCTTGAAAAAACACTGAACAAAAATAAAGAGTTGCTTCAAGAAAAAAAGCAACTAGAAATTAAACAGAAAGAAACGGACTCCAAGCTTGAAGGCGTGGAGGAAAAATACACCGCGCTGAAAATAAAGCTTGATAAAACAGTGCAAAGAAATAAGGATTTCCTACAAGACAAAGAACAGCATGACACGAAACAGAAAGATCTGGATTGTGAGCTTCAGAACATCAAGAAACACAACCAAGGTTTGCAAGTAATGCTTGATGAAGCTCTGCAAAAAAATAAAGAAATCCTTGAAGAGAAAGAAAAACTGGACATAAACCAGAGAGGCATGCAGGAAAAATACGGAGCGCAGCAGGTAAAGCTTGATGAAACGCTGCACAAATATCAAGAGCTGCTTCAAGACAAAGAACAACGGGAAATAAAGCAGAAAAAAGATAAACAAATTCTCCAGAACTTTGAGAGGAAAAACCAACAACTGCAAGACCGTTATAACAAACTGAACTCCAAAACAACTGAGCTGGAGGGGGAAAAGAAAAAAGTGCAAAAACAATGCTCAGAGATGCAGAGTAAGCTCAGTGACATGCTGAGAAAAAACACAGAACTGGAGAAACTTTCCAACAACTTGAAGTGCAAAAACACTGAGGTGCAGATGTTAAAGCAGCAACTAGAGAAAACAAGCAAAGACCTGCAGTGTACACTTCAAGAACTCGAGAGAAGTCAGCAGCTACAAGACGCACACAACAAATTACAACACAGTTATACAGAGATGCACGAGGCAAAGCTTATGCAGGAGGCCAAATGTAAAGAACTGAAAGAAAGGCTCGAAGAAAAACAAGCCAAATTAGAAGAAGTGGAGACAACATGCAGGAAACTCGAGAAGGAAAATACACAAACAATTGATGAGTTACGAAGCCTCATCCTAGAGAAAAAAGTGCTCGTGGAAAAGATGATGGAAAAGAAGAAAAAACGCTTCCGCTTCTTCTGGAGAAAGAGCACTCCTGCTTTTTCTACTTTTTCTACTTTTCCTTCTGCTGATGTCACCCCGTCTTCCTCCTCCACCGTTGCATCGTAATTTTCACCTTAACTCCTAACACCTGTCCCATCTCCCCCCCCCCCACCCCCACCCCCCCCTTTCTCTTTCACCCTCACCCCCCAACCAGTCCCGACAGTTGACTGCCCCCTCTAGAGCCTGGTTCTGTCATAGGTTTCTTCCTTTAAAGGGAGTTGTTCCTATCCACTGTCGCACCCAGTGCTTGCTCAGAGGGCATAGTTGGGGTTCTCTCTCCTCTATCTCTTTCCTCCTTTCTATCCCTTTCCTTTACCCTCTTCTTTACCCCCCCCCCCCCCCCCCCTTTTCTATTCCCCCGCTTTTCTATTTCCTTAATAATTTAATAATAAACACAATTGGCTACATTTTAAATGTGTCTGATCAACGTCTTCATTCAAGAATGAATTGTCTTTCTCACGGAGTCATGTGTATTTTGTGTTTTCCTCGGGCTGGTGATCCCCGCGGTCGTTCAGCCCCGGAGTCCAGAGTTTTAGTGTTTTAATCACATTTAGTGTTACATTTCAGATCACCACAATAGGATATCCATAATTTAGGATTCAGGCATTTGTTTTAGTTCAATATCGTAATCATTCTATGACTGAGTAGTTTACAGAACCTTCAGTCTGCAGCAATAACTTCTGATGGAGCTATTTGTTCTTATTTTTTATTATTTTGAAATTAGTTAAAGTTTGTTGTTAGTTTACTTATATTTTGGGGTTTATTTACAAGTTTATTTGTAGGTTAATATTTCTTTCAATGTTTTGTTTGTTTGATGTTACCTTGTTAAATTAGTCAGTAAAAGCTGTAGGGCCATTTTGTTTCTATAAATAAAGACACTGGTATAGGACCAGCATGCACTGGGGTGGGCCTATGGTTTTTTACTAGAGCAGGAGAAGCAGCAGGAAGTAACTAAAAATGGATCTTGTTATTGCTTGCCAAACTGGATAAAATAAACCATAAAAACGCAACTTTAAAGTTTGGACAGTGGACTTCTTTTGCCTGCGTACGAAATATTATCTCAGTGCAGCAGTGGCTTGTGGACCTTTAACTGTGGGATGTTTGGTTTGTCAAACAAAAGGAATTGCCACTACAAAAAGTAAAAAACCTGCCCGTGGACAAAGGAATAATTCTTCATTAATGGATATGTTGGATATATGGATTTCAAGGATCACCGTCGAACTCGAATAAAAGTTACTGGATCGTCTGTAAGTACTCCAGACGGATTTGATGTTGAAGCCTGGATCAACATGTCACTCGTTCATCAAAGCTGGTGAGTGATAATATTGTTTAAGCCGTAAAGGAAAACGGTGAAGCTATTGGAGTTTAAAGACATTATTTCACTACAAAGACTGATGAACTGAGTTTTGATGTACTAAATTTGTGCATAATAGGATCACTAATTGAAACATGCCAACGCCCTCTGTGGAAATCTTTGTTCACTGCAATCATGTTTGCGCTTTATGCTATGGATTCTCAGTGTGCTGTGCATCTTTATAATGTTTGAAATAATCCAAGAGGACAATAAAAATGTCGGATATTAAGAGTAAACAAGAGAGTAAACAAGAGGATGACACTCAGATGCAAGCAGAGAAAAGAAGCATCAAATTTACGCCAAAAGGTTTGGATTTGTATATAAAGACATGCCAAGAAAAGCGGAGTTCAATGTGTAAGCAAGCATCTAAGTACATGGGGAAAACTTCTGCTTTAATGACCTCACATGAGAAGGTTAAGGAAGTGTCTTCTGAATTTGGGAAGTTTATTAAATGCTATCAAGATGCAAACGCTTTGCAAGAATCCTTTTTAAGTTTGCCACTGCCAGAAGATGAAGTGAAAAGGCAAAGCGCACATTTTCAGTCTAAGGTGACAGCATTCTCTGTTTTTATGGACAAAGTAAAGGTTTGGTTGCAGCAAGCAGGCGAGCCGTATACTGAACAAAGCAATACTGCTCTTAATGATCAAGCTGTTGAAAGTTTGGATGAAATAAATCCTGAAGACAGTGTCTCTAATATCTCAAGTGTAAAGCCACCTTCGAAAACATTGTCACAGCAAAGTCGAATTTCATCAACATCTTCCGCACGCATTAAAGCTGCGGCTGACAAGGCAGCGCTCATGGAGCGACTCGCTGCATTAAAGAAAAACATTCTATTGAAGCGCAAGAGGAAAAACTGAGAAAAGAAAAGGAGAAATTATCCTTGGAAACAGAGTTGGCAGCAACTAAGGCAAAGCTTCGTGTCTTAAAAATAAACTCAGTTTGTAGCTCTGAGCGTTCTGATGGAATGAACTCTTATTTTGAAAGAGGGCACGTACAAGAAGCGCCTAATTTAAATCCTTGTGCTGATACATTTGTTCCGGCAGAAAGAGATTACTCTGGTACAAATTCTGCATCTGAATCACAAGTAATCATACCTAGACAAAGTCAAAACCAACATCAGGTGGATGAGGTGATGGTAAAAGTTGATGATTCAGCTCAAGTGACGCAGCAAACACAGCCTCAGTCTCCTACTTTGACTGAGAATTGCACGAAGGAGATTGTCAATATTATGCAAAAACAAAATGACATCACTACTTTGCTTGTAAAACAAAACTTATCTTCTGTCCTTCCAGCTAGAAACATCCCTATGTTTGATGGAGACCCTTTACAGTACAGATCATTTATGAATGCCTTTGAAAATGGAGTGGAAGCTAAAACTGATAACTGGAGCGACTGTTTGCATTTTTTAGAGCAGTTCACTAGGGGGCAGCCTAAAGACTTGGTGCATAGTTGTCAGCATTTACCTCCTGAGCAGGGCTATTCCACAGCCAAATATCTTCTTGAAGAACATTTTGGGAACGGAAATAAAATTGCCTCTGCATAGATGGAGAGGATTGTGAGTTGGGCACCTATTAAAAGTGAGGATGTGAAAGGTCTACAGTCATTCTCTCTTTTTCTTCAAGGATGTTCGAATCTAACACAGCAAGTTGTTTATATGAAGGAGTTGGATTTGCCCTCAAATATGAGAATGATTGTTATGAAACTTCCATACAAATTGAGGGAAAAATGGAGAGTTGTTGCCTATGAACTGCAGGAACAAAATGGTCACAGAGCAGTGTTCACTGATCTGGTTGCCTTCATAATAAAACAGGTGAAAGTAGCATAAGATCCAGTGTTTGGCAACATCCAAGACTCACAATCTGGAAGCAGCTTTAAAGTTTCAAGTTCCACCAAGCAAAGAAAAAAGGGAAGTAGTTTTGCCACTAATGTCAGTACGGTTCCAGGAGTCGAAACTCAATCAACTGGAAGCAGAACAAATTCCACTGTTCTGCATAGTTGTTTGTTTTGTTCACACAGCAGTCATTTACTAGAGAATTGTAAGCAGTTTAAAGCTAAAATGCATCGAGATAAGCTGACTTTTATCAAGGAAAGGGGAATTTGTTTTGGTTGTTTAAAAGTTGGTCACATAAGCAAAGACTGTAGGAGTCGTTTGAGACACAGCAGCTGAGCAAATGATCATTTCATGCTGAAGACATCCTCAGACAGAATTAAATACATACATAAACACAGCCTGGTGCCAATAACACAGCTAATGACACTGCTGTATCACTGGCGTTACTGATTAAAGACCATATCTGAAGGAAATCTTTGAACACAACAGAAAGTGACCTTTTAAACCTGCGACACTGATGCTGCATTCAAGGACCATTAAAAACATCTGAAAGGACTTAAGAACATCAAGAAAATGTGACTTGTTTCTCTGCAATGAAGCTGTTTTAGTGAAGAAAGTTGAAAGGTCACAGAGCGACTGCTGAATCTTCTGCTCTAAACATGAACTCTGAACTTTGTGATGCTTCAGGAGGAAAACTGCTTCAGTTATTCTCTCAGATTAGTTTCATATTTTCTGCATCAGATTTGAGTGAGATCCTGGAATGAAGACAGAAGAAAAGACTTTGTTCAAAGTTTGATTTATAGTCAAACCTTCCAGTTTATTCACACAATAAAACATCAACACAATATATGAATTCATTCATTAAAATCACAGTTTTTCCTCATTTGTTTGATGATTTTGACAAAAACAAACACAAACACACACACATGGTCTGCCATACTCATAAAGAGAAATGTCGACATTTTTCAATACAAATATTCCAGAAACATTTAGAGGATAGAGAAGTTTACATTTTCATGTGGAGAAATATTTTAGTAAATCAAAATGATGATGAGCAGTGATAGCCTCCATAAACAGTCACAGGAAAGATCTCCTTTAAAAACTCAGAAACATCAAGAGAACAACTAGAAGATGTGGAGGTACCACCCATAATGTTTGACTGACAGCTGATCTCTGTGCAGAAATGATGGAGAGAAAATAAAATGAAACTAAAATACAGATTTAAACCCACAATATGAAAGACTTCAGTCTACTTCAGTTTCGTCAACTCAGCAGAGTTTTCAACCCACATCCCAGAAGAGATTATAAATACATTATTGTAAAGCCTCAGTCCAGCATAGAGCGGCTGAGTGAATGTGGTCTGGACTCTGTGGAGGAGAGTCATGGTTTCAGAGACGCTGTAGAAGGACAAAATACCTGCTCTGTGATCCAGGTACACTCCTACTCTGGAGGAACGAGGACCTGAGACAGGAGTTTGGATGTTGTTGTACCAAAATGTATAACTGTTTTTGTTACAATCTAATGACCAAGATTTGTCATTATGTCCAAATCTACACTCATACCCACTCCCTTTTCTGCTGATACTCTTGTATGCGACTGCTACATAACCTCCTCTCCCTCTCCACTCCACCTCCCAGTAACAACGTCCAGTCAGACGCTCTCTACTCAGGACCTGCCACAATCCAGTGAATCTGTCTGGATGATCAGAATAAGACTGTTCTTGTTTCATTACTGTTACTTTTCTGTTCCCCTCTGATAATAACAGCTGTTCATGTGCTATGTTTGGATCCAGTGTGATTTCACGTGAATATTTTAAGAATCCAGCTCTGGTCTTTGGCTCTGGTGAATCTGACAGTAAAACATCCACTTCAGTGACTGTCAGTGAGATGTTTGTCCATTCCTCTCTCAGAATGTCCTGTAGTTTATCTCTGACCTCTGACACAGCTGCTGTCACATCCTCAAAGTAGCTCAGAGGACGGATATTGATGCTGGATGAGTCTGTAGACTCACTGAGTGCTGACAGTGAGGGGTAGTTGTGTAGAAACTGGATGTGATCCTCTGTGTGTGAGAGCTGCTTCAGCTCAGCATCTTTCCTCTTCAGCTCAGTGATCTCCTGCTCCAGCTTCTCCTGAAGCTCTTTGACTCGACTGACTTCAGTTTCCTGCTGGGATCTGATCTGCTGCTTCACATCAGAGCTTCTTTTCTGGATGAGATGGATCAGCTCAGTGAAGATCTTCTCACTGTGCTCCACTGTTTGATCAGCAGACTGATTGATGGCCTCCACCTCCTGTTGAAGCAGCTTCACATCTTTCTCTCTGTCCGGGATTCTCTGCTGGATGTTTTGTCGACTCACCTCCAGCTCTCTCTGCCTCTCAGTCCTTTCTGCTGCAGCTGAGACTGTGTCGTGGCCTTTATGTTCATCCACAGGGCAGAGATAACAGATACTCTGCTGATCAGTACGGCAGAACATCTTCATCACCTCATCATGACGAGAGCAGATGTTCTCCTGGAGCTTCTTGGAGGGCTCCACCAGCTTGTGTTTCTTGAATGTAGGTGAATCATAATGAGTCTGAAGGTGTTTCTCACAGTAAGATGTCAAACAGAATAAACAGGACCTGAAGGCTTTCATTTTTCTTCCAGTGCAGACATCACAGGCCACATCTTCAGGTCCAGCATAGCAGTGATCAGTAGGAGCAGCTTGGAGTCCAGTCTTCTTCAGCTCCTCCACTAAATCTGCTAACATGGTGTTTTTCTCCAGGACAGGCCTCGCTGTGAAAGTCCTCCGGCACTGAGGGCAGCTGTAGATTTTCTTCTTTTCCTCTTCATCCCAGAAGCTTTTAATACAGTTCATGCAGTAGCTGTGTCCACAGGGAATAGCCACCGGATCCTTCAGGAGATCCAAACAGACTGAACAGCAGAATTTTGTTTGGTCCATTTGATTCATGTGCTGTGCCGTTTCACCGTCTCTCAGTGACTGTCAGACAGTTTCACTTCCTCTGAACAGAAACAACCTCTGTGCTCTGAAGGGAAACAGATCTCTGCTCTTGTTCACCTTCAGACCCATCCTGATACAGACACATCTGTGAAGGGAGATATATTCTTACAGAGCGACCAAGAGCCAATCACATGATGCAGGGTGTGGTATGTGTGATTACATCATGCAGTAACAAGTCTGACCCAGTTAATGTTTAATAGTTTATCTTTACTTGGTGCTTTGAAATGTGACAGTCAACATCCAGTGAGTTCATTTTATATTTTAGAAAGTTCAGCAAAGTTTAGGATGCTGTGATGAATAAAAATAAATCAAACTTTATATTTTGACATTTTCTAATCTTAGTTCATTCTCACACTTACAGAATGATGCATGGGAACAACTGACTCCACTAAATTAAACCTATGTTCAAATGAAATTACTGTACAAGACAGGCAGCAAGCTTGATTTCTTGATTATTTTTTTAAATAGTAAAATATATGTAAAACTATTTAAAAAACAAATACAGATAGTGTTCTAATTCTACATTCTTTAGTAATGTTTCCTGTGTACCACCATGGATTTCGAAACAATACATTAATATGTGCTTTAAATGCAGACACTCAAATTTAACTCAACATTCACACTGAAGATACACAGTAGACATAAGAATCAGTTTTCATGCCCTTTATTTTTTCTTTCATTTAAAATCTTTTTGGTAAAAATCATCATAATTACCCATTAACTTTCATGTACAGCTTAAATGTTTCACTACACTGTTGGCAGCAAACTAGAAGCTAAACGACTCTTCAGTCCAAGTGCGTAGATTTGGCATTAACGGAAGGGACATGTCCCCACCAATATCCAGCGATTATTGAATTGTCCCCACCAATAATTTGAAAGAAAAACAAACCCGATAGAAAGAAAAAAACGATCTGTCAACGTCTCATTCGCCTAGCGGTGCAGAAAGAGTTAAATTACGTTCTCTACTGGAGTCCTACGTCATGTGACAAATATGGCCAATGTGATTGGAGCTCTGTTTAGTTTTAGCAGCAGCAAGCCTGCGCTGCGAACCACTGGATGAGAGACTCACTGAAAAGGCAGCTGGTTTTATTACTCAATGATTTGTTGTTACAAAGATAAAAATTGTGAACAGGAAGAAGTAATGGTATTACTTCTCCCTTGTCACAAGAAGTCACCACAGCAGGTAGATGCCTTTCCTGAACCAAACCCAATGGGATAAGCGTCTCCTTCTGGGATCTTTCACCTGGTAGGCGAACCACTGTAAACCACGATACCAACTAAACCACTTGATAGTTTAGTTAAGAAAAAGTCTGTACAGATAAGGAACGTGCATTCTTCACCAGCTTTAAACCTTTGTTCACATGTAATGCCATATTCCACACTTTGCTATCAGTTGTGTACAAATCGGTGGCTACTCATGAGTTCCTCTGAACTTTCATACAACTGAGCTCAACAAACAATAACTGTCAGTCAGCAGAGGAAACTCATTTTTCCTCCAAAGTGATTCAGTGCATCAGAAATCTACGGTGTGTTTATTTTTGTTATTCAGTTCAGTTGTGCGTCAAGCTGACTGCTGTTAATCGTACCGATCAGGCACAAAAGTAAAAGCAGATAGGAATGATACTGTCAATCCGAAAGTCCACCACAAGCTGAAAGACCCAACTCGAAATGCTCTAAAACATAGGTGTCAAACTCTGGCCCGCGGGCCAAATTTGGCCCGCAGCCTACTTACATTTGGCCCGCAAAGCCATACCAAATTACTATCAGAGCTGGCCTACTGGTATTATACAGCTAATATATATATTGTTTAGTATTAAGCTTTGCTTGTTCCATATTCAGTTTTCAGCAAAACGTGTTTGAGTCCATAAGAAAAGATTCATTCTTATATCTGGAGGAATAAATATATTTCAATAAATATTAACGTTAGCCCGCGACTTTGTTCCAGTTTTGAATTTTGGCCCACTGTGTATTTGAGTTTGACACCCCTGCTCTAAAAGAACAATAAATGTTTTTCCACAAAAAAGCAAAACCAAAGGCTCTGAGCCTGGCCTTTTAACGGCTTCACCTACTTTGGAGTTTTTTAAAAACTTCAATACTAGCGTTTTATCTTTCCTGACTTTGTTTAACTTTACTTTTAAATAACCCTTTAATCTCTGGGAAATAATAAAATCATCTTCAGTTTTAGTTTTTTCTTGAGCAAAATACATAGAAGACAGCAGATGCATCCAATAAATTTCTCCCGAGTAGGCTGACTCAGTCAAAAAGGCTCACTGTCTGGTGATATATCTTAATCTCGTGTGGTTTTACATTGCTGTAAAAACTTTATTACTACAGATATCTAATAAGAAAACAAAACTGCTGTCACAGCCACTACAAACACAGACTTACATTGAGTTCTATGATCCAGAGCATGGTGATGAACAAGAGGTCAAAGGTGACAAAGAGGCAGAAAGTCCTCCTCACATCCGAGATGCATTTCTTCTCTCCGATGTCGTACGCCTCCAATCTCACAGAAACGGCCGGGGAGTTGACAGACCCCATGCCTGTTCTGACAGGGATCTGTGAGTAGCTACCGCTGCTGCTGCCTCCACCACGTCGGCCTTCCATCGCTGGCCACCCCACCTGGGCAGGGCTGGCCCCACCTACTGGTCAATTTTAGGAAAGAGTCAGAGGTGGAAGATCATTGGAGCTGGAAGCGAGGCTGGTGTTGGTGATGTGGAGTCACTGTGTGGAGGTTAAAAGCATCACTGCATCTGTAGAAAAGAAGATGAAGAAGGTAAAGAAATGGCAATCTCCTCTCAGGGAGTAAACCTCAGCGATTTTCTAAAGCATCTAAGTCTTTGTAGACATAATAAAAATTCTGACAATCGTCTGCTTCTTTTTTTGAACAACATAGTAAAGCAGAATAAGCTCCATCAGGCTGTGGATTTACATTGTTGAGTTAGATTTTATAACGATTTGTTCATAATACAAATATGGCAATGGCACTCCCTGACGGCTGCAGCTTCCCTTGGAAGTCTAATGCGTCAGACCGGAGCTTAATTACTCAGGAACAACAACAACAACAAAAGATAAATCCACATATATATTAGCGTCTGAGTTGCAAGGGCCAGCAGTCAAAGCAATTTTAAATGACATTTTATTTAAACATATGGGATCCCAGCACCACCCTCTCCCCAGCCACCTACTCCACCTCTTCCAAAGTGAAGGTGTGGTATCAGGGTGCTCAGCCCCGCCGTGAGATGTAATGTCTCCAGCACGTCCTGGGTCTGCACCAGCTTACAAAACAAAGAAACAGATTAGAGCTGGGGACCTGTCGCTGTTCTAAATGTCTTTGAGTGGTTACAATTTCCACTGCTTCAAATCTGTTAACTAACAAGTTTTCATTTAAATATGTGTATGAGACCCCAACGTATTTACAAGTAGTAACCTCCAGGTCTGAAAAATTAATCCAGAATGGAAGTGCAAACAACTAACAGGAGCAGTTCCTCTGAAAGACACCAAGGCTGGTGCCAATTCCCGCAGTTAGAGCAACAAATACTGAGGCAGCAGTTTGAACAGGCTTGCCAAAGCTGGACACAGCGGAAGATTGAAAAGATGTTGCTGGTCTGATGACTGCTGTGACATTCAAATGGTAGGGTCAGAATTTGGTGTAAACGACATAAAAGAATGAACATCTTGCCTTGTATTAACATTTCAAGTTGCTGATAGCGGTGTGAGAGTGTGGAGAATATTTTCTAGGCATACTTTGAGCCAGTTAGTACCAGCTTAGCATTGTTTAACCACCACAGCCCAGCTAATGCTGACCATGTCTATCACTTTATAACCACACTGTAGCCATTTTTTGATGGCTGCTTCCAGCTCAAATCATCTCAAACTGGTTTCTTGAACATGAAGATGAGTTCACTGTACTCCAATAGAGCATCTTTGGGATGAGGTGGAACGGCAGATTCAAGTCAACAATTAATGAACATGACTTCATGACGCAGTTCTGTCAGCAACAGGGGTCATACCTGCTATAAACAAGGTGTACCTAACAAAGTGGCCAGTAATTGCATATATGCTGTTATGATGGATGTTTATAATAAATATTAACTGAGAGAGAAAAGATACACCAAAGCTACTCTAGGGTAATAACAAAACGAGGGAAATTAACAAACTACATCTAACTGTTTTGGATTCAGAACAATTATTTTCAGCCTTTTATAAGGATTAAAATTTATTTCTGGATTAATTTTGGCAGCTTGAACTAGTTAAAGAAGATGCTGCCTATCCTGACATTTACATGAAAAGTCAAAACTACTATTTAAGCACAATGACGACAGAGTCTAGGCAGACAATCCTGTAAAACATGGAAATATGAAGCATCTCTGATGGCTCAACACAGTAAGAAGAAGGGATGGAAATGATGTATAACTAGTTGAATACTGGAATCAGTGTTTTAAGCTGTGATGTAATAAACTAGTGGTGGGAAAATGAAAAAGAAAGAAGACAAATGTTTCCCTTTTGTGTTTTCCCGATTATGTGTCCGATATTTAAAAAAAAACAACAACTACAAACTCTTTACAGGAATAAACCTGAAACCAATTGTTCTGCTGGGGAAGTTTCATAAGCGGTACGAAGTTTAAAAAACAACATTCACCTGAGGGAGGCCCCCAGGAGCTCAGGTCTGACTGGTTTCAGCGACCAGAAACTGGAATGTACGGTGAGCAAACTGTGTTAAAATGCAGTGACTGATAAAAGACGGATGAGCACCATCACCATCACAATTAGTTGATCAATATTCTCAATAATATAACAAAAGGCTTTCTCACAGACTGTATTATAATACAAATACAAACCACACATAGATTATTGCATGGTCCTGAAGCCAGCAGCGCCCTTGGTCATGAGATTTGTTTTAAATGTTTGCTGTATTATTGTTTTTAAATCATTGGAGTATACAGATTTTAAAAGTGTTTTATGATTACAATAGTTCGTAAAGTAGCAGAAGTATTCACACATCACAGTGACGGAGGTTAAAGGTTAATTATCAACCTTCTGTGGAGGAAATAAGGTGCTTGTTGTGCATTACGTTCAACATTTTCCTAATGTACCTTCAAACAGCTAATACCGCTTGAGCATTCCTGTCTGTGCCTAATGTCAAGTCATAGTCATGTAGTTTCTCTTTTCAAGTTCTTCTTGATGAAAATCACACTTTAACCTTTGACTTTCATAAATGATGTGACAGACTTAACACCATGTTAAGTCTATTTGGCAAATTCTGATCAATTATGAAGGATTATCCAGAATATTCTGACCGGCTACCTTTGATAACGCAGAAACAGAAATCTTGAGTTGTGGTATCAGGGTGCTCAGCCCACAGATATTGAACTTCACATACCCCATCTGCCTCCATTTGGGACTGCAATGGCCTTAAAAACCCTACACATATCTTCCCTACTTAAGTGCAGCCTTTTTTCTAATGGAATTACAATATCGGCATCTGGTCTCTGACTTCTCATCAATTGTGTGGGCGTCCTTTAGAGGACATTTCATCGGAATAAAGGCAAATACGGTGGTGCCTTTATCTGCAGAAATATGTGGCCTGTAGCCAGTGGGTGGGGCACCACATGCTCGCTCTCACTGTTAGATTGGATAGAAAAGTCTGCAGCAGGACAAGCGAATATTAATGACGTTTCTGAGTGTTTCGATTCCATCAAGAACAAAAACAAATCTTAGCTAACCAACACTCACTGGGTTTTAGTGGATTACTATATTTCACAGAAATATTACAGAAACAGTTTCTTTGGTACAATAATCCAGCTGTGCAGAAATCAGGGAGTCGGGAAGAAGCAGCTCATTAAATTCTGTGCTTGTTTAAGACTGAAGCACATATTATATTATCATAATACCAGAGCTGAACTGGATGACTCATTCCTCATTAAATTACTTCAGATGTTATTTAAAAAATATGTATATTTTATGCAAGTGAAGCTGCTTGTGCTGCCACCTAAACCAATCATAACGTGGCCTCAAATGTTAAAGTAACCTTATGAGCAGAATCTGATATAAGAGACTATCAGTTATGGAGACAAAGATAAAGGCAAAAAAAAAAAACTGTATTTAAATTAAATAAGCAAACTGATATGAATGAACCTTACATTTAGATAATACAAATCATCAGCAAGAATAATAAAAAACAAGCAAAAACAAATAATAAAAGAAACCTCAGCTAACGTGGAAGCTACACTGCAAGGTGGTCTGTTTAATAAATAAAATCTGACAGGTCACATACAGGACCATTAACATCTCTGTAAACAGAACTCAGCTCCCACAAAGCTCCAAATGAAGAAAAACTGCATCTGCATGCAGAGAACTGTTTGTGGAGACATCCAGCATGTCGACGCACAGTGAGTGAATGATGAAGAACAAACCATAACGAGGGGCAGGGCTACTACACTGCATTGTGTCCATCAGGTAAAAAAAAAAGAAATCTGTTGGCTAATCTACACCATATCAATAACAGCTTCCTTAAGGTTTTAAAATGCACTGCAGCTGCATTTTAAAACATATCTACAAGCAATGCCAAAGAAACACACAGGTATGAGTACAGAGGTACTATGAAGGTAGCTCACTTCTTACTGGAGTATATCACCATAGTGACTTAAACTGTAGAGCAAACCTGCTTCAGAGCAGGTTGTGTTTGAGATTACGGATCAACAAGTATGAAATCACCACTTAGCTACCAATCAGTTCTCTGGAAAACTGCTTTACAACAAGTACCTGAAAGATCCCTTTGGACTGCTGTGCCATGGATAGTGGGAGGATCTTTCCATTGATGAGCATCAGTAGTCTAATCAGTTTAGATTCTTAAATTCAACTTCATTCTTTGACTTTTCCCATTTGTCTGCAGAACAATTTCACAACATTTTGAATTCCTCTATAAACATTAATCTCGTTTTTTTCTTTTGTCTGCAACGCTTGTCCCTAGCATGTCCTCGTCCATGAAAGCATTTAATCTTATCTGAGCGATTCCTCTTGGTCTCCTGTATCACTGCTCATCATTCGACATGCTTTTCCCAGTATATCCACGGCCATTTTTGTATTTATGCTTGTATTTTCTCCCAGACTGGTAAACATCAACAGAGCTCAGCAAAAGAACTTTTAGTTCCTATTTGAACTTTATTAATACAAGTGTTTAACCTTTTCATGTTTATAGTTTTATCTTTCTTTGTAAAGTCAGCTGTTCTGCTGCTCTGTATGTGATTGGTCAGATGCCCCCAACGCCACCCCTTTCATGTAAACAGGCTAGTAGCTAAAATGGGAAACCCTGGGTTACCTTATAGAGTTGATAACTAGCGTCATGTGATCACTTAGTCTGATTGACAATGTTGGGATAAGTTAATCAAGATAACAGAAAGATTTCTTGAGTATGATGAACAATGAATTTAACTCCTAAATATGACTTCCTAACACAGAATGTGATGACGTCATACGCTTTGTACTTTGATGTGTGGTGATTGGAAGTGTCTGTGTGGTGCAGCCTGGACAGACCAGACCAGCTGCACCACACAGACACTTCAAACCTCACCCGAGGACAAAAAGCACAAGAACAACAACAAAAAAAGAAAGAAAACAAACCTTAGAAACATGCAGGGTTACAGGAGAAGCCAGTCGTGCAGAGGTGAGCCTGTGCGAGTCTGAATTTAACTCCTATTTATGACTTCCTACCAAAGAATGATGATGGGAGAATTTGGATTTATTTATTAACAGATTTATTACGCATTAGTTTTATGGGTCTGTTCCACTTAAGGTCAGATTGGTGTCTATGAACCAAAATGAGTTTCACACCAAGACTAAACTCGTGTCATGGTTTGCATTATGCAGTGGTTACAGTGGTGACACTTATTAGACTCTGAAGTCTGTGCACCAGTTTTTCAGGGTCCTATAGGTGCAATTGTTGCGACCACTGTAAATGTGACACCATCACAGAAAAATTGTATAAAATCAGAAGAAGAAAGAGAACTCTAATATGATGGCTGCACACCAGCTGGATGATTATAACAACATCACATCACATGAGTAACTTCAACATGACGAGACTTCAAGGACTCCAACAATGTTCATACAGTGAGGATAAATAATGTTTTTTATTATTTATTATAAAAAGGACACAATATAGATATATAAAATGCAGCCAGAACTCCAATAACTAACATGTCCATTAATTTGACACGTTGGTTTATATATAATTTCTTTTTCTCTCTTAGCTTTTCAGCTCCACATTTTTGCCATTTCTTCCACACTCAACTCTTTTCTACAAGCTGAGCACACAGTGAAGGTAGGGGAGGGCTGGTGGCATTAAGAGATTTGATTGGGCAATCTAGGGGCCAGTTAGTTCTTTCCTTTGGTGAAAGTTGGGCTCTTCAATTCAGCATGGTACAACTCCAAAGATTCTGCAACATCAAACCCTCTGTCTGCTAATATTACATCCAGTTACAAGATGAGCTTCCCGACCCCCTGAACTACGGATGCCCTACATGACTGTTAGGACAACTTATGTATTGCAAGTATGCAGTACTAAGAATAACTTGATGTTTCTGACTTTGCATTATGAATTGTTTACTCACTGACAAACATTTCAAGTTCTACTAAATTAAAAAACAATTTGTGGTAACCTGATTATGATTCAAAAAGAATAATTAACAACACTTCTTGTAATGGTGTTAAAATCAGCCCAGCTTTTATTTTCATATGCAAAAAGTAAAAGAAAATCAGCCAACATACTGGACACACATAATTGTCAATATAATTGTTTATTGTTCAACACAATAAACAATTATACTGTCACCATGGTTACTGGTATTGAAAGCTTATTGATAATTTGTCCAAGTAAAGAATGCCCTCTCACAAATGTCATGTGACCACCTCATTGGCTTACAGAATCGTGATGTCACACACATTTAGAATCTTACCACCACTGTGATCCTTTGATCCTTTGATCCTAAAACCCTTAAATAGGGGTGAGACGCAAGAACTTTCAGTCCGTTATTCGCAGCATTTATGTGTGCAGCATTTAAACGTTCGCCAGAGAAGCCTTTTTTTTGGATCCTTTTCAGAGTCACTGTTAACAGATTCCAACATGTCTCCAAGAAAACAGAAAAAAAGAGAAAACGTAAAGCCCAGCGCTCCTCTTTGCAATCGAGAAGACGATACTCAACTGCAGAAGATGTGCTCGGAAGAAATGCATGAGCAAAATCTCATGAGCAATCACAATACGCGACACCCGCCCCAGCCAGAGTACACCAGTTACATCTGGGAAAGTTTTTTTAAACAACGAGCGGAGATTATCAAACTGAGAGAGCACTGTGAGAGAAGGACCGCTGAAGTAGATAGACTGTTCAAACAGCTTCTTGATAAGGAGGATATTCAAAAGGAGAAAGAAATGGAACTCCTAGATATGCGGGGGAGGAACTTTGAGCTCCAAGCAAAGCTTAATAAAGTACAAGAAAAACCAACAGAAGAAATCCTCCAACAGAAGAAAAACGAGAAAGAGAGGGAAAAAAAGATTCAGGAGCTGCAAGTAAAGCTGGATGAAGCTCTGCAAAAAAATCAAGAACTCCTCCAAGAGAAGAAACAACTGGTCATAAAACTCCAAGGCACTGAGATAAATCAAAAAGTGCTGAAAGGAAGGGTTGAGTTTCTTCAAAAGAAAGCGCAACAGACCATGAAAAAGGAAGATATGGATTGCAAGCTTCAGGACAGCGAGAAACACAAGGAAGCCTTGCAAATAAAGCTTGATGAAGCTCTGCAAAAAAATCAAGAACTCCTCCAAGAAAAAGAACAAATGGACATAAAGCAGCGCAAACTGCAAGGCATGGAGGAAAAGCACAAAGGACTTCAGGCAAAGCTTGAAAAAACACTGAACAAAAATAAAGAGTTGCTTCAAGAAAAAAAGCAACTAGAAATTAAACAGAAAGAAACGGACTCCAAGCTTGAAGGCGTGGAGGAAAAATACACCGCGCTGAAAATAAAGCTTGATAAAACAGTGCAAAGAAATAAGGATTTCCTACAAGACAAAGAACAGCATGACACGAAACAGAAAGATCTGGATTGTGAGCTGCAGAACATCAAGAAACACAACCAAGGTTTGCAAGTAATGCTTGATGAAGCTCTGCAAAAAAATAAAGAAATCCTTGAAGAGAAAGAAAAACTGGACATAAACCAGAGAGGCATGCAGGAAAAATACGGAGCGCAGCAGGTAAAGCTTGATGAAACGCTGCACAAATATCAAGAGCTGCTTCAAGACAAAGAACAACGGGAAATAAAGCAGAAAAAAGATAAACAAATTCTCCAGAACTTTGAGAGGAAAAACCAACAACTGCAAGACCATTATAACAAACTGAACTCCAAAACAACTGAGCTGGAGGGGGAAAAGAAAAAAGTGCAAAAACAATGCTCAGAGATGCAGAGTAAGCTCAGTGACATGCTGAGAAAAAACACAGAACTGGAGAAACTTTCCAACAACTTGAAGTGCAAAAACACTGAGGTGCAGATGTTAAAGCAGCAACTAGAGAAAACAAGCAAAGACCTGCAGTGTACACTTCAAGAACTCGAGAGAAGTCAGCAGCTACAAGACGCACACAACAAATTACAACACAGTTATACAGAGATGCACGAGGCAAAGCTTATGCAGGAGGCCAAATGTAAAGAACTGAAAGAAAGGCTCGAAGAAAAACAAGCCAAATTAGAAGAAGTGGAGACAACATGCAGGAAACTCGAGAAGGAAAATACACAAACAATTGATGAGTTACGAACCCTCATCCTAGAGAAAAAAGTGCTCGTGGAAAAGATGATGGAAAAGAAGAAAAAACGCTTCCGCTTCTTCTGGAGAAAGAGCACTCCTGCTTTTTCTACTTTTTCTACTTTTCCTTCTGCTGATGTCACCCCGTCTTCCTCCTCCACCGTTGCATCGTAATTTTCACCTTAACTCCTAACACCTGTCCCATCTCCCCCCCCCCCTCCCACCCCCCCTTTCTCTTTCACCCTCACCCCCCAACCAGTCCCGACAGTTGACTGCCCCCTCTAGAGCCTGGTTCTGTCATAGGTTTCTTCCTTTAAAGGGAGTTGTTCCTATCCACTGTCGCACCCAGTGCTTGCTCAGAGGGCATAGTTGGGGTTCTCTCTCCTCTATCTCTTTCCTCCTTTCTATCCCTTTCCTTTACCCTCTTCTTTACCCCCCACCCCTCCCCCCTTTTCTATTCCCCCGCTTTTCTATTTCCTTAATAATTTAATAATAAACACAATTGGCTACATTTTAAATGTGTCTGATCAACGTCTTCATTCAAGAATGAATTGTCTTTCTCACGGAGTCATGTGTATTTTGTGTTTTCCTCGGGCTGGTGATCCCCGCGGTCGTTCAGCCCCGGAGTCCAGAGTTTTAGTGTTTTAATCACATTTAGTGTTACATTTCAGATCACCACAATAGGATATCCATAATTTAGGATTCAGGCATTTGTTTTAGTTCAATATCGTAATCATTCTATGACTGAGTAGTTTACAGAACCTTCAGTCTGCAGCAATAACTTCTGTTGGAGCTATTTGTTCTTATTTTTTATTATTTTGAAATTAGTTAAAGTTTGTTGTTAGTTTACTTATATTTTGGGGTTTATTTACAAGTTTATTTGTAGGTTAATATTTCTTTCAATGTTTTGTTTGTTTGATGTTACCTTGTTAAATTAGTCAGTAAAAGCTGTAGGGCCATTTTGTTTCTATAAATAAAGAGACTGGTATAGGACCAGCATGCACTGGGGTGAGCCTATGGTTTTTTACTAGAGCAGGAGAAGCAGCAGGAAGTAACTAAAAATGGATCTTGTTATTGCTTGCCAAACTGGATAAAATAAACCATAAAAACGCAACTTTAAAGTTTGGACAGTGGACTTCTTTTGCCTGCGTACGAAATATTATCTCAGTGCAGCAGTGGCTTGTGGACCTTTAACTGTGGGATGTTTGGTTTGTCAAACAAAAGGAATTGCCACTACAAAAAGTAAAAAACCTGCCCGTGGACAAAGGAATAATCCTTCATTAATGGATATGTTGGATATATGGATTTCAAGGATCACCGTCGAACTCGAATAAAAGTTACTGGATCGTCTGTAAGTACTCCAGACGGATTTGATGTTGAAGCCTGGATCAACATGTCACTCGTTCATCAAAGCTGGTGAGTGATAATATTGTTTAAGCCGTAAAGGAAAACGGTGAAGCTATTGGAGTTTAAAGACATTATTTCACTACAAAGACTGATGAACTGAGTTTTGATGTACTAAATTTGTGCATAATAGGATCACTAATTGAAACATGCCAACGCCCTCTGTGGAAATCTTTGTTCACTGCAATCATGTTTGCGCTTTATGCTATGGATTCTCAGTGTGCTGTGCATCTTTATAATGTTTGAAATAATCCAAGAGGACAATAAAAATGTCGGATATTAAGAGTAAACAAGAGAGTAAACAAGAGGATGACACTCAGATGCAAGCAGAGAAAAGAAGCATCAAATTTACGCCAAAAGGTTTGGATTTGTATATAAAGACATGCCAAGAAAAGCGGAGTTCAATGTGTAAGCAAGCATCTAAGTACATGGGGAAAATTTCTGCTTTAATGACCTCACATGAGAAGGTTAAGGAAGTGTCTTCTGAATTTGGGAAGTTTATTAAATGCTATCAAGATGCAAACGCTTTGCAAGAATCCTTTTTAAGTTTGCCACTGCCAGAAGATGAAGTGAAAAGGCAAAGCGCACATTTTCAGTCTAAGGTGACAGCATTCTCTGTTTTTATGGACAAAGTAAAGGTTTGGTTGCAGCAAGCAGGCGAGCCGTATACTGAACAAAGCAATACTGCTCTTAATGATCAAGCTGTTGAAAGTTTGGATGAAATAAATCCTGAAGACAGTGTCTCTAATATCTCAAGTGTAAAGCCACCTTCGAAAACATTGTCACAGCAAAGTCGAATTTCATCAACATCTTCCGCACGCATTAAAGCTGCGGCTGACAAGGCAGCGCTCATGGAGCGACTCGCTGCATTAAAGAAAAACATTCTATTGAAGCGCAAGAGGAAAAACTGAGAAAAGAAAAGGAGAAATTATCCTTGGAAACAGAGTTGGCAGCAACTAAGGCAAAGCTTCGTGTCTTAAAAATAAACTCAGTTTGTAGCTCTGAGCGTTCTGATGGAATGAACTCTTATTTTGAAAGAGGGCACGTACAAGAAGCGCCTAATTTAAATCCTTGTGCTGATACATTTGTTCCGGCAGAAAGAGATTACTCTGGTACAAATTCTGCATCTGAATCACAAGTAATCATACCTAGACAAAGTCAAAACCAACATCAGGTGGATGAGGTGATGGTAAAAGTTGATGATTCAGCTCAAGTGACGCAGCAAACACAGCCTCAGTCTCCTACTTTGACTGAGAATTGCACGAAGGAGATTGTCAATATTATGCAAAAACAAAATGACATCACTACTTTGCTTGTAAAACAAAACTTATCTTCTGTCCTTCCAGCTAGAAACATCCCTATGTTTGATGGAGACCCTTTACAGTACAGATCATTTATGAATGCCTTTGAAAATGGAGTGGAAGCTAAAACTGATAACTGGAGCGACTGTTTGCATTTTTTAGAGCAGTTCACTAGGGGGCAGCCTAAAGACTTGGTGCATAGTTGTCAGCATTTACCTCCTGAGCAGGGCTATTCCACAGACAAATATCTTCTTGAAGAACATTTTGGGAACGGAAATAAAATTGCCTCTGCATAGATGGAGAGGATTGTGAGTTGGGCACCTATTAAAAGTGAGGATGTGAAAGGTCTACAGTCATTCTCTCTTTTTCTTCAAGGATGTTCGAGTCTAACACAGCAAGTTGTTTATATGAAGGAGTTGGATTTGCCCTCAAATATGAGAATGATTGTTATGAAACTTCCATACAAATTGAGGGAAAAATGGAGAGTTGTTGCCTATGAACTGCAGGAACAAAATGGTCACAGAGCAGTGTTCACTGATCTGGTTGCCTTCATAATAAAACAGGTGAAAGTAGCATAAGATCCAGTGTTTGGCAACATCCAAGACTCACAATCTGGAAGCAGCTTTAAAGTTTCAAGTTCCACCAAGCAAAGAAAAAAGGGAAGTAGTTTTGCCACTAATGTCAGTACGGTTCCAGGAGTCAAAACTCAATCAACTGGAAGCAGAACAAATTCCACTGTTCTGCATAGTTGTTTGTTTTGTTCACACAGCAATCATTTACTAGAGAATTGTAAGCAGTTTAAAGCTAAAATGCATCGAGATAAGCTGACTTTTAACAAGGAAAGGGGAATTTGTTTTGGTTGTTTAAAAGTTGGTCACATAAGCAAAGACTGTAGGAGTCGTTTGAGACACAGCAGCTGAGCAAATGATCATTTCATGCTGAAGACATCCTCAGACAGAATTAAACACATACATAAACACAGCCTGGTGCCAATAACACAGCTAATGACACTGCTGTATCACTGGCGTTACTGATTAAAGACCATATCTGAAGGAAATCTTTGAACACAACAGAAAGTGACCTTTTAAACCTGCGACACTGATGCTGCATTCAAGGACCATTAAAAACATTGTAAAGGACTTAAGAACATCAAGAAAATGTGACTTGTTTCTCTGCAATGAAGCTGTTTTAGTGAAGAAAGTTGAAAGGTCACAGAGCGACTGCTGAATCTTCTGCTCTAAACATGAACTCTGAACTTTGTGATGCTTCAGGAGGAAAACTGCTTCAGTTATTCTCTCAGATTAGTTTCATATTTTCTGCATCAGATTTGAGTGAGATCCTGGAATGAAGACAGAAGAAAAGACTTTGTTCAAAGTTTGATTTATAGTCAAACCTTCCAGTTTATTCACACAATAAAACATCAACACAATATATGAATTCATTCATTAAAATCACAGTTTTTCCTCATTTGTTTGATGATTTTGACAAAAACAAACACAAACACACACACATGGTCTGCCATACTCATAAAGAGAAATGTCGACATTTTTCAATACAAATATTCCAGAAACATTTAGAGGATAGAGAAGTTTACATTTTCATGTGGAGAAATATTTTAGTAAATCAAAATGATGATGAGCAGTGATAGCCTCCATAAACAGTCACAGGAAAGATCTCCTTTAAAAACTCAGAAACATCAAGAGAACAACTAGAAGATGTGGAGGTACCACCCATAATGTTTGACTGACAGCTGATCTCTGTGCAGAAATGATGGAGAGAAAATAAAATGAAACTAAAATACAGATTTAAACCCACAATATGAAAGACTTCAGTCTATTTCACTTTAATCAACTCAGCTGTGTCTCCATAATTTTGAAGCCAAAGTCCAGCATAGAGCGGCTGAGTGAATGTGGTCTGGACTCTGTGGAGGAGAGTCATGGTTTCAGAGACGCTGTAGAAGGACAAAATACCTGCTCTGTGATCCAGGTACACTCCTACTCTGGAGGAACGAGGACCTGAGACAGGAGTTTCAATGTTGTTGTACCGAAATGTATAACTGTTGTTGTTACAATCTAATGACCAAGATTTGGCATTATGTCCAAACCAGCATTCATTACCCCATCCTTTTCTGCTGATATTCTTGTATGCGACTGCTACATAAACTCCTCTCCCTCTCCACTCCACCTCCCAGTAACAACGTCCAGTCAGACTCTCTCTACTCAGGACCTGAAACCATCCAGTGAATCTGTCTGGATGATCAGAATAAGACTGTTGTTGTTTCACTGCTGTTGCTTTTCTGTTCCCCCCTGATAATAACAGGTGTTTGTGTGCTGTGTTTGGATCCAGTGTGATTTCACGTGAATATTTTAAGAATTCAGCTCTGGTCTTTGGCTCTGGTCGTGACAGTAAAACATCCACTTCAGTGACTGTCAGTGAGATGTTTGTCCATTCCTCTCTCAGAATGTCCTGTAGTTTATCTCTGACCTCTGACACAGCTGCTGTCACATCCTCAAAGTAGCTCAGAGGACGGATATTGATGCTGGATGAGTCTGTAGACTCACTGAGTGCTGACAGTGAGGGGTAGTTGTGTAGAAACTGGATGTGATCCTGTGTGTGTGAGAGCTGCTTCAGCTCAGCATCTTTCCTCTTCAGCTCAGTGATCTCCTGCTCCAGCTTCTCCTGAAGCTCTTTGACTCGACTCACTTCAGTTTCCTGCTGGGATCTGATCTGCTGCTTCACATCAGAGCTTCTTTTCTGGATGAGATGGATCAGCTCAGTGAAGATCTTCTCACTGTGCTCCACTGTTTGATCAGCAGACTGATTGATGGCCTCCACCTCCTGTTGAAGCAGCTTCACATCTTTCTCTCTGTCCTGGATTCTCTGCTGGATGTTTTGTCGACTCACCTCCAGCTCTCTCTGCCTCTCAGTCCTTTCTGCTGCAGCTGAGACTGTGTCGTGGCCTTTATGTTCATCCACAGAGCAGAGATAACAGATACTCTGCTGATCAGTACGGCAGAACATCTTCATCACCTCATCATGACGAAAGCAGATGTTCTCCTGGAGCTTCTTGGAGGGCTCCACCAGCTTGTGTTTCTTGAATGTAGGTGAATCATAATGAGTCTGAAGGTGTTTCTCACAGTAAGATGCCAGACAGAATAAACAGGACTTGAAGGCTTTCATTTTTCTCCCAGTGCAGACATCACAGGCCACATCTTCAGGTCCAGCATAGCAGTGATCAGCAGGAGCAGCTTGGAGTCCAGTCTTCTTCAGCTCCTCCACTAAATCTGCTAACATGGTGTTTTTCACCAGGACAGGCCTCGCTGTGAAAGTCTGTCTGCACTGAGGGCAGCTGTAGATTTTCTTCTTTTCCTCTTCATCCCAGAAGCTTTTAATACAGTTCATGCAGTAGCTGTGTCCACAGGGAATAGTCACCGGATCCTTCAGTAGATCCAAACAGACTGAACAGCAGAATTTTGTTTGATCCATTTGATTCATGTGCTGTGCCGTTTCACCGTCTCTCAGTGACTGTCAGACAGTTTCACTTCCTCTGAACAGAAACAACCTCTGTGCTCTGAAGGGAAACAGATCTCTGCTCTTGTTCACCTTTAGACCCATCGTGATACAGACACATCTGTGAAGGGAGATATATTCTTACAGAGCGACCAAGAGCCAATCACATGATGCAGGGTGTGGTATGTGTGATTACATCATGTAGTAACAAGTCTGACCCAGTTAAAATTTTATCGTTTATCTTTACTTGGATGTTTGAAATTTGACAGTCAACACTCAGCGAGTTCATTTTATATTTCAAAAAGTTCAGCAAAGTTTAGGATGCTGTGATGAATAAAAATAAATGACACTTTATATTTTGACATTTTCTAATCTTAGTTCATTCTCACACTTACAGAATGATGCATGGGAACAACTGACTCCACTAAATCAAACCTATGTTCAAATGAGATTATGATCATTAAATAGTAACAAATATTTAAATTTAGCAATAACAAATGCAGATCGGTCCACAGTGTTTAAAAAACAAACAAACAAAACATTATTTTGTAGTTTTTCCTGTGTACACAGTCACAGTGGATTTAAAAAACCTGAACTGTTTAGTAATTTTTCACAAAGTGTCCATGTCAGTAATTCATTCAAATGTATTTTGGTCTTAAACTGATCCAGTAAATGTAACTTTTTCTCACCTACTTAATCGAGTATTTTAGTTGTTTAACTGTCATTATAACTAAACTGAGCATCCAAAGCTTTTCTCACTGCAGTTTTGTTGTGCAGTTATAGCAGCACTTTGAATCATCCACAGTTTTATAGAACTGTCTGTTGAATTGTTGTTTTGTTTGGTGCGATGGTTCATTTATTTAAATATTGATGATAATTTGATATATTTGATTATTTATTACTGGTGCAAACAATTCATTTCTTCATGGTGCAAATATATAGTAGACTCAGGAGTTTAACTCAGTTTTCTTGGCCTTTGTTTATCGTTCATTTAAAATCTTAATGGGTAAAGATCATCATAATTACATATGAAATTATATGTACAAATTATATGTTCCATTACACTATTAACAGCACAGATTATACAGCAAACATCAGATTCATGGATGGAGCCAGAGGCTAAATGACTGTTCAGTCCTCTTTAGGAAACGATCTTCATATGACGACAAACACGACAACAATCAGCTGTCAAACTGTACAAGAAGTTCACAGTAATGTAAAAGAAGTTATATCACTTTATTTTTAAATGTACGCACTCAGGGTCAGGACTGAAGACACTGATCGAGAAAATACTCTAAATATAAATATTCACCTAAACATTCAAAATTATTCAATTGCATGAAAAGAAATATGAACTCTCTACAATACTGGCTTCTGATTGGTTGAAAAAGCAGGTGCTGAACTTCAGAAGAGCTAAACCTGCAAAACTGTGTAAAACCAGAGTGGATGCTGCCCTCTGACCTTTCAGAAGTACGATCTTTTTATGAAGACACAGAGGCAGAGTTATTATTCATCACTTTAAAGATGATATTCGTTACATGTTCTTCACTCGTTGTCTAGTAAAGTCCAGAGAATGAGACACATAATTTCAAAACATACAGCTGCATGTTAGAGATCACAGAGTTCTTCAGTCTTATGAGAACTCATGGAGACTAAATGTCAGACACATCAACAGTAAATGTCGTTCCTCCCCCCGTGAGTTTGTGTCCTCCACACTTGTTTACACAAACATCTGAGGTTTGAACAGTGTGCAAAACCACATGTTACAAAGCTGCTGAGCTACTGAATACTGGAATATTTCATTCAATATCACCATCTGACCAAAGGACAAACACAGAGAGGATTAGAGCGCCAAACTTTGTTTCAAACTGTTTCAGATTTTAGAGGCAAAAAGCAGAATTTCTACCTGGACAAAGAAATCAAAGCAGGAGAAAAACAAGCTTTTTACATTTATTCAAAGGCATTATGTGAATGTACTCTGAGCCACAGCCTCCTAAAGTAAAGACATTTTATCATCTAAACCAGACAGAGTCATGTTTTCAGCAGTGTCTGTATCCTCCATATAGACCATGCCATGGTCCACCTAGGGTGACCAGGTGTCTGACTTTATGTGGGACTACACAGCGCTCAGTCCTTGTTTCCCTGTGCCACACACACATTGAGCCAATGTCCAGTTTTTTTATTGACTCTAGTTTCTGTCGATCGGTAGGCCCACAAAAAAACCCTGTACAGGAAGTAGATTTCATCTCTCTGATAAAAGGAGTTCTAATCCCTGATCCTATGAGTCTGACCCAGTAGATAATATTTATATGATCATATTTATGCCTTTGTTGTTTCACAAAGGGTTAAAAACATTCACAGGTTGGACTGTGGTTCTCCTTTTAGCGTCTCTGCTGGAATTTGAACTGTGAACCTCTTAGATCCAAACTTCTGACCTGCTCATCTCACAGAGGACAAAAGGGAAGAACCCCGAATCTCTTCTTCACCTCACTTTTATACCTGCTCACCCTTTCTCCCCCCTTCCCTCAGTGGACGTCACATCTTCACACTTGGGCCAATCAGGTTGTTGACATTTGATCATCCGATGTCCACCCACACCTCATCTCTCTCTCTCTCTCTGATTTACAAGATTTAACACAAAGTTTAAACTTTAAAATCACTTCATTACATTTT
Organism: Perissodus microlepis; assembly: GCF_051167445.1. Classification (NCBI taxonomy): domain Eukaryota; kingdom Metazoa; phylum Chordata; class Actinopteri; order Cichliformes; family Cichlidae; genus Perissodus; species Perissodus microlepis. The sequence goes on from NC_140478.1 coordinate 29,534,435, forward strand.
CTTTGTTATTCTTAACACAGAAAATTCACATTCAAAAACTTAAACACAGAATAAAACAGAGTAGCCAGTAGTGGGACATGGTCCCAGCAACTCTGATGGTGACGGCCCGTTTGAAGCTGAAGCTCCGGCACATGTGTCAAAAAATCAACACACTGCTTCAGAAACGCTGTGCTGAGGCTTGGTTTGACTGAACAGAGTCACGTGATCAATGACGTCTGAAGCTTCATTCAGCACGTCACTGCTTCAGTACCTGATTCAATGATTTATAAGGAATTGAACCATTGGTGGGATTTGTGCTGTGTTTTGTTGATTTTGTGAGAGCGAATCAGTGTGTGACATAATTATAGACATGGAGCCAGGAAGAGAGGACGCTCTGCCTGTTCCTGAATAAAAACCAGTTCATCAGCAATTCTGCTCCCAGGTCTAAAATATGATACACATACTTACAAATATAGAAGTTATAGTATATAATATATCTTCCTGATGATCGAGGAAAAATGAATCTTCCCATTGAATGTTTTTGGTGATTTCCTTCCTCTTTGGAGCTAAAAGACACCACCCAAACACATGAGCTATCAATGGAAAGACAGGATCTCCTCTATTTAGTACATTGGGATTTATTAGGATAGCTCAAATAAGTCAAAAGATATAGACCAAAAATAAATGTTTATTACTGAGGACATAAATGAATAGGCTGGTTCTCAGGAGGATATAAATGTACCTGACTGCTGGTTAATTACTTAATCAGGTGGAAGCAGGGACCTCACAGCACAAGCATACTCACAACCTATGAGATTGATTATAAGATTATAAGATTTTTTTTTTTTATTAGCAAAAAACATCAAGAAGCCACAGGACAACAACCCATGGCACGTGTTTAAAATCAGACGGCCTCTGATGTCCAAATGAAGCTTTCTGAAGCTTGCATTGAAAAAATGGTTCATTACTCGAAGCTTTTCATCACAGTCCTCTTTGGTGACATCTGGTGGACAAAACTATGAAGAGCAGCTTAAATCTGCAGCTTATAATGAACTGCTTCATTATGATTGCCCACTCTGCAGACCTGAAAAAATAATGTCATGTTTATTTCAATAATAAATCATTTAGATGAAAAAACCAGGACAGGAGACTGAACAGGTGACGCAGCTAGGGGCAACTGATGCAGCTGGTGGCAACACTACAGACCAAGCTGGAACACTGAAAGGCAGAGGAGCAGGCTCAACGAAAACAGTTTGTGTGAAACTGGTTCCATGCATTGAACCAGCAGGTCAGAAACAGTACTTAGAATTCAATGCGGCCCCGGAAAAGGTCTCTGTAATTTCAGTCACAGGTAAAGAAAGAAGACTGCCGTTATTATTATCACCTGCCACACAAAACGGCCCCAGAATAAACAGTCCTAAAGTCTGAAACAGAATAATTGTGTCTTTCACTCACCATAGCTCTGAAATACAGGGGTCCAGCTGTGGTGAGGGGCGTCTGCGGCGTGAGCGCCGCTTCCTTCCCGAAGGTCGGACCGCAGGGCAGAGCAAAATATTCTCCGCCAGGCAGGGAAGGCAAGTAGCTGTGGCTGGGTGGAGATGTAATTCACGGCGAAGAAAGTCCTGTGCCAGAGGGGGCAGTAAACTTAGCAGCCAGGGGAGACAAGAGAAGAGTTGCTGTCGCTGGGCTTCAACAGTGCGACGAAGCTCCTCTGGGGGGTGATCCAGCCACAGGTTCACAAGAATCTCCACATTGTAACTAATGTCATCACAGAGCTCCTCCAAAGGATTAAGTGCCACTGGGTCAATAGTGGCTGGTTCGTGCTGTCACGGCTGCGATGGCAGGCCGTGTGGGGTGTGGAAATTAGGACCCAAGATGCAGGCATGGCTTCTGATGTGAGTGAGTGTTATTTTGACGTTGACGGTACAAATAGCAGTGGTGAAGGCATGTGCAGAACATAAGGTGATCTAAACTGCAAAAACTAACAGAAACAGACCTGAAACTGAGACACAGGGAGACTCAGGGAAACAACACAAACAAACCAGCAACAAGCACCAAAAAACACAGGCTTATATACACACAGGAACAATCAGGGAATGAGAGACAGGAGGGAGACACAGCTGGGGTAATTAGGCAGGACGAGACAAGGGAAGCAAAACTAGAAACACTGACAACAGACACGGTCCTTCATAGTAAAACAGGAAACACACCGAACTCTAGACATGTAAACTTAACACAGACTGGGGAGACAGAACATAGGAACCTGAAACGAGGGACAGGAGAGCACAGAGAACACTAAACACTGGGAATAACCACAAACAACCCAAAATAAAAAAAACACAGAATATTAATAAACTTAAACATAAACACGGAGTCACAGACTCTGGACCACGACAAATACATCATGTGTAATTTTTTATGTCATGTGTCGTTTCCATTGCAAATATTAATCACAGTTAAAGAGGGGATGTCAGGAAAGAAAACTCCAGAGCTGTGATGTCATCAAGTACACTTCCTTTCCAATTGTAGAACGATTGCGTTCTGTTCTCGGGAAGTCCGGATTCCCATGTGAACTTATGAAGTCCGCACTAGCAAGAACGCGAGTACGGACTCACGTACTTGAGCATTTAGAAACGGCCTAACAGTCTGCAGTTTATGAAGAAATCTCAGCTAACGTCAGCTAACAATGTTAGCTTGGTGGCAAGTAGCCTTCATAAATAGTAACAAAAATCACAGAGACATCAAAGATACTGAAGTTTCGCCTATCCCATTCTTCTTATGACGTGGTGTCGGAAATGCATTCCTGCCTGTGCACTGCTGGCTCTGTTGTGCTGGCTCCGGGTCCATTGTGTAATTGATGCCACCAACATTAACAGGACACTTACATTAGAGCCTGTTATTGTGTGTTTTGTTTAGGTTTCTGGCAATCGAAGAATCGAAGAAACTGTATTAATTCCAGAGGGAAATTGAGTTTTTTTAAAAAAAGGGCCACTGGTTGGACATGAACCCTCGACAGCCTCCCTCAGCCATACATCATATGATTGCACGGTCATCCATCCGAGCTAAAGCTGCACCCGACTGCATTTAATCACCAAAATTGGAGAAGGGATTGAGAGGACATAGCCTAACATATGAAACAGGAAATGACCACTGTGTGTTCCATTTATTTTAACAAAGTAACTGTATTCTGAATATCACCTATTTAAATGGGAACTGTAATGGAATACAATTACTCATATTTTGCATTTTAAATACGTAACGCCGGTACATGTATTCCATTACTCCCCAACACTGCCCAATGAAACACATTTAGCACTATGGATAAAAATGATCCAATGTGAAAATGCAATTTGACCCCCAACCCCCATAATCCAACCCTTGAAAGAGAAAGAACATGACGAGAGAGGATGACATGAGAGCTTGTCACATTTCACTCACTTATTCTCAGCTTAACTCAATTGGTTTCAGTAGTCAAAGAAGCGCGGAGCGCAACCTTAAGCGACCTGTGAAACCTCTCGCACAGTGTGCTTATGGACCTTTGTGCGCATGGAACGCATGCAGCCCATTCCCTAACTGACTTGCAAAGGCCTGGCCAAACAAATGTGGAGCTGACCAATTTGACAGAGGCAAAAACGCAAAGACGCCATGAAACGGGAACCACGGGCCATGAGCGACCAGTCGAAACATTACAGACCAGAGGAGGAAAGGTCTGTGCTCCAGCATGAGGCCTGCCAGTGCAGACTGAAGTGCAAAGATGTCCGAGTCACCCCACTGCTTCAGGGCCAATCAGAATGTCCGGCCATCAGTTTGTGCCCTGAAGCTGGGCGATGCAGCAGGACAATGATCCAAAACACATCAACAAGTCTACAAAACAAACAACTACAAAATAAAAGCTTTGGAGTGTCCTAATGAAAGTTTGGACTTAAATGAGAGTGAAATACTTTGGCATGATCTTAAACATCCTGTCCATGTTTGAAAACCCTCCAGTGTTTCTAAAAGAAATAAAAAGGTTGTGGAATTGCGTAATCAAAGTCTGGATTTAAATCAGATTGAGATGCTTTGCTGTGGTTCATTTTTTACATGCAGAATAGTAAAGTGAACCAGAGTCAAATTCCTTTTTTGTGTGCACAAACTTGGTCAAATAAAGATGATTTTGATTCTGATTCAATAAATTCTGCAATAAGGAGTCAGCCAAAATTCCTCCATGGTAATGCAAAAGACTCATCGTCAGTAACAATAAATTCTTGATTGCTGTTTTTGTTAGTATGGGAGACACAACCTGTTATTAGGTTTTGAGAGTAATTATGTTTTGATATTGAAAAGTGGAGAAAGTGTGAGAGTGAGTGCAGAGGTTTGAATAAACAGGTGTGTGTGTGTGTGTGTGTGTGTGTGTGTGTGTGTGTGTGTGTGTGTGTGTGTGTGTGTGTGTGTAAGGGATTACAAGCTCTCAAGAAAACTGATTATTTCTTTTATTTAAGTTTCATTTGTTTTAGTATAATTTAAAAACAAAACAGCAACAATTCGCAGAGATGAGATTATTTTGACTTGGTAAACGTAACAAACAGATTTTCTGTTTGTTGTTAGTTTTTCAAAAGTAACAATAACGAAGTTCACCTCCTCTTTAAAGACCGCAGGTGCAAATAGTTTAACGGTTAATGTAAAATATTTCCGAAGGAAATGTTCATGCTTTTTTAGGAAGGCTATAATCGTTCAAAAACAATGCCACACCACATCCTTCCAGTACATCTACAGTATAACGTCACAGAAAACATCATCACTGCAAAACTGGTCTGTCTTCACTGTAGACCTGGCACCCAATCAAAAACATCTGACACTGTTGGGAAAAACAAAAACAAGCAAACACAAAGTGCTGAGATGTTACATAACTGACTTGATAAAGCCACCTGAGAAAATATATTTTAGACACAAATACTATCCTCACTTTTAAAGAGCAAACTCTTAAATATTATGTTTAAAAGAAGATTTAAACCTGTTGCTGGCATAAAATTCAAAATGAGTATATATTCATATAAATAATTCATTTCTTTACAAATATATATACAGGAAGGTCTTGTATTGTCTCTGTCCCAGCCCATGAATTGGAAAACAAAAACCAAAAAAACAATAACTAAATAAAATCAAATAAATATATTCCACTTAAATACATACAAATACAAGCACATACATTTATACTTTTTTGTGGAAAAATACTTTATAAATAAAAGTCATCTAGTACAGTGCAGCAATGCTACAACAGTGATTGTGATAATTTACAGATAGAAAATAATAATAATAACGTACAGATGTGAGCCAGCTCCTGTATCAAAAACATGTCTGTTTCAGTTTACAAAACTTAGCAGTGTTTCCAAAGCAGTGAAGCCAAAGTCCAGCATAGAGCGGCTGAGTGAATGTGGTCTGGACTCTGTGGAGGAGAGTCATGGTTTCAGAGACGCTGTAGAAGGACAAAATACCTGCTCTGTGATCCAGGTACACTCCTACTCTGGAGGAACGAGGACCTGAGACAGGAGTTTGGATGTTGTTGTACCAAAATGTATAACTGTTTTTGAAGCAGTCTAGTGCCCAGGATTTTTCATTACGTCCAAATCTACATTCATTCCCACTCCCTGCTCTGCTGATATTCTTGTATGCGACTGCTACATAAACTCCTCCCCCTCTCCACTCCACCTCCCAGTAACAACGTCCAGTCAGACTCTCTCTACTCAGAACTTGCCACATTATAGTGAATCTGTCTGAATGATCAGAATAAGATTGTTGTTGTTCCACTGCTGTTACTTTTCTGATCCCCTCTGATAATAACAGCTGTTTGTGTGCTGTGTTTGGATCCAGTGTGATTTCACATGAATATTTTAAGAATCCAGCTCTGGTCTTTGGCTCTGCTGGTGGATCTGACAGTAAAACATCCACTTCAGTGACTGTCAGTGAGATGTTTGTCCATTCCTCTCTCAGAATGTCCTGTAGTTTATCTCTGACCTCTGACACAGCTGCTGTCACATCCTCAAAGTAGCTCAGAGGACGGATATTGATGCTGGATGAGTCTTTAGACTCACTGAGTGCTGACAGTGAGGGGTAGTTGTGTAGAAACTGGTTGTGATCCTCTGTGTGTGAGAGCTGCTTCAGCTCAGCATCTTTCCTCTTCAGCTCAGTGATCTCCTGCTCCAGCTTCTCCTGAAGCTCTTTGACTCGACTCACTTCAGTTTCCTGCTGGGATCTGATCTGCTGCTTCACATCAGAGCTTCTTTTCTGGATGAGATGGATCAGCTCAGTGAAGATCTTCTCACTGTGCTCCACTGTTTGATCAGCAGACTGATTGATGGCCTCCACCTCCTGTTGAAGCAGCTTCACATCTTTCTCTCTGTCCTGGATTCTCTGCTGGATGTTTTGTCGACTCACCTCCAGCTCTCTCTGCCTCTCAGTCCTTTCTGCTGCAGCTGAGACTGTGTCGTGGCCTTTATGTTCATCCACAGAGCAGAGATAACAGATACTCTGCTGATCAGTACGGCAGAACATCTTCATCACCTCATCATGACGAGAGCAGATGTTCTCCTGGAGCTTCTTGGAGGGCTCCACCAGCTTGTGTCTCTTTAATGGAGACGCATCATAATGAGTCTGAAGGTGTTTCTCACAGTAAGATGCCAGACAGACTAAACAGGACTTGAAGGCTTTCATTTGTCTTCCAGTGCAGACATCACAGGCCACATCTTCAGGTCCAGCATAGCAGTGATCATCATCAGGGGCATCTTGAAGCCTAATCCTCTTCAGCTCCTCCACCAACTCAGCTAACATGGTGTTTTTCACCAGGACAGGCCTCGGTGTGAAAGTCTGTCTGCACTGAGGGCAGCTGTGAGCTTGCTTTGTATCTTCTGCATCCCAGTGGGCTTTGAGACATCTCATGCAGTAGTTGTGTCCACAGGGAATAGTTGTGGGATCCTTCAGTAGATCCAAACAGATCGAACAGCATAATTTTGTTTCGTTGTTCTGAAATTCTAGCTCTGCCATTTCAGCTCTGAGTTTCATGCACAGCCAACATGTGTCTCTGTCTGCAATGTTAGAAAAGTTTGTCTGAGCTTCCAGACATACAAGCTGGTTACACCCACTCACAAATTTAAAGAACCATGAACGTGAAGGAATGAGGAAATATGTACCCCGTGGGTGAAACACCCAACCCTGACGTAACATCAGGGTTGGGTGTTTTGTTTTGGGTTTTTTTAGATGCAACAGTTGTTCGAGATGCTGGAGATGTATTCATTCACAACAAACAGAGGTGTGCTTTAATTACATGCTTTAATGATGTAAATGTTAATGTGATAAGTTACTTTTGTTTTATTCCCACGTTAACACTGTGCTTTAGTAAAGGGCACACCTTTTGTTAGTCTCTGCCTCATATAGTCAGGAATGTTAACAAAATAATTGCTGTAGCGTCAGTATTTGGGAAATAAAAAAATATTTTTATAAAACAAAAAAACAAATAAAAAAAGACCAAGAACACAACAGAAATCTACCAACTGACTTTGCATCTGGCCCTTCTTGTTTTCTGTTGTTGCATGCTGTTGTTTGCTTGTTTGCTCACCTCTCCTCCAGACTACACCTGGTCTCTAGCTGGCAAAGGCCCAGGAACAGCAACACCATGAGTCTTTATGACGTCCTTTTAATGGCAAGGTTGGTGGAAGGGAATGTGCCACGTGTAGTATCTGTTGGTTTTAAACGCTCAATGGTCAATGGTAACTTTATTATCCCTAACGGGAAATTGATTTGCAATATGTCCGTACAAACAAACAAACAGACAACCAACACATCACATACACTCACCAAAATTGATAAGAGATTTTTTAGTTTTGTGATTATTGTTTAGTTGTAGCTTCATTTAAGATAGGAGAGCTTGTGAGTTGGAACCACCACAGGAAAGGAAAGTGGAACCAGATGTGTAGAGGAATGCGGTGACATACATACTACATCCTGAGTTAACGGTCACCCCCCTCTCTCACTCTCCTTTTAAGGAAATGTTTAAGTTTCTATACATACCAAGCTATCTCCTATTTCAACAGACAAGCTAAAGGTTTCTCCTATTATGGAAACGTTTTTGTATACTGAACATACCACTCCCACTTCCTTGAAAGCTCACTTGGAGTATAAATAAAGAATGCGCTGAGAGCCCTGCGCGGTTTTTCTGTCACATCTGTTGTGCGCACTTTGACAGCAGAGCAGATCGGACTGACCGCCCATGCGCATGTAAAAATTAGATATCTGAGTGTGACATCATTTGCCTTTCTAATAACTTTTCTCTTCACATTTTCTTGGTCCTTCGAGCCGGATAGGAAGCATCGGCCGCTGTGTCCTGCCGTCGTGGAAAGCTGCACTGAAATCTGTCCTCTAGGTAGGAGTGAAAAAGTCCAGGGACGCTAAAATTCGATTCCTGGCCAGTGTTTTATCAAGTGGTCCACGACGCTGGGATCCAGTGGCTGACTTTCAACATAGCCAGAGAATCTTGGGAAGGTAAAGGAAGTCACTCATTTACACTCGCGTAAAACGAACTTTGGTCTCACCCGCCGAAAGGGTGTAATTAGTCTAATCCACTGCAAAGATTTGTAAAAGCGTTGGGGTGATCCACCGAACGGATTTTCAAAGTAAAAGCGTTGGGGTAATCCACCGAACGGATTTTCAAAATAAAAGCGTTGGACTGATCCGCTGAAAGGATTTTCAAAATAAAAGCTTTAGGACTGGCCTTCTGAAAAGGTCTGCGCGATTGTGTGAAATGTCTGTTTAAATGTTTGTGTTTTCTGTGTGTTGAGAGTGAATTGATTTAAACAGCACAAATACGCTGCTGAATCACTCTCATTGTTATTGTCATTTTATTTCCTGTCAGTAGCTGAAGTACTGGTGACAAAAGAGAACGGTTGAGTTCCGCCTCACAAAACTGACACCGCTCCACTAATTAGAGTGGAGTAGAAGGGCGTAGTCAGTAACCACTCTTTAAGTCTAATACCAGAGAAGGCTCTGCAGTTCTGTTTTAATGGGTAATCAGCCCACTAAGTTTACTGTTGACGAACAGTGGTTAGGAAAAAAGTGTCCAGGCGCCGGACAAATCAGTGTGCAAAGATGGAGAAATTCTAAAAAGACTAAATGAGAATGTAGCCCATCTGCATTAATACAACTTAAAGAAGCATTACTGAAAGAAATAGGAGAGACAAAATAAAGAAAGAAAGAAGGAAAACGCACGTAAGAATTAGAATATTTCCAAGCATGGAAGAGAGAGGCAGATAGACGATGTGAGAATAAACAAAAGAAACAAGAAAAGAAGAAAGAAAAGGCAGAGGTATTAGACCCCCCACCATATGCTCCACTCGCTGCTGCGAGGCCGACCCCCACTTTTGCTGCTGTGAAACCAGCCCCCACTTCCGCTGCTGCGACCCCCCTTAAACAATCCTGTGATCCGTTCAGACCTCAACCTGGTCCTTATGCAGAGGCACAAAACATGTTAGATAAAATAGCACTAGGTGAAAATCCACAGAAAAAAAAAAAGAAAAAAAAAAAAAAGAAAAAATAGGAAAAGATCGCTACGGACGAGATATGGGAGGTGATGTTGATCCACCTGGTCCTCCCGGCATTTTTCCCATGATAGCAGTACTAAACCCCAGATACGGCCAACCCGCAGGGGAAGGTGGAGAAGGTGGAGAGGTAACAGACAGGGACAGAGGAGGATTTAGAGGAAAGGGCCAGAGATATGTAGGACAGACAGACTTACGCGAAAGAAGTGAAGAAAGAGATAATACGTGCTGGAATTGTGGCAAGGAAGGGCATTTCGCCAGAGATTGCAGACATAAAACAGACAAACGGCAATATTCAAATGAATGACTAAATGAGAAAAAGCCAAATGAAAATGATAAAAGTGACGCAGAAGTATTTACTGTCTATCAATTAGTGTCTGAAGTAAAAGGCAAACCTACACTGACAGTATATGTTAATGGCAAACCAGTGCAGATGTTATGTGATACAGGAGTATGTAAAACCGTTTTGAACAGAAGACCACAGGAAGTACAATTCTCAGAAGATACTCTAATAGTAAAATCAGCATCAGGTCACACTACAGTGCAGTGACTAATAAAACCCTTATTAAGTGAAAACTAGAGATCAAAATAGTTTAAAGTAGTTTAAAAAGGTTGGAAACAGACCCCACCGAATAGATATAAATATAAGAAGTACAAAAATAAAATAAATAAAGACAAAATTATATTAGAACTTATTTTTACCGTATTGAAACTAATAATAGGAAGGATAACAACCTGTAAGCTGATATTAACAATGAAACATAGTTGGCATGACAATCATGCCCAGAATGTATAAAATCAATAAAGGGAAATAATTCACACGAAAACCTTTTAAATAAAATAGAGAGATGCATAAGGTACATTAAGGCTGTGTCATTGTTCAGCCAAGGAAAGTGTGAAAAGGTGAATGTCTCCAGCTTGGGAAAGGGTGAAACTGCAGATCACCCGAAGCCCTTGATGGATACAAAATAAAATATAAAATATATAATAATAAATTGCTTGGTTCGCTACACAACAGAGAGAATGAATGTGACTGAAGGTTGGATCTGAGATGAGACAAACAGAAGACCAGTCTAAGAAGTAGGTGCAAACCTGTTTAGAGAAAAGCAAATTTGTACAGATTGGATGAATTCTAAATTATCTGTTTGCTGAGTAAGATGATCCTAACTATTAAATTGGCTCAGTAGTAGTATAGTGGTATACACTAATAAAATATTGTAATATACTATTGTTGTTATATAGAAAGAAAAAGATGATAATATTAATAATGACATAATATTAATAATGAGAAGCAACCTAGTCAGTTATGATGTGAAGTGGATGATTGTTATGAAGTAATCTGCATCAAGCTTAAGGTTTGCTCAAACTCAGTATAATGACACATGAGATGAAGAAAATAAAGAAACTATCTAAACTAATTACGTGCATAGAGGCACTTGACCTGCTTGAAAACCTGTCATTTATCCTGGATAAAACATTACTGAGATATAGAGCACACCTATAATAACAACTAATAAGCCAAACCCTGTAGACAACAGCTAAAGCTACAGGATTGAGAAGTTGAATTAAATAAGTGAACACCGCTAAGTTGATGAGCATGTTACACATTTTCTTTTATTTTTATTTATTTGTTTTTAGAGCAGAAGCTGCATTAAAAGCCAACACACGCAGCTGTCTGTGAGCTCAGTTTTTCCCTCACACTTCTGCTCTGTTTCAGTAGCAGCATTTTTCTTTTTGTGTCCTGACTCATGTATGTTTCCTGTTTTGTTTGATTATTTTATTTTGTTGATTTGGAAACAAATTCGTGACCATACTTGTGGATCACAGTGACACATAGTGATTAGGCATATGATTTACAAATGGCTTGTTTTAGAACTGTGAGCAATTCAAAGTTTAAAAAATATATATATAAAAACCCTAACTTCAAAGTTTGAAATGTGTGAGATGGGTGGATTCTTTGAAAAACTAGAAATTATCTAAAAATGCATTAAGTGAAAATGTAATGTTGCATCTATAGAGAAGAAAGAAGAAGCATTCAGTTATTTAAAAATAGGCATTACAGACAGATACAGTTTTAGCACTGCCTGCCTATGATAAGCCTTTCTACTTACGTGTAGATAGAGGAGCAGGTTATATGAAAGCTGTGATAACACAGGCATTTGGAGAAAAACAACGCTCGTTAACATTCCTGGTGAAATTTAGACTCGTGTAAATTAGACTCTGTAGCGTCAGGCCTGCCTGCATATGCAAGGCTATGCAGCCGCAGCAGAGGCAGTAAAAGAGTCGGCTGCACGTATGCAGTCATATGTGCATATGAATTGCACGTAGGCCAAAATATAAATATGTACACTGACAGCCAGTTTGTTTTTTCAGCAGTGCACCACTTTGCCAAAATTTGGCATAACAGAGGTATGGTCACCTCTACGGATAACCCCGTGCAACACGGCAGCTTATTAAAAATCTTATTGGAAGTGATTAGCTTGCCAAAACAATTGGCACTTTGTAAATGTGCAGCACATCAAAAAGACAATTTTATTATCACAAAAGGAAATAATTTTGCAGATCAAACAGCAAAGCGGGCTGCACAACAAACGATAACGCTTCTAACATCCGAACATTGTACACAAATACCACTTGATGTACTAAAAACCGAACAAAAAGCTGCAACAATCACTGAACAGAACACGTGGCTGAAATGTGGAGCACAACTGAAAGATGACTTAATGGTCTGTGATGGAAAACCAATATTACCAGAGTCGTTACACAGGACAGCGGCTGTAGTGACACATGAAGTAATACATGTGTCAACAGGAGGGAAATATAGTATAGATAAATAATACTTTTACACTATAAATTTTGAAACTTCAGCGAAAAATTTGTAAGAACATGCCTATTCTGTCAAAAACACAATTCACAAGGAAACTTAAGACCTAAGAGAGGCCAGTTCTCCACACCATCCACATGGATTTTATTGAATTGAATGAATGTCAAGGATTAAAATATGCCTTAGTGATCATAGATGTGTTTTCAAACTGACCAGAGATATATCCAGTAAAAAGCAGAGGCAATCTCCATTGCAAAATGTTTATGTAATCATTTTATTCCAACATATGGTATCCCTTCTCTGATAAGATCAGACAATGGGACACATTTTGTCAATGATGTGATCAGTAAGGTCTCTGAAGCACTAGGATTCAGCATAAGAAATCATTGTGCTTATCATCTATGGAGTGCAGGGTTAGTAGAGAGAACTAACGGCACCATAAAACAGAGACTCAGAAAATGTCTGAAATAGATAAAAATGCAAAGAGTTTAGTTTATTTAAAAGGCAGTGTGTGTGAGAGGATTATGAAATTATTGTGTGAATGACGTTACATTTTAGATTAGAAGTTAGTAGAATTACAGAGGGTTTGTAGACTGTAAATACAAAATGAGTTTGATTAGCCTGTAGAAACACAAAAGAGAGTAACAGGAAGTGTGTGTGTGACAGGAACTTTGCATGCCCATATAAGGAGTGAGCACCCAGAGAGAAAAACAGAAGAGACAGACTCTAGCCAGATGAAGCAAATGGAGGCTTTAAGAAAAGAAATGAAAATGATATTAATGGTATGGTTTAGTGTGTCAATATAGGTCACAAATAAATAAAGGTGGACTTTTCTCAACCTAGAATTTTGAGCATAGCAGCAAAACCATAGATTAACATAATTGGGAGAAAACAAGCCAAAGTTTGGCTTAAAATTTTATAGCTTGACCTCCCACTTGTCCCGATCCTGAAAAGAAGCTCAAAGGACAGTCAATCTCCTGATGAAGACCAACGGAACATCGTGGACTTGAAGAATTAACAGCAGGCTGGTAAGAACAGTGTGACATGACTGTTTAAAGGCACTGAATGTGATATTTTGCCTGGCTGGGACTTAATCTAAAAGGAAGAAACAGAGAAGAAACAGATTGTGTTTGCTGGAGATTTAAGACAACAAAGGACACTTTGAGAAGGGTACAGGGGCCAGTGGGAAGGTGAAGCCCAGAGGAGTATAATTGGGTTGAAATTGAAGTCTGAACTTATGATGGTGTTTAGAGATGTCCACCAGATCACAATAAAGAGGTAAACAAAGGTAGAAAACACACATATATAAATTGTTACATGTGAAATTATTTTTGGAAAGAATCAGAAGTAAGATAGTTTGAATCAGACCTCAGTGAAAAGATGCATGAATTGATGAAAGTGAACCAATAGATAAATCTGTTAGAAAGACAACTTTAGTAGAATGAATGGCAAAACTAGTAGAAAATAGGGATATTGTTTTGAACTGCCGTGCGACGCTTCTCAAGTCTCTTGCAGATTAAAACCAGGCGATTGGGTCCTTATACGAGTACTCCAGAGAAAGAATTGGAACCCATCCCGGTGGGAAGGTCCATACCAAGTACTCCTAACGACGCCAACAGCTTGCAAAAACGCTGAGAGGCCCTCTTGGATCCACCAGAGCCATTGCAAAAATGGAAGTGAGTGACAGCACAACCTAAAGACACCACCATCCCGACTCTTTGGTGATCTACAAGTGAAGGGAGGGCTGATTGGGTATATCCCGCCTTCTACTTCTCGCCTGTAGTCTACTCACCAGAGTAAATCGGTGTGTCTGGTCATCATGAAGATTATTCTGCTTACCACCTTGGCCCTGCTGCTTACAGCATGGACCCTGATGCACTTAAAGGATCAAGAAGCCAACATGCATAGAAGAGCATGGACATATGACAACTCACACCTGGCTGAAGTGACACAGGACCACATCCATCCCTGGATGAACAACGCCTGGTATAGATACATATATAATCGCAAAGAAGACAAAGATTGTTATATATGCTCACACATGCCTGCTACAACACAGCATGCTACATTATATGGCAGACTTATGAACATGATTCAAGTGACATGCGCAGCAAGCTTTGCCAGTTTAGGTTATCAATATTTAGGAATTGTCCTAAACCACAGCGACCTCCTGACTATTGGACTATAGTTTTGGACTGTTTTTAAATGCATCGACCAGCATCAACAAAGAGCAAAATCAGGAAATTGATGCCATAAGAATAACTGTTATGCAACACAGAGTTGCCCTGGATATGATCTTGGCAGACTGTGTTTTGTTTAATATAACTGGTTGTACATATATTCCAGACAATGTGCATTCTGATAATATGACAAATGCTCTACAATTACTTAGAAACGTTCAACAGGCACAGGTAACCGATTGGGCAAATTCACAAAGTAATTGGTGGAATTGGTTTATGAGCAGCTCATGGAGAACACTGATGTTTAAGGTTTTAATGTTTATTGGCCTAATACTTATTATGTTTTGTATCTTTACTACATGCATTATCCCCTGTGTAAGAGGAATGGTATCAAGAATGATATCCCAATCTCTTGTTGCATATGTCACTGTGCCAGACGAGGAAGAAGGAGAAGACGATGAGTATGAAACTAATGTGATGAATGATTATGTTTGAATGATACACATTTTATGACGACCAGACCGAAAGCACTCACAATGTAGGGTCTGCGTCTGAAACACATTGATGTATTTGCTTAAAATCGCTACAAACAGGAGGGAATGATAAGAGATTTTTTAGTTTTGTGATTATTGTTTAGTTGTAGCTTCATTTAAGATAGGAGAGCTCGTGAGTTGGAACCACCACAGGAAAGGAAAGTGGAACCAGATGTGTAGAGGAATGCGGTGACATACATACTACATCCTGAGTTAACGGTCACCCCCCTCTCTCACTCTCCTTTTAAGGAAATGTTTAAGTTTCTATACATACCAAGCTATCTCCTATTTCAACAGACAAGCTAAAGGTTTCTCCTATTATGGAAACGTTTTTGTATACTGAACATACCACTCCCACTTCCTTGAAAGCTCACTTGGAGTATAAATAAAGAATGCACTGAGAGCCCTGGGCGGTTTTTCTGTCACATCTGTTGTGCGCACTTTGACAGCAGAGCAGATCGGACTGACCGCCCATGCGCATGTAAAAATTAGATATCTGAGTGTGACTTCATTTGCCTTTCTAATAACTTTTCTCTTCACAAAAATAATATAATATAAGCCTGATAAAACAACCTAGATTTTTCATCAAAAAAGTGCAATGTGCAATGGCAACAACACTTATGGTTTAGTGTTATTAACTATGATAATAGCACTAGGTACAAAAGACAATCTATGTCTCTTTGTCTTCACTGCAGGCACTTTATAACGACGACCTGATGGAAGCAGTTGAAAATCTTTAAAGAGAGGATGATCTGAACACAACAGGACAGAGGTTGCCTTCCTCAGCACCTGCCTGTTATAAAAGTCCACAAGCTGGACCTGAGACCTCCCTGAAATCTTGCCAGCCACTTTAACCAGGTTGTTAAGTCTGGTCTTATTATTCAGGGACATATCACCGTACCAAGCAATGATACAGAAAGTTAAAACAGATTCAATAAAACTTTTATATAAAACGCTTGCAGAATCTGGGAATTTTCTCAATATATTTGTCTCAATGTTCTCACTGTTAACTTATTATCATTATACTCGAATGGCAGATTGAGAATTGTTCATTTATTTAATCCATAATTGTATTTAACTGCTATTTCAAGGAGTGGAAAAAGCCGCTGGCTATTACGTCAGGGGCTGCAACTCCTCTCGAGGATCGGTGTGTGCCAGATTGTGATGGAGAGTCGGGGGTCCTTGTTAAAGGGGTTTTGCCCAGTGCCGAGTGGTTTCTATGTAGTTAGGATTATCTTTACATTGCACATGTTATCTTGTCTTTGTGGAGCTTTTCTAGTTTGATTTTTCTTTAGTTTGCTGCTCTGTATATATGACAAATTAGATCACAACTGTAAAGGAAATAATAAAAAGGCTGGTATGTCAACCTTCCGAACAATTTATTTCTGCCTGCAGAACTCGGCCAACCCTCACACGGAGTCTCTGTGCCATATGATGTTTGCTGATGACATTGTGATCTTTTGTGATTGTAGGGACGATGTGGAAGCGAGTCTGGAGAGGTGTAGGTATGCTCTGGAGAGAACAGACATAAAAAGTAGTAGCGGGAGGGTTTGTAAAGTGCGCTTATTAGGGTTCAATCATCAAAAGAAACAGACAGTGCACAAGGGAGGTGAAGAAGCGAGAGCACACAGGGTGTAGTGGTTCGAGATGAACGTTGGGGTGATTTATGACTGAAGAATAAGACCAAGAGATAGTAGTGACACCTGCCTGAGGTGTGGTTTGGAGATGGTGGTGCTGACAAAAACACAAGAGGCTGAGCTGGAGGCCGCAGATGAAGACACAAAGGTTTTCATTGGAAATGACCAAAATGGACATGATTAGATTAGTACTGGCAGCAGGAGGGATATCGCTGCATGGACATTTAATATTAAAAACACTGTATGTGTTGAGTCTGTGTTTCCAAAGGCCCCGCTAGTTGAGAGACTTGTTCCTCATGAAGAACACAAGACAAAACAGAACATCTTCAACCGGTCTTTTACTCGCTAACGAGGGAAGCCTTGGTCAGAACCAAGCGGTGAAGCATACTGCTCATCACCTGTCTCTAGCCCAAATCCTTCAAAGAGCAGCTCTCCTCGTAGCCTTTTTATTGACAGACTGTTACAATACACATCACAGCACCTCCCTCCGTAAAACCCCCCAATGGTTCTAAGACAAGGCACTGTGTGTGTGTGTGTGTGTGTGTGTGCGTCTGTGTGTGTGTTTGTGTGTGTGTTTGTGTGTCATGGGGGTGCGTTTATGTGACGTCCTGCTCACCAAAAGGATCATAAAAGCAGGAAGCAACATTAAACAGACTCTTCACAAGGGATGTGCTTGTGATAAAACACTACAGCCTCCCCCCAGAACCTCGAGAGGCTGGGGAGGGGGACAAAGGAATGTCTTCGATCCTATAGTTTGAACTAAGACTTTACAAATTTAAGAAACACAATGACAACCTTTGACAATTTGACTTAACAGTATGCTTTAAGCGAGGTCAGTACTAATGCACTAAAAAATGCAGATCATGTAATTTAATAAACTTGGCAATATCAAAACTCTATCATCAGGACAAAGATAAACTGATGGAATATAACTGAGTATTAGATTAAAGTTTGACAGATGGTTTTAGTTTTTATTCCTCCAGCTGCAGCTCAGATTTGAGATCAACTAAAAAATTAATATTAAAAACAGCATTCAAATGTAGGCTTAATCTACGTGCAAATTTGATAAATTTGATGTTTGATTGATAAAGTTAGCATGTACAAATCGTGGCTCTGTTTCATATGATTGTAACAGAACAATAAAATTGTAAAATTGTTTGCAAGCAACACTGAAAAACATTGAAGAATAAAGTGTCGTCTAAAAATCCATGTTTATTACGATAAACACTGATGAAAAAGACTCTTGACTGTCAGAGGTGCTCTCTCTCTCTGTCTCTCTGTCTCTCTCTTTCTCTCTCTCTCTCTATAAATATATATATATATATATATATATATATATATATATATATATATATATATATATATATATATATATATATATATATATATATATATATATATATATATATATATATATATATATATGTGTGTGTGTGTGTGTGTGTCAAAATAACATCAGCAGGAGCAGCTTGGAGTCCAGTCTTCTTCACACTGAGGAGGGACATATATGCAGGAACAGTTGTCATAACTGTTACAACCACCAGATGGCGAAAGAGTCCCACTGCAACTTTAAGCCATGAAGGATGTGTCTTGATGTTTGCTTGTGATAAATCTGCTTTATGTGAGTCTTTTTCAGAAAGTAACAGTAATATGTCTGATTATATGTCTTTAGTCAGTAAAGTCTCGCTTTGCTAGAAATCAATAAATAATAAAATTGTAAACATGCAGCTTTATGTTAGAAGTCAAAGGGTCCTTAAGTCTTCTGTAAATTGACGGGGATCAAATGAAGGACACAAGTATCTGTTCTTACTCTAATAAATGCTGCTTTAATATCCAACAGACTATTTTCCTTCCTCATCAGCAGTAAACAGCTCGACTGCGTCTGTGCATTTGTGTCCTCCATACTTGTTTACACAGACATCTCAGGCTTGATGCCACGATGCAGTGTAGAAACCTGACAACCCTCTGACTCATGTTCAAATGTTCAAGGACATTTCTCAGGATCATGTATGACCCCTTTTTGACATTTGGACTTTCATTAATAATATTTGTGTTTCTGAGTCATTTTTGTGGAGACTTCTGTCCAACATAGTGTCCAAATGAAGCCTGAAGCTTTTCTTCACCCTCTTGTCAGATGGTCAGCAACAAAACTCTGTTCCAACCAATGTCTGATAAGAGATGAGACACAGCAGCTGAGCAAATGATCATTTCATGCTGAAGACATCCTCAGACAGAATTAAACACATACATAAACACAGCCTGGTGCCAATAACACAGCTAATGACACTGCTGTATCACTGGCTTTACTGATTAAAGACCATATCTGAAGGAAATCTTTGAACACAACAGAAAGTGACCTTTTAAACCTGCGACACTGAGGCTGCATTCAAGGACCATTAAACACATTTTAAAGGACTTAAGAACATCAAGAAAATGTGACTTGTTTCTCTGTAATGAAGCTGTTTTAGTGAAGAAAGTTGAAAGGTCACAGAGCGACTGCTGAATCTTCTGCTCTAAACATGAACTCTGAACTTTGTGATGCTTCAGGAGGAAAACTGCTTCAGTTATTCTCTCAGATTAGTTTCATATTTTCTGCATCAGATTTGAGTGAGATCCTGGAATGAAGACAGAAGAAAAGACTTTGTTCAAAGTTTGATTTATAGTCAAACCTTCCAGTTTATTCACACAATAAAACATCAACACAATATATGAATTCATTCATTCAAATCACAGTTTTTCCTCATTTGTTTGATGATTTTGACAAAAACAAACACAAACACACACACATGGTCTGCCATACTCATAAAGAGAAATGTCGACATTTTTCAATACAAATATTCCAGAAACATTTAGAGGATAGAGAAGTTTACATTTTCATGTGGAGAAATATTTTAGTAAATCAAAATGATGATGAGCAGTGATAGCCTCCATAAACAGTCACAGGAAAGATCTCCTTTAAAAACTCAGAAACATCAAGAGAACAACTAGAAGATGTGGAGGTACCACCCATAATGTTCGACTGACAGCTGATCTCTGTGCAGAAATGATGGAGAGTAAATAAAATGAAACTAAAACACAGATTTAAACCCACAATATGAAAGACTTCAGCCTATTTCAATTTAATCAACTCAGCAGTGTCTCCATAATAGTAAAGCCAAAGTCCAGCATAGAGCGGCTGAGTGAATGTGGTCTGGACTCTGTGGAGGAGAGTCATGGTTTCAGAGACGCTGTAGAAGGACAAAATACCTGCTCTGTGATCCAGGTACACTCCTACTCTGGAGGAACGAGGACCTGAGACAGGAGTTTCAATGTTGTTGTACCAAAATGTATAACTGTTGTTGTCACAATCTAATGACCAAGATTTGTTATTACGTCCAAATCCAGATTTACCTCCTTCTCTTCTGATATTCTTGTATGCGACTGCTACTTCAACTCCTTCCCCTCTCCACTCCACCTCCCAGTAACAACGTCCAGTCAGACTCTCTCTACTCAGGACTTGAAACCAAAAAGTGAATCTGTCTGGATGATCAGAATAAGACAGTTGTTGTTTCATTACTGTTACTTTTCTGTTCCCCTCTGATAATAACAGCTGTTCATGTGCTATGTTTGGATCCAGTGTGATTTCACGTGAATATTTTAAGAATCCAGCTCTGGTCTTTGGCTCTGCTTTTGGATCTGACAGTAAAACATCCACTTCAGTGACTGTCAGTGAGATGTTTGTCCATTCCTCTCTCAGAATGTCCTGTAGTTTATCTCTGACCTCTGACACAGCTGCTGTCACATCCTCAAAGTAGCTCAGAGGACGGATATTGATGCTGGATGAGTCTGTAGACTCACTGAGTGCTGACAGTGAGGGGTAGTTGTGTAGAAACTGGATGTGATCCTCTGTGTGTGAGAGCTGCTTCAGCTCAGCATCTTTCCTCTTCAGCTCAGTGATCTCCTGCTCCAGCTTCTCCTGAAGCTCTTTGACTCGACTCACTTCAGTTTCCTGCTGGGATCTGATCTGCTGCTTCACATCAGAGCTTCTTTTCTGGATGAGATGGATCAGCTCAGTGAAGATCTTCTCACTGTGCTCCACTGTTTGATCAGCAGACTGATTGATGGCCTCCACCTCCTGTTGAAGCAGCTTCACATCTTTCTCTCTGTCCTGGATTCTCTGCTGGATGTTTTGTCGACTCACCTCCAGCTCTCTCTGCCTCTCAGTCCTTTCTGCTGCAGCTGAGACTGTGTCGTGGCCTTTATGTTCATCCACAGAGCAGAGATAACAGATACTCTGCTGATCAGTACGGCAGAACATCTTCATCACCTCATCATGACGAGAGCAGATGTTCTCCTGGAGCTTCTTGGAGGGCTCCACCAGCTTGTGTTTCTTTAATGGAGCCACATCATAATGAGGCTGAAGGTGTTTCTCACAGTAAGAGACCAAACACACCAGACACGATTTCACAGCTTTTAGCTTGATACCAGAGCACAGATCACAGGCCACATCTTCAGGTCCAGCATAGCAGTGATCAGCAGGAGCAGCTTGGAGTCCAGTCTTCTTCAGCTCCTCCACTAAATCTGCTAACATGGTGTTTTTCTCCAGGACAGGCCTCGCTGTGAAAGTCCTCCGGCACTGAGGGCAGCTGTAGATTTTCTTCTTTTCCTCTTCATCCCAGAAGCTTTTAATACAGTTCATGCAGTAGCTGTGTCCACAGGGAATAGTCACCGGATCCTTCAGTAGATCCAAACAGACTGAACAGCAGAATTTTGTTTGATCCATTTGATTCATGTGCTGTGCCGTTTCACCGTCTCTCAGTGACTGTCAGACAGTTTCACTTTCTCTGAACAGAAACAACCTCTGTGCTCTGAAGGGAAACAGATCTCTGCTCTTGTTCACCTCCTACAGGAAATGAGGCTCACCAGCAACTGCATTTACACCATGTTGTTTAGACCCATCCTGATACAGACACATCTGTGAAGGGAGGCACTAAAGAAATATCCTGGCAGTGACAAGAGCCAGGGTGTGGTCTGTTTATTAAAAAGTATTAGAGCCTCCTTAAGATAAAACTTATTTTGAGGTTAAAGTTCACTTTTTTCCCAGGAAATAGTTGAAATATATGGAGATTACAGTTATTGTTTCAAGATAAACTGCCACGGCTGCTGTACCCTCAACAAAATGCTTTGTATAGATGAGTTAATGAAAGCGTACTTCTCGATCTATTTTAGTTTTAAGAAAATCATTTTTCTTTCGCCAGATGAACATGTGAAGAGTTTAAAATAGCTTCTTTCAAAATACAACATTGAAAATAAATAGAGAAAAACAGTCACCTTCAAGACATTTTTCGTTATGTTTGTATTTGTTAACCTGTCATTTAAACATTCTTGTTGAATTATGGCAGTTTGAGGTAATGTTATTACACATGCGAACACTAGAGGGCACACAGCGCACTGGTGGTATCGAGCAGTGTTTTGGGGCACAGAGGAAGAATAAACCTGTTGTGAAGCTAACTCTAGTTTAACGTTCATGTCTTTTCTATTCTTTACCACAGGTTAGTAAATATGCATTAAAATAAATGTTCACTGCACCCCTTACAAATAGAAAAATGTTGTTTATTTGGAAAATTGTGAGTTAAAGCTGCAGGTAATGCTAATGCTAGCTTAGTGGCTAATGTGGAATAGGGTTTGTGTGCGTGTGTTTGTGTGTGTGTGTGGCAGTTAACCTAAACCACACGAGAGACTGTGTTTGTTTTATACCAAAACCATTGAAACCATTAAAAAAGAAGTTACATTGTCAGTACATTAGAAACACGTCACATAAATAATTTAGTGCTGTAACAAGTATTAAAACGATGAAAAACTGATTCATTTAATATGCTTTATAAATGTATTTAAAAAGGAAGTACAGGGAGCACAAGTGTGTTTTGTGTCTGTCTTTATAAAGAATGCTATATTTTTATATATGATAAAGTTTAATGTTAGATATTGTAGTTGTAATATTTTGAATGGACTCAAGCAGCATGTTTTGTCAGAGTTGTGCTGAGAGATTTATATAGACTCTAGCAAAGGAAACTGTGGCCATGTATTGTAAATGGGACTGAAGCAGAAGGTCTTTCCTTTGCATTGAATGTAATGATTCCTGAAGCTGTTCAAAGACACTATTGTGAAGAACAAACCTTCCTGTTGTGAAGATAACAGCAGCTCAATCTGTGTGCCTTCTCTATTCTTTACCACAGCACCACACGTTGTTGGCACAGGGAACCAGTTGCATCTGGTCAAAAGGAAAAATAAAAACAAACAATCTTGGCTGACAATGCACAGATTCAAGGATAACAATGGTTACACCCTTGTAGATTACAGAGGATGTATTTTGTATCACAAGACAGGATAAGACGGCTGATCAGTTTGTTTCACTAACTTTTCTAAACATGGCATTTTGTAGAGGGTCACAGTGTCACAGTGCCTTCGCCCTGCAACTCCCTCGTTCCCCAAGTCTGTCTCATTGTTGATTACCTGTTTGCCACAGACCAAGTATTTCCTGTTTGCAAATAAAGTTTGTGAAATTCAAGAGAGTGCTTCACATTGTGTCTGCATCTGGGTTCACGTTAACACAAAATGATCAATACTTTGTTTTGTCCTGTCTGGCACTGTAGCAATCAGAATTATTGTCTGAAGGCCAAGAAAAATGCCCAACAGATTTACTTTCCCAAGTGGGCCTTTTGCTATACTGGTCCACTTGATTGTCATAGTTTATTTGATCTTTATTAGTTATTTTTATTCTAAATTATTGTAATCAGGCCAGACTGGACTCGGGGACGGGAAAGAAAACAAGAAGAAAAGTTAGGAAGAAAGTTAACAGAAGGAGAGGGAAAGAAAAAGGAGAAAAGAGATGGAGAGAAAAGACAATGAAAATCTGCTTCATCACCTGCTGAAGGAAAGAAAAACAAAACAAACAAAAAGAAAACAACACAGTAGCGAAAATAGAGCAACATCCAACATATGCATAGATAACAGCAGTGATGGGAATGACGGCGTTACAAGTAACGGCGTTACTTTTTTCAGTAACGAGTAATCTAACTAACTACTATTCCTATCGTTACAACGCCATTACCGTTACTAACAAGAAAATGTGGCGCAGTCGCGTTACTATTTTCCAACAAACAGACGGTTGAAGCTGTGTTCAGGTTACCGCAGCTTACATCAGTTGCAGGAAGTAGCTGTAAGAAATCTGGGCGCTACAGCTTTAAGCAGCTGCGCGCTGTCCTGCCGACGGCAATCACTTTCTTGCATATGATCACTTTTTGGCACAACACCTGGAGCTAAGGGGGCAAAACAATCGCATGAGTGCTGCTGTTTGACTGAGGAAGAATAGTCGTGGTAAGCCAATCACATGACCACTTTAAGACAAAGCAACAAGGTGATATATACCAGTTTTTAAATTGTGTTGATAGGCCACGTAAAACCAGAGTCATGATAAACAATATATACGCCTGTTTTTTCCTGAATAGTTTTGTCACGTTTACTGTCTAAGGACAGCGCAGCGAGCACTCTCTGCTTATGAGCAAACAAAAAACAGCCTGGTCGTGTTGGTGTAAAAATGCAGCATGTCGACCAATCAAAAATGATATGGCAACATGACGTTTGGTTGTATAGGAAGAGGAGGAAGTTTTAAGAGTGACGGTGAGAGGGAGAGGGAGAGAGAGAGAGAGAGAAAGACAGCAGAAAAAGAGAGAGAGCGAGTTTTGAGATGTGAGAGATTTGTCAGGTTTAGCGTGTTTGGATTGTGTAGTTAATGTGTTGTCTTGTGTAGTTAGTGTGTAGTGTTGTGGATGGTTTTGTGTTGTGTGTCAGAACAATGAGGCGACTGCTGTCTCCAGGTAGAAACAGGAGTGATACCCCTGCTGCTGTCAGACCTGCAGCTATCAGGCTGTGATGTTCTCCTTTATAGTGGACAGAAATGATTTTTTTGGAGTGGCACAAATAATTTGTGTGGCATCTTACTGAATGCAGAACAGCTGATTGTTCTGTAAATAGTCTGAAATGGTTATTTTAAAAAAAGGTAAATGGCTGCAAATAACTTTGTTGTTTGCAAAACTTGTGCATAAGATTTTAAAATTGACAATTGCATTTAATTGCTTTTAATGTCATGAAAGTTCTGAAATATGATTCAATAAACATGTTGTTACAGTAAAAAATATAACCTTTTCTACTCAGATTTTATGTTTTCTGTCTGATTTTAGATCAATTGTGCTAATACCGTTTGTCAAAATGAAAACATAACTGTAAATTCAGACACGTGAGGCTGTGCTGAAAAGAATGAAACCAAACAAGGCAAAGCAAATAGTTTTTAAAGGTAAAATGTGGAGGGAAAAACAAAAGTAGTAAAAAATGGCCAATTAAACCCTGGACCCCAGAGGGTTAAACTTTTATTTTTAAGTAACACAATAGTTACTTTTCAAGTAATTAATTATTTTTAGAATATTGTAACTCAGTTACTAACTCAGTTACTTTTTTGAAGAAGTAACTAGTAACTATAATTAATTACTTTTTCAAACTTGCCCAACACTGGGTAACAGTAAATAATAAATGCTGAATCTTTTTAAGCAGTACACAAAATCGATAATGCTTGATATGTTGAGGCAGCAGCCACCCAAGATAGTGTGAGTCTGTATGTACCTGCGTGCACACGTGAGTGTGTGAGCGCTGGTATTCATAAGGTTTCTCCATGCAAGTGTCTGATAGTACGTATTCTGTCTCACGGGTATTTCTGAGGCATGTTTTTTATAAGTTTGTTATATGACAGGTCAGAGTCATTTGTTCTGTAAGTAATGGGATCAACGTTTCAATGAATGGGTCTATTCCTGATCTTCTAATGGCAAACCTGCCATCTAGTGGGTTAACGGGGAAGCGCCAAGTGAGGGGATGAGCAGGAGTTTCTCTCCCAGCGCTCGACAGGGAAGGTCCATTTCTCTGCGTCTCACCTCCTACAGGAAATGAGGCTCACCAGCAACTGCATTTACACCATGTTGTTTAGACCCATCCTGATACAGACACATCTGTGAAGGGAGGCGCTAACAGGGTTTGTTATGTTTGATTTACAACTTTCAGTAAAAACTGCAACCTACTTAAAGTTTGATAGCTGCACTTGGTGTTTGGAGATTCTCAGAAAGGTTATTTATAGTCTTATTTATTTATATTTTTAAAATTTTGAGTAGTTCAAAAGTTCATTATAAATATTGTAAATTTAGTTGTTTTTCACATGAAACAAATCCATCCTGGCGCTGTTGGTGTTTCATCAACAACCATAGATCCTTTGGTCTGTTTATTGTGTTACTTCTGACATGTCTCACACCTTCTTATCATATTCTTTATCACTCTGTTCATTCCAGGCCAAAAGACTGTCTCTCTTGCCCTTCTTTTGCATTTCTCAATTCCAAGATGGCCTTCATGTATTCTGGTCAGCATCTCTTGCCTCATTGTCTGTGGAATGACGATTTTGTCCTGCTTCAATAGCAGTCCATTGACTACACTCAGTTCTCCTCTAATATGGTAGAAGAGTGGACACGAGCCAACAAACATCCATTTGACATGCTTTCCATAACATGTTGCAGTTCTGTGTCTTGTGCAGTCTCATCAGTTATTTGCTTAGATTTCATGTCTGGCACAGGAAGTTTGGCAGAGACCATGTTTATGTGAGTCTGAATGTCTTCTTCTGTTGTACTCACCATGCCCCCTGTGGGTGCTCGTACGAGTGCATCTGCAATTATCAGGTGCTTTCCTGGCGTGTAAACTAGCTGAAAGTCATATCTCTGCATTCTCATTATCAGACGCTAAATTCTTGGCGTCATTTCATTCAAGTTCTTCTTGATGATAGATACTAGTGGGCAATGATCTGTTTCTGCAGTGAAAGAGGGTAAGCCACATACAAAGCTGTGGAACCTCTCTAAGCCAAAAATAAATAAATAAATAAATAAATAATTTATATAGCATCTTTCATGACAGAATCACAAAGTGCTGCACATAAGATTACAAGTCATAAGAAGATTTAAAAATGACTAAATAAAACAGGCAAAAAAATTAACCAAAAGCAGTTTTAAAAAGGTGAGTTTTGAGTTGTTTTTTAAAAACAGCTACTGAGTCCACAGTTCTTAATGTTTGGGGGAGAGAGTTCCACAGTCTCGGGGCCACAGTGGCAAAAGCTCTGTCACCCTTAGTTCTCATCTTAGTCTGTTTTATAGCAAGTAAGCCCTGATCAGATGACCTCAGGGACCTGCTGGGGACATCGGGCTGTAGCAGATCAGAGATATAGGCTGGTGCCAGTCCGTGCACAGCTCTGTAAGTCAAGACCAGGATCTTAAAATGGACTCTAAATTCAACAGGAAGCTGAGATAACAACGATGTCACCTGTGAGTACTTGGAGGATTTTGTCAAAAGCCTAGCTGCAGCGTTTTGCATGCATGTATAGCAATCTCCAGTTCAGAGCGAGATAAAATCGGGCTTAGCTTAGCCACACTTCTTAAGTGATAAAAACAAGACCGAACCAGAGATTTCACATGCCCATCCAATGTGAGAGTCGAGTCAAAAGTGACACCTAAATTCCTGATAGAGGATTTAACATAGAGTGAGAGAGGACCAAGGGCTTTCAGTATCTGCGATAAAAATCTATCATGGGCGCATACGAGGACTTCGGTTTTCCCCTCGTTGAGTTGGAGGAAATTTGCAGCCATCCAACGTTTGATCGAATCTAAGCAATTATTCAGACGCTGAAGCTTAGATAAATCCTGGGGCTTAAAAGAAACGTACAACTGAATATCAAATTCATTCTCACGTTATGAATTTTTGCAAGCAGAAAAGAAAGAAAATTTCACTAATTTCACTAAACAATGTCACTAATGGTGTTGAATGTAGCACCTTAGGATTGCCTCTGCTCTTTGTAACCAAGTGTGAGAAATGATCGCATTATTAAAAGAAGCTAAAAGGTCCTTTAGATAGAGGAGTTGAACATTTAGATGAGTTTTCCTCCACCTGTGCTCCGCTTTACGACAATCACGTTTTAGACAATGAATACTGTCATTTGGCCAAGGAGGAGATTTGGAGGCAGAAACACTCGTCTTAAACCGGACAAATTTCATCTAAAATAGAAAGGCAATAATTATTAAAAAGACTGGTTGAGAAATCAAAACCATTTTGAGGAGATAGCTGTAAGTTAAAAGCATCCACAAATTTCTCCGCTGTGGAGTTTAAGATGCGAGAGCTAACCATCCGTCTGACGGGGGGCAAAGGCTCATTAAAAGACAAGTTAAAAACAATAACATAGTGATCAGAAATATAAATGTTCTCAGAGCAAATGAAATCAATATTAAATCCAAAGTAAAAACAAGGTCCAGTGTGTGACCTTTGCTGTGTGTAGGACCGGACACATGCTGAGTCAAATGAAAAGAATCCATAATGTTCATAAAGTCTCTGGCGAATGGGTCGGAGTCATCATCAACGTGTATGTTAAAGTCCCCAACTATGAGCACCCTAGACAGCTTCATAGTAGCGGATAAGAAGTCACTGAGCTCTGATAAAAATAACCTATTAGATCTATCAGAACCTATTAGGTGGACGATACACCACAGCACAGTAGAAAGGATCCTTGTTACCAATTTTAAGCAGCTGCAGCTCAAACGAAAGAAAATGTCCAATTTTAACGGAGCGGCAGGAGAAATGGTCCTGGAAAGCCACAGCAAGCCCACCAGCCCAACCAGATAACCGAGGCCGGGTAATAAAAGTATAGCCATCCGGGCAGAGTTCAACAAGTGACGAGTAGTCTACATCCCGCTGCCAGGTCTCAGTCAGGAATAAAAAATCCAGTTTTTTAGATAATATAAAACCATTCAACAAGAATGATTTATTAGACAGAGATCGAGCGTTAAAAAGCGCCATATTCAGTGAGCTAGAAGCCTCATTATTTGCAGAGGCTCGAGTTAAGGGACATAAATACACAGGGTTCGAGCCGTCACGCTCCTAGAATCAACTCACCGAGGGAAGAAAATGCCAGCCCGAAGAAGAGTCTGGATAAACCCTCCTAAGGTGGCACGGTCTCAAAGAGCCGGGCCCAGCGTATCCAAACAAGGCTGTGGAAAACAAGTCCCCCTCCATGGAGCTTTTCTGAACACAGGAGACAACGCACGCTCGACGTCACTTACCAGCCAAACCCCGCCGCCAGTAAAGCCTGAGCTTTACCTGAATACCTCCTCTTCTCCCTCTCCTTCTCCGTGGTCTAGAGGAACCACCGAAATCGCCTGACGAGGATCCAGCTAATGGAGGAGGGTGGAAAATGCCGGAGGACGACGAGACATCGTGAGGCATCATAGAGGATCGGATGGATAGCAAAGCCAGGCGATCATACACCAGGGCAGCTAATACATCATTAAAACTGAGTGAGCACAGAAGAGCAGAAAAAAATAACACAACAGTAGTAGAGCGTGACAAACTGCACCCAAATACCAATCATTCCTTCTCAGTTTGAGTGTAAATGACACTCACTCTCTGTCATGAATCTGGATGCGTAGGCTATAAGTTTCCAGTGCTCACCTTCGGCTTGCAGAAACACTGCACCAAGATGCAATCCATCTTTTAAGGCATTAGTCAATGGGAACTTTTTTTTGTCTCCAGTGGGAAACTGATTTGCAGTCTGTCCATACAGAGAGACCAAAGCAAGCCAACAAAACACACACACACACACACACACACACACACACACACACACACACACAAAAGCCCAAAGAAACAGTCCAAACTGAGACACACTCATTCACCTTGTGGTAGTTGACAGAAACTTTTGGACTGAAATTGAAGGCTTTCACATCCACGGTTGATTACAGAGTCAAAGTCCTTTATACACAGTCCTTCAAGTACAGATAATACAGGAAGATAGAGATCCTAAAAACACAGTTAAAGTAGCCAATAATGTGTTACATATAATTCATTTTAAGTTTATGTTGAGTTTTAAAATGTTCTCTGCAATAAAAGTTGTTACTCTCTGAAAAACCATCAGAGCTTCAACACCTGGTATATTACTCAGTAAACAAAACCAAAAAGTTAAAGGCAGACATCTGAAAACAAGACGTCACTGATCAACAACGTGACAGAACGAGAGTCAACAGTTTACTGTCAGTCAGAGTTTGATCATTAACAGGGAGCAGCAGGGTACAAAAGTCACGCAGAGTAGCTGAAAGTATCCAAGTACATGTAAAACTGTCCTTTATACTTTCAGGGACTTTAATCAATAATAATTTTTTCTATTTATGTGCTGTTTTGCACTTCTTGCAGCTGAAATTGTGGCACAACCTTCATGTTAAGTTTTAAATAAAAAAACAACAACAACTTGTTTTTCCCTCTCACAAAAAGCAGCTGTTGCTCAGCGCCACTTCAGATGTAAATGAATTTTTAGAAACTCAAACAAAGTCAAGTTTCCAGAAACTGTAACATTTTTTTCACTCCCATTAAAAATCTCACAGCCGCTGATATTCATCTGTGAACATTTGCTAACCAGTAAAAATCTAACTATACATGCTGCTGGTCAGTTCAGCTCCATCTTCACCAGTTGTGACAGTTAAAATGATGCTTAGAGGTCAGATATGACACAATTTATCACATCCAGGCATGATTTTTGCTGTGGTGAGCAAATCCACACTGTAATTGAATCTGTTCTTTTAGAGAAAAGGTATAAATGAGGGGTGTCAAACATAAGGCTCGTGGGTCAGATTCGGCATGAAAAATTCTCCATCTGACCCGCTGGATGGCTCTTTCAGTCAAGCATATTGCATTAACTGATTAAAGATACACAACTATCACCTTTCAAAAGACACGGACAAGTCAGCCAGTAATGGGAAACACATGATGCATTTAAAGTTTATGTTCAACTGTAAAATATTCTCTGTAATGTAAATTGTTCTGCTCTCTGACAAACCATCAGAGGTGCAGCACGTGTATCATTTGGTGTTTGAAGCAGAAACAAAAGCAAAGAGTTAAAGGAAGACACATTTGAAGAAGAAGGAAAATGAAAACAAGACGTCACTGAGCAACAACCTGACAGAACGAGAGCCAACAGTTTACTATCAGAACTGAGGCTGATCATTAACAGGGAGCAGCAGGTAACAAGGTCATCAGCAGTGGAGGAAAGTATGGAAGTAATACTCAGCTTCATATTTGAAGATACTCGAGTATCTTAGCTGCAGGTCTGGAACAATGGTTTTATTTCCTTTCCCATTAAACATCTCACACAGCCCCTCATCTGTGACCCTTAGCAAACCCACTGGATATCTACCTGTACATAAAGGAGATCAGATCAGTTCCATCTAGACCAGCTGTAACAGGAAAATGCTGCTTACACTTTGATGCATCAGTTTCAGTTTGTCATATAAGACAATATATCAGATTGAGGCATTATTTTCCTGCAGTGAGTAAATCTACTTTGTACTTTACTCTTTTCTTTTAGGTAAAGGCTCTAAACAGTACTTGTACACTGTGGAAATCCCATAAGAACGTCTCCTGAACTCTGAAAAATAACAAAACAAAGACTAAAAGGAGGTCATGGGTGCTGCTGCTGATGATGATGAGGAGGAGGAGCATGCATTTAAAAAGTGACTGATGTCCTAGAATACAACAGAACAGTGTCTCTACAAACTTATGAAAACATGACAGTCTTGCATTAGTTTGTATTCTTATGATTTCAAAAAACGAGGGAAAAATCTCCTTGAAATCCACAATTCCTTTTTGTTATTTCTTAGTGTGTGACGTATTTTATTGCCTTTATGATTGGTGCAAACAGTTTCCTGATTCATAATGGAAATAGATTTTAGACACAGGAGGAACACGCAGTGATCAGCAGGAGCAGCTTGGAGTCCAGTCTTCTTCACACTGAGGAGGGACATATATGCAGTAACAGTTACAGTTGCTCGGCATGACACCTCACAGGGAGACGCCATGTTGTTTATACGGAGTTTATTCTCGTCTTCTTCCGGTTGACGTTCAGGCTCTTTCACGCTGCAGCGCCACCTCAGGTCAAAGTATGTCATGCTCTAATGTATCGTGTTTTTCTTTTCTGTGCTTTAATTTGTCTACAAAGTGAAAATAACTATAAGAGCTTTTAAGTATACACAGACATGCGCTTCTTAAATTTAGCTTAATTGGCTCCAGAGGTAGGAAGTAAAAAAGTTAAAAAAAAAAACTTCCTTGCTGTACTTAATTTTTACTCCCTACATTTTTAAACAAATATCTGTAGTTTCCTCTCCGTATATTTTCAAAACAAACTCGTTACATTGGGTTTAACGCATTTGGGGGAAGTTAATATTTCACGTCACTGCAGGCCTTCAAACAATGAGATTTGAGCCTAAACAGTGACACATGAAAGGCAGTCGCGTTTTAATCAGTAGAGATGAAAGAGCAAACCATGTACCGTAGTTTTGATTTATTTATTTTTAGCACAACACCAGAACAACCCCACGTGCCCATAATTTGCGGTACTTCAGAAAAAAAGGAGTGAACATAAAAGGGAGTAAAATGTTGTGTCAGGTAATTTCAAATGCAGCATTTCTATCACCTCAACAAACACTAACTGTGTCACAGTGTGTTGCTAGCTAAAGCTCCACTTGCTGTATTTCACAGGAAGAGAAAGAGTGAGAGCTAACTTCACTCAGAGATATAGAAAGAAAGAGAAAGAAACCAGGCTGTATTTAAAGGTAAGGACTGCTTAGTGATATTTGATAAAATGTAATTGTATTTTAACAGGGACATAAAGTGCTTGTCTTACTCCCTTCTTCTAGCTCGAAATTACTTGCCAAGTGGTAAGGACCATTCATGGTCACACGGTGAGAACATTGGTGTTGACTATGAAGAGATATGGTCAGACAGGGGAGGGGCCAGTCAGATTTATCAACTCAACCTCCTTAAAGCATGGAGAGAGGCTGAAACCAATCTCTGGTGAGCCCGGTTAAGGAAAGAGATGAGTTGGTGCCTGAGATGCCAAATTCCAACATCCTCATTCCCGCCATTGAGATAACACTCTCACACAGGCCCAGAGAGCAGATGTTGCTGCATTGCAGATGTGTTATACCCCCTGCCCAGCCGAATGACTCTCAAAAAGAAAATTTTGCAGAAAATCAATGTGATCGCTTGGATCACTGGAATTATCATCTCGATATCTCTTGTCCTTCTTTCATTTCAGACGTCTTGAAAACAAGTTTTAACAAAGTCCTGGAGAAGTGCCCAATGCTGGAGGACCTCCTGCTTTACCCCTGGCTCAGATAAACTCCTCTCTGACACAAACACACACGCATACTGAATTCACATCTTGCCATACAAATGTGATACAGTAACCAACTTTCTTTCTTTCAGAAAAAAAGAAAATTGGGAGATTCAAAATTTTCCTCACAGTAATGTTTGCATCAGTCTATCAGATGAATCCCCTCCAAGTCCAATATTTACATCAGTTACAGTGATAATGCTTGGTGTCTACTTTCAGCCACCGCAGTAGAATGCCAGGAATGAATCTCATTGAAATTGTAGTTGCATTTGCTATTTAATTTAATTGTCATGGATGATACACAGACAACCCAACAGCAAACAGAGGAAAACAATGGGCTTAAATACACAGAGGGATAAATGAGGGAATAAGACACAGGATGAGAGCACAGCTGCGAGAAATCACAAACAACAAGACCATGGGGAAGGAAAACTGAAAACACTAACATAGTCTAAGGAGCTTAGAAAGAAAACGTCTGGACTTCTTTAAGTTGCTTGAAGACGTTCAAGCAAAGTTTCAGTTCTTTTCATCCGAGAAGGTGAAACATCTTCAAGCAACTTCAAGTCCAGACGCTTTCTTTCCAAACTCCTTAGACTACGATGACCTAGATGACTGAGAACCTTCACAGACATGAAAACACTAACATAGCACACAAGACCATCAAAGTAAAACAGCAAACAAGAGACTTTTACAAAGACACAGAGTTGACACAGAGACATGACTGACTGGGGAGAAATTGGGGAACATGGAAAGAAGAGTGACTAGACATGACACGTGGGACACAGGGGCAAGGCAAAGTAACAGAAACCTAAAGCCTAAGAATATAACACAAGAAGAAAACAATAAAGAGAACCAAAAACATACATAAGAATAATCAATGAATATAAATGAACAAACACAAAACACTGGGTCACAGACTCAGTACCATGACAGTTAAATGTACAATAATAAATACTTTAAATTAGATGACAATGTAGCTGACACTGTGTTTATTAGTGTGTGGTCAACCACAAATCTTCATACTGTCATCCATACATGAGGTTTTTATACAAACGATGAAAGATAATGAAAGAAACTGTTTAATTGATATGAAATGATTGAATTATATGAAATATTATGGCTTTGTCTGCCAGTGTTTTTCTGTGAACTACTTTGAACTACTGGCAGTCAGTGAAGTCACTGAAAGGCAAGATTCTATGTTGTGTTGCCGTAGTTTCCAGAGTTTACTTATAAAGCTCACTTACAGAATTCAGTTAGAAAAGTCAAGCATTTGAAGGGCGCACATTTGAAGGAATATTAACTCAATATTAACTCATTACGGTTTACATTTTCGAGTTTAAAAGTTCTCCGAAATTACAATGAAAAAGGAAACAAGAAAAATTACCACTCCAGCCGATAAGAAAGATTCAGGAGATCAAGGTAAGTAAAATAATAAAATCAAATCCTGGTAAAATCCAAATCCTAGAAATGTTGACACTGTGTGAATCATTTTTGGAGCAATTGAATCATATGTTTGATTGAAAATAGCTTTAATACAAGATGTCTAATCAAAGAAAGGTTACCGGTCTTTTGGTAAAATAATGTAATAAGTTTATTCTTGGACTCAACAGTAAAAACAGACCAACAAGTGTCATCAAGATCTAAGACTTAGTAAACCTAGTATCAATTCGCACTGGTCAGTTTTTTTATCCCAAGAATAAACTTGTGATAATTTAAGCAAAAGCAATTTCAAATTCTTTGCCAAACTGCTTCCAGTCCTGATGTCGGGGACTCTTTTTCACCACTGTGTTGTTGTCGTTTATAGATTGTAAGAGCAGGACTGCTAAAAGAAAGGCCAGTCCTGAAAAGAAGACCCCAATAAAAAGGAGGAGGGTCGCTGAGCAGGCTGGTCCTTCCACCAGCTCAGATGTGGTCAGAGGAGTGAAGCGCAAGGTTGTGCAAGATGAAGAGGGCACAACAAAGAAAGCAAAGAAGGCTAAACTTCTCGACCATATGAGCGGTGACAAGGAGCAAGCATCCTCCTCGTTGGACTCTGGTAAAGGTAGGCTAATTAGTTGAATAAGGGGGTAGATTAAGTGTGCTTGCTAGGTTTAAGATATTAGTGTTTAGTGTTTGTGTCTATCATCCAGTGAGCTGATGTGCTTTTGGTGTTTTCCACATCTCCAGACTTGAACAACAAACAGGTGTGCGCAAAAAATGGCAAAAGAAAGGCCGCGGGAGACAACAGAGAGTCACCCAAGAAAAAAAAAAGGAATGTGGACCAGGACAAAAAATCAGTGGCAGACCAAAAACGTAAGTAGCAAGCAGCTTGGGTTTTATATTCAGGGGAAGGGCAAAAGGAACATTTAGGCTACAGAGGAGAGTAATTTGTGTCACAGCTGTAATAAAACAAGATTTGTTGTTTTGTCTGTTCAGGTGAATTCCAAGCCAGATATGTGGAGGAGCACCAGCTCGGAGAAGGAGGCTGCGGAGCAGTGTTTGCTGGCTACCGGATAGAAGATCGTTTTCCAGTAAGTGTTCAGATGATGGTAGTAAGACAGGCAGTAACGCAGATAATGGATAATATCGTAAACTGAGACGTCTGCTGTGTTTCCACCTTTCATTATGTCATACTGAGGAAATGCTCACCAATGCTCTGTGTCTTCTAGGTTGCCATCAAACACATTCCCAAAAATAAAGTCTACTGCAAAGTGGCGGTAAGCGTCCAACACTTGAATTAGTTTTACATTACTGGATTGAATGCGGCGTTCCTCATCATCCACTTTGTTGTAATATTTCAGGATGAAAGCGGGAAGAAGCTCTCAGTGGAAGTGGCCATTATGGTTAAACTTGCAGGTGAAGCAGAAGGGTCAGTGGGAATATCAGCACCTGTGTCCTTGCTGGAGTGGTTCGACCTTGGCAAAGAGCTGATCCTGGTGCTGGAGAGACCTGTCCCCGCTGTGGACCTGCAAAAATACAAAGCAGAAAATGGAAGAACTTTACCAGAGGACAAGGCCAAGGTAGGTTAACTGGGAGAACCTTAGACTGTACAGCATTCAATCAAGGCAGAAAAGCATTAACTCATTATTGTGTTTTTCATCTTTTCCAGGTCATTCTGAAGCAACTAGTTGATGCTGTAAAGGAACTTGAGGATAAACACATCTTTCATCGGGACATCAAGGGAGAAAACATTCTGATTGAGACCGGCTCAGATGTGCCTCGAGTTCGCATCATTGACTTTGGACTGAGCTGCTTTGTTAAACAGCGATCTCTGTATCGCATCTTCTATGGTAACATATTCTGCTCCTGCTTTTCACAGATGTAACAATTTGTGTCTTTTGTTTTAGAAGAAATTGCAATTGTGTCTGTTTGTTAGGCACGCCTCTTCACACCCCTCCCGAGTGGTACAGGAGGAGCTGCTACAGGTGTGGACCCACCACGGTGTGGCAAATGGGAGTGGTGTTGTATGAAGCGCTTCATGCACGGGACTTTAGTACCGAGAGGTTCCTCACAAAGAAACTGAGCATCAAAAAGCGTCTGTCCACAGGTAAGAAAACTTCACACTTCCAGATTCACTGATGCCTTGGATCACTAGAACTATCATCTTCATCTTTTTGATCTTTTCTTTCTTTCAAGAATGCCGGAATTTCTTGGACGCATGTTTAACTACAGTCCCGGAGAAGCGCCCAACACTGGAGGAGCTCCAGCTTCACCCCTGGCTAAGATAACACACACAAACACACAATTCACACCTTATCATATAAGTATGATACATTGTAGTAACTTCCTTTCTTTTTTCTGTTGGACAGGAATAGATAGAATGGGTCAATCTTAAAAAATAAATAAATAAAAATTTAGCTTTTTTGGAGTTCCTGTAACCCCCCCAGCCATCCCAGGAAAGGGGATCTCTCTTTGAATGGGCTTTCCCGAGGTTTCTTCCCATCGATCTGGCCCCCTGGGGAGTTTTTCCTCGTCTTCATAGAGAGCTTGGGCTGGGTCAGGAGCTCCATCAAAACTGTCTTTATTTGATGACATTAAAGTCATCAAATAAAGATGTGTTTTACTTAAAGTAAAATTTGATCAAAATAAAACTTGTTTAATTCATCTTTGCTGAGGATTCTCCTTCATTACTATTTTGTTTTGTTTTTTTGTTTTGTTTTTTTTTACCCATGGTGCATTTTGACAAATAAGAAAACTGAATCAGGTTAAAGTGTGCACAAAGACAGTCACACTGCAAATGATCTGAAGACTTGCATCTGTTGCTCTAACCCCCAACTAGTTTAGACAGATTTCCTGGTTCTACCAGAGGTTTTTTCCTTCAAGAGGGGAGTTTTTCCTTCCCACTGTTGCTGAGTGTTTGCTCATAGTGGGTTGTAAAAGCATAAAAGTTAATAAGAGGCATTCATAGCAGAGTTATCACAGCGGGAACTATATAGCTTAAATGTACAATTTCTACAGGACGAATTATAACTTCATTATGTATAAAAGCTCCTGTGGATAATTACTCCTATTTGTAACTTTACACAAGAGAAAGTTTGCTGTCACACTATTTATAACAGGTTGGATTTTGTCCTCTGAGTTGAGCCTTTGGTTGCAGTTTATTGAAGAATTTCCTCTAAAGTAGCTGTTGATAAAGATTTAAAGTCCTGTTTATATACAGAAATATGCTTTAGTTCATGTTTTTTTACATGTCTGCCTCAGTGGATCAGTAGAAGATCTGGCACAGGAAACTAGATGATGAAAAAAGGGTACGAATACACATATATATCTATATCTATATAGATACAGATATATACACACACACACACACAGGTTGCAATGTAGTATTTTCATTTTTTCTTAGCATTTCTTTAACGTCTTGGTGCAAAAGAATACCTGCATTTGTGTGTAAAGAAATGTTACATATATACTAAAAACAGTTGGAAAAAAGAACTACAAATTTGGAAAGGAATTTATTCATGTTCTTACTCATAGATGGAGTACATGGTTTAAAAAACACTGAGGAAACAGATATGAGGCGGCTGTATCAACATAAAAACATTAATACAGTTAAAAATGAATAAAAAGTTGCACGCTTAAACTTATTTCTCTACAGTTTGTACAATTAATCCATGTAACAATAGGTTCTCTCTTAATATAGTAGTTAATTAAAATATCTTTACATAAAAATACATTTTTAAGTACTCTCCGGTGGAAGTCTGTTGTGGCTTATGTTTCTAAATGACACAACCATAAAGCAGCCCACAGAATATACAAATATGTCTTTGATAAGTGAATGTTGGCTCCCACAATGGCCTGTTAAGTTATTGCAAAAATAATTTACTGCATAATATGTCAGATTAGAACATGTTATAAGCACAAAACTGAAGGGGAAACAATAAAAACAAAAATTAAAAAACAAATACTAAATTAAGTTAAAGGATATTTCTTACTATACTATATAATTGTATAATGTTGCGTTTGATTGCAAAAGAAAACCCACCAAGAAAAAAAGAAAGAAAGAAAAAGAGAGAATAGAGTTTGATTTATTCAAAACACATTCTTTTCTTTTATTTAAGCTGTAGCGAGATTCAAATGGACAAAAGAGAAAGAAAAATATTACAGATTTGTTTTATTAATCATGAATAAACTTTATTATACACAACTCTAAATTTCAGTTGGTCTTAGTCAGATGTGTTTTTAATTAAATCCTGCAACACTGTGCTCGCTGCCATCACTTTATATCTTAGTGTGCAATTCAAATATATACTTATTACAATATTTTTCCCCCTTAACTCTCAACTCGCGTTTTTAAAATGTCTGTGATCATATTTGTCCGTTGACTTCTGTCTGGGCCTCGAACGATTCATCAGACAGGTTGGCAGCCTCCAGCTGATGCTCCAGACTTTCATCATCGCCTCTATTCTGATCAACTCTTATCTTAAACTTAGTGATGAACTCATTACTGGCCAGCGCGCCCTCCTTTTTAGGGCATGTGGGCTTTGATAACAGCCGGCTTTCCAGTCGCTCTGCAAAGAAAATTCACAAAACATTTCTTATTTGGTAAGCTTGTTAACAAATTTTAGCTCAGTTTTGCTGAAAGTTATAGCATGCATCAGGTAAGAAGCAATTGGTTTTTAAAAAGCATATACATTCCCCAAAACATTTTTATTATGTGCATTTTGGAGAATAAAAGATTGTACACAATTTCCCTTTTTAAAGTAAAAAGATTATTAAGTCTAATTCTTACTTATTCAGTAGATTAAAGTATTGAAACATCATTATTCATAAAATATGCACATTACAAAATTAAAGTTATTCAAAAATTACTCAAGTACTTACTCCAATACTCACATTATTCAAGTAAATTTAATTTTTGCCAATGTAATGTCACATAAAATCTTAATCCGAATAAGGGATTTGAACCCCACTGTCACGGCCAGGGGATCAGCAGGCCGCTGACTAGTAGTGTTCTCTCTCTTGCTCTCTCTGTCTCTTGCTCTCTCTCTCGCTCTCTCGCCAGGGCGGAACTCATGGTGGGTTCACGCCCTCGGCCCACGCCCCTCTGAAGAGGAAACACCTGGGCCTCATCAGTGCAGCCAGCATTTAAGCCAGGGAGTGGCTTCTACTCATCGCTGGATCGTTGTGTGTGACTCGCGTCAGTGCAGCCCGGCTCTGAGCAAGTTCTCTTTTGCTTCCCTGTGCAAAACCTCTAACGTGTGTTTCCTTCTGTACATAGATCCCCTGGACCCGACTCTGCATTCCCCGAGCGGATTCCCTTTTTGTGTGAGTGTTTGGAGAGAGAGTCAGAAGAGGAGCAAGTGTCTTTTCCCTACCTGGATTTCCCCGGAGCCTTTTCCCTGTCACCGCTTTGTATATAGCACTATCCCCTGCACTGTTTGTATATACACCTGGTGGAACTGTAATAAATACTGACTGTGCCTCTGAGTCCTGCGTGTGAGTCCTCAAGCGAACCGTGACACCCACACAGATGAGAGCTTAGCAGTGAAGCTCTCTCTTAAAATTTGAGTTATAAAGTCAGAAGTTATCACTGACAGAGATCCATGTTCTTTTAACATAAGAAAGAATATTTGCTGAAATTGACATTAATCCAAGCCCTTAAAACGCCATTTTGGATTAAGCATTTCCTTTTAGAAAAGTCTTCAATGAGCAGGAAGCTCCAGTACTGAAAAAGAAGCCAACATCAACTGCTAAACGTGCTAAAAGTAAGTAAGTCCCCGTAGACTCCTATGATCAAAACACATACAGTATAAAAGTTATAGGTTACAGATCTGAAAAGTAAAACAAATGTCAAAGTGCAAAAAGACTTATGGTCCCATAGAAGTCTATTCCATTTGCCTGGAATTAGGTGAACACCTTTGTGACAAATTTAATGGCTCAGTCATTTGTTTCATGTCATATTTAATAAAAGACTGACATGGTGGCATGTTGAATTGTCCATTTTGCACATATTTGGTCATTCTAAGCGTCAGAAGGGGAAAGATCATTCTGGGAATGCCTACTGGCGAAGGACGTGTGACTGACAAGTCCAGTGTGTGAAGTTTAACTACAGTCTAAGGAGCTTGGAAAGAAAAGCATCTGGACTTCTTTAAGTTTCTTGAAGATGTTTCACCTCTCATCTGAGAAGCTTCTTCAGTTCAGAATTTCTTCAGAGAACTGAAGAAGCTTCTTGAATGAGAGGTGAAACGCTCTTCAAGAAACTTAAAGAAGTCCAGATGCTTTTCTTTCCAAGCTCCTTAGACTACGATGACCTGAACGACTGAGAACCTTAACAGACAGTTCTTCCCTTCATTCATCATGCCTGATTTCAAAACACCAAGATGGCAGTCGTGAAAACACTCATCTTGAGTCTTCATGGGACTACGGTGAGATCAGTTATGCCTCTTATGATGCTGTCCCAGACTTCAAAGCAGTATAAAACATGTTTGCAGCCTGTAACAACTGTGCATGCGGTTATTTTTCGTTTTAAGATTTCCGTGTTTAAATCATAATAAGATTTAGTTTTCATTTTAATTAACTTGAGGTGAGTCAGATTCTTTCATTCAAGTCACTGAATGAATCTCTTGACATGTTTGGGGGTAGGTGCCTTTTGTAGCATTTTAATGCAATTATCTGACAGATTATATGGTCTACACTGTTATTAACTATACTAACACTCTGTTCCAGAAGTCTGTGCTGCAAAGAGGCAAAGTGAATACGGCACCTGCAGGAGTAATGGGGGTCATCAGTCGGTTCAGCTGGATGTTCCAGTGCCGTACATGTTGACTGGCATTCCTCAGCCTCTCCTGAACCTCCTGGAAACAAAAATCATGCAGGCATCCTCATCAGTGTTGTTTTAGAAGAGCACTAAATACGATGCTGCTCACAAAGCCAGTCAAAACAAACTTGTTCACCTCCAGACGCTGGTGGCTTCTTTGGCGAGATGCCTGCAGATCCTGGAGCTCCTGAGAGGCAGAGTTGAGGGCTGAGGGGGTGTCCTCATCGGGACTGCCATCTGACAGCTCCTGTATGGGGCTGAGGTTTTGCATTGTACGTTGCTGCT
Organism: Perissodus microlepis; assembly: GCF_051167445.1. NCBI lineage: Eukaryota > Metazoa > Chordata > Actinopteri > Cichliformes > Cichlidae > Perissodus > Perissodus microlepis. The sequence goes on from NC_140478.1 coordinate 29,575,942, forward strand.
CCTGGAGGAGCTGGAAATGTTTCTTCTTTTCATCTTCAGCCTGCAGCAACCTGAAGGAGGGGAAAAAGGGAAGAAGCAACTGAAAATGTTAATACTTCTCATGGATATATCAGATCTCCATCACAAATAAAATAAGTTAGAAATCCATTGTTACCGCTCAAGCTCCAGTCTGGCTCTCTCCTCCTCCAGCCGAGCCTGGATCTCCATATTAAGGGCAACTTCCAGCTGCTGCTGTGTCAGCTCCAGCTCCCTGATCCTCTTCTTCTGTTGTTCAGCCTCCTTTTCCTTCACCTGCATCTCAGCCTGCATGCTGTCTTTTATCTATGCACACACACAGCTACATAAACAGATGCACCAACAGAGCGGTATAAACTGACCTATTCCTGAATCACCTTTTCCTGGACTGTCATAACCATTTTTCCAAATCATTAAAGACTAGGTGTGAATTTTATAATGACAGTCAACATTTTGCTGCAGTTCTCAAAGATCAAAGTCAAGGAGAAAAGACTCTGTACATAATTGGTGTCAAGTGGAAAACTTTTTTTTTACCATCTCAGCCTCTTTTAGCTGTCTTTCCAGTTCCATCTGCACCTCCCTCTGCTTCCTCCGCTCTCTCTCCTCTGCCTCCCTTCGAGTTTCCAGTTCCCGTGCATGCTGTGAAACAGATGAAAGAGCCATTGTTTGGTTTGTGTTTTCACCTCTATCCAGCAGGTACACCAACAGTCCAGCATAGAGCGGCTGAGTGAATGTGGTCTGGACTCTGTGGAGGAGAGTCATGGTTTCAGAGACGCTGTAGAACATAGGTGTCAAACTCTGGCCCGCGGGCCAAATTTGGCCCGCAGCCTACTTACATTTGGCCCGCGAATACATACCAAATTACTATCAGAGCTGGCCTACTGGTATTATACAGCTAATATATATATTGTTTAGTATTAAGCTTTGCTTGTTCCATATTCAGTTTTTCAGCAAAACGTGTTTGAGTCCATAAGAAAAGATTCATTCTTATATCTGGAGGAATAAATATATTTCAATAAATATTAACGTTAGCCCGCGACTTTGTTCCAGTTTTGAATTTTGGCCCACTGTGTATTTGAGTTTGACACCCCTGCTCTAAAAGAACAATAAATGTTTTTCCACAAAAAAGCAAAACCAAAGGCTCTGAGCCTGGCCTTTTAACGGCTTCACCTACTTTGGAGTTTTTTAAAAACTTCAATACTAGCGTTTTATCTTTCCTGACTTTGTTTAACTTTACTTTTAAATAACCCTTTAATCTCTGGGAAATAATAAAATCATCTTCAGTTTTAGTTTTTTCTTGAGCAAAATACATAGAAGACAGCAGATGCATCCAATAAATTTCTCCCGAGTAGGCTGACTCAGTCAAAAAGGCTCACTGTCTGGTGATATATCTTAATCTCGTGTGGTTTTACATTGCTGTAAAAACTTTATTACTACAGATATCTAATAAAAAAACAAAACTGCTGTCACAGCCACTACAAACACAGACTTACATTGAGTTCTATGATCCAGAGCATGGTGATGAACAAGAGGTCAAAGGTGACAAAGAGGCAGAAAGTCCTCCTCACATCCGAGATGCATTTCTTCTCTCCGATGTCGTACGCCTCCAATCTCACAGAAACGGCCGGGGAGTTGACAGACCCCATGCCTGTTCTGACAGGGATCTGTGAGTAGCTACCGCTGCTGCTGCCTCCACCACGTCGGCCTTCCATCGCTGGCCACCCCACCTGGGCAGGGCTGGCCCCACCTACTGGTCAATTTTAGGAAAGAGTCAGAGGTGGAAGATCATTGGAGCTGGAAGCGAGGCTGGTGTTGATGATGTGGAGTCACTGTGTGGAGGTTAAAAGCATCACTGCATCTGTAGAAAAGAAGATGAAGAAGGTAAAGAAATGGCAATCTCCTCTCAGGGAGTAAACCTCAGCGATTTTCTAAAGCATCTAAGTCTTTGTAGACATAATAAAAATTCTGACAATCGTCTGCTTCTTTTTTTGAACAACATAGTAAAGCAGAATAAGCTCCATCAGGCTGTGGATTTACATTGTTGAGTTAGATTTTATAACGATTTGTTCATAATACAAAGCTTTTAGAGATCTTTGGGCTTTGCAGTGCTAAGAGTGTTTATGTTTCTGGTTTCTGAGAGCAGAGCTAAAAACAAAACAAAACAAAACACAAAACAAACAAAAAAACAAGCACAACACAACCCCCCCAAAATCTAATTCAAACCACTAGTCATGCACAAAACCAACCATATATATGCAAAGTTGTTGATGCTCTCTGTATGGTTGCCACTCAAACTCTTCACCGTATCTCAAAGACTGAACCCTTCAGGAGAAACTCATTTCTGCTGCTTGCGTCTGTGATTTCTTCACTACTCAACGTTTCTGAGATCTGGAATGCAGATCGACTAGTAAATCAAAACGTTCACCTTCTGGCTCAGTTCTCCCGTCACCACCACAGTCTAGTGCAACACCTGAGGTGTCGGATGTCATCCCAGCCTGTTCACATCCAGCAGTAAACTCTCTACTACATGGTGATTGTTCGAATGAAGCCAACAGAAACACAATGTCTGAAAAAAACGTTGTATTACATCTTTTTCTTCATGTAAACGAACGAAACTTCTCTCAAATCCATCAGTCTTTTCACTTACTCTTGAGTTAATTAATCAATGTTTGCATTTCTTACCATTTCCTGCATGAAGAGATTACAACAGCTGCAACTCATTATTTTACAGTACTGAAGTGAGCAGCTTCAAATTGCTCTTTCACTTATAACTGAGCTTAAATTGGACTTTTCTACTAAAAAAACCCTGTAAAAATCACTGTCACATGACCCAGAAAAAGATTTCCGTTATCATCTAGCTTCAATGACTTTTGGACCTCATACCATTAAACATGTTTACACTGTCTTTGGTTTAAGGAACTGAAACCAGTTGTGCTTTTGCTTTAACTGTCAGCTGCTCTGATACACAGAAAAAAAAGGCAGGATGGAAACGTGATTTGTACAGTCTGGTCCCAGCAGGTTTTCTCTGGTGATGTGGTTTCACAGTCTTGTGACTTTCATGTTTTACATGAATTAGTCTTTTTGGTTCACAAAATGCATCTATTTTAGGGCTTTAGTCAGGTTTAAATGACTGTTAATTACCTGAAAAATAAATCTGTTAAAGAACCATTCAGTCACTTTGTAATGGGACGTATCTTCAGCACAATCGTATGTACTGTGCACCTGAAACTAATATCGTTCACCATTTGGCGCTTCCTTCTCACATGCCAGAGAGCTATTACAGTTACACCGCAGATGGTGTCTAAAACGATTTAACCCTCAACTTCCTAGCAGTTGCATCATTACATTATTTCAGCATTTGCAGTTATTCCAACTGTTTTATTAATCCTTAACATACTTTTCATTTACTTGTTCAACTTTACAAAATGCCAGTCAAAAAAAAAAACCCAGAAAGTATACGGGACATTGACTGTCATTCAAACCTGAACTTTACCCAGTATTTTCCACATAAATCAGCTAGCACCAACATTAAAACCAATTACATTTGCCACGCTGCAATGGATCCTGGTTTTTATGTGGATGTTGTTTTCACACAGACTGCCCTACTTAAAATTATTACAGCCAAATTACACCTCCCATATGGCAATGGCACTCCCTGACGGCTGCAGCTTCCCTTGGAAGTCTAATGCGTCAGACCGGAGCTTAATTACTCAGGAACAACAACAACAACAACAACAAAAGATAAATCCACATATATATTAGCGTCTGAGTTGCAAGGGCCAGCAGTCAAAGCAATTTTAAATGACATTTTATTTAAACATATGGGATCCCAGCACCACCCTCTCCCCAGCCACCTACTCCACCTCTTCCAAAGTGAAGGTGTGGTATCAGGGTGCTCAGCCCCGCCGTGAGATGTAATGTCTGCAGCACGTCCTGGGTCTGCACCAGCTTACAAAACAAAGAAACAGATTAGAGCTGGGGACCTGTCGCTGCTCTAAATGTCTTTGAGTGGTTACAATTTCCACTGCTTCAAATCTGTTAACTAACAAGTTTTCATTTAAATATGTGTATGAGACTCCAACGTATTTACAAGTAGTAACCTCCAGGTCTGAAAAATTAATCCAGAATGGAAGTGCAAACAACTAACAGGAGCAGTTCCTCTGAAAGACACCAAGGCTGGTGCCAATTCCCGCAGTTAGAGCAACAAATACTGAGGCAGCAGTTTGAACAGGCTTGCCAAAGCTGGACACAGCGGAAGATTGAAAAGATGTTGCTGGTCTGATGACTGCTGTGACATTCAAATGGTAGGGTTAGAATTTGGTGTAAACGACATAAAAGAATGAACATCTTGCCTTGTATTAACATTTCAAGTTGCTGATAGCGGTGTGAGAGTGTGGAGAATATTTTCTAGGCATACTTTGAGCCAATTAGTACCAGCTTAGCATTGTTTAACCACCACAGCCCAGCTAATGCTGACCATGTCTATCACTTTATAACCACACTGTACCCATTTTTTGATGGCTGCTTCCAGCTCAAATCATCTCAAACTGGTTTCTTGAACATGAAGATGAGTTCACTGTACTCCAATAGAGCATCTTTGGGATGAGGTGGAACGGCAGATTCAAGTCAACAATTAATGAACATGACTTCATGACGCAGTTCTGTCAGCAACAGGGGTCATACCTGCTATAAACAAGGTGTACCTAACAAAGTGACCAGTAATTGCATATATGCTGTTATGATGGATGTTTATAATAAATATTAACTGAGAGAGAAAAGATACACCAAAGCTACTCTAGGGTAATAACAAAACGAGGGAAATTAACAAACTACATCTAACTGTTTTGGATTCAGAACTATTATTTTCAGCCTTTTATAAGGATTAAAATTTATTTCTGGATTAATTTTGGCAGCTTGAACTAGTTAAAGAAGATGCTGCCTATCCTGACATTTACATGAAAAGTCAAAACTACTATTTAAGCACAATGACGACAGACTCTAGGCAGACAATCCTGTAAAACATGGAAATATGAAGCATCTCTGATGGCTCAACACAGTAAGAAGAAGGGATGGAAATGATGTATAACTAGTTGAATACTGGAATCAGTGTTTTAAGCTGTGATGTAATAAACTAGTGGTGGGAAAATGAAAAAGAAAGAAGACAAATGTTTCCCTTTTGTGTTTTCCCGATTATGTGTCCGATATGCAAGACATCATCAACCACAGAGGCAGCACTGCGAAAACAGAAAACCCGAGTGGGCAGCTGGCAGAGGAAATAAACAGCTTCTTCGCCCGCTTTGAAACACCACAACAGCAACACTCATCTGCTTCAGCCCTGCTCCCATCCTCATCCTCACCTGGTTCCTGCACCGCTCCACTCACTGTAACAGAGCACGATGTCAGACGTGTGCTCCTAGCAGTGAAACCCAGGAAGGCGGCCGGTCCAGATGGAGTACCTGGCAAGGTACTAAGAGCATGCGCACACCAGCTCACCCTCATCTTCACCAGACTCTTCAACCTCTCACTGGATCAGGCAGCCATCCCATCCTGTCTAAAATCAGCCACAATCATCCCAGTGCCGAAGAAGTCTCCCATCTCCAGCCTGAATGATTACCGCCCTGTGGCCCTCACACCGGTAATCATGAAATGCTTTGAGAGACTAGTCCTTCAGCACATCAAGGATTACCTCCCCCCAGAATTCGACCCCCACCAGTTTGCATACCGTGCAAACAGATCCACAGAAGACGCCATCGCCACAGCCCTCCACGCTGTGCTGAGTCACCTAGAGCAGCGGCAAAGCTACGTCCGAATGCTCTTTGTGGACTACAGCTCAGCCTTTAATACAATCATCCCGGACATCCTCATCACCAAACTGGTCACTCTTGGCCTCCCTCCTCTCACATGTGCCTGGATAAAGGATTTCCTCACAAACCGGCCCCAGACTGTAAGACTCGGCCCTCATCTCTCCTCCACTCGCACACTGAGCACCGGCTCCCCACAGGGCTGTGTGCTGAGCCCCCTCCTGTATTCTCTCTACACCCACGACTGCAGTTCGACCCACAACAACACTCTCATCATCAAGTTTGCTGATGACACCACGGTAGTCGGACTCATCTCGAAGGGAGACGAGGCAGAGTACAGAGAGGAAGTCCTGAAGCTGGCAGCATGGTGTTCAGAAAACAACCTGGCAGTGAACACTAAGAAAACCAAAGAGCTCATTCTTGACTTCAGGAGACACAGTACCAACTTGGCCCCCCTCTACATCAACGGGGAGTGTGTGGAGAGGGTCCACATCTCAGCGGTCATCAAGAAGGCCCAACAGCGGCTGCACTTCCTGAGAGTCCTCAGGAAGTACAAGCTGAACTCCAACCTGCTGCTGACCTTCTACCGCTCGTCCATTGAGAGCCTGCTAACCTACTGCATCACGGTATGGTACAGCAGCTGCACCAAAGCAGATAGAGTGAGGCTTCAGAGTGTGGTCAAGACAGCACAAAAGATCATCGGCTGCCCTCTCCCCTCCCTGATGGACATTTATTCCTCCCGCTGCCTCAGCAGAGCAGCAAACATTATCAAGGACAGCTCCCACCCTGGCTTCAACATGTTCAGCCTGCTTCCCTCAGGGAAGCGCTACAGGTGCATCAACACAAAAACCCACAGACTCAAAAACAGTTTCTTCCCCAAAGCGATAACCACCCTGAACTCACACATGCACAGATAACACAGCCCCCCACTTCCCACTTCCTCTATGGACCACCACTGTGCAATACCAGGAGCAAAGTGAAGGAGGAGATGAAAGCAGCACAGCGGGAGGTGAAACGCTGCTTGAAGGAAGCAAAGGACACCTACAGGAGGAAGGTGGAGCAGAAGTTGGAGAGGAACAATATGAGGGAGGTCTGGAATGGTGTGAAAACCATCACAGGCCAAAACACCAAGAACAGCACAGTGGGGGGGACTGTGGAGAAGGCAAACGAACTCAACAACTTCTTCAACAGGTTTGACCAGCCCACAACCCCCCCACCCTCACCCTCACCTTTACTACAGAGCCCTCTCCCTACTCTCCTACCTCCCTCACTTCCCCCCCTCCCTGACACTATGACATCCTCCCCCTCCTCCTTCTCCAACCCCTCTCTAAACAGCACCATAGCCTCTCTCCCCCCCTTCCAATCATCTCCCAGTGTCACAGTGGATCAGGTCAGGAGACAACTGAGGAAGCTTCGCCCCAGAAAGGCAGCAGGCCCAGACAAGGTGTGTCCTAGGATGCTAAAGGCGTGTGCTGCTGAACTTGGGGAGCCGCTACAACGAGTCTTCAACCTCAGCCTGCGACTGGGGAGAGTGCCCACCCTATGGAAGACATCCTGCATCGTCCCGGTCCCCAAAAAGAACCGGCTCAATGAGCTGAATGACTTCCGACCAGTGGCACTGACGTCACATCTTATGAAGTCTTTAGAGCGGCTCTTCCTTAACCTCCTCTGACCACAGGTACAACATGCCCAGGACCCACTACAGTTCGCCTACAAGGCAGATGTCGGTGTGGAGGATGCCATCCTGTACCTCCTACACAGAGCCCACTCACACCTGGACAAGGGAAAAGGCACGGTCAGGATCCTGTTTCTTGACTTTTCCAGTGCCTTTAATACAATCCGGCCCTGTCTGCTCCAGGAGAAACTAAACAGGATGCAGGTGGACCCCTGCCTGGTCGCTTGGATCTCCGACTACCTCACTGACAGACCACAGTACGTCAGGCTGAAGGACATCACCTCGGACACTGTGGTCAGCAGCACAGGAGCACCACAGGGAACTGTGCTGTCTCCTCTTCTCTTCACCCTGTACACCTCTGACTTCTGCTATAACTCTGAATTATGCCATATTCAGAAGTTTGCAGACGACACAGACATCATGGGGTGTATCTGGGATGACCAGGAAGAGGAGTACAGGAGCCTGGTGAGGAACTTTGTCACATGGAGTCACACAAACCACCTGCAACTCAACACTTCAAAGACCAAGGAACTGGTTGTGGATTTCGGGAGGTCCAGACCAGGTCCACTGCCAGTTCAGATAGAGGGAGAGGAGGTGGAGGTGGTCAACACATACAAGTACCTCGGGCTGTGGGTGGACAACAAACTGGACTGGTCATGCAACACGCAGCACCTGTATAAAAAAGGCCAAAGCCGACTGTACTTCCTCAGGAGGCTGAGGTCTTTCAACATCTGCAGGAAGCTCCTGAGGATGTTTTACCAGTCAGTGGTCGCAGGAGTCCTTTTCTATGCTGTGGTGTGCTGGGGGAGCAGCACAGCAAAGAAGGACTCATCCAGGCTGGAGAAACTAATCAGGAAGGCGGGCTCTGTGGTCGGCATGAAGCTGGACACTCTGGTGACAGTGGCAGAGAAGAGGACCTTAAAGAAACTGATGGACATTATGAACAATGCCGGGCATCCTCTGCACACGGTCGTAAACAATCAGAGGAGCCTATTCAGCGACAGGCTGCTTCTCCCAAAGTCAAAAACCAACAGACTTAAAAACTCCTTTGTCCCACACGCCATCAGACTGTTTAACTCCTCACTGGAGGGGAGAGGGAGGAGAAACAGGGGGACAAGGGAGGGCGGGAACAACTAAGCTGTAGGTGCTTCTCTACACTGTGCAATATTTGCAATATTTGTTTTTTGTTTTTGTTTTGTCTTTTTTCTTATATTTGACTGTGCAATAATCACTGTGCAATATACTCACTCAAATGAGCAATTGTATTTATCCATATTGTATATTCTGTATCTATCTACAGGGAGTGCAGAATTATTAGGCAAATGAGTATTTTGTCCACATCATCCTCTTCATGCATGTTGTCTTACTCCAAGCTGTATAGGCTCGAAAGCCTACTACCAATTAAGCATATTAGGTGATGTGCATCTCTGTAATGAGAAGGGGTGTGGTCTAATGACATCAACACCCTATATCAGGTGTGCATAATTATTAGGCAACTTCCTTTCCTTTGGCAAAATGGGTCAAAAGAAGGACTTGACAGGCTCAGAAAAGTCAAAAATAGTGAGATATCTTGCAGAGGGATGCAGCAGTCTCAAAACTGCAAAGCTTCTGAAGCGTGATCATTGAACAATCAAGCGTTTCATTCAAAATAGTCAACAGGGTCGCAAGAAGCGTGTGGAAAAACCAAGGCGCAAAATAACTGCCCATGAACTGAGAAAAGTCAAGCGTGCAGCTGCCAAGATGCCACTTGCCACCAGTTTGGCCATATTTCAGAGCTGCAACATCACTGGAGTGCCCAAAAGCACAAGGTGTGCAATACTCAGAGACATGGCCAAGGTAAGAAAGGCTGAAAGACGACCACCACTGAACAAGACACACAAGCTGAAACGTCAAGACTGAGCCAAGAAATATCTCAAGACTGATTTTTCTAAGGTTTTATGGACTGATGAAATGAGAGTGAGTCTTGATGGGCCAGATGGATGGGCCCGTGGCTGGATTGGTAAAGGGCAGAGAGCTCCAGTCCGACTCAGACGCCAGCAAGGTGGAGGTGGAGTACTGGTTTGGGCTGGTATCATCAAAGATGAGCTTGTGGGGCCTTTTCAGGTTGAGGATGGAGTCAAGCTCAACTCCCAGTCCTACTGCCAGTTTCTGGAAGACACCTTCTTCAAGCAGTGGTACAGGAAGAAGTCTGCATCCTTCAAGAAAAACATGATTTTCATGCAGGACAATGCTCCATCACACGCGTCCAAGTACTCCACAGCGTGGCTGGCAAGAAAGGGTATAAAAGAAGAAAAACTAATGACATGGCCACCTTGTTCACCTGATCTGAACCCCATTGAGAACCTGTGGTCCATCATCAAATGTGAGATTTACAAGGAGGGAAAACAGTACACCTCTCTGAACAGTGTCTGGGAGGCTGTGGTTGCTGCTGCACGCAATGTTGATGGTGAACAGATCAAAACACTGACAGAATCCATGGATGGCAGGCTTTTGAGTGTCCTTGCAAAGAAAGGTGGCTATATTGGTCGCTGATTTGTTTTTGTTTTGTTTTTGAATGTCAGAAATGTATATTTGTGAATGTGGAGATGTTATATTGGTTTCACTGGTGAAAATAAATAATTGAAATGGGTATATATTTGTTTTTTGTTAAGTTGCCTAATAATTATACACAGTAATAGTCACCTGCACACACAGATATCCCCCTAAAATAGCTAAAACTAAAAACAAACTAAAAACTACTTCCAAAAACATTCAGCTTTGATATTAATGAGTTTTTTGGGTTCATTGAGAACATGGTTGTTGTTCAATAATAAAATTATTCCTCAAAAATACAACTTGCCTAATAATTCTGCACTCCCTGTATGTGTATATGTGTATATATGGTGTATTTATGGTTATATCCTTACTCTCATTCCCCTTAATGTATCTGTAACATGCAACTTCTTTCAGTGCTTTGCTACTGGAAACTGAATTTCCCGGAGGAACCCACCCAAGGGATTAATAAAGTTTCATCTAATCTAATCTAATCTAATCTAATCTAATCTAATCTAATACCAATTCTATGTGCAATAACTCAACTGTATATACATAACACTATTTATTACATATTACTTACGGCTTGTATATTGTACATTTTATATATATATATGTTTTTCCCTATGTTAATACTGTCCATATGTACATAGCGCTGCAGAACTGTACCCCCCCCAGCATGTTTACACTGAGTAGGAGATGCTCTGTATGTCATTGTACAACTGTATAGTGACAATAAAGGCATTCTATTCTATTCTATTCTATTCTATATTTAAAAAAAAAACAACTATCTATCATGTACAAACTCTTTACAGGAATAAACCTGAAACCAATTGTTCTGCTGGGGAAGTTTCGTAAGCGGTACGAAGTTTAAAAAACAACATTCACCTGAGGGAGGCCCCCAGGAGCTCAGGTCTGACTGGTTTCAGCGACCAGAAACTGGAATGTACGGTGAGCAAACTGTGTTAAAATGCAGTGACTGATAAAAGACGGATGAGCACCATCACCATCACAATTAGTTGATCAATATTCTCAATAATATAAAAAAAAAGGCTTTCTCACAGACTGTATTATAATACAAATACAAACCACACATGGATTATTGCATGGTCCTGAAGCCAGCAGCGCCCTTGGTCATGAGATTTGTTTTAAATGTTTGCTGTATTATTGTTTTTAAATCATTGGAGTATACAGATTTTAAAAGTGTTTTATGATTACAATAGTTCGTAAAGTAGCAGAAGTATTCACACATCACAGTGACGGAGGTTAAAGGTTAATTATCAACCTTCTGTGGAGGAAATAAGGTGCTTGTTGTGCATTACGTTCAACATTTTCCTAATGTACCTTCAAACAGCTAATACCGCTTGAGCATTCCTGTCTGTGCCTAATGTCAAGTCATAGTCATGTAGTTTCTCTTTTCAAGTTCTTCTTGATGAAAATCACACTTTAACCTTTGACTTTCATAAATGATGTGACAGACTTAACACCATGTTAAGTCTATTTGGCAAATTCTGATCAATTATGAAGGATTATCCAGAATATTCTGACCGGCTACCTTTGATAACGCAGAAACAGAAATCTTGAGTTGTGGTATCAGGGTGCTCAGCCCACAGATATTGAACTTCACATACCCCATCTGCCTCCATTTGGGACTGCAATGGCCTTAAAAACCCTACACATATCTTCCCTACTTAAGTGCAGCCTTTTTTCTAATGGAATTACAATATCGGCATCTGGTCTCTGACTTCTCATCAATTGTGTGGGCGTCCTTTAGAGGACATTTCATCGGAATAAAGGCAAATACGGTGGTGCCTTTATCTGCAGAAATATGTGGCCTGTAGCCAGTGGGTGGGGCACCACATGCTCGCTCTCACTGTTAGATTGGATAGAAAAGTCTGCAGCAGGACAAGCGAATATTAATGACGTTTCTGAGTGTTTCGATTCCATCAAGAACAAAAACAAATCTTAGCTAACCAACACTCACTGGGTTTTAGTGGATTACTATATTTCACAGAAATATTACAGAAACAGTTTCTTTGGTACAATAATCCAGCTGTGCAGAAATCAGGGAGTCGGGAAGAAGCAGCTCATTAAATTCTGTGCTTGTTTAAGACTGAAGCACATATTATATTATCATAATACCAGAGCTGAACTGGATGACTCATTCCTCATTAAATTACTTCAGATGTTATTTAAAAAATATATATATTTTATGCAAGTGAAGCTGCTTGTGCTGCCACCTAAACCAATCATAACGTGGCCTCAAATGTTAAAGTAACCTTATGAGCAGAATCTGATATAAGAGACTATCAGTTATGGAGAGAAAGATAAAGGCAAAAAAAAAAAAACTGTATTTAAATTAAATAAGCAAACTGATATGAATGAACCTTACATTTAGATAATACAAATCATCAGCAAGAATAATAAAAAACAAGCAAAAACAAATAATAAAACAAACCTCAGCTAACGTGGAAGCTACACTGCAAGGTGGTCTGTTTAATAAATAAAATCTGACAGGTCACATACAGGACCATTAACATCTCTGTAAACAGAACTCAGCTCCCACAAAGCTCCAAATGAAGAAAAACTGCCTCTGCATGCAGAGAACTGTTTGTGGAGACATCCAGCATGTCGACGCACAGTGAGTGAATGATGAAGAACAAACCATAACGAGGGGCAGGGCTACTACACTGCATTGTGTCCATCAGGTAAAAAAAAAAAGAAATCTGTTGGCTAATCTACACCATATCAATAACAGCTTCCTTAAGGTTTTAAAATGCACTGCAGCTGCATTTTAAAACATATCTACAAGCAATGCCAAAGAAACACACAGGTATGAGTACAGAGGTACTATGAAGGTAGCTCACTTCTTACTGGAGTATATCACCATAGTGACTTAAACTGTAGAGCAAACCTGCTTCAGAGCAGGTTGTGTTTGAGATTACGGATCAACAAGTATGAAATCACCACTTAGCTACCAATCAGTTCTCTGGAAAACTGCTTTACAACAAGTACCTGAAAGATCCCTTTGGACTGCTGTGCCATGGATAGTGGGAGGATCTTTCCATTGATGAGCATCAGTAGTCTAATCAGTTTAGATTCTTAAATTCAACTTCATTCTTTGACTTTTCCCATTTGTCTGCAGAACAATTTCACAACATTTTGAATTCCTCTATAAACATTAATCTCGTTTTTTTCTTTTGTCTGCAACGCTTGTCCCTAGCATGTCCTCGTCCATGAAAGCATTTAATCTTATCTGAGCAATTCCTCTTGGTCTCCTGTATCACTGCTCATCATTCGACATGCTTTTCCCAGTATATCCACTGCCATTTTTGTATTTATGCTTGTATTTTCTCCCAGACTGGTAAACATCAACAGAGCTCAGCAAAAGAACTTTTAGTTCCTATTTGAACTTTATTAATACAAGTGTTTAACCTTTTCATGTTTATAGTTTTATCTTTCTTTGTAAAGTCAGCTGTTCTGCTGCTCTGTATGTGATTGGTCAGATGCCCCCAACGCCACCCCTTTCATGTAAACAGGCTAGTAGCTAAAATGGGAAACCCTGGGTTACCTTATAGAGTTGATAACTAGCGTCATGTGATCACTTAGTCTGATTGACAATGTTGGGATAAGTTAATCAAGATAACAGAAAGATTTCTTGAGTATGATGAACAATGAATTTAACTCCTAAATATGACTTCCTAACACAGAATGTGATGACGTCATACGCTTTGTACTTTGATGTGTGGTGATTGGAAGTGTCTGTGTGGTGCAGCCTGGACAGACCAGACCAGCTGCACCACACAGACACTTCAAACCTCACCCGAGGACAAAAAGCACAAGAACAACAACAAAAAAAGAAAGAAAACAAACCTTAGAAACATGCAGGGTTACAGGAGAAGCCAGTCGTGCAGAGGTGAGCCTGTGCGAGTCTGAATTTAACTCCTATTTATGACTTCCTACCAAAGAATGATGATGGGAGAATTTGGATTTATTTATTAACAGATTTATTACGCATTAGTTTTATGGGTCTGTTCCACTTAAGGTCAGATTGGTGTCTATGAACCAAAATGAGTTTCACACCAAGACTAAACTCGTGTCATGGTTTGCATTATGCAGTGGTTACAGTGGTGACACTTATTAGACTCTGAAGTCTGTGCACCAGTTTTTCAGGGTCCTATAGGTGCAATTGTTGCGACCACTGTAAATGTGACACCATCACAGAAAAATTGTATAAAATCAGAAGAAGAAAGAGAACTCTAATATGATGGCTGCACACCAGCTGGATCATTATAACAACATCACATCACATGAGTAACTTCAACATGACGAGACTTCAAGGACTCCAACAATGTTCATACAGTGAGGATAAATAATGTTTTTTATTATTTATTATAAAAAGGACACAATATAGATATATAAAATGCAGCCAGAACTCCAATAACTAACATGTCCATTAATTTGACACGTTGGTTTATATATAATTTCTTTTTCTCTCTTAGCTTTTCAGCTCCACATTTTTGCCATTTCTTCCACACTCAACTCTTTTCTACAAGCTGAGCACACAGTGAAGGTAGGGGAGGGCTGGTGGCATTAAGAGATTTGATTGGGCAATCTAGGGGCCAGTTAGTTCTTTCCTTTGGTGAAAGTTGGGCTCTTCAATTCAGCATGGTACAACTCCAAAGATTCTGCAACATCAAACCCTCTGTCTGCTAATATTACATCCAGTTACAAGATGAGCTTCCCGACCCCCTGAACTACGGATGCCCTACATGACTGTTAGGACAACTTATGTATTGCAAGTATGCAGTACTAAGAATAACTTGATGTTTCTGACTTTGCATTATGAATTGTTTACCCACTGACAAACATTTCAAGTTCTACTAAATTAAAAAACAATTTGTGGTAACCTGATTATGATTCAAAAAGAATAATTAACAACACTTCTTGTAATGGTGTTAAAATCAGCCCAGCTTTTATTTTCATATGCAAAAAGTAAAAGAAAATCAGCCAACATACTGGACACATATAATTGTCAATATAATTGTTTATTGTTCAACACAATAAACAATTATACTGTCACCATGGTTACTGGTATTGAAAGCTTATTGATAATTTGTCCAAGTAAAGAATGCCCTCTCACAAATGTCATGTGACCACCTCATTGGCTTACAGAATCGTGATGTCACACACATTTAGAATCTTACCACCACTGTGATCCTTTGATCCTTTGATCCTAAAACCCTTAAATAGGGGTGAGACGCAAGAACTTTCAGTCCGTTATTCGCAGCATTTATGTGTGCAGCATTTAAACGTTCGCCAGAGAAGCCTTTTTTTGGGATCCTTTTCAGAGTCACTGTTAACAGATTCCAACATGTCTCCAAGAAAACAGAAAAAAAGAGAAAACGTAAAGCCCAGCGCTCCTCTTTGCAATCGAGAAGACGATACTCAACTGCAGAAGATGTGCTCGGAAGAAATGCATGAGCAAAATCTCATGAGCAATCACAATACGCGACACCCGCCCCAGTCAGAGTACACCAGTTACATCTGGGAAAGTTTTTTTAAACAACGAGCGGAGATTATCAAACTGAGAGAGCACTGTGAGAGAAGGACCGCTGAAGTAGATAGACTGTTCAAACAGCTTCTTGATAAGGAGGATATTCAAAAGGAGAAAGAAATGGAACTCCTAGATATGCGGGGGAGGAACTTTGAGCTCCAAGCAAAGCTTAATAAAGTACAAGAAAAACCAACAGAAGAAATCCTCCAACAGAAGAAAAACGAGAAAGAGAGGGAAAAAAAGATTCAGGAGCTGCAAGTAAAGCTGGATGAAGCTCTGCAAAAAAATCAAGAACTCCTCCAAGAGAAGAAACAACTGGTCATAAAACTCCAAGGCACTGAGATAAATCAAAAAGTGCTGAAAGGAAGGGTTGAGTTTCTTCAAAAGAAAGCGCAACAGACCATGAAAAAGGAAGATATGGATTGCAAGCTTCAGGACAGCGAGAAACACAAGGAAGCCTTGCAAATAAAGCTTGATGAAGCTCTGCAAAAAAATCAAGAACTCCTCCAAGAAAAAGAACAAATGGACATAAAGAAGCGCAAACTGCAAGGCATGGAGGAAAAGCACAAAGGACTTCAGGCAAAGCTTGAAAAAACACTGAACAAAAATAAAGAGTTGCTTCAAGAAAAAAAGCAACTAGAAATTAAACAGAAAGAAACGGACTCCAAGCTTGAAGGCGTGGAGGAAAAATACACCGCGCTGAAAATAAAGCTTGATAAAACAGTGCAAAGAAATAAGGATTTCCTACAAGACAAAGAACAGCATGACACGAAACAGAAAGATCTGGATTGTGAGCTGCAGAACATCAAGAAACACAACCAAGGTTTGCAAGTAATGCTTGATGAAGCTCTGCAAAAAAATAAAGAAATCCTTGAAGAGAAAGAAAAACTGGACATAAACCAGAGAGGCATGCAGGAAAAATACGGAGCGCAGCAGGTAAAGCTTGATGAAACGCTGCACAAATATCAAGAGCTGCTTCAAGACAAAGAACAACGGGAAATAAAGCAGAAAAAAGATAAACAAATTCTCCAGAACTTTGAGAGGAAAAACCAACAACTGCAAGACCGTTATAACAAACTGAACTCCAAAACAACTGAGCTGGAGGGGGAAAAGAAAAAAGTGCAAAAACAATGCTCAGAGATGCAGAGTAAGCTCAGTGACATGCTGAGAAAAAACACAGAACTGGAGAAACTTTCCAACAACTTGAAGTGCAAAAACACTGAGGTGCAGATGTTAAAGCAGCAACTAGACAAAACAAGCAAAGACCTGCAGTGTACACTTCAAGAACTCGAGAGAAGTCAGCAGCTACAAGACGCACACAACAAATTACAACACAGTTATACAGAGATGCACGAGGCAAAGCTTATGCAGGAGGCCAAATGTAAAGAACTGAAAGAAAGGCTCGAAGAAAAACAAGCCAAATTAGAAGAAGTGGAGACAACATGCAGGAAACTCGAGAAGGAAAATACACAAACAATTGATGAGTTACGAACCCTCATCCTAGAGAAAAAAGTGCTCGTGGAAAAGATGATGGAAAAGAAGAAAAAACGCTTCCGCTTCTTCTGGAGAAAGAGCACTCCTGCTTTTTCTACTTTTTCTACTTTTCCTTCTGCTGATGTCACCCCGTCTTCCTCCTCCACCGTTGCATCGTAATTTTCACCTTAACTCCTAACACCTGTCCCATCTCCCCCCCCACCCCCCCTTTCTCTTTCACCCTCACCCCCCAACCAGTCCCGACAGTTGACTGCCCCCTCTAGAGCCTGGTTCTGTCATAGGTTTCTTCCTTTAAAGGGAGTTGTTCCTATCCACTGTCGCACCCAGTGCTTGCTCAGAGGGCATAGTTGGGGTTCTCTCTCCTCTATCTCTTTCCTCCTTTCTATCCCTTTCCTTTACCCTCTTCTTTACCCCCCACCCCTCCCCCCTTTTCTATTCCCCCGCTTTTCTATTTCCTTAATAATTTAATAATAAACACAATTGGCTACATTTTAAATGTGTCTGATCAACGTCTTCATTCAAGAATGAATTGTCTTTCTCACGGAGTCATGTGTATTTTGTGTTTTCCTCGGGCTGGTGATCCCCGCGGTCGTTCAGCCCCGGAGTCCAGAGTTTTAGTGTTTTAATCACATTTAGTGTTACATTTCAGATCACCACAATAGGATATCCATAATTTAGGATTCAGGCATTTGTTTTAGTTCAATATCGTAATCATTCTATGACTGAGTAGTTTACAGAACCTTCAGTCTGCAGCAATAACTTCTGTTGGAGCTATTTGTTCTTATTTTTTATTATTTTGAAATTAGTTAAAGTTTGTTGTTAGTTTACTTATATTTTGGGGTTTATTTACAAGTTTATTTGTAGGTTAATATTTCTTTCAATGTTTTGTTTGTTTGATGTTACCTTGTTAAATTAGTCAGTAAAAGCTGTAGGGCCATTTTGTTTCTATAAATAAAGACACTGGTATAGGACCAGCATGCACTGGGGTGAGCCTATGGTTTTTTACTAGAGCAGGAGAAGCAGCAGGAAGTAACTAAAAATGGATCTTGTTATTGCTTGCCAAACTGGATAAAATAAACCATAAAAACGCAACTTTAAAGTTTGGACAGTGGACTTCTTTTGCCTGCGTACGAAATATTATCTCAGTGCAGCAGTGGCTTGTGGACCTTTAACTGTGGGATGTTTGGTTTGTCAAACAAAAGGAATTGCCACTACAAAAAGTAAAAAACCTGCCCGTGGACAAAGGAATAATCCTTCATTAATGGATATGTTGGATATATGGATTTCAAGGATCACCGTCGAACTCGAATAAAAGTTACTGGATCGTCTGTAAGTACTCCAGACGGATTTGATGTTGAAGCCTGGATCAACATGTCACTCGTTCATCAAAGCTGGTGAGTGATAATATTGTTTAAGCCGTAAAGGAAAACGGTGAAGCTATTGGAGTTTAAAGACATTATTTCACTACAAAGACTGATGAACTGAGTTTTGATGTACTAAATTTGTGCATAATAGGATCACTAATTGAAACATGCCAACGCCCTCTGTGGAAATGTTTGTTCACTGCAATCATGTTTGCGCTTTATGCTATGGATTCTCAGTGTGCTGTGCATCTTTATAATGTTTGAAATAATCCAAGAGGACAATAAAAATGTCGGATATTAAGAGTAAACAAGAGAGTAAACAAGAGGATGACACTCAGATGCAAGCAGAGAAAAGAAGCATCGAATTTACGCCAAAAGGTTTGGATTTGTATATAAAGACATGCCAAGAAAAGCGGAGTTCAATGTGTAAGCAAGCATCTAAGTACATGGGGAAAACTTCTGCTTTAATGACCTCACATGAGAAGGTTAAGGAAGTGTCTTCTGAATTTGGGAAGTTTATTAAATGCTATCAAGATGCAAAGGAGGAAAACTGCTTCAGTTATTCTCTCAGATTAGTTTCATATTTTCTGCATCAGATTTGAGTGAGATCCTGGAATGAAGACAGAAGAAAAGACTTTGTTCAAAGTTTGATTTCTAGTCAAACCTTCCAGTTTATTCACACAATAAAACATCAACACAATATATGAATTCATTCATTAAAATCACAGTTTTTCCTCATTTGTTTGATGATTTTGACAAAAACAAACACAAACACACACACATGGTCTGCCATACTCATAAAGAGAAATGTCGACATTTTTCAATACAAATATTCCAGAAACATTTAGAGGATAGAGAAGTTTACATTTTCATGTGGAGAAATATTTTAGTAAATCAAAATGATGATGAGCAGTGATAGCCTCCATAAACAGTCACAGGAAAGATCTCCTTTAAAAACTCAGAAACATCAAGAGAACAACTAGAAGATGTGGAGGTACCACCCATAATGTTTGACTGACAGCTGATCTCTGTGCAGAAATGATGGAGAGAAAATAAAATGAAACTAAAACACAGATTTAAACCCACAATATGAAAGACTTTAGTCTATTTCACTTTAATCAACTCAGCAGTGACTCCATAATCATAAAACAAAAGTCCAGCATAGAGCGGCTGAGTGAATGTGGTCTGGACTCTGTGGAGGAGAGTCATGGTTTCAGAGACGCTGTAGAAGGACAAAATACCTGCTCTGTGATCCAGGTACACTCCTACTCTGGAGGAACGAGGACCTGAGACAGGAGTTTGGATGTTGTTGTACATAAATGTATAACTGTTGTTGATACAATTTAATGACCAAGATTTGTCATTACGTCCAAATAAACATTCATTACCCCCTCCTTTTCTGCTGATATTCTTGTATGCGACTGCTACATAAACTCCTCCCCCTCTCCACTCCACCTCCCAGTAACAACGTCCAGTCAGACTCTCTCTACTCAGGATCTGCCACAATCCAGTGAATCTGTCTGGATGATCAGAATAAGACCGATGTTCTTCCATTACTGTTACTTTTCTGTTCCCCTCTGATAATAACAGCCAGTTGAATGCTGTGTTTGGATCCAGTGTGATTTCACATGAATATTTTAAGAATCCAGCTCTGGTCTTTGGCTCTGCTGGTGGATCTGACAGTAAAACATCCACTTCAGTGACTGTCAGTGAGATGTTTGTCCATTCCTCTCTCAGAATGTCCTGTAGTTTATCTCTGACCTCTGACACAGCTGCTGTCACATCCTCAAAGTAGCTCAGAGGACGGATATTGATGCTGGATGAGTCTGTAGACTCACTGAGTGCTGACAGTGAGGGGTAGTTGTGTAGAAACTGGATGTGATCCTCTGTGTGTGAGAGCTGCTTCAGCTCAGCATCTTTCCTCTTCAGCTCAGTGATCTCCTGCTCCAGCTTCTCCTGAAGCTCTTTGACTCGACTCACTTCAGTTTCCTGCTGGGATCTGATCTGCTGCTTCACATCAGAGCTTCTTTTCTGGATGAGATGGATCAGCTCAGTGAAGATCTTCTCACTGTGCTCCACTGTTTGATCAGCAGACTGATTGATGGCCTCCACCTCCTGTTGAAGCAGCTTCACATCTTTCTCTCTGTCCTGGATTCTCTGCTGGATGTTTTGTCGACTCACCTCCAGCTCTCTCTGCCTCTCAGTCCTTTCTGCTGCAGCTGAGACTGTGTCGTGGCCTTTATGTTCATCCACAGAGCAGAGATAACAGATACTCTGCTGATCAGTACGGCAGAACATCTTCATCACCTCATCATGACGAGAGCAGATGTTCTCCTGGAGCTTCTTGGAGGGCTCCACCAGCTTGTGTTTCTTTAATGGAGCCACATCATAATGAGTCTGAAGGTGTTTCTCACAGTAAGATGCCAGACAGACTAAACAGGACTTGAAGGCTTTCATTTTTCTTCCAGTGCAGAAATCACAGGCCACATCTTCAGGTCCAGCATAGCAGTGATCAGCAGGAGCAGCTTGGAGTCCAGTCTTCTTCAGCTCCTCCACTAAATCTGCTAACATGGTGTTTTTCTCCAGGACAGGCCTCGCTGTGAAAGTCTGTCTGCACTGAGGGCAGCTGTAGATTTTCTTCTTTTCCTCTTCATCCCAGAAGCTTTTAATACAGTTCATGCAGTAGCTGTGTCCACAGGGAATAGCCACCGGATCCTTCAGTAGATCCAAACAGACTGAACAGCAGAATTTTGTTTGGTCCATTTGATTCATGTGCTGTGCCGTTTCACCGTCTCTCAGTGACTGTCAGACAGTTTCACTTCCTCTGAACAGAAACAACCTCTGTGCTCTGAAGGGAAACAGATCTCTGCTCTTGTTCACCTCCTACAGGAAATGAGGCTCACCAGCAACTGCATTTACACCATGTTGTTTAGACCCATCCTGATACAGACACATCTGTGAAGGGAGGCACTAAAGAAATATTCTTACAGAGCGACCAAGAGCCAATCACATGATGCAGGGTGTGGTATGTTTGGTTACAGCATGCAGTAACAAGTCTGACCCAGATAAACTAGTTTAACTGGTTTAAACTGTTAAAATTAGTTTCAACTGGGTCAGCCCAGTTTAAGTTTTCTTGAGTTATGACAGTCAACACTCAGCAAGTTCATTTTATATTTCAAAAAGTTCAGCAAAGTTTAGGATGCTGTGATGAATAAAAATAAATAAAACTTTATATTTTGACATTTTCTAATCTTAGTTCATTCTCACACTTACAGAATGATGCATGGGAACAACTGACTCCACTAAATCAAACAGAAAATCGCAGATTGCTGGATCGAAGATGGCGCCGATGTGTATGTCTTGCCGTCTGTTCCTCCAAATTTCTGTTTTAATGTTTTTATTCTGCTATGATGTAGACTCCCTGCTGGTCTATGATCTTCGACTATCCCCCAATACGCCGGTGTGTAGACCGGGAAATGCACACAAAATACCGCCTCCGCTCCTGTCGTTGGTTCTTACTCACCTGCTCCGTGTACCTGTGCCGTCTCTGCGGAAGCGAGGTCGCCGTCGCGGCAAACGGAGTGGGAGATTAGTGAAACTGAAGGCCTGTCTGGCGTTTGGTTTTGCTGTCCCTGGCGTTGCCTGTCGCCCCCCTTTTCCCTGGCATCTTCGTAAGCCATCCTATACGTATCTGGTGCCGCTCGCTGGCTCTGAGCTGTTCCCGCCCGGCCACCCCCTGCCTCCCTGTCCATGGCAGCGCGGAGTGAATCTGCAAAACCTGCGTTATGTTGCACGAGCTTCTAAGTCTGGTGACTATTCAACTCCGGCCAAATTTGGCCTGGTAAACGCCGGTATCGAATAAGACTTTTATCCTTAAGGAATATTTTTTGTCACAGTACTTGGACTTTCTCTGCCTAACTGAGACGTGGATAACTGCTGGTGATTCCAGCGCCTTTGCAGAACTTTTGCTGCTATTTTAATGTTCCACGCAGATCTGGTCGAGGTGGAGGAGTAGCTACTATCTTCAGAGATCGCTACAAGTGTAAACAGCTTTCATTGGAATTTTATTTTTCCAGTTTTTAACTGTTACTGTTTGAAATAGAGATTGACAGACCACGTGACTTTCGTGCATTGCATGCCGGGTACGAGTGGCAACAACATCAAGACACTGCATCAAACACTAGCATTTCCAGCACCGGTAATCATTAATTCTGCAGTTTTAATCCCTACTTGCATTTTATTTACCCCCAAAACAGTTATGTACAAAACGACGAAGAACTCGGCAGGTCCGTACGAAGACAGACTTGACGAAAAGGCCAAAAAAAAAAAGTACGAGGAAAAAATCAAAGGAGTGAAAGGGTCAGACCCATACGAGCATACAGAGTGGAGTAAGCACGTTAGCGTGCTGCCCAACTTTCATCATGCACATATTTAATATTATATGATCCTGAGTGAAGTGTGAGTGCATACACTCACAAAATGTTTAGTAACTTTAGATCCCTGCAACAAGCCCAGGTCCAGTTTACTTTGGTGATTTGGACTATTCCATTTCACTGCTGTTGTTACATTTTTGTTCTTTATCTCCTGTACAGGCCAACACAATCTATTTGTTGTTTCAGGTTGTAGTGTTACACAACATTTTCAGATCTAATAGAAAAAAAGTGTTTTGTAATTCATTCATTTTTTCTTTATTTATAAATGGCATTATTGTTTCATTCTATTATAGAATCTTACAAGAAAGAGGCAAACTTGTATTCCATCATGCTTTATTAGCTGCTTCGGTGAAAAACAAATCAACAATGAGAAAAAAAACCAACATACTGGAAAACAGTTATTCATCACTTGCTTGCTTCAATACAACACTTGGGCACATATATGCAGACTTTTTGTGGCTGTTTTGATATCGCTCTCTCTCTTAACCGATCAAATCTCGCTGTGGTAGCAGCTTTACACTCGGTATGACCCAGGTTGATAGAGGGTGCCCAGTCTGGATCGCATTCCAGCATTTTGTAGGCTGATTTTTCTATAAAACACATCAAAAATTGGCAAAAATTAGCCCGCAAAGCCACAGCGAACAAAGCAGCAACGAATTCAATTCAAATCAATATAAGACTTATTTGTAACCTACATCAACAATGATGTTATGATAAATTACGTAATAACTACAACAGAAGACTTACCTTTGTGGAAATGCTTGGAGCAGACTAACATGTGAGCTGGAGTGTTCTGAAACGTTATATTTGGTCTGCAATCCAGGCCATCCGTCGCCTCTTTGTTACTTCGGAAACGTTAAACAATTTCTCTTCCACGACGTAATCCGATAACAACCGATCTCTTTACCGTCGGCTTCCCGTGGCTGTCATGCGACCAGCTATTGCAGTTAATAATACAACAGCTTTTTGTCATTTTTTGTGTTTCTTTTTATCGCTGTGTGACTGTTTTCATGTGAAAGCCTGCGTGCGCTAGTACCGCTTGCCACTCGTTCCCAGAATCCTTTGCGGTTTTGCCCCTGAATGACGTCACATTTTCAATCTCTATAGCCTGTTCTCCCCCTGTACTGTGCACAATAATATACAGGGCCCCAAAATTCAGTAAGGACTTTATAAAGGAATTTGCTGCATTTCTAACTGAAGTCACGATAAAATATGACTCCTTTCTTATTGTTGGGGATTTTAATATTCATGTGTGCTGTCCAGATAAGCCGATGGTTTAAGACTTTTTGAATCTTACTGATTCTTTTAATTTAGTTCGATGTGTGTCTGCACCCACGCAACAGTGTGGCCACACTCTCGATCTGGTTGTAGCGCACTTATTGCCTGTTTTTAATCTGAAAGTCTCTGATCCTGTTTTCTCTGATCATATGCCGGTTCTGTTTGACATCTCTTTATCTAGAAATGAATTCAGGGGGCATGTCCCTGCTAAGACATTTCGTTTGTTAAATTCTTCCACTGCAGCACGGTTCTCCACCTACTATAATCAGTTCTCCATTCCTGAGACCAGGGGCGATTCGTGGATCAGAGCTTTGAGGGGGCTGAGCACCTAGAGAGCTGCCCAGCCAGGCAAGATAAACTTTACTCATCACGATGAGACTTCTTCCCTGTCTCTGTCAGTCCCTGCATCCTTAAATGTCTCCAGTTGTCCTGAGTTTCCTCTGAGTGTCTCCTTGGTGCATTTAAACCCCTGTTCCTCCCTGTCCTTGTCGTCTGTTGTCTTCATCTCCGTTATTAGTCATCATAATTTTACCATCTCTGTGCAAGTCTCTAAATTTCTTTATTAAATCATAAGATTCTTAAATTCATCAAGTTTCTCTGTGTCTGGGTCCTCGTCACAAAACATGACATCACTGTTTTGTACATTTTAACACAATTTAATCCCCACATTTGTGAAAGAAAAGCAAAACACGTTTTTAAAGTATATAACAAAACCATCAAATCAGATAAAGGTTATTTAAATGCTGCAAATGAAGAATGGATTGAAATAAAAAAAAAAAACATATCCTAACCGTAATTACTGAGGGAGAATGATGCTCACAGTAAATGAGAAGTAAACTGAGTGCATTTTTTGGACAGAGGTTCACTTTTAATGTGTGTGTATAATACAATACAGATATATAAAAATACACTCCAAAAATAGAGTCCTTGAAATGTACAAATGTACAAAATATTGATATAAAATTACAAAAATGGAGGCAACTTTGCCTGTGGTACGGTGTATACTATGTATGAAAAAGATCTTTACTGCAGATACTACTATGGCTCTGCAGATGTTTTCTTTTATTTTAACCTATGTCGCCTCACCTTGAAGTTGGCAAATCTGTCTGTCACTTTTGGTGGTCAACTCTCTCAAGCAGGTTAACAGTTTCTCTTGTGCCTGTCACTGTTCCCTGTCTGGTTCCTTACCTGGTTCTTCCTGACCTTGTACTTTCTCCTCACGTTCCCCTCTTTCCTCCTCTCTCCCTCTTTGGACTGACAATCATACACAAATAGATTGTATTCAATTAGATGAAAAAATTACATTAATATGAAAAAATTTAATATGAAATTTTTTTTTTATTAAGATCACTAATAAAAGTCCTCTCTCAGTGTACTTTCAACAAAAGGCAAATAACCAAACCACATGTACATCTAATAAAAGATATAAATATTGAAACACTGATCCAACATTATCCTTTATTGATGGATCATTTGTTCTTACACTTTTACCTGAATGTGGCTCCTGGGTTTAATTTCGGCACATATGACAAAATAACCAGCTTCTCTCATTCCATTTCAAACAGGACAGTGGTAACAGCAGCAGGCTACTGACAATTTTAAGTTTTAGATTTTAAATAGGCTGTATAACTTTCAATGGGAGCAACAGGGCGGTCAAATGTGGCTGATTTTACTACAGAGCAGGACGGATTGTAGGGTAGCAAATATCGTCGGAAAACACATTTTTAACACTGCAGGTTACCTGGTGTAATGTTTTTCAGCTAAAAAGAAACATGGTCTGACTCCTACCTAACTATATAAAGAGTAACTGAAGGTTAAATGCAGCTAATATGTCCTGTTTTAAGCCAGGCACTTACACCTCCGCTCCGCTGCGTCTCAGCCACCATAGCTCTGGCACCAAGGGTGCTAGAGCCAGAGTAGGGGAGAGGCGAGCTGGAACAAACCATTTTGGGAGGGGGGAGGGGTTATCTATACTTTTGTTGTTAAAATGTTACGTCTCAACCAAGTACTGTGTGCTTTTTACATTTTTAGTAGTGTGTCACACAAACAGCAAATATTGTCAGAGAAGTAAGAAATCTTTGGGGGGCTTTGATTCATTCAAAAATGGGCTAAAATCAACCCTGCCTGAGACGCTCCAATACGTAGAGGAACTCAGTTTTTGGTTTCATACCACTTGTCAGACTGTCTTGGATATTGTTGCCCCTCTAAAAATCAGGCATCCTAAGACTACGTTTGAACATTGGTTGAATGATGAAACCCGTGCTGCGAGGCGTGAATGTCGTAGGACTGAGCGGAGATGGAAAAAAGATAACTTACTGGTCTCCTTACAAAATTTAAGAGAGCACTGGGCCTTATATCAGCTTACAATAAAGAAGCAAAGCGGAAATACTTTGCAAACATTATTATGGTGAATTATCAGAAACCACATATATTGTTTAAGTCAATTGAGACTATTTTAAGCCCTCCCTCTGCTCTTAGTTTTGAGCCTTCACATGAAATGTGTGAAAAGTTTCTGCACTTCTTTATAAACAAGGTAGCCTCGGCTAGGGCGCGGATTATTTTTCCCACATCTGACCCCTCTGATCTTCCAATTTTCTCAGCTGTCTTGCAACAGTTTGAGTTGGTTACTCTTGCTCAGCTACAGGAGGTGGTGGATCATTTAAAGCCTGTAGGCTCACCTTACGATGCTATCCCTCCCCGTTTTCTGAAAGAAGTTTTTCCTACCATAGGTCCAACTATTTTAACCATTTTAAATATCAGCCTTACCTCAGGTGTGGTTCCAAAGGATTTCAAAGATGTAATTGTGCAGCCACTTCTTAAGAAACCTGGGCTAGATACAAACGCTGTTGAAAATTTTAGACCAATATCTAAGCTGCCCTTTTTATCTAAAGTCTTGGAAAAAATTGTATATGACCAATTGATCCCATACTTGAATGCACAAAATGTTCAGGAGATTTTTCAATCTAGTTTTAAAGCAATGCATAGCACTGAATCAGCACTTTTAAGAATTTTTAATGATAGATTTTCATCATGTGATTCTGGTGAAAGTGTCATTCTTATTTTACTCGATTTAACTGCTGCATTTGACACTGTAGACCATGAAATTTTAATCTCACATTTGGAGCAGTGTGTCGGTGTAACAGGTGTGGCTCTGAAATGGTTCAGGTCTTACTTAACAAATCGAACCTTTTCAGTTCGCTTAGGAAACTGTGAGTCCTCCCGTGCTCCGTTGTCTCATGGAGTACCACAGGGTTCCATTCTGGGCCTTGTTTTCGCTTTATTTACTTCCATTGGGCTCAATTCTTAGGAAACACGGACTCTCTTTTCACTGTTATGCAGATGACTGCCAGATTTATGTTCCTCTTAAAAAGAAAGATGGGTCGTCTGTAAATCGTTTGCAAACATGTCTGGAGGACGTCAAGTCGTGGTTGGCGCTAAACTTTCTTTGTTTTAATGATTCTAAAACTGAAGTAATGGTGTTCAGACCTGCCTCTACTGCTGTTCCGTGTGTTGATTTGCAATCCCTGAAATCATTCTGTAAACCAGAGATTGTTAATCTGGGTTTTAAAATGGATTCTGAGCTTAAGCTTGAAAGCCAGATCGGGTTGGTTGTAACGTCTAGTTTCTTTCATCTGAGGCCAAAATTAAGCACTTACTTGCGAGACAACAATTTGAAACAGTAATCCATGCTTTTGTAACCGTTCGGCTGGATTACTGTAATTCTCTTTATTTTGGGGTGAGTGGATCTTCTGTTTTTCGACTACAGCTAGTTCAGAATGCTGCTGCACGCCTTTTAACTGGCACTCGTAGATGCGAGCATATCACCCCAGTTTTATATTCACTTCATTGGCTGCCCGTGCATTTTAGGATCCATTTTAAGCTGCTTTTATTTGTTTTTAAATGTTTGTCCAATGCTGCCCCTCTGTACCTCTCTGAGCTTCTTCATACCTTCCCGGTCCCTCAGGTCGGCAGACCAGCTCCTCTTGAGTGTGCCTAGGACTAATCGTAAGCTCAGAGGGGATCGGGCGTTTGATGTGGCAGCACCAAAATTGTGGAATGAGTTGCCTTTACATGTTAGACAGGCACCTTCCTTATCTGTTTTTAAATCACGTCTTAAAACATATTAGATTAGAAGGGCCAGCTCTGTTCTAGGATGCCCTCTGGACCCAGTGGAGGTGGTGAGTGACAGGAGAATGGTGGCTAAGCTGTCGTCCCTGATGGACAACATCTCCCACCCCATGCAGGAGACTGTGACAGCACTGAGCAGCTCCTTCAGTGGCTGCGGCACCCACGGTGTGGGACGGAGAGATTTCGCAGGTCTTTCCTCCCCACTGCTGTCAGACTCCACAACAAAGACTCCAACTGATCAAACACACACATCCACACATGTGCAATAACACTAAGTGCAATACTCTTTTTCTGACAAAGTTGTATTTTTACTCAGTTGTATAAAGCATTTGCATTCTATTTTTATCCTATTGTATATTTTATTCTATTTATTCTACTGTATATAGTATTTTATTTTGTTCTATTCTGTACAATTGTGTACAGTATTTTATTCTTATTGTATTCTAATTTTGCTATATAACTTTTGCACTGTCCACTTCCTGCTGTGACAAAACAAATTTCCCACGTGTGGGACTAATAAAGGTTATCTTATCTTATCTTATCTTAATTTATTTACCTTGGCTTTCAGCACAGCAGGACTTGTTGATGTCTCTTAATATGTTTTCTTATTAATTATATTATTTTTAATTTTAAGATATTTTATATGTAATTTAAACTGTTTTCTCTCTGTTTTATATTTGTAGCACTTTGGTCAACATTGTTGGATGTAAAGTGCATTATAAATAAAGATGCTATGCTATGTTCATATGACATTACTGCCATCATGATCATTTAATAGACACAAATATTTAAATTTAGCAATAACAAATGCAGATCGCTCCACAATGTTTACAAAAACAAACAAACAAAACATTATTTTGTAGTCTTTCCTGTGTACACAGTCACAGTGGATTTTAAATTAAAACATCAAGATGTGCTTGAAATGTAAACTTTAAAGTTTAATTCAAGGTTTTAGTAAAATTTTGCCTGAACTGTTTAGTAATTTTTCACAGTGTCCATGTCAGTAATTCATTCAAATGTATTTTGGTCTTAAACTGATCCAGTAAATGTAACTTTTTCTCACCTACTTAATCGAGTATTTTAGTTGTTTAACTGTCATTATAACTAAACTGAACATCCAAAGCTTTACTCACTGCAGTTTTGTTGTGCAGTTATAGCAGCACTTTGAATCATCCACAGTTTTATAGAACTGTCTGTTGAATTGTTGTTTTGTTTGTTGCAATGCTTGCTTTTATTTAAACATTGATGATAATTTGATGTATTTGATTATTTATTACTGTCTGTCTGATTATATGTCTTTAATCAGTAAAGTCTCGCTTTGCTAGAAATAAATCAATAAATAATAAAATTGTAAACATGCAGCTGTATGTTAGAAGTCAAAGGGTCCTTAAGTCTTCTGTAAATTGACGGGGATCAAATGAAGGACACAAGTATCTGTTCTTACTCTAATAAATGCTGCTTTAATATCCAACAGACTATTTTCCTTCCTCATCAGCAGTAAACAGCTCGACTGCGTCTGTGCATTTGTGTCCTCCATACTTGTTTACACAGACATCTCAGGCTTGATGCCACGATGCAGTGTAGAAACCTGACAACCCTCTGACTCATGTTCAAATGTTCAAGGACATTTCTCAGGATCATGTATGACCCCTTTTTGACATTTGGACTTTCATTAATAATATTTGTGTTTCTGAGTCATTTTTGTGGAGACTTCTGTCCAACGTAGTGTCCAAATGAAGCCTGAAGCTTTTCTTCACCCTCTTGTCAGATGGTCAGCAACAAAACTCTGTTCCAACCAATGTCTGATAAGAGATGAGACACAGCAGCTGAGCAAATGATCATTTCATGCTGAAGACATCCTCAGACAGAATTAAATACATACATAAACACAGCCTGGTGCCAATAACACAGCTAATGACACTGCTGTATCACTGGCTTTACTGATTAAAGACCATATCTGAAGGAAATCTTTGAACACAACAGAAAGTGACCTTTTAAACCTGCGACACTGATGCTGCATTCAAGGACCATTAAAAACATTGTAAAGGACTTAAGAACATCAAGAAAATGTGACTTGTTTCTCTGTAATGAAGCTGTTTTAGTGAAGAAAGTTGAAAGGTCACAGAGCGACTGCTGAATCTTCTGCTCTAAACATGAACTCTGAACTTTGTGATGCTTCAGGAGGAAAACTGCTTCAGTTATTCTCTCAGATTAGTTTCATATTTTCTGCATCAGATTTGAGTGAGATCCTGGAATGAAGACAGAAGAAAAGACTTTGTTCAAAGTTTGATTTATAGTCAAACCTTCCAGTTTATTCACACAATAAAACATCAACACAATATATGAAGTCATTCATTAAAATCACAGTTTTTCCTCATTTGTTTGATGATTTTGACAAAAACAAACACAAACACACACACATGGTCTGCCATACTCATAAAGAGAAATGTCGACATTTTTCAATACAAATATTCCAGAAACATTTAGAGGATAGAGAAGTTTACATTTTCATGTGGAGAAATATTTTAGTAAATCAAAATGATGATGAGCAGTGATAGCCTCCATAAACAGTCACAGGAAAGATCTCCTTTAAAAACTCAGAAACATCAAGAGAACAACTAGAAGATGTGGAGGTACCACCCATAATGTTTGACTGACAGCTGATCTCTGTGCAGAAATGATGGAGAGAAAATAAAATGAAACTAAAATACAGATTTAAACCCACAATATGAAAGACTTCAGTCTATTTCAGTTTGATCAACTCAGCATAGTCTCCAGGATAAATTAAATTATCGTAAAGCCTCAGTCCAGCATAGAGCGGCTGAGTGAATGTGGTCTGGACTCTGTGGAGGAGAGTCATGGTTTCAGAGACGCTGTAGAAGGACAAAATACCTGCTCTGTGATCCAGGTACACTCCTACTCTGGAGGAACGAGGACCTGAGACAGGAGTTTGGATGTTGTTGAACCAAAATGTATAACTGTTGTTGATACAATCTAATGCCCAAGATTTGTCATTACGTCCAAATACACATTCACTCCCTGCTCTGCTGATACTCTTGTATGCAACTGCTACATAACCTCCTCTCCCTCTCCACTCCATCTCCCAGTAACAACGTCCAGTCAGACTCTCTCTGCTCAGGACCGACCACGATCCAGTGAATCTGTCTGGATGATCAGAATAAGACTGTTGTTGATTCATTAATGTTACTTTTCTGTTCCCCTCTGATAATAACAAATATATCCGTGCTGTGTTTGGATCCAGAGTGATGTCACGTGAATATTTTAAGAATCCAGCTCTGGTCTTTGGCTCTGGTTGTGACAGTGAAACATCCACTTCAGTGACTGTCAGTGAGATGTTTGTCCATTCCTCTCTCAGAATGTCCTGTAGTTTATCTCTGACCTCTGACACAGCTGCTGTCACATCCTCAAAGTAGCTCAGAGGACGGATATTGATGCTGGATGAGTCTGTAGACTCACTGAGTGCTGACAGTGAGGGGTAGTTGTGTAGAAACTGGATGTGATCCTCTGTGTGTGAGAGCTGCTTCAGCTCAGCATCTTTCCTCTTCAGCTCAGTGATCTCCTGCTCCAGCTTCTCCTGAAGCTCTTTGACTCGACTCACTTCAGTTTCCTGCTGGGATCTGATCTGCTGCTTCACATCAGAGCTTCTTTTCTGGATGAGATGGATCAGCTCAGTGAAGATCTTCTCACTGTGCTCCACTGTTTGATCAGCAGACTGATTGATGGCCTCCACCTCCTGTTGAAGCAGCTTCACATCTTTCTCTCTGTCCTGGATTCTCTGCTGGATGTTTTGTCGACTCACCTCCAGCTCTCTCTGCCTCTCAGTCCTTTCTGCTGCAGCTGAGACTGTGTCGTGGCCTTTATGTTCATCCACAGAGCAGAGATAACAGATACTCTGCTGATCAGTACGACAGAACATCTTCATCACCTCATCATGACGAGAGCAGATGTTCTCCTGGAGCTTCTTGGAGGGCTCCACCAGCTTGTGTTTCTTTAATGAAGCTGGAAAGAAAAGCATCTGGACTTCTTTAAGTTTCTTGAAGATGTTTCACCTCTCATCTGAGAAGCTTCTTCAGTTCAGAATTTCTTCAGAGAACTGAAGAAGCTTCTTGAATGAGAGGTGAAACGCTCTTCAAGAAACTTAAAGAAGTCCAGATGCTTTTCTTTCCAAGCTCCTTAGACTGTAGTTAAACTTCACACACTGGACTTGTCAGTCACACGTCCTTCGCCAGTAGGCATTCCCAGAATGATCTTTCCCCTTCTGACGCTTAGAATGACCAAATATGTGCAAAATGGACAATTCAACATGCCACCATGTCAGTCTTTTATTAAATATGACATGAAACAAATGACTGAGCCATTAAATTTGTCACAAAGGTGTTCACCTAATTCCAGGCAAATGGAATAGACTTCTATGGGACCATAAGTCTTTTTGCACTTTGACATTTGTTTTACTTTTCAGATCTGTAACCTATAACTTTTATACTGTATGTGTTTTGATCATAGGAGTCTACGGGGACTTACTTACTTTTAGCACGTTTAGCAGTTGATGTTGGCTTCTTTTTCAGTACTGGAGCTTCCTGCTCATTGAAGACTTTTCTAAAAGGAAATGCTTAATCCAAAATGGCGTTTTAAGGGCTTGGATTAATGTCAATACAGCAAATATTCTTTCTTATGTTAAAAGAACATGGATCTCTGTCAGTGATAACTTCTGACTTTATAACTCAAATTTTAAGAGAGAGCTTCACTGCTAAGCTCTCATCTGTGTGGGTGTCACGGTTCGCTTGAGGACTCACACGCAGGACTCAGAGGCACAGTCAGTATTTATTACAGTTCCACCAGGTGTATATACAAACAGTGCAGGGGATAGTGCTATATACAAAGCGGTGACAGGGAAAAGGCTCCGGGGAAATCCAGGTAGGGAAAAGACACTTGCTCCTCTTCTGACTCTCTCTCCAAACACTCACACAAAAAGGGAATCCGCTCGGGGAATGCAGAGTCGGGTCCAGGGGATCTATGTACAGAAGGAAACACACGTTAGAGGTTTTGCACAGGGAAGCAAAAGAGAACTTGCTCAGAGCCGGGCTGCACTGACGCGAGTCACACACAACGATCCAGCGATGAGTAGAAGCCACTCCCTGGCTTAAATGCTGGCTGCACTGATGAGGCCCAGGTGTTTCCTCTTCAGAGGGGCGTGGGCCGAGGGCGTGAACCCACCATGAGTTCCGCCCTGGCGAGAGAGCGAGAGAGAGAGCAAGAGAGAGAGAGAGAGCAAGAGAGAGAACACTACTAGTCAGCGGCCTGCTGATCCCCTGGCCGTGACAGTGGGGTTCAAATCCCTTATTCAGATTAAGATTTTATGTGACATTACATTGGCACAAAATTTAATTTACCTGAATAATGTGAGTATTGGAGTAAGTACTTGAGTAATTTTTGAATAACTTTAATTTTGTAATGTGCATATTTTATGAATAATGATGTTTCAATACTTTAATCTACTGAATAAGTAAGAATTAGACTTAATAATCTTTTTACTTTAAAAAGGGAAATTGTGTACAATCTTTTATTCTCCAAAATGCACATAATAAAAATGTTTTGGGGAATGTATATGCTTTTTAAAAACCAATTGCTTCTTACCTGATGCATGCTATAACTTTCAGCAAAACTGAACTAAAATTTGTTAACAAGCTTACCAAATAAGAAATGTTTTGTGAATTTTCTTTGCAGAGCGACTGGAAAGCCGGCTGTTATCAAAGCCCACATGCCCTAAAAAGGAGGGCGCGCTGGCCAGTAATGAGTTCATCACTAAGTTTAAGATAAGAGTTGATCAGAATAGAGGCGATGATGAAAGTCTGGAGCATCAGTTGGAGGCTGCCAACCTGTCTGATGAATCGTTCGAGGCCCAGACAGAAGTCAACGGACAAATATGATCACAGACATTTTAAAAACGCGAGTTGAGAGTTAAGGGGGAAAAATATTGTAATAAGTATATATTTGAATTGCACACTAAGATATAAAGTGATGGCAGCGAGCACAGTGTTGCAGGATTTAATTAAAAACACATCTGACTAAGACCAACTGAAATTTAGAGTTGTGTATAATAAAGTTTATTCATGATTAATAAAACAAATCTGTAATATTTTTCTTTCTCTTTTGTCCATTTGAATCTCGCTACAGCTTAAATAAAAGAAAAGAATGTGTTTTGAATAAATCAAACTCTATTCTCTCTTTTTCTTTCTTTCTTTTTTTCTTGGTGGGTTTTCTTTTGCAATCAAACGCAACATTATACAATTATATAGTATAGTAAGAAATATCCTTTAACTTAATTTAGTATTTGTTTTTTAATTTTTGTTTTTATTGTTTCCCCTTCAGTTTTGTGCTTATAACATGTTCTAATCTGACATATTATGCAGTAAATTATTTTTGCAATAACTTAACAGGCCATTGTGGGAGCCAACATTCACTTATCAAAGACATATTTGTATATTCTGTGGGCTGCTTTATGGTTGTGTCATTTAGAAACATAAGCCACAACAGACTTCCACCGGAGAGTACTTAAAAATGTATTTTTATGTAAAGATATTTTAATTAACTACTATATTAAGAGAGAACCTATTGTTACATGGATTAATTGTACAAACTGTAGAGAAATAAGTTTAAGCGTGCAACTTTTTATTCATTTTTAACTGTATTAATGTTTTTATGTTGATACAGCCGCCTCATATCTGTTTCCTCAGTGTTTTTTAAACCATGTACTCCATCTATGAGTAAGAACATGAATAAATTCCTTTCCAAATTTGTAGTTCTTTTTTCCAACTGTTTTTAGTATATATGTAACATTTCTTTACACACAAATGCAGGTATTCTTTTGCACCAAGACGTTAAAGAAATGCTAAGAAAAAATGAAAATACTACATTGCAACCTGTGTGTGTGTGTATATATATCTGTATCTATATAGATATAGATATATATGTGTATTCGTACCCTTTTTTCATCATCTAGTTTCCTGTGCCAGATC
This sequence comes from Perissodus microlepis, assembly GCF_051167445.1. NCBI lineage: Eukaryota > Metazoa > Chordata > Actinopteri > Cichliformes > Cichlidae > Perissodus > Perissodus microlepis. The sequence continues at coordinate 29,611,256 of NC_140478.1, forward strand.
TTCTACTGATCCACTGAGGCAGACATGTAAAAAAACATGAACTAAAGCATATTTCTGTATATAAACAGGACTTTAAATCTTTATCAACAGCTACTTTAGAGGAAATTCTTCAATAAACTGCAACCAAAGGCTCAACTCAGAGGACAAAATCCAACCTGTTATAAATAGTGTGACAGCAAACTTTCTCTTGTGTAAAGTTACAAATAGGAGTAATTATCCACAGGAGCTTTTATACATAATGAAGTTATAATTCGTCCTGTAGAAATTGTACATTTAAGCTATATAGTTCCCGCTGTGATAACTCTGCTATGAATGCCTCTTATTAACTTTTATGCTTTTACAACCCACTATGAGCAAACACTCAGCAACAGTGGGAAGGAAAAACTCCCTTCTTGAAGGAAAAAACCTCTGGTAGAACCAGGAAATCTGTCTAAACTAGTTGGGGGTTAGAGCAACAGATGCAAGTCTTCAGATCATTTGCAGTGTGACTGTCTTTGTGCACACTTTAACCTGATTCAGTTTTCTTATTTGTCAAAATGCACCATGGGTAAAAAAAAACAAAACAAAATAGTAATGAAGGAGAATCCTCAGCAAAGATGAATTAAACAAGTTTTATTTTGATCAAATTTTACGTTAAGTAAAACACATCTTTATTTGATGACTTTAATGTCATCAAATAAAGACAGTTTTGATGGAGCTCCTGACCCAGCCCAAGCTCTCTATGAAGACGAGGAAAAACTCCCCAGGGGGCCAGATCGATGGGAAGAAACCTCGGGAAAGCCCATTCAAAGAGAGATCCCCTTTCCTGGGATGGCTGGGGGGGTTACAGGAACTCCAAAAAAGCTAAATTTTTATTTATTTATTTTTTAAGATTGACCCATTCTATCTATTCCTGTCCAACAGAAAAAAGAAAGGAAGTTACTACAATGTATCATACTTATATGATAAGGTGTGAATTGTGTGTTTGTGTGTGTTATCTTAGCCAGGGGTGAAGCTGGAGCTCCTCCAGTGTTGGGCGCTTCTCCGGGACTGTAGTTAAACATGCGTCCAAGAAATTCCGGCATTCTTGAAAGAAAGAAAAGATCAAAAAGATGAAGATGATAGTTCTAGTGATCCAAGGCATCAGTGAATCTGGAAGTGTGAAGTTTTCTTACCTGTGGACAGACGCTTTTTGATGCTCAGTTTCTTTGTGAGGAACCTCTCGGTACTAAAGTCCCGTGCATGAAGCGCTTCATACAACACCACTCCCATTTGCCACACCGTGGTGGGTCCACACCTGTAGCAGCTCCTCCTGTACCACTCGGGAGGGGTGTGAAGAGGAGTGCCTAACAAACAGACACAATTACAATTTCTTCTAAAACAAAAGACACAAATTGTTACATCTGTGAAAAGCAGGAGCAGAATATGTTACCATAGAAGATGCGATACAGAGATCGCTGTTTAACAAAGCAGCTCAGTCCAAAGTCAATGATGCGAACTCGAGGCACATCTGAGCCGGTCTCAATCAGAATGTTTTCTCCCTTGATGTCCCGATGAAAGATGTGTTTATCCTCAAGTTCCTTTACAGCATCAACTAGTTGCTTCAGAATGACCTGGAAAAGATGAAAAACACAATAATGAGTTAATGCTTTTCTGCCTTGATTGAATGCTGTACAGTCTAAGGTTCTTCCAGTCAACCTACCTTGGCCTTGTCCTCTGATAAAGTTCTTCCATTTTCTGCTTTGTATTTTTGCAGGTCCACAGCGGGGACAGGTCTCTCCAGCACCAGGATCAGCTCTTTGCCAAGGTCGAACCACTCCAGCAAGGACACAGGTGCTGATATTCCCACTGACCCTTCTGCTTCACCTGCAAGTTTAACCATAATGGCCACTTCCACTGAGAGCTTCTTCCCGCTTTCATCCTGAAATATTACAACAAAGTGGATGATGAGGAACGCCGCATTCAATCCAGTAATGTAAAACTAATTCAAGTGTTGGACGCTTACCGCCACTTTGCAGTAGACTTTATTTTTGGGAATGTGTTTGATGGCAACCTAGAAGACACAGAGCATTGGTGAGCATTTCCTCAGTATGACATAATGAAAGGTGGAAACACAGCAGACGTCTCAGTTTACGATATTATCCATTATCTGCGTTACTGCCCGTCTTACTACCATCATCTGAACACTTACTGGAAAACGATCTTCTATCCGGTAGCCAGCAAACACTGCTCCGCAGCCTCCTTCTCCGAGCTGGTGCTCCTCCACATATCTGGCTTGGAATTCACCTGAACAGACAAAACAACAAATCTTGTTTTGTTCCTTTTGCCCTTCCCCTGAATATAAAACCCAAGCTGCTTGCTACTTACGTTTTTGGTCTGCCACTGATTTTTTGTCCTGGTCCACATTCCTTTTTTTTTTCTTGGGTGACTCTCTGTTGTCTCCCGCGGCCTTTCTTTTGCCATTTTTTGCGCACACCTGTTTGTTGTTCAAGTCTGGAGATGTGGAAAACACCAAAAGCACATCAGCTCACTGGATGATAGACACAAACACTAAACACTAATATCTTAAACCTAGCAACCACACTTAATCTACCCCCTTATTCAACTAATTAGCCTACCTTTACCAGGGTCCAACGAGGAGGATGCTTGCTCCTTGTCACCGCTCATATGGTCGAGAAGTTTAGCCTTCTTTGCTTTCTTTGTTGTGCCCTCTTCATCTTGCACAACCTTGCGCTTCACTCCTCTGACCACATCTGAGCTGGTGGAAGGACCAGCCTGCTCAGCGACCCTCCTCCTTTTTATTGGGGTCTTCTTTTCAGGACTGGCCTTTCTTTTAGCAGTCCTGCTCTTACAATCTATAAACGACAACAACACAGTGGTGAAAAAGAGTCCCCGACATCAGGACTGGAAGCAGTTTGATGGCAAAGAATTTGAAATTGCTTTTGCTTAAATTATCACAAGTTTATTCTTGGGATAAAAAAACTGACCAGTGCGAATTGATACTAGGTTTACTAAGTCTCAGATCTTGATGACACTTGTTGGTCTGTTTTTACTGTTGAGTCCAAGAATAAACTTATTACATTATTTTACCAAAAGACCGGTAACCTTTCTTTGATTAGACATCTTGTATTAAAGCTATTTTCAATCAAACATATGATTCAATTGCTCCAAAAATGATTCACACAGTGTCAACATTTCTAGGATTTGGATTTTACCAGGATTTTATTTTATTATTTTACTTACCTTGATCTCCTGAATCTTTCTTATCGGCTGGAGTGGTAATTTTTCTTGTTTCCTTTTTCATTGTAATTTCGGAGAACTTTTAAACTCGAAAATGTAAACCGTAATGAGTTAATATTGAGTTAATATTCCTTCAAATGTGCGCCCTTCAAATGCTTGACTTTTCTAACTGAATTCTGTAAGTGAGCTTTATAAGTAAACTCTGGAAACTACGGCAACACAACATAGAATCTTGCCTTTCAGTGACTTCACTGACTGCCAGTAGTTCAAAGTAGTTCACAGAAAAACACTGGCAGACAAAGCCATAATATTTCATATAATTCAATCATTTCATATCAATTAAACAGTTTCTTTCATTATCTTTCATCATTTGTATAAAGACCTCATGTATGGATGACAGTATGAAGATTTGTGGTTGACCACACACTAATAAACACAGTGTCAGCTACATTGTCATCTGATTTAAAGTATTTATTATGTACATTTAACTGTCATGGTACTGAGTCTGTGACCCAGTGTTTTGTGTTTGTTCATTTATATTCATTGATTATTCTTAAGTATGTTTTTGGTTCTCTTTATTGTTTTCTTCTTGTGTTATATTCTTAGGCTTTAGGTTTCTGTTACTTTGCCTTGCCCCTGTGTCCCACGTGTCATGTCTAGTCACTCTTGTTTCCATGTTCCCCAATTTCTCCCCAGTCAGTCATGTCTCTGTGTCAACTCTGTGTCTTTGTAAAAGTCTCTTGTTTGCTGTTTTACTTTGATGGTCTTGTGTGCTATGTTAGTGTTTTCATGTCTGTGAAGGTTCTCAGTCATCTAGGTCATCGTAGTCTAAGGAGTTTGGAAAGAAAGCGTCTGGACTTGAAGTTGCTTGAAGATGTTTCACCTTCTCGGATGAAAAGAACTGAAACTTTGCTTGAACGTCTTCAAGCAACTTAAAGAAGTCCAGACGTTTTCTTTCTAAGCTCCTTAGACTATGTTAGTGTTTTCAGTTTTCCTTCCCCATGGTCTTGTTGTTTGTGATTTCTTGCAGCTGTGCTCTCATCCTGTGTCTTATTCCCTCATTTATCCCTCTGTGTATTTAAGCCCATTGTTTTCCTCTGTTTGCTGTTGGGTTGTCTGTGTATCATCCATGACAATTAAATTAAATAGCAAATGCAACTACAATTTCAATGAGATTCATTCCTGGCATTCTACTGCGGTGGCTGAAAGTAGACACCAAGCATTATCACTGTAACTGATGTAAATATTGGACTTGGAGGGGATTCATCTGATAGACTGATGCAAACATTACTGTGAGGAAAATTTTGAATCTCCCAATTTTCTTTTTTTCTGAAAGAAAGAAAGTTGGTTACTGTATCACATTTGTATGGCAAGATGTGAATTCAGTATGCGTGTGTGTTTGTGTCAGAGAGGAGTTTATCTGAGCCAGGGGTAAAGCAGGAGGTCCTCCAGCATTGGGCACTCCAGGACTTTGTTAAAACTTGTTTTCAAGACGTCTGAAATGAAAGAAGGACAAGAGATATCGAGATGATAATTCCAGTGATCCAAGCGATCACATTGATTTTCTGCAAAATTTTCTTTTTGAGAGTCATTCGGCTGGGCAGGGGGTATAACACATCTGCAATGCAGCAACATCTGCTCTCTGGGCCTGTGTGAGACTGTTATCTCAATGGCGGGAATGAGGATGTTGGAATTTGGCATCTCAGGCACCAACTCATCTCTTTCCTTAACCGGGCTCACCAGAGATTGGTTTCAGCCTCTCTCCATGCTTTAAGGAGGTTGAGTTGATAAATCTGACTGGCCCCTCCCCTGTCTGACCATATCTCTTCATAGTCAACACCAATGTTCTCACCGTGTGACCATGAACGGTCCTTACCACTTGGCAAGTAATTTCGAGCTAGAAGAAGGGAGTAAGACAAGTCAAAGGAGCTTGCAAAGAAAAGCATCTGGACTTCTTTAAGTTACTTGAAGACGTTTCACCTCTCATTCGAGAAGTTTCTTCAGTTCTAAGGTCAAATGGTGGAGAGTCCCAGATATAAACCTTGAGATCCCTTCCCAGACGCCTTAACGCCCACTCACATCCTGGGCCATCTGACCTCAGGAATTCGCATGATAAGGTGGGGCCAGGTTTCACAATGAACACACCCAAAACTCTGGCTGATTGGGACCCACACCCAGTTTCACACCTTGGCTCAGGCGATTAGAGGATCATCAGGGGGTCCTTTTGTCCCTCTGTGGGGGGATACTCCCACTAGGTTTATATCTGGGACTCTCCAGCATTTGACCTTAGAACTGAAGAAGCTTCTCGGATGAGAGGTGAAACGTCTTCAAGTAACTTAAAGAAGTCCAGATGCTTTTCTTTGCAAGCTCCTTTGACTACGATGACCTGGATGACTGAGAACCTTCACAGACATATTGCCGGAGTAAGACAAGCACTTTATGTCCCTGTTAAAATACAGTTACATTTTATCAAATATCACTAAGCAGTCCTTACCTTTAAATACAGCCTGGTTTCTTTCTCTTTCTTTCTATATCTCTGAGTGAAGTTAGCTCTCACTCTTTCTCTTCCTGTGAAATACAGCAAGTGGAGCTTTAGCTAGCAACACACTGTGACACAGTTAGTGTTTGTTGAGGTGATAGAAATGCTGCATTTGAAATTACCTGACACAACATTTTACTCCCTTTTATGTTCACTCCTTTTTTTCTGAAGTACCGCAAATTATGGGCACGTGGGGTTGTTCTGGTGTTGTGCTAAAAATAAATAAATCAAAACTACGGTACATGGTTTGCTCTTTCATCTCTACTGATTAAAACGCGACTGCCTTTCATGTGTCACTGTTTAGGCTCAAATCTCATTGTTTGAAGGCCTGCAGTGACGTGAAATATTAACTTCCCCCAAATGCGTTAAACCCAAAGTAACGAGTTTGTTTTGAAAATATACGGAGAGGAAACTACAGATATTTGTTTAAAAATGTAGGGAGTAAAAATTAAGTACAGCAAGGAAGTTTTTTTTTACTTTTTTACTTTGCATCTTTCAAATGCAAAGTTTCTAATTTCAACTTTAATTACTGCACCTGATTAAGGCGATAGAGTAAATAAGGCTTCCAACAGTGGTTATTTCTTATTATCACATCTTGTTTTTATTGTTTTTATCAGTAGATTGTTGTTTCACTCCCACCAAAAACATCACCGTAAATAATCTTCGGATTCTGAATGACCATTTAAAAAAATAAACAAATTGTTCTGAGTTAATTTCAGTTACGGATGTATCAGTGACGTAAATGATATATCGGTCATAATTGGGAGGCTGTTACATTTTCATTTTTATTTTTTTTTGACTTGTTTCCTGCTGTACACAGGCCATTGAGATGTGTTTCGCTGCTGCAGGTTTCAGTGTCGGAGAATTTGCTGCTCTTGTCTTTTCTGGGGCGATGAACTTTGCAGAAGGTAGAAAGATTTCTTTTTTGGGTTTTTTTGTGCATTTGTAAAAGGTGTTTTAATCACAACTTTGGTTAATATTCTGTATTTACTCCTTATGCATCTTCTAGCTTTGTATGCAGTGAAGGTGCGAGCGGAGACTATGCAGAAGGCCTCAGAACTGGTTCCCAGAGGGATGCTGTCAGTCATTGGTAGACCTCAGGCTCAGTATAATTATGCCTGTCTGCAGGCAAAAGAGCACTGCAAGAGTCTGGGGATGGAGAATCCTGTGTGCTCTGTGGCCAACTACCTGTTTCCAGATGGCAGGGTTATTGCAGGGCACCAGCAGGTAATGCATTCATATATTCTTGCTGCTTTAATATACCGTGAATCTATTGTGTTCTCTTTTCTGTCTTCTCTCAACCATCAAAAAAGTTGTTAGAGCTGCTCTTGTCATTTCTGCTGTCTTCTTTGACTTCTCAGGCTCTGGATTTCCTCCAGGAAAACTCTCGGCGCCTAAAGTTCATGCGGACCAAAACTCTCCCAGTCAGTGGTGCGTTCCACACTGAGCTGATGGCATCGGCTACTGAACCCCTCAGAGAGGTGCTCCGGCAGGTGGAGGTCAGTCAGCCACTTTATCCAAAAGGGATTAACATATTTTCTGAAACATGCATTCAATTACTCTGTAAAGCTACACCAGTCCTCATTTTTTTAAGATAACCCATCCTATTCAGTCTGACTCGGAAAGTTAAATGGAAAGTACACCCAAGATTTTACATCTGGTATTCAGCCATTCAAACTGCCCTCCGTCTTCAGAGTGAGGGAAAGTCTTCCCTTCACCATGAACTCAAACTGAAGAGAGGGATCCAGCGGGAAAACAGTCAGCGGGAACGCAGCCGGAGCGCCCGCAGCAGCTGCAGCAGCAGGGGCAGCCAATCTGATGACTTGACTATCCATGAGACGGAGAAGACAGAAAAAGAGAAAGACAAACAGGACTTAGAGATTGAAAACATTATCAAGGTAAGTGAGGGCTATAAGAATCTTTTTTTGTAATATTTATTTAATTACATCATGCACCAAACTATCCATGGTAGTGCTTATTTAACTAATTCATAGTGGCACTGGGCAGCTGCCAGTGCAGTTCATTTTGTCCATTTAAAAAGTACCATGTACACTCACTGGCCACATTTTTGTTAGATACACCTGTTGAGCTGCTCATTAGGTCAAATACCTAATCAGCCTATCACATGGCAGCAGCTCAGTGCATTTAGGCATGTATACGTTAATAAGACGACCTGCTGAAGGTCAAAGGTCAAAGGGGATTTAAATGACTTTGAACATGCATTGTTGTTTGTGTCGGACAGGCTTGTCTGAGTATTTCAGAAACTGTACAACCATCTAACCAGTTTATAGAAAATGGTCTGAAATGGAGGAAATCTCCTGTGAGCAGCACTTCTCTGGGAAAAAATCACTTGTTGGTGCCAAAGATCAAAAGCGGAATGAGCAGATTATTTACAGCTGTAAGGAAAGCAACATGAACTCAAATACCCACTTACTTCAACCAAGTTATCAAGAAGAGCACCGCTGAAAGCACAATACGTTGAACCTCGAAGCTGATGGCCTAGTGTCACCTGCTGGATAGAGGTGAAAACACAAACCAAACAATGGCTCTTTCATCTGTTTCACAGCATGCACGGGAACTGGAAACTCGCCGAAGGGAGGCAGAGGAGAGAGAGCGGAGGAAGCAGAGGGAGGTGCAGATGGAACTGGAAAGACAGCTGAAAGAGGCTGAGATGGTAAAAAAAAAGTTTTCCACTTGACACCAATTATGTACAGAGTCTTTTCTCCTTGACTTTGATCTTTGAGAACTGCAGCAAAATGTTGACTGTCATTATAAAATTCACACCTAGTCTTTAATGATTTGGAAAAATGGTTATGACAGTCCAGGAAAAGGTGATTCAGGAATAGGTCAGTTTATACCGCTCTGTTGGTGCATCTGTTTATGTAGCTGTGTGTGTGCATAGATAAAAGACAGCATGCAGGCTGAGATGCAGGTGAAGGAAAAGGAGGCTGAACAACAGAAGAAGAGGATCAGGGAGCTGGAGCTGACACAGCAGCAGCTGGAAGTTGCCCTTAATATGGAGATCCAGGCTCGGCTGGAGGAGGAGAGGGCCAGACTGGAGCTTGAGCGGTAACAATGGATTTCTAACTCTTATTATGGCCCTTTATTATTTTATTTGTGATGGAGATCTGATATATCCATGAGAAGTATTAACTGTCATGCGGCGGCTGTGTGAAGGCAAGAGAGGACCCAAATGCACGGCTCTAGACACACGGGAATGAACTCAAAGGCAGGTCTTTATTAACAGGAACATAAGAAGTCATACAAAACTATACTGGGAGAAACTAAAGCTGAGGCGCTGGGAAGACACGGGAAATGCACACAACCTAGAGGGACGACGCAACACAGAACAAAGGGACACTCTGACATAAATACACAGAAGGTAATGAGGGAAGTGGGAGTTGTTACAGGATGCAAACATGTTTTATACTGCTTTGAAGTCTGGGACAACATCATAAGAGGCATAACTGATCTCACCGTAGTCCCATGAAGACTCAAGATGAGTGTTTTCACGACTGCCATCTTGGTGTTTTGAAATCAGGCATGATGAATGAAGGGAAGAACTGTCTGTTAAGGTTCTCAGTCGTTCAGGTCATCGTAGTCTAAGGAGCTTGGAAAGAAAAGCATCTGGACTTCTTTAAGTTTCTTGAAGAGCGTTTCACCTCTCATTCAAGAAGCTTCTTCAGTTCTCTGAAGAAATTCTGAACTGAAGAAGCTTCTCAGATGAGAGGTGAAACATCAAACAAATTTGCTGCAAAAATTGGGTCTGCCTGGACTTGTATGAAAACCATATCAGGGTTTCAAAATCCCCAGAGCAGCAGTCAGATCATTGTAGACGGTTTTAAGTCAGACAGAGATGTGAATATGCTTTATGCTCGTTTTAGTTCTTCTGAACTGAAACAGAAACTGAAAGATACTCAACACTTCATCACTGAACTCAGCGATGTCCAAAAGGCCTTTCATACAGTTAATGTGAACAAGAGCCAGGGCCCTGATAACATTAGTGCCGCCTAATTAAATCTTGTGCTAAAGAGCTCAGTCCTAAATTTCAGGTTATTTTTAATAAATCCTTTCAAATACAAAATGTGCCCTCGCTTTGGAAGGAAGCTGTCGTCGTTCATGTCCCTAAATCTAGTCGTCCAAACGTCCTGAATGACTTCAGGCCTGTTGCCTCACCTGAGTTGTCATGAAAGTCTTTGAAAAAATCATCAGAAATGTGATTATGGAAGAGATTGAATATCAGCTGGATCCAATGCAATTTGCGTACAGGCCCAACAGAGGAGTGCAGGACGCGCTTTTGACTCGACTAAATCTGATTCTTAAACATGCAGAGAGTAAAGGGACTTTTGCAAGACTTCTTTTCATTGATTTTTCTTCGGCTTTTAATACAATACAGCCCCATATTTTAATGAAAAGACTTTTAGAAGAGTTTGAAATCAGGAAAAACCTGGTTTGCTGGATTTTAGATCTTTTAACTGACAGGTCACAAAGAGTGAGAATAAATGGGGTTCTGTCTGACCCAGTGTTCTCCTCCACAGCTTCTCCTCCAGGGTGTCTCTTATCGCCCTTATTATTCATTCTCTTTACAAACATGTGTCAGAGCAGATATGAAAACAGGGCCATCATTAAATTTACAGATGACTTTGTTATTGTCAGCTTACTGAAAGAGGGTGAAACTCACCACGGTCCAATCATTGATGACTTTGTTCAGTGGTGGGAGGAGTCTTATCTCCAATTGAACATATCTAAAACAAAAGATATGGTTATTGATTTTAGGAAACAACAAAATGGGCACAGAGTCACTTTAATTAAAGGTCAGAAAATAGAGCAAGTGCAATCATATAAATATCTTGGGACCATAATCAATGAAAAACTGAACTTTTATTGCAAATCGGTCTGTAAAAAGGGTCACCAGTGCCTTTACTGCCTCAGGAAACTTGCTCATTTCCACATTGAGCGAAAGATTTTAACTTTGTTTTCTTGTTCTTTTATTGAGTCTGTTTTATCTTTTTGTTTGGTGGCATGGTTCAGTCAGACCTCTGTCACAGAGAAAAATTGACTGAATTAGTTAGTGAGATGGTCCAGTCGTCTGATAGATGAGTCACAGGCCTGTTTAGACTCCCTGTACTCTAAACAGGTACCACAGATGGCTTAATCAATCCTTAAAAATGGTTCCCATCCTCTACGGGGTGGATTTAGCTTCTTTCTTCAGGACGGAGGTTTCTAGTTCCAAGATGCAGGACAAAGCATTATAAAAACAGCTTTGTCCCTGCTGCTGTCACTGAACTCAATAAGAATTGTTTTTGATTTGATTCATTTTGTTTAATTACTAAATATGTGTTTTGTCAGGTTTCATTAGGTGTGTGTGTTTGTGAAGGGAGGCCAAATGCTATCATTGTTCTGTAAAGCAAATTTACCTGTGGGTATAAATAAAGTAACCTTAACTTAAAGCTTATAGGAGGTTGTGAGGTCACTGCCTCCACCTGATTATGTAATTAACCAGCAGACTGGTACGTTTATATATAATATACTATAAGTTATATCATTATAATTATGTGTATATTATATTTCTTATGTACATTTTAGACCTGGGAGCAGAAATGCTGATGAACTGGTTTTTATTCAGGAACAGGCAGAGCGTCCTCTCTTCCTGGCTCCATGTCTATAATTATGTCACACACTGATTCGCTCTCACAAAATCAACAAAACACAGCACAAATCCCACCAATGATTCAATTCCTTATAAATTATTGAATCAGGTACTGAAGCAGTGACGTGCTGAATGAAGCTTCAGACGTCATTGATCACGTGACTCTGTTCAGACAAACCAAGCCTCAGCACAGCGTTTCTGAAGCAGTGTGTTGATTTTTTGACACATGCCGGAGCTTCAGCTTCAAACGGGCCGTCACCATCAGAGTTGCTGGAACCATGTCCCACTACTGGCTACTCTGTTTATATCCTCCACATTTCAAACACACAAGCTGGTGGAGCCCTCCAAGAAGGTCCAGGAGAACATCTGCTCTCGTCATGATGAGGTGATGAAGATGTTCTGCCGTACTGATCAGCAGAGTATCTGTTATCTCTGCCCTGTGGATGAACATAAAGGCCACGACACAGTCTCAGCTGCAGCAGAAAGGACTGAGAGGCAGAGAGAGCTGGAGGTGAGTCGACAAAACATCCAGCAGAGAATCCAGGACAGAGAGAAAGATGTGAAGCTGCTTCAACAGGAGGTGGAGGCCATCAATCAGTCTGCTGATCAAACAGTGGAGCACAGTGAGAAGATCTTCACTGAGCTGATCCATCTCATCCAGAAAAGAAGCTCTGATGTGAAGCAGCAGATCAGATCCCAGCAGGAAACTGAAGTGAGTCGAGTCAAAGAGCTTCAGGAGAAGCTGGAGCAGGAGATCACTGAGCTGAAGAGGAAAGATGCTGAGCTGAAGCAGCTCTCACACACAGAGGATCACATCCAGTTTCTACACAACTACCCCTCACTGTCAGCACTCAGTGAGTCTACAGACTCATCCAGCATCAATATCCGTCCTCTGAGCTACTTTGAGGATGTGACAGCAGCTGTGTCAGAGGTCAGAGATAAACTACAGGACATTCTGAGAGAGGAATGGACAAACATCTCACTGACAGTCACTGAAGTGGATGTTTTACTGTCAGATCCACCAGAGCCAAAGACCAGAGCTGGATTCTTAAAATATTCATGTGAAATCACACTGGATCCAAACACAGCAAACAAACAGCTGTTATTATCAGAGGGGAACAGAAAAGTAACATTAATGAAGCATCAACAGTCTTATTCTGATCATCCAGACAGATTCACTGGATTGTGGCAGATCCTGAGTAGAGAGAGTCTGACTGGACGTTGTTACTGGGAGGTGGAGTGGAGAGGGGGAGGAGTTTATGTAGCAGTCGCATACAAGAATATCAGCAGAAAAGGAGGGGGTAATGAATTTTTATTTGGACGTAATGACAAATCTTGGTCATTAAATTGTATCAACAACAGTTATACATTTATGTACAGCAACATCCAAACTCCTGTCTCAGGTCCTCGTTCCTCCAGAGTAGGAGTGTACCTGGATCACAGAGCAGGTATTTTGTCCTTCTACAGCGTCTCTGAAACCATGACTCTCCTCCACAGAGTCCAGACCACATTCACTCAGCCGCTCTATGCTGGACTGAGGCTTCAAAATTATGGAGACACTGCTGAGTTGATTAAAGTGAATTAGACTGAAGTCTTTCATATTGTGGGTTTAAATCTGTATTTTAGTTTCATTTTATTTTCTCTCCATCATTTCTGCACAGAGATCAGCTGTCAGTCAAACATTATGGGTGGTACCTCCACATCTTCTAGTTGTTCTCTTGATGTTTCTGAGTTTTTAAAGGAGATCTTTCCTGTGACTGTTTATGGAGGCTATCACTGCTCATCATCATTTTGATTTACTAAAATATTTCTCCACATGAAAATGTAAACTTCTCTATCCTCTAAATGTTTCTGGAATATTTGTATTGAAAAATGTCGACATTTCTCTTTATGAGTATGGCAGACCATGTGTGTGTGTTTGTGTTTGTTTTTGTCAAAATCATCAAACAAATGAGGAAAAACTGTGATTTTAATGAATGAATTCATATATTGTGTTGATGTTTTATTGTGTGAATAAACTGGAAGGTTTGACTATAAATCAAACTTTGAACAAAGTCTTTTCTTCTGTCTTCATTCCAGGATCTCACTCAAATCTGATGCAGAAAATATGAAACTAATCTGAGAGAATAACTGAAGCAGTTTTCCTCCTGAAGCATCTTGATAGAATTTAATAAACTTCCCAAATTCAGAAGACACTTCCTTAACCTTCTCATGTGAGGTCATTAAATTTTCCCCATGTACTTAGATGCTTGCTTACACATTGAACTCCGCTTTTCTTGGCATGTCTTTATATACAAATCCAAACCTTTTGGCGTAAATTTGATGCTTCTTTTCTCTGCTTGCATCTGAGTGTCATCCTCTTGTTTACTCTCTTGTTTACTCTTAATATCCGACATTTTTATTGTCCTCTTGGATTATTTCAAACATTATAAAGATGCACAGCACACTGAGAATCCATAGCATAAAGCGCAAACATGATTGCAGTGAACAAACATTTCCACAGAGGGCGTTGGCATGTTTCAATTAGTGATCCTATTATGCACAAATTTAGTACATCAAAACTCAGTTCATCAGTCTTTGTAGTGAAATAATGTCTTTAAACTCCAATAGCTTCACCGTTTTCCTTTACGGCTTAAACAATATTATCACTCACCAGCTTTGATGAACGAGTGACATGTTGATCCAGGCTTCAACATCAAATCCGTCTGGAGTACTTACAGACGATCCAGTAACTTTTATTCGAGTTCGACGGTGATCCTTGAAATCCATATATCCAACATATCCATTAATGAAGGATTATTCCTTTGTCCACGGGCAGGTTTTTTACTTTTTGTAGTGGCAATTCCTTTTGTTTGACAAACCAAACATCCCACAGTTAAAGGTCCACAAGCCACTGCTGCACTGAGATAATATTTCGTACGCAGGCAAAAGAAGTCCACTGTCCAAACTTTAAAGTTGCGTTTTTATGGTTTATTTTATCCAGTTTGGCAAGCAATAACAAGATCCATTTTTAGTTACTTCCTGCTGCTTCTCCTGCTCTAGTACAAAACCATAAGCTCACCCCAGTGCATGCTGGTCCTATACCAGTGTCTTTATTTATAGAAACAAAATGGCCCTACAGCTTTTACTGACTAATTTAACAAGGTAACATCAAACAAAAAAAACATTGAAAGAAATATTAACCTACAAATAAACTTGTAAATAAACCCCAAAATATAAGTAAACTAACAACAAATTTTAACTAATTTCAAAATAATAAAAAATAAGAACAAATAGCTCCAACAGAAGTTATTGCTGCAGACTGAAGGTTCTGTAAACTACTCAGTCATAGAATGATTACGATATTGAACTAAAACAAATGCCTGAATCCTAAATTATGGATATCCTATTGTGGTGATCTGAAATGTAACACTAAATGTGATTAAAACACTAAAACTCTGGACTCCGGGGCTGAACGACCGCGGGGATCACCAGCCCGAGGAAAACACAAAATACACATGACTCCGTGAGAAAGACAATTCATTCTTGAATGAAGACGTTGATCAGACACATTTAAAATGTAGCCAATTGTGTTTATTATTAAATTATTAAGGAAATAGAAAAGCGGGGGAATAGAAAAGGGGGGAGGGGTGGGGGGTAAAGAAGAGGGTAAAGGAAAGGGATAGAAAGGAGGAAAGAGATAGAGGAGAGAGAACCCCAACTATGCCCTCTGAGCAAGCACTGGGTGCGACAGTGGATAGGAACAACTCCCTTTAAAGGAAGAAACCTATGACAGAACCAGGCTCTAGAGGGGGCAGTCAACTGTCGGGACTGGTTGGGGGGTGAGGGTGAAAGAGAAAGGGGTGGGGTGGGGGGGGGGAGATGGGACAGGTGTTAGGAGTTAAGGTGAAAATTACGATGCAACGGTGGAGGAGGAAGACGGGGTGACATCAGCAGAAGGAAAAGTAGAAAAAGTAGAAAAAGCAGGAGTGCTCTTTCTCCAGAAGAAGCGGAAGCGTTTTTTCTTCTTTTCCATCATCTTTTCCACGAGCACTTTTTTCTCTAGGATGAGGGTTCGTAACTCATCAATTGTTTGTGTATTTTCCTTCTCGAGTTTCCTGCATGTTGTCTCCACTTCTTCTAATTTGGCTTGTTTTTCTTCGAGCCTTTCTTTCAGTTCTTTACATTTGGCCTCCTGCATAAGCTTTGCCTCGTGCATCTCTGTATAACTGTGTTGTAATTTGTTGTGTGCGTCTTGTAGCTGCTGACTTCTCTCGAGTTCTTGAAGTGTACACTGCAGGTCTTTGCTTGTTTTCTCTAGTTGCTGCTTTAACATCTGCACCTCAGTGTTTTTGCACTTCAAGTTGTTGGAAAGTTTCTCCAGTTCTGTGTTTTTTCTCAGCATGTCACTGAGCTTACTCTGCATCTCTGAGCATTGTTTTTGCACTTTTTTCTTTTCCCCCTCCAGCTCAGTTGTTTTGGAGTTCAGTTTGTTATAACGGTCTTGCAGTTGTTGGTTTTTCCTCTCAAAGTTCTGGAGAATTTGTTTATCTTTTTTCTGCTTTATTTCCCGTTGTTCTTTGTCTTGAAGCAGCTCTTGATATTTGTGCAGCGTTTCATCAAGCTTTACCTGCTGCGCTCCGTATTTTTCCTGCATGCCTCTCTGGTTTATGTCCAGTTTTTCTTTCTCTTCAAGGATTTCTTTATTTTTTTGCAGAGCTTCATCAAGCATTACTTGCAAACCTTGGTTGTGTTTCTTGATGTTCTGCAGCTCACAATCCAGATCTTTCTGTTTCGTGTCATGCTGTTCTTTGTCTTGTAGGAAATCCTTATTTCTTTGCACTGTTTTATCAAGCTTTATTTTCAGCGCGGTGTATTTTTCCTCCACGCCTTCAAGCTTGGAGTCCGTTTCTTTCTGTTTAATTTCTAGTTGCTTTTTTTCTTGAAGCAACTCTTTATTTTTGTTCAGTGTTTTTTCAAGCTTTGCCTGAAGTCCTTTGTGCTTTTCCTCCATGCCTTGCAGTTTGCGCTTCTTTATGTCCATTTGTTCTTTTTCTTGGAGGAGTTCTTGATTTTTTTGCAGAGCTTCATCAAGCTTTATTTGCAAGGCTTCCTTGTGTTTCTCGCTGTCCTGAAGCTTGCAATCCATATCTTCCTTTTTCATGGTCTGTTGCGCTTTCTTTTGAAGAAACTCAACCCTTCCTTTCAGCACTTTTTGATTTATCTCAGTGCCTTGGAGTTTTATGACCAGTTGTTTCTTCTCTTGGAGGAGTTCTTGATTTTTTTGCAGAGCTTCATCCAGCTTTACTTGCAGCTCCTGAATCTTTTTTTCCCTCTCTTTCTCGTTTTTCTTCTGTTGGAGGATTTCTTCTGTTGGTTTTTCTTGTACTTTATTAAGCTTTGCTTGGAGCTCAAAGTTCCTCCCCCGCATATCTAGGAGTTCCATTTCTTTCTCCTTTTGAATATCCTCCTTATCAAGAAGCTGTTTGAACAGTCTATCTACTTCAGCGGTCCTTCTCTCACAGTGCTCTCTCAGTTTGATAATCTCCGCTCGTTGTTTAAAAAAACTTTCCCAGATGTAACTGGTGTACTCTGACTGGGGCGGGTGTCGCGTATTGTGATTGCTCATGAGATTTTGCTCATGCATTTCTTCCGAGCACATCTTCTGCAGTTGAGTATCGTCTTCTCGATTGCAAAGAGGAGCGCTGGGCTTTACGTTTTCTCTTTTTTTCTGTTTTCTTGGAGACATGTTGGAATCTGTTAACAGTGACTCTGAAAAGGATCCAAAAAAAAGGCTTCTCTGGCGAACGTTTAAATGCTGCACACATAAATGCTGCGAATAACGGACTGAAAGTTCTTGCGTCTCACCCCTATTTAAGGGTTTTAGGATCAAAGGATCAAAGGATCACAGTGGTGGTAAGATTCTAAATGTGTGTGACATCACGATTCTGTAAGCCAATGAGGTGGTCACATGACATTTGTGAGAGGGCATTCTTTACTTGGACAAATTATCAATAAGCTTTCAATACCAGTAACCATGGTGACAGTATAATTGTTTATTGTGTTGAACAATAAACAATTATATTGACAATTATATGTGTCCAGTATGTTGGCTGATTTTCTTTTACTTTTTGCATATGAAAATAAAAGCTGGGCTGATTTTAACACCATTACAAGAAGTGTTGTTAATTATTCTTTTTGAATCATAATCAGGTTACCACAAATTGTTTTTTAATTTAGTAGAACTTGAAATGTTTGTCAGTGGGTAAACAATTCATAATGCAAAGTCAGAAACATCAAGTTATTCTTAGTACTGCATACTTGCAATACATAAGTTGTCCTAACAGTCATGTAGGGCATCCGTAGTTCAGGGGGTCGGGAAGCTCATCTTGTAACTGGATGTAATATTAGCAGACAGAGGGTTTGATGTTGCAGAATCTTTGGAGTTGTACCATGCTGAATTGAAGAGCCCAACTTTCACCAAAGGAAAGAACTAACTGGCCCCTAGATTGCCCAATCAAATCTCTTAATGCCACCAGCCCTCCCCTACCTTCACTGTGTGCTCAGCTTGTAGAAAAGAGTTGAGTGTGGAAGAAATGGCAAAAATGTGGAGCTGAAAAGCTAAGAGAGGAAAAGAAATTATATATAAACCAACGTGTCAAATTAATGGACATGTTAGTTATTGGAGTTCTGGCTGCATTTTATATATCTATATTGTGTCCTTTTTATAATAAATAATAAAAAACATTATTTATCCTCACTGTATGAACATTGTTGGAGTCCTTGAAGTCTCGTCATGTTGAAGTTACTCATGTGATGTGATGTTGTTATAATGATCCAGCTGGTGTGCAGCCATCATATTAGAGTTCTCTTTCTTCTTCTGATTTTATACAATTTTTCTGTGATGGTGTCACATTTACAGTGGTCGCAACAATTGCACCTATAGGACCCTGAAAAACTGGTGCACAGACTTCAGAGTCTAATAAGTGTCACCACTGTAACCACTGCATAATGCAAACCATGACACGAGTTTAGTCTTGGTGTGAAACTCATTTTGGTTCATAGACACCAATCTGACCTTAAGTGGAACAGACCCATAAAACTAATGCGTAATAAATCTGTTAATAAATAAATCCAAATTCTCCCATCATCATTCTTTGGTAGGAAGTCATAAATAGGAGTTAAATTCAGACTCGCACAGGCTCACCTCTGCACGACTGGCTTCTCCTGTAACCCTGCATGTTTCTAAGGTTTGTTTTCTTTCTTTTTTTGTTGTTGTTCTTGTGCTTTTTGTCCTCAGGTGAGGTTTGAAGTGTCTGTGTGGTGCAGCTGGTCTGGTCTGTCCAGGCTGCACCACACAGACACTTCCAATCACCACACATCAAAGTACAAAGCGTATGACGTCATCACATTCTGTGTTAGGAAGTCATATTTAGGAGTTAAATTCATTGTTCATCATACTCAAGAAATCTTTCTGTTATCTTGATTAACTTATCCCAACATTGTCAATCAGACTAAGTGATCACATGACGCTAGTTATCAACTCTATAAGGTAACCCAGGGTTTCCCATTTTAGCTACTAGCCTGTTTACATGAAAGGGGTGGCGTTGGGGGCATCTGACCAATCACATACAGAGCAGCAGAACAGCTGACTTTACAAAGAAAGATAAAACTATAAACATGAAAAGGTTAAACACTTGTATTAATAAAGT
This sequence comes from Perissodus microlepis, assembly GCF_051167445.1. Classification (NCBI taxonomy): domain Eukaryota; kingdom Metazoa; phylum Chordata; class Actinopteri; order Cichliformes; family Cichlidae; genus Perissodus; species Perissodus microlepis. Next base: position 29,630,355 of record NC_140478.1, read on the forward strand.
TCAAATAGGAACTAAAAGTTCTTTTGCTGAGCTCTGTTGATGTTTACCAGTCTGGGAGAAAATACAAGCATAAATACAAAAATGGCCGTGGATATACTGGGAAAAGCATGTCGAATGATGAGCAGTGATACAGGAGACCAAGAGGAATCGCTCAGATAAGATTAAATGCTTTCATGGACGAGGACATGCTAGGAACAAGCGTTGCAGACAAAAGAAAAAAACGAGATTAATGTTTATAGAGGAATTCAAAATGTTGTGAAATTGTTCTGCAGACAAATGGGAAAAGTCAAAGAATGAAGTTGAATTTAAGAATCTAAACTGATTAGACTACTGATGCTCATCAATGGAAAGATCCTCCCACTATCCATGGCACAGCAGTCCAAAGGGATCTTTCAGGTACTTGTTGTAAAGCAGTTTTCCAGAGAACTGATTGGTAGCTAAGTGGTGATTTCATACTTGTTGATCCGTAATCTCAAACACAACCTGCTCTGAAGCAGGTTTGCTCTACAGTTTAAGTCACTATGGTGATATACTCCAGTAAGAAGTGAGCTACCTTCATAGTACCTCTGTACTCATACCTGTGTGTTTCTTTGGCATTGCTTGTAGATATGTTTTAAAATGCAGCTGCAGTGCATTTTAAAACCTTAAGGAAGCTGTTATTGATATGGTGTAGATTAGCCAACAGATTTCTTTTTTTTTTTACCTGATGGACACAATGCAGTGTAGTAGCCCTGCCCCTCGTTATGGTTTGTTCTTCATCATTCACTCACTGTGCGTCGACATGCTGGATGTCTCCACAAACAGTTCTCTGCATGCAGAGGCAGTTTTTCTTCATTTGGAGCTTTGTGGGAGCTGAGTTCTGTTTACAGAGATGTTAATGGTCCTGTATGTGACCTGTCAGATTTTATTTATTAAACAGACCACCTTGCAGTGTAGCTTCCACGTTAGCTGAGGTTTGTTTTATTATTTGTTTTTGCTTGTTTTTTATTATTCTTGCTGATGATTTGTATTATCTAAATGTAAGGTTCATTCATATCAGTTTGCTTATTTAATTTAAATACAGTTTTTTTTTTTTTGCCTTTATCTTTCTCTCCATAACTGATAGTCTCTTATATCAGATTCTGCTCATAAGGTTACTTTAACATTTGAGGCCACGTTATGATTGGTTTAGGTGGCAGCACAAGCAGCTTCACTTGCATAAAATATATATATTTTTTAAATAACATCTGAAGTAATTTAATGAGGAATGAGTCATCCAGTTCAGCTCTGGTATTATGATAATATAATATGTGCTTCAGTCTTAAACAAGCACAGAATTTAATGAGCTGCTTCTTCCCGACTCCCTGATTTCTGCACAGCTGGATTATTGTACCAAAGAAACTGTTTCTGTAATATTTCTGTGAAATATAGTAATCCACTAAAACCCAGTGAGTGTTGGTTAGCTAAGATTTGTTTTTGTTCTTGATGGAATCGAAACACTCAGAAACGTCATTAATATTCGCTTGTCCTGCTGCAGACTTTTCTATCCAATCTAACAGTGAGAGCGAGCATGTGGTGCCCCACCCACTGGCTACAGGCCACATATTTCTGCAGATAAAGGCACCACCGTATTTGCCTTTATTCCGATGAAATGTCCTCTAAAGGACGCCCACACAATTGATGAGAAGTCAGAGACCAGATGCCGATATTGTAATTCCATTAGAAAAAAGGCTGCACTTAAGTAGGGAAGATATGTGTAGGGTTTTTAAGGCCATTGCAGTCCCAAATGGAGGCAGATGGGGTATGTGAAGTTCAATATCTGTGGGCTGAGCACCCTGATACCACAACTCAAGATTTCTGTTTCTGCGTTATCAAAGGTAGCCGGTCAGAATATTCTGGAAAATCCTTCATAATTGATCAGAATTTGCCAAATAGACTTAACATGGTGTTAAGTCTGTCACATCATTTATGAAAGTCAAAGGTTAAAGTGTGATTTTCATCAAGAAGAACTTGAAAAGAGAAACTACATGACTATGACTTGACATTAGGCACAGACAGGAATGCACAAGCGGTATTAGCTGTTTGAAGGTACATTAGGAAAATGTTGAACGTAATGCACAACAAGCACCTTATTTCCTCCACAGAAGGTTGATAATTAACCTTTAACCTCCGTCACTGTGATGTGTGAATACTTCTGCTACTTTACGAACTATTGTAATCATAAAACACTTTTAAAATCTGTATACTCCAATGATTTAAAAACAATAATACAGCAAACATTTAAAACAAATCTCATGACCAAGGGCGCTGCTGGCTTCAGGACCATGCAATAATCCATGTGTGGTTTGTATTTGTATTATAATACAGTCTGTAAGAAAACCTTTTGTTATATTATTGAGAATATTGATCAACTAATTGTGATGGTGATGGTGCTCATCCGTCTTTTATCAGTCACTGCATTTTAACACAGTTTGCTCACCGTACATTCCAGTTTCTGGTCGCTGAAACCAGTCAGACCTGAGCTCCTGGGGGCCTCCCTCAGGTGAATGTTGTTTTTTAAACTTCGTGCCGCTTACGAAACTTCCCCAGCAGAACAATTGGTTTCAGGTTTATTCCTGTTAAGAGTTTGTAGTTGTTGTTTTTTTTTAAATATCGGACACATAATCGGGAAAACACAAAAGGGAAACATTTGTCTTCTTTCTTTTTCATTTTCCCAGCACTAGTTTATTACATCACAGCTTAAAGCACTGATTCCAGTATTCAACTAGTTATACATCATTTCCATCCCTTCTTCTTACTGTGTTGAGCCATCAGAGATGCTTCATATTTCCATGTTTTACAGGATTGTCTGCCTAGACTCTGTCGTCATTGTGCTTAAATAGTAGTTTTGACTTTTCATGTAAATGTCAGGATAGGCAGCATCTTCTTTAACTAGTTCAAGCTGCCAAAATAAATCCAGAAATAAATTTTAATCCTTATAAAAGGCTGAAAATAATAGTTCTGAATCCAAAACAGTTAGATGTAGTTTGTTAATTTCCCTCGTTTTGTTATTACCCTAGAGTAGCTTTGGTGTATCTTTTCTCTCTCAGTTAATATTTATTATAAACATCCATCATAACAGCATATATGCAATTACTGGCCACTTTGTTAGGTACACCTTGTTTATAGCAGGTATGACCCCTGTTGCTGACAGAACTGCGTCATGAAGTCATGTTCATTAATTGTTGACTTGAATCTGCCGTTCCACCTCATCCCAAAGATGCTCTATTGGAGTACAGTGAACTCATCTTCATGTTCAAGAAACCAGTTTGAGATGATTTGAGCTGGAAGCAGCCATCAAAAAATGGCTACAGTGTGGTTATAAAGTGATAGACATGGTCAGCATTAGCTGGGCTGTGGTGGTTAAACAATGCTAAGCTGGTACTAACTGGCTCAAAGTATGCCTAGAAAATATTCTCCACACTCTCACACCGCTATCAGCAACTTGAAATGTTAATACAAGGCAAGATGTTCATTCTTTTATGTCGTTTACACCAAATTCTGACCCTACCATTTGAATGTCACAGCAGTCATCAGACCAGCAACATCTTTTCAGTCTTCCGCTGTGTCCAGCTTTGGCAAGCCTGTTCAAACTGCTGCCTCAGTATTTGTTGCTCTAACTGCGGGAATTGGCACCAGCCTTGGTGTCTTTCAGAGGAACTGCTCCTGTTAGTTGTTTGCACTTCCATTCTGGATTAATTTTTCAGACCTGGAGGTTACTACTTGTAAATCCGTTGGAGTCTCATACACATATTTAAATGAAAACTTGTTAGTTAACAGATTTGAAGCAGTGGAAATTGTAACCACTCAAAGACATTTAGAACAGCGACAGGTCCCCAGCTCTAATCTGTTTCTTTGTTTTGTAAGCTGGTGCAGACCCAGGACGTGCTGGAGACATTACATCTCACGGCGGGGCTGAGCACCCTGATACCACACCTTCACTTTGGAAGAGGTGGAGTAGGTGGCTGGGGAGAGGGTGGTGCTGGGATCCCATATGTTTAAATAAAATGTCATTTAAAATTGCTTTGACTGCTGGCCCTTGCAACTCAGACGCTAATATATATGTGTATTTATCTTTTGTTGTTGTTGTTGTTGTTGTTCCTGAGTAATTAAGCTCCGGTCTGACGCATTAGACTTCCAAGGGAAGCTGCAGCTGTCAGGGAGTGCCATTGCCATATGGGAGGTGTAATTTGGCTGTAATAATGTTTAAGTAGGGCAGTCTGTGTGAAAACAACATCCACATAAAAACCAGGATCCATTGCAGCGTGGCAAATGTAATTGGTTTTAATGTTGGTGCTAGCTGATTTATGTGGAAAATACTGGGTAAAGTTCAGGTTTGAATGACAGTCAATGTCCCGTATACTTTCTGGGTTTTTTTTTTTTTTGACTGGCATTTTGTAAAGTTGAACAAGTAAATGAAAAGTATGTTAAGGATTAATAAAACAGTTGGAATAACTGCAAATGCTGAAATAATGTAATGATGCAACTGCTAGGAAGTTGAGGGTTAAATCGTTTTAGACACCATCTGCGGTGTAACTGTAATAGCTCTCTGGCATGTGAGAAGGAAGCGCCAAATGGTGAACGATATTAGTTTCAGGTGCACAGTACATACGATTGTGCTGAAGATACGTCCCATTACAAAGTGACTGAATGGTTCTTTAACAGATTTATTTTTCAGGTAATTAACAGTCATTTAAACCTGACTAAAGCCCTAAAATAGATGCATTTTGTGAACCAAAAAGACTAATTCATGTAAAACATGAAAGTCACAAGACTGTGAAACCACATCACCAGAGAAAACCTGCTGGGACCAGACTGTACAAATCACGTTTCCATCCTGCCTTTTTTTTCTGTGTATCAGAGCAGCTGAAAGTTAAAGCAAAAGCACAACTGGTTTCAGTTCCTTAAAACAAAGACAGTGTAAACATGTTTAATGGTATGAGGTCCAAAAGTCATTGAAGCTAGATGATAACGGAAATCTTTTTCTGGGTCATGTGACAGTGATTTTTACAGGGTTTTTTTAGTAGAAAAGTCCAATTTAAGCTCAGTTATAAGTGAAAGAGCAATTTGAAGCTGCTCACTTCAGTACTGTAAAATAATGAGTTGCAGCTGTTGTAATCTCTTCATGCAGGAAATGGTAAGAAATGCAAACATTGATTAATTAACTCAAGAGTAAGTGAAAAGACTGATGGATTTGAGAGAAGTTTCGTTCGTTTACATGAAGAAAAAGATGTAATACAACGTTTTTTTCAGACATTGTGTTTCTGTTGGCTTCATCCGAACAATCACCATGTAGTAGAGAGTTTACTGCTGGATGTGAACAGGCTGGGATGACATCCGACACCTCAGGTGTTGCACTAGACTGTGGTGGTGACGGGAGAACTGAGCCAGAAGGTGAACGTTTTGATTTACTAGTCGATCTGCATTCCAGATCTCAGAAACGTTGAGTAGTGAAGAAATCACAGACGCAAGCAGCAGAAATGAGTTTCGAGTTGTTTCTTTCAGCTTGTGGTGGACTTTCGGATTGACAGTATCATTCCTATCTGCTTTTACTTTTGTGCCTGATCGGTACGATTAACAGCAGTCAGCTTGACGCACAACTGAACTGAATAACAAAAATAAACACACCGTAGATTTCTGATGCACTGAATCACTTTGGAGGAAAAATGAGTTTCCTCTGCTGACTGACAGTTATTGTTTGTTGAGCTCAGTTGTATGAAAGTTCAGAGGAACTCATGAGTAGCCACCGATTTGTACACAACTGATAGCAAATTGTGGACTATGGCATTACATGTGAACAAAGGTTTAAAGCTGGTGAAGAATGCACGTTCCTTATCTGTACAGACTTTTTCTTAACTAAACTATCAAGTGGTTTAGTTGGTATCGTGGTTTACAGTGGTTCGCCTACCAGGTGAAAGATCCCAGAAGGAGACGCTTATCCCATTGGGTTTGGTTCAGGAAAGGCATCTACCTGCTGTGGTGACTTCTTGTGACAAGGGAGAAGTAATACCATTCCTTCTTCCTGTTCACAATTTTTATCTTTGTAACAACAAATCATTGAGTAATAAAACCAGCTGCCTTTTCAGTGAGTCTCTCATCCAGTGGCTCGCAGCGCAGGCTTGCTGCTGCTAAAACTAAACAGAGCTCCAATCACATTGGCCATATTTGTCACATGACATAGGACTCCAGTAGAGAACGTAATTTAACTCTTTCTGCACCGCTAGGCGAATGAGATGTTGACAGATCGTTTTTTTCTTTCTATCGGGTTTGTTTTTCTTTCAAATTATTGGTGGGGACAATTCAATAATCGCTGGATATTGGTGGGGACATGTCCCTTCCGTTAATGCCAAATCTACGCCCTTGGACTGAAGAGTCGTTTAGCTTCTAGTTTGCTGCCAACAGTGTAGTGAAACATTTAAGCTGTACATGAAAGTTAATGGGTAATTATGATGATCTTTACCAAAAAGATTTTAAATGAAAGAAAAAATAAAGGGCATGAAAACTGATTCTTATGTCTACTGTGTATCTTCAGTGTGAATGTTGAGTTAAATTTGAGTGTCTGCATTTAAAGCACATATTAATGTATTGTTTCGAAATCCATGGTGGTACACAGGAAACATTACTAAAGAATGTAGAATTAGAACACTATCTGTATTTGTTTTTTAAATAGTTTTACATATATTTTACTATTTAAAAAAATAATCAAGAAATCAAGCTTGCTGCCTGTCTTGTACAGTAATTTCATTTGAACATAGGTTTGATTTAGTGGAGTCAGTTGTTCCCATGCATCATTCTGTAAGTGTGAGAATGAACTAAGATTAGAAAATATCAAAATATAAAGTTTGATTTATTTTTATTCATCACAGCATCCTAAACTTTGCTGAACTTTTTGAAATATAGAATGAACTCACTGAGTGTTGACTGTCACATTTCAAACATCCAAGTAAAGATAAACTATTAAACTTTAACTGAGTCAGACTTGTTACTGCATGCTGTAACCAAACATACCACACCCTGCATCATGTGATTGGCTCTTGGTCGCTCTGTAAGAATATTTCTTTAGTGCCTCCCTTCACAGATGTGTCTGTATCAGGATGGGTCTAAACAACATGGTGTAAATGCAGTTGCTGGTGAGCCTCATTTCCTGTAGGAGGTGAACAAGAGCAGAGATCTGTTTCCCTTCAGAGCACAGAGGTTGTTTCTGTTCAGAGGAAGTGAAACTGTCTGACAGTCACTGAGAGACGGTGAAACGGCACAGCACATGAATCAAATGGATCAAACAAAATTCTGCTGTTCAGTCTGTTTGGATCTACTGAAGGATCCGGTGACTATTCCCTGTGGACACAGCTACTGCATGAACTGTATTAAAAGCTTCTGGGATGAAGAGGAAAAGAAGAAAATCTACAGCTGCCCTCAGTGCCGGAGGACTTTCAAAGCGAGGCCTGTCCTGGAGAAAAGCACCATGTTAGCAGATTTAGTGGAGGAGCTGAAGAAGACTGGACTCCAAGCTGCTCCTGCTGATCACTGCTATGCTGGACCTGAAGATGTGGCCTGTGATGTCTGCACTGGAAGAAAAATGAAAGCCTTCAAGTCCTGTTTAGTCTGTCTGGCATCTTACTGTGAGAAACACCTTCAGACTCATTATGATGTGGCTCCATTAAAGAAACACAAGCTGGTGGAGCCCTCCAAGAAGCTCCAGGAGAACATCTGCTCTCGTCATGATGAGGTGATGAAGATGTTCTGCCGTACTGATCAGCAGAGTATCTGTTATCTCTGCTCTGTGGATGAACATAAAGGCCACGACACAGTCTCAGCTGCAGCAGAAAGGACTGAGAGGCAGAGAGAGCTGGAGGTGAGTCGACAAAACATCCAGCAGAGAATCCAGGACAGAGAGAAAGATGTGAAGCTGCTTCAACAGGAGGTGGAGGCCATCAATCAGTCTGCTGATCAAACAGTGGAGCACAGTGAGAAGATCTTCACTGAGCTGATCCATCTCATCCAGAAAAGAAGCTCTGATGTGAAGCAGCAGATCAGATCCCAGCAGGAAACTGAAGTGAGTCGAGTCAAAGAGCTTCAGGAGAAGCTGGAGCAGGAGATCACTGAGCTGAAGAGGAAAGATGCTGAGCTGAAGCAGCTCTCACACACAGAGGATCACATCCAGTTTCTACACAACTACCCCTCACTGTCAGCACTCAGTGAGTCTACAGACTCATCCAGCATCAATATCCGTCCTCTGAGCTACTTTGAGGATGTGACAGCAGCTGTGTCAGAGGTCAGAGATAAACTACAGGACATTCTGAGAGAGGAACGGACAAACATCTCGCTGACAGTCACTGAAGTGGATGTTTTACTGTCAGATTCACCAGAGCCAAAGACCAGAGCTGGATTCTTTAAATATTCATGTGAAATCACACTGGATCCAAACACAGCAAACACATGGCTGTTATTATCAGAGGGGAACAGAAAAGCAACATTTATGAAACAACAACAGTCTTATTCTGATCATCCAGACAGATTCACTGTATATGATCAGGTCCTGAGTAGAGAGAGTCTGACTGGACGTTGTTACTGGGAGGTGGAGTGGAGAGGGGAAGGAGTTGATGTAGCAGTCGCATACAAGAATATCAGCAGAAAAGGAGGGGGTAATGAATGTGGATTTGGACATAATGACAAATCTTGGTCATTATATTATTACAACAACAGTTATACATTTCGGTACAACAACATTAAAACTCGTGTCTCAGGTCCTCGTTCCTCCAGAGTAGGAGTGTACCTGGATCACAGAGCAGGTATTTTGTCCTTCTACAGCGTCTCTGAAACCATGACTCTCCTCCACAGAGTCCAGACCACATTCACTCAGCCGCTCTATGCTGGACTTTGGCTTTACTATTATGGAGACACAGCTGAGTTGATTAAGCTCAAATAGACTGAAGTCTTTCATATTGTGGGTTTAAATCTGTATTTTAGTTTCATTTTATTTTCTCTCCATCATTTCTGCACAGAGATCAGCTGTCAGTCAAACATTATGGGTGGTACCTCCACATCTTCTAGTTGTTCTCTTGATGTTTCTGAGTTTTTAAAGGAGATCTTTCCTGTGACTGTTTATGGAGGCTATCACTGCTCATCATCATTTTGATTTACTAAAATATTTCTCCACATGAAAATGTAAACTTCTCTATCCTCTAAATGTTTCTGGAATATTTGTATTGAAAAATGTCGACATTTCTCTTTATGAGTATGGCAGACCATGTGTGTGTGTTTGTGTTTGTTTTTGTCAAAATCATCAAACAAATGAGGAAAAACTGTGATTTTAATGAATGAATTCATATATTGTGTTGATGTTTTATTGTGTGAATAAACTGGAAGGTTTGACTATAAATCAAACTTTGAACAAAGTCTTTTCTTCTGTCTTCATTCCAGGATCTCACTCAAATCTGATGCAGAAAATATGAAACTAATCTGAGAGAATAACTGAAGCAGTTTTCCTCCTGAAGCATCACAAAGTTCAGAGTTCATGTTTAGAGCAGAAGATTCAGCAGTCGCTCTGTGACCTTTCAACTTTCTTCACTAAAACAGCTTCATTACAGAGAAACAAGTCACATTTTCTTCATGTTCTTAAGTCCTTTCAGATGTTTTTAATGGTCCTTGAATGCAGCATCAGTGTCACAGGTTGTGACTCCTGTGAACAAACTGACTCAGTGTGATATTACACATATTTAAATCTGTCTTTACTGATGATGTTGAAGCTGCTGAAGGCTCAGTGAAGTTTTGTCTTCCTGCAGGTTAACAAGTGAAATCTGAAAGTGATGCACAACACAAGAGGGCGCCTTCATCCTGCTAACAGGGATGTAGAGGAGGTTAAAGCACCTCAGCTCAGTTTGTCCACATGTTTTACATTCTGCCATGTTTTTAGGCTCAATAAAGCCTTTATCATAAAGTGCATTGTGTCATAGATCCTGGTAAACTGGAGCAAAGCATCATTAGTCACTTATTTAATTTGGACTGAAATTACCACTCAAATATTTCATCAGCAGCTCATCAGCTTTGTATAATGTAGTGTTTATGGGCTGCATTTAAACTACAGTATTACACTTGTTCACAGCAAATCATTTCAAATGAAGTCTATTACAGTTTATCAACTAGTTGATGAGTACAGTGAAACAGTCATGGTGACCACAGAACAGCTGAAGACTGAACTGAGGTGAGGATGACACTCAGTGTTTAAAAGGTCACTTTCTGTTGTGTTCAAAGATTTCCTTCAGATATGGTCTTTAATCAGTAAAGCCAGTGATACAGCAGTGTCATTAGCTGTGTTATTGGCACCAGGCTGTGTTTATGTATGTGTTTAATTCTGTCTGAGGATGTCTTCAGCATGAAATGATCATTTGCTCAGCTGCTGTGTCTCATCTCTTATCAGACATTGGTTGGAATGTCATTGGTCATAGCAGATGGCCCCGCCCCTCCCTGAGCCTGGTTCTGCCGGAGGTTTCTTCGTATTAAAAGGGAGTTTTTCCTTCCCACTGTTCCCAAAGTGCTTGCTCATAGGAGGTCATATGATTGTTGAGTTTTTCGCTTTATGTATTATTGTAGGGTTTACCTTACAATATAAAGCACCTTGAGGCAACTGTTGTTGTGATTTGACGCTATATAAATAAAGTTTAATTGAATGGACACAGTCAAACTGCACGATGCAAATAAAATGCCTAAAATCATCTTTCTTGTGGTTTATTGACTTCAGACCAGCAGACAAAGCCGACAGATTCTAAAGTTGGGGAGAAATCTAGATTGTGTACTAAAAAGTTTTTCTTGTTATCAATAGACATTTGGAATGACAGTGTTATGACGTGGACCGAAAACGCAGACAAAGGAGAAAATCAAAGTAAAAAAAAAAATGTAAAAAAAGGTGAACCGTTTCTTTTGGGCTGAAGTCAAAAATGGAAAACAATTAGGGCAAAACGTCCTGGGACAAACTAAACTACAAACTAAACTGGGAGCAGCTAAATTACTATGATGACTGAAACATGAAACTGAACAGGAACATGAAGAAAAAAAAAACATGAGCATGAACCTGAGAAGTAGAAATAAAACGCTGTACCAGACGTGACTTGACATGGAGAAAACACACAACCTGACAAAGAACAGGGGAAGGCAGAGGACATGAATACACAGAAGGGTAATGAGGGAAGTGAAAACACAGCCGACACAAATGTACCTGAATGCCACAGGGAAAGTACAACTAAACACACTGAGCATGGAACAGAATCCACAATAAAACAGGAACCATTGAGACATGAACTGGGACACGCAAGCTTGACACGAGACAGAGAGGGAACCTACAGACGAGGAGATAAAAAACAGAAAAAGACTCAAACAAGGAGACGAAGGAGAAACATAAACTAGGTTAAATCTCAACTAAACCCTAACTAATACTAAACACCAGAACCTAACATATTTACAATGTAACATAAAGCAAACTCAACTGAGTTGTTGGTTGTTCTAAAGTAAAGCTCACAGTCTTAAGTGTTGATATTCAACACAAAGAAAAGCTCACGTGTTTGAATTTACTTACAATTAGTTTTTATAAATTCTGACCGTAAACAATTTTTACAGGTTTGATATTCTTGGACACTCGATATCAGGTGATGCGATTTAATAAAAATTTTAAAATTTGTAATTTTATACGTCCCAATGAGTCATTTGCACTAAACAGTGACAGTATAACAGATTTGTCATTTAGATCCCAAATTTCTGAGAGAAATAACTGAATTTAAAATATGGCAGATCTCAAACCAGATTTAATTGATAGAGATATATGCAAATGTGGTGGCACAAAGGTGGAAAACAGGTAAAGGCAACTAGATGGTGTTGACAGCGCCACCTGGGGAGGAAGTTACACCCCAGGAGAGGTTACAATAGCCAGTGCAAACGTAACAGTTACAAAAGGCACACGGGCTCGTTATTAACCCTTTCATGGATGATGGGGGCGATCGTGGCTCAAGAGTTGGGAGTTCGCCTTGTAATCGGAAGGTTGCTGGTTCGAGCCCCGGCTTGGACAGTCTCGGTCGTTGTGTCCTTGGGCAAGCCACTTCACCCGTTGCCTACTGGTGGTGGTCAGAGGGCCCGGTGGCGCCAGTGTCCGGCAGCCTCGCCTCTGTCAGTGCGCCCCAGGGTGGCTGTGGCTGCAAGCTTGCCATCACCAGTGTGTGAATGTGTGTGTGAATGGGTGGATGACTGAATGTAGTGTAAAGTGCTTTGGGGTCCTTAGGGACTAGTAAAGCGCTATACAAATACAGGCCATTTACCATGGATGAATTATGACAACCTCACTCAGGATTGTTTTCTTGAGTATTTTTATTCATCTTTAGTCATGAAAAAAAGATTTTTGAACTTTTTTGGTTGGGTGGCTGTAGCTCAGGTGGCAGAGCAGGTCAGCCACTAATCAGAAGGTCAGTGGTTTGATCCCAGGCTGCCTCCTGGCTGCATGCCAAATATCCTTGGGCAAGATACTAACCCCATGTTTGCCTACTGGTGGTGGTCAGAGGGCCCAGTGGCGCCAGTGTCCGGCAGCCTCGCCTCTGTAAGTGTGCCCCAGGGCAGCTGTGGCTACAATGTAGCTTGCCATCGCCAGTGTGTGAATGACTGAATGTAGTGTGAAGCGCTTTGGGGTCCTTAGGGACTAGAAAAGCGCTATACAAATGCAGGCCATTTACCATTTAAGTTTTTTAAATGTAGTTTTCAAAGAGTTTTTTACATGTCCACTTAGGTGGACAACATATGCTTCAACTTGTGAATTTGACACTGTGTGTTGTGTTGTGTGTGCAAGTATACCATCAACACTGACACAAATACAAGAAAACAGCCTTTGAGTAGCTGTCCACTGTAGTGACCACTATGTGTGAAAGGATTAACAAGCAGAGGTGAGGAAGGTCAGTTTCATAAAACAAAGTTTGGACAAAATAACTGCAAATGTAGAGCTGCAGAAAAGAAACTCCTTAGATAGCAGGGCTGTCAACACAGAACCGTGAATGAAAACACTTTATTAGCAAACATTAATTAAATGAACAGGCTTCACTGCAGTGATGGTGGAAACCGGCCACGTGGGGAGGCAACCTACAGCAAGTGAGAGCAGCTAAACAGATTCCGCACAAAGATGTAAACACAAAGCGTGGATCGTTCACCCGATGGCACGTACACAGACACGCTGTCTGGGCTGAAAGCCGACATCTCACATTTTCTGAAGCTGCAGGTTTTGTCACTCTCTGACCAAAATTCACTGAACGAGCAGCAAAAGAAGATCAAAACTGCTTCACATTTGATGAACATCATCATAAAATCCCTCCTACCTTTGCTGTTTTGGTTCCACCAGGGTAAAATCTCACTTCCTGCACAGCTCTCTCTCTCTCTCAGTGTACTTCAAGAACAGTTTCCCATCTCAAATCTGTTCTCTGCATTATTCACTTGCTTATTATGCACCAGTCTACCGTTGTGTACAGTGCTGTCAGGTGCTGTTTTTATAAAATAACCTCTGACAAAAAAGCCTCATTTCGGCTGTTCAATACTGAAGAAATCGAAACTTTTTAAAATGATGCCAAATTGCAAAACGCTTAGCTGTGTCTCTAGTAAAACCTCTGTACCTTTGCTCTGTTTCACTTCAGCAGCATCACGTAATCTTCATATGCTGAGTCAAAATTGGATCGAAATGGTGATTGAATCGAATCGGGACCTTGTGAATTGGAATCAAAATGATTGTAGAAATCAAAATCGATACCCAGCCCAAGATATAACCCCACATACAGCTGAGCCACAAAGTGAACCAACTCATCTAGTTACAACAACAGAGGACCAAATGCACCTAACCAGCCTGCACCAACCTGACATTTCTTCCCCCTAAGTTAAATGAATAGATGGAAGTTAAATGACTGCAGACATAAAAGCCACTAGTTCCCACACAACAGTTCCCTGACACAGTGTTAATTTGTTTAGTTTTTATCAACAGTTGTAACAGAATAAGCTACCTGAGACATTACATTGAATTATTGTTTATATCTTAATTATTTCACCTGACTGATTTCACCTCAGATATCTTGTTTTTTCCTTTTGGTAGATCAAAGCAGCTCATGCTGTTTCTGCTTTCTTTATGATGCCAAAAAGAAGAAGAATGCTTCAAAGAAGTGGAGTTCATGGTCTCAGTGGATTGTTGTTTGGAGATGTGTAATATTAGTGCATGCTACAGTTTGTTATTCAAAATTGTTCACTTGTTGTCTGTTTTGCTGACAAAGCATTCAAACTGAGCAGAATACAGAAAGAGCAGAGATTACAAAACAAATCAGGAAATGACTTCAAACTTACTGAGAGCAAGGCCTGTGTTACAAATCTGTCTCATACAAAAACATGCTGTACAGGTACAATATGGTAAGTGTTCATGGGAATTCAACAGCTGGCTCTACCTGAACCACTTAAATATTTTATAAAGTCACTGAGTCAACAGTTTCTATCGTTTGTTTTCTTAATTGCAGTTAAAGTGTGGCTGCTAAAGATGAAAACACACACAGAATGTAAACTGTCTGAGTTTGTGAAATTTGTTAATAACAAATGACACAAAAACAAAGATAAACAACACAAACAGGTTCTTAATATTCATTAATAATTAGAAAACATCTAAACATCCTGGTCGTGGATTTTTACAGTCTTAGTTGCGCTCACTGTCATCTTCATAATTATCATGATCAACATATGACAGGGGGAGGTCCTGAGGTGGGCGGGGCTGTCTCTGGTGATGTCACCATGAATGGCAGGAACAGCGTTTGCCACATGTTGCTGAAACATCACAGTACACTGGTGTAGTTTCATTTCCAGCTGTTTAACATTTGACACGTCAACACTGAGGCGAACAAGAAGAAACAAGCAGAAGCACACAGACCAACAGGGATCAGATGATGAATGTTACAGGAACTCGCTCATCTGTGGTGATCACTGAGTGCTGCTGTGTTCTTTTATTGGAGTTGGCTGGTTGGACAGTCTAATAGTGAAAATGACTTAAAGAGGTCGAGAATATTACTACTATTAAACATTAGAGCTCAAGTTTGGATCATTTAGATCTAAAAAGAATTTCAGCAATCCAGTGAACAGACAGGAGTTTAGAGGACAGGTTGGTGTTTTATTTCCAAATTACAGCCAATGAGATGTTGCATGGTGGAGCATCTTCTGATTATTAGTTAATTATTAATTTATACATAATACTAATAATTATTAAAATAGTATGGTATCATTTTCAGTTCAGGTGTCAAAGTAATTTGACAAACTTGAAGTTGCCAAAAATTAAAAAAAAAAAAGTGATAATTATAGTGAAGAAAATCTCTTTTTCATCCGTTTAATCAAACATTTTAAACCTCAGCTGTCTCAGTCCTTCTATAGCGTTCTGCAACTACGACTAACCTGAGGAGGCTTGGATTTGGTTGCAGGCGTCCCTGAACATCCTCCTCAGCTGCACACATGTGGGTACCATATAACATCTCAGTCACACTTCTTTCTGAGCTTTGCTTCCTCTAGACTAAAGATGGCATCCCGTGTCACACAGTCTTATCATCATCCACCTGGAGAAGAAACATTTACAGTAATCCTGGTTTTGTTTTCTGATCCTGTAAAAAGATTGAGGTCAGCAAAGCCCAGAGAACACAAGATACACAAGGTCAAACATTCAGACTCAAACAGCCTTCATCAATGAAGAGCACCAGGTTGGTCCAATTATACTAGATATCACCATACATCACATTACTGTGTATGAATAATAACCAAGAAACAAACTCAGAGATGCTGAGGATGTGGTCCCCTCATCAGACTGTAAACAAACATCTACCAGACTTCTTTGTTGGAACAGGTAATGCCTAAAATAGGGCTGATTCTCCCATCAGGGATCTGTACAGTGTATTAACCTGTGGTATAAGCAGCAGTCACTGAAATAAGAATAAGAATAACTTTATTTATCCCGAGGGAAATTCTTTTGTCATGTACATGCTCAAAGCAGCAGGAGAGACAGAGGAACAGATGAATAAGATATACAATATATACAATAAGAATAGTAGTGTACAGTAATATACAGTAGGATAGTGCAAGACATAGTATCAAATAACTCTAACGAAGTAATATATATAACTATATCCTGGAGAATAAATAACTTAACTATCAGTGCAGGCGATTCTATAAAGTGACATATTATTGTGCAATTGAATAAAGGGAGTAGCAGCGTATGATGGAGGGATGAAACAAATATTCAATAAGGTACTGTTGGGTAATATTGCACGGTCTGAAAGGGAACAGAATAACATTGGTAATAGTCTCAGGAAAATCACCTACAGAGTGAGGAAGAGTTAAACAGTCTTATAGCCACCGGTACAAAGGATTTCCTGTGGCGGTCAGTTCTGCATTCCGGGGCAGTGAGTCTTTTGCTGCGTTTGCTCCGATGGTCCATCATGGAGGAGTGCATGGGGTGACAGGGGTTGTCCATGATACAAAGAAGCTTTTTTAGCATTCTCCTCTCAGACACCTCCTCCAGGTTCTCCAGTCTGACACCCAGGACAGAACCAGCCTTTTTAATCACTTTGTTCAGCCTGTTGGCATCAGCTGTCTTCACCCCACTGCCCCAGCACACAGCTGCAAAGAACACAGCGCTCTCTACCACAGAGTGATAGAACATGGTCAGCATTTTCCTACAAGCATTAAAGGACCTGAGCCGCCTCAGTAGGAAAAGCCGACTCTGCCCTTTTTTTAAAGACAGCATTGGTGTTCTTGGTCCAGTCCAGTTTACGGTCCAAGTGTACCCCCAGGTACCGGTAGTCCTCCACGATCTCTACATCAGCCCCCTCTGATGGTGACAGCGGTAGGAGGAGGAGCATGCTTCCTAAAGTCCATAATCAGTTCTTTTGTCTTTGTGATGTTAAGTTGTAGGTGGTTTAGCTCACACCACTCGACAAAGCTGTCCACCACACTCCTGCGCTCCTCCTCCTGTCCATCCCTGATACAGCCCACAATGGCAGAGTCATCCGAGAATTTCTGCAGATGACATGACTGAGACTTGTACCTGAAGTCAGATGTGTAGAGGGTGAAGAGGAAGAGAAGTATTACTGTTTCACATAATAAGATCTACTTCATAAAAACCAGGGTGGGAGGATTTTAGATGACCTCTGAAAACTGACTCACCTCTGCGAGTGTGAGGCTGTTCCTCCAACCTCAAAAAAAATCTGACTCTCCAGTCACAGACAAAAAAAAATATCCAGCAGGGCGATGGTAAACGCTGACTGGGTGGATGCTGGAGGTTGCTGGTCACACACATTAGCAGAGTGCTTCTAGTTCCCACTGACCCATGTGGACAGTGACTGTGGAGAGCTGCCCTGGCAAACTGAAAAAGGGAAATAAAATTTAAAAAGCCAAACAGGATTTCCATAAAGACCATCTTGGAATCAGTAATCAAAGATGGATCACAAACTTATAGAAAATCTTTGGTTCATCAAATAAATATGAACAGGTTCCTTAACTGTAAGCAGTTAAAATGTGATTTGATTCCCATCTTCATGTACACAGCACATTTGTCAGGGCCTTCAGGTAAATACAGGAATAATCTCAGGTAACATGGCTTATTGTAGGAATTCTGTGAGAAAGGTTGCTCTAATATTAATACCACAAAATCCAAGGACAAAGCAACAGCTCAGATTTCTTGAACAATTTAAAAAAAAACGTCAGCCTATCGATCCATTTTCTTCTTTATATTTAATTCAGGGTCACGGTGGGAGGGTTGGTGGGTGGGTGGAGGGCTAGGGCCTGTCCCAGTAATTATAGGTAGAGTACACCTGGACAGGTGCCCAGTCTGTCGCAGCACTAACAGAGACAGACATTAGAGTAACAAGTCTGTTTAAAATGACTGCAAGCTTGCTACAGCTGCATATATGACCATGTGTTTCTGTGCATACAGTCCACTGCAGGAAGCTGCAGTCAATTTAAACAGACCTCACAAAAGGCTGATGGAGCTCGTCCAGTAGTCTGAAATAAGAATGATACCTTTGGCCAGGGATTAATCCAGCACATCTCCTCACCAACTTCATTTTAACGGTCCTGGAGTGTGTACTCTTAAGTATTTTTCCCAAACCTGAATAAAAAATACTGATATTTAATAAAATACTCAGTTAAGTAGGTGAGGCAAAGTTACAGTTACTGGATCAGTTTAAGACCAAAATACATTCAAATGAATTACTGACATGGACACTTTGTAAAAAACAAAAATTACTAAACAGTTCATGCAAAAATTTTACTAAAACCTTTGAATTAAACTTCAAAGTTTTCCTTTCGAGCACATCTTGATGTTTTCTTTTAAACTCCACTGTGACTGTGTACACAGGAAAAACTACAAAAAGAAGTTTGTTTGTTTGTTTTTGTAAACATTGTGGACCGATCTGCATTTGTTATTGCTAAATTTAAATATTTGTTACTATTTAATGATCATAATCTCATTTGAACATAGGTTTGATTTAGTGGAGTCAGTTGTTCCCATGCATCACTCTGTAAGTGTGAGAATGAACTAAGATTAGAAAATGTCAAAATATAAAGTTTGATTTATTTTTATTCATCACAGCATCCTAAACATTGCTGAACTTTTTGAAATATGAAATGAACTCACTGAGTGTTGACTGTCACATTTCAAAGCACCAAGTAAAGTTAAACTATTAAACTTTAACTGGGTCAGACTTGTTACTGCATGCTGTAACCAAACATACCACACCCTGCATCATGTGATTGGCTCTTGGTCGCTCTGTAAGAATATTTCTTTAGTGCCTCCCTTCACAGATGTGTCTGTATCAGGATGGGTCTAAACAACATGGTGTAAATGCAGTTGCTGGTGAGCCTCATTTCCTGTAGGAGGTGAACAAGAGCAGAGATCTGTTTCCCTTCAGAGCACAGAGGTTGTTTCTGTTCAGAGGAAGTGAAACTGTCTGACAGTCACTGAGAGACGGTGAAACGGCACAGCACATGAATCAAATGGATCAAACAAAAATCTGCTGTTCAGTCTGTTTGGATCTACTGAAGGATCCGGTGACTATTCCCTGTGGACACAGCTACTGCATGAACTGTATTAAAAGCTTCTGGGATGAAGAGGAAAAGAAGAAAATCTACAGCTGCCCTCAGTGCAGACAGACTTTCACAGCGAGGCCTGTCCTGGTGAAAAACACCATGTTAGCAGATTTAGTGGAGGAGCTGAAGAAGACTGGACTCCAAGCTGCTCCTGCTGATCACTGCTATGCTGGACCTGAAGATGTGGCCTGTGATGTCTGCACTGGAAGAAAAATGAAAGCCTTCAAGTCCTGTTTAGTCTGTCTGGCATCTTACTGTGAGAAACACCTTCAGACTCATTATGATGCGGCTCCATTAAAGAAACACAAGCTGGTGGAGCCCTCCAAGAAGCTCCAGGAGAACATCTGCTCTCGTCATGATGAGGTGATGAAGATGTTCTGCCGTACTGATCAGCAGAGTATCTGTTATCTCTGCTCTGTGGATGAACATAAAGGCCACGACACAGTCTCAGCTGCAGCAGAAAGGACTGAGAGGCAGAGAGAGCTGGAGGTGAGTCGACAAAACATCCAGCAGAGAATCCAGGACAGAGAGAAAGATGTGAAGCTGCTTCAACAGGAGGTGGAGGCCATCAATCAGTCTGCTGATCAAACAGTGGAGCACAGTGAGAAAATCTTCACTGAGCTGATCCATCTCATCCAGAAAAGAAGCTCTGGTGTGAAGCAGCAGATCAGATCCCAGCAGGAAACTGAAGTGAGTCGAGTCAAAGAGCTTCAGGAGAAGCTGGAGCAGGAGATCACTGAGCTGAAGAGGAAAGATGCTGAGCTGAAGCAGCTCTCACACACAGAGGATCACATCCAGTTTCTACACAACTACCCCTCACTGTCAGCACTCAGTGAGTCTACAGACTCATCCAGCATCAATATCCGTCCTCTGAGCTACTTTGAGGATGTGACAGCAGCTGTGTCAGAGGTCAGAGATAAACTACAGGACATTCTGAGAGAGGAATGGACAAACATCTCACTGACAGTCACTGAAGTGGATGTTTTACTGTCACAACCAGAGCCAAAGACCAGAGCTGGATTCTTAAAATATTCATGTGAAATCACACTGGATCCAAACACAGCAAACAAACTGCTGTTATTATCAGAGGGGAACAGAAAAGTAACACTTATGAAACAACAACAGTCTTATTCTGATCATCCAGACAGATTCACTGGATGGTGGTTTCAGGTCCTGAGTAGAGAGAGTCTGACTGGACGTTGTTACTGGGAGGTGGAGTGGAGAGGGAGAGTTTATGTAGCAGTCGCATACAAGAATATCAGCAGAACAGTGAGTGAATGTGGATTTGGACATAATGACAAATCTTGGTCATTAGATTGTAACAACAACAGTTATACATTTCGGTACAACAACATCCAAACTCCTGTCTCAGGTCCTCGTTCCTCCAGAGTAGGAGTGTACCTGGATCACAGAGCAGGTATTTTGTCCTTCTACAGCGTCTCTGAAACCATGACTCTCCTCCACAGAGTCCAGACCACATTCACTCAGCCGCTCTATGCTGGACTGTTGATTTACTATAGTGGACTTGAAGATACTGCTGAGTTTGTTAAAGTGAAATAGACTGAAGTCTTTCATATTGTGGGTTTAAATCTGTATTTTAGTTTCATTTTATTTTCTCTCCATCATTTCTGCACAGAGATCAGCTGTCAGTCAAACATTATGGGTGGTACCTCCACATCTTCTAGTTGTTCTCTTGATGTTTCTGAGTTTTTAAAGGAGATCTTTCCTGTGACTGTTTATGGAGGCTATCACTGCTCATCATCATTTTGATTTACTAAAATATTTCTCCACATGAAAATGTAAACTTCTCTATCCTCTAAATGTTTCTGGAATATTTGTATTGAAAAATGTCGACATTTCTCTTTATGAGTATGGCAGACCATGTGTGTGTGTTTGTGTTTGTTTTTGTCAAAATCATCAAACAAATGAGGAAAAACTGTGATTTTAATGAATGAATTCATATATTGTGTTGATGTTTTACTGTGTGAATAAACTGGAAGGTTTGACTATAAATCAAACTTTGAACAAAGTCTTTTCTTCTGTCTTCATTCCAGGATCTCACTCAAATCTGATGCAGAAAATATGAAACTAATCTGAGAGAATAACTGAAGCAGTTTTCCTCCTGAAGCATCACAAAGTTCAGAGTTCATGTTTAGAGCAGAAGATTCAGCAGTCGCTCTGTGACCTTTCAACTTTCTTCACTAAAACAGCTTCATTACAGAGAAACAAGTCACATTTTCTTCATGTTCTTAAGTCCTTTAAAATGTTTTTAATGGTCCTTGAATGCAGCATCAGTGTCGCAGGTTTAAAAGGTCACTTTCTGTTGTGTTCAAAGATTTCCTTCAGATATGGTCTTTAATCAGTAAAGCCAGTGATACAGCAGTGTCATTAGCTGTGTTATTGGCACCAGGCTGTGTTTATGTATGTGTTTAATTCTGTCTGAGGATGTCTTCAGCATGAAATGATCATTTGCTCAGCTGCTGTGTCTCATCTCTTATCAGACATTGGTTGGAACAGAGTTTTGTTGCTGACCATCTGACAAGAGGGTGAAGAAAAGCTTCAGGCTTCATTTGGACACTACGTTGGACAGAAGTCTCCACAAACATGACTCAGAAACACAAATATTATTAATGAAAGTCCAAATGTCAAAAAGGGGTCATACATGATCCTGAGAAATGTCCTTGAACATTTGAACATGAGTCAGAGGGTTGTCAGGTTTCTACACTGCATCGTGGCATCAAGCCTGAGATGTCTGTGTAAACAAGTATGGAGGACACAAATGCACAGACGCAGTCGAGCTGTTTACTGCTGATGAGGAAGGAAAATAGTCTGTTGGATATTAAAGCAGCATTTATTAGAGTAAGAACAGATACTTGTGTCCTTCATTTGATCCCCGTCAATTTACAGAAGACTTAAGGACCCTTTGACTTCTAACATACAGCTGCATGTTTACAATTTTATTATTTATTTATTTCTAGCAAAGCGAGACTTTACTGATTAAAGACATATAATCAGACATATTACTGTTACTCTCTGAAAAAGACTCACATAAAGCAGATTTATCACAAGAAAACATCAAGACACATCCTTCATGGCTTAAAGTTGCAGTGGGACTCTTTCGCCATCTGGTGGTTGTAACAGTTATGACAACTGTTCCTGCATATATGTCCCTCCTCAGTGTGAAGAAGACTGGACTCCAAGCTGCTCCTGCTGATCACTGCGTGTTCCTCCTGTGTCTAAAATCTATTTCCATTATGAATCAGGAAACTGTTTGCACCAATCATAAAGGCAATAAAATACGTCACACACTAAAAAAATACCAACCAGGAATTGTGGATTTCAAGGAGATTTTTCCCTCGTTTTTTGAAATCATAAGAATACAAACTAATGCAAGACTGTCATGTTTTCATAAGTTTGTAGAGACACTGTTCTGTTGTATTCTAGGACATCAGTCACTTTTTAAATGCATGCTACTCCTCCTCATCATCATCATCATCATCATCAGCACCCATGACCTCCTTTTAGTCTTTGTTTTGTTATTTTTCAGAGTTCAGGAGACGTTCTTATGGGATTTCCACAGTGTACAAGTACTGTTTAGACCCTTTACCTAAAAGAAAAGAGTAAAGTACAAAGTAGATTTACTCACTGCAGGAAAATAATGCCTCAATCTGATATATTGTCTTATATGACAAACTGAAAATGATGCATCAAAGTGTAAGCAGCATTTTCCTGTTACAGCTGGTCTAGATGGAACTGATCTGATCTCCTTTATGTACAGGTAGATATCCAGTGGGTTTGCTAAGGGTCACAGATGAGGGGCTGTGTGAGATGTTTAATGGGAAAGGAAATAAAACCATTGTTCCAGACCTGCAGCTAAGATACTCGAGTATCTTAAAGTATGAAGCTGAGTATTACTTCCGTACTTTCCTCCACTGCTGATGACCTTGTTACCTGCTGCTCCCTGTTAATGATCAGCCTCAGTTCTGATAGTAAACTGTTGGCTCTCGTTCTGTCAGGTTGTTGCTCAGTGACGTCTTGTTTTCATTTTCCTTCTTCTTCAAATGTGTCTTCCTTTAACTCTTTGCTTTTGTTTCTTCTTCAAACACCAAATGATACACGTGCTGCACCTCTGATGGTTTGTCAGAGAGCAGAACAATTTACATTACAGAGAATATTTTGCAGTTGAACATAAACTTTCACTTTTTTCCTCTAAAGTGTGCTCACTGGTTTTTCCAGCTGCTGTGAGATGTTTCTGCCTGACTGTAAAGATGGAAATAAACACAGATGGAAACACTGAGTCAGAGTGTTGCTGCTGGTTAGTCAGTATATTAACAGAACATGGTTCATAAAACTGCTCCTACAACTGTTTTTGAATCATTTTAAAGACACTTTATTGTTCTGTTTTTGTCTTTTGGCATTTCTGTGCTAATTTCTTGTTTTAATGGTGCTCTAATTTAAACTGATTTTTCCTATTTTAATACCTAAATAAATAATCATTTATTTTTTGTTCATTTGTCTAAATTCTGGGAAAAGAAAGAAGTTTGTATTTGTTTAAGATACAATGAAATCATATTTTGACATATTGGAAGATGACATGGAGCTGAAAAAATACTACAGGTATAAATGGAAACTACAGTTTATTTCTGTTATTTCCTGTGATAGTGTTTGTACACTCGCTCATGATAACTGTTCATTCAGCTGCTGTTTTTGTCTGCTGGACATCTTTAGCTTTCAGTAAGGATGCATTCATAGATCAGCACATCTTTTTGAACCACATTTCTTATGAGACTCAGAGTTTACATTTTGGAAATGTGGTGAGACCTGGGGTAGAAAGAGACTGAAGCCAGCTTCAACCTCGGCAGTTTTGTGTGTGTCTGAAGCAGAAAGATAAGAACTGTGTGGCCAACTCATCACACACATAATCCTGAATCAGAAAAACAGCATCAAGTGTTGTAATTGTTAAACACAGAAGTGTGATTTATATGTGGTTTTACTGATGGTTAACACAGTCGCACAAACACCTGAAACTGATCAAAATATAAAACAACATATTAAACATAAATATGTGCCAGTTACCAGAACTTATATGTGGTTTCACTGAGGTTTAATTCTGCTCAGTTTATCAATACTCACTCATACAAAAGTTTGTTATGTTTTATTGATTATTTGGCTTTAGGTTTTCCAGTTTTCCAGCTGCTGCTGTTTAATGTTTGCCTGGGAAAAGAAATTTCAGTTAGTGTGGGAAGTTTGGTTAAGCTGGTGGAAAACAATACTGTTACACTGACCTTTTGGATAAGATTGTCTTACCTGTGGTTTCTCTGATGTGCACGACAAAACAGTCTCCAGGCAGCTTGAGTGCCCATTTAAAGGTTCCTGGTGGTACCAAGTGATTGAAGAGAGGATTGAAAAGCCATATTAGTTTATTGTAGATTGTAGTCAGTTGGCCAAGCTTGTAATGAAAAACGCTTCATTACTCGAAGCTTTCATCACAGTCCTCTTTGGTGACATCTGGTGGACAAATATATGAAGAGCAGCTTGAGTCTGCAGCTTATAATGAACTGCTTCATTATGATCGTCCACTCTGCAGAGCTGACAGCTTGTGTTTGATGTCATGTGACAGTTCTGTGTGATATCGGGCTGATATGTTGCTTTGAACGTGAATTTTTGGGGGGTGAAAAAATTATGTTATCATCAATCAATCATGTGGTCAGAAGAATCTGTGCTTACCTTGCAGGAATGTTTTAAATTTACAGATTGGGAAGTTTTTATTCAGCCTTGATGCTTTGGAGGATGTTAGCTCATATGCAGTTTTTGTAAATACATGATTATACCCCTTAAGCGTGCTAAAGTGTACCCTAACAATAAGCCATGGGTCACCAAATGCATCAAATCCTGTTTAAGGAAAAAGAGACAGGCTTTTAAAGAGGGGGCTGTTACTGACTTTCAGGCAGTCACCAAAGACTTGAAAATTGAGCTCTTGAAAGCAAAACAGATCTACAAAAACCTTCTTGAAAGCAAATTTGCTGCAAAAAATTTTGGGTCCTCCTGGACTTGTATGAAAACCATATCAGGGTTTCAAAAGAGCAGCAGTCAGATCATTGTAGACGGTTTTAAGTCAGACAGAGATTTGAATATGCTTTATGCTCGTTTTAGTTCTTCTGAACTGAAACAGAAACTGAAAGATACTCAACACTTCATCACTGAACTCAGCGATGTCCAAAAGGCCTTTCATACAGTTAATGTGAACAAGAGCCAGGGCCCTGATAACATTAGTGCCGCCTAATTAAATCTTGTGCTAAAGAGCTCAGTCCTAAATTTCAGGTTATTTTTAATAAATCCTTTCAAATACAAAATGTGCCCTCGCTTTGGAAGGAAGCTGTCGTCGTTCATGTCCCTAAATCTAGTCGTCCAAACGTCCTGAATGACTTCAGGCCTGTTGCCTCACCTGAGTTGTCATGAAAGTCTTTGAAAAAATCATCAGAAATGTGATTATGGAAGATATTGAATATCAGCTGGATCCAATGCAATTTGCGTACAGGCCCAACAGAGGAGTGCAGGACGCGCTTTTGACTAAATCTGATTCTTAAACATGTAGAGAGTAAAGGGACTTTTGCAAGACTTCTTTTCATTGATTTTTCTTCGGCTTTTAATACAATACAGCCCCATATTTTAATGAAAAGACTTTTAGAAGAGTTTGAAATCAGGAAAAACCTGGTTTGCTGGATTTTAGATCTTTTAACTGACAGGTCACAAAGAGTGAGAATAAATGGGGTTCTGTCTGACCCAGTGTTCTCCTCCACAGCTTCTCCTCCAGGGTGTCTCTTATCGCCCTTATTATTCATTCTCTTTACAAACATGTGTCAGAGCAGATATGAAAACAGGGCCATCATTAAATTTACAGATGACTTTGTTATTGTCAGCTTACTGAAAGAGGGTGAAACTCACCACGGTCCAATCATTGATGACTTTGTTCAGTGATGGGAGGAGTCTTATCTCCAATTGAACATATCTAAAACTAAAGATATGGTTATTGATTTTAGGAAACAACAAAATGGGCACAGAGTCACTTTAATTAAAGGTCAGAAAATAGAGCAAGTGCAATCATATAAATATCTTGGGACCATAATCAATGAAAAACGGAACTTTTATTGCAAATCGGTCTGTAAAAAGGGTCACCAGTGCCTTTACTGCCTCAGGAAACTTGCTCATTTCCACATTGAGCGAAAGATTTTAACTTTGTTTTCTTGTTCTTTTATTGAGTCTGTTTTATCTTTTTGTTTGGTGGCATGGTTCAGTCAGACCTCTGTCACAGAGAAAAATTGACTGAATTAGTTAGTGAGATGCTCCAGTCGTCTGATAGATGAGTCACAGGCCTGTTTAGACTCCCTGTACTCTAAACAGGTACCACAGATGGCTTAATCAATCCTTAAAAATGGTTCCCATCCTCTACGGGGTGGATTTAGCTTCTTTCTTCAGGACGGAGGTTTCTAGTTCCAAGATGCAGGACAAAGCATTATAAAAACAGCTTTGTCCCTGCTGCTGTCACTGAACTCAATAAGAATTGTTTTTGATTTGATTCATTTTGTTTAATTACTAAATATGTGTTTTGTCAGGTTTCATTAGGTGTGTGTGTTTGTGAAGGGAGGCCAAATGCTATCATTGTTCTGTAAAGCAAATTTACCTGTGGGTATAAATAAAGTAACCTTAACTTAAAGCTTATAGGAGGTTGTGAGGTCACTGCCTCCACCTGATTATGTAATTAACCAGCAGACTGGTACGTTTATATATAATATACTATAAGTTATATCATTATAATTATGTGTATATCATATTTCTTATGTACATTTTAGACCTGGGAGCAGAAATGCTGATGAACTGGTTTTTATTCAGGAACAGGCAGAGCGTCCTCTCTTCCTGGCTCCATGTCTATAATTATGTCACACACTGATTCGCTCCCACAAAATCACCAAAACACAGCACAAATCCCACCAATGATTCAATTCCTTATAAATCATTGAATCAGGTACTGAAGCAGTGACGTGCTGAATGAAGCTTCAGACGTCATTGATCACGTGACTCTGTTCAGACAAACCAAGCCTCAGCACAGCGTTTCTGAAGCAGTGTGTTGATTTTTTGACACGTGTGCCGGAGCTTCAGCTTCAAACGGGCCGTCACCATCAGAGTTGCTGGAACCATGACCCACTACTGGCTACTCTGTTTATATCCTCCACATTTCAAACACACAAGCTGGTGGAGCCCTCCAAGAAGCTCCAGGAGAACATCTGCTCTCGTCATGATGAGGTG
This sequence comes from Perissodus microlepis, assembly GCF_051167445.1. NCBI lineage: Eukaryota > Metazoa > Chordata > Actinopteri > Cichliformes > Cichlidae > Perissodus > Perissodus microlepis. The sequence goes on from NC_140478.1 coordinate 29,657,796, forward strand.
ATGAAGATGTTCTGCCGTACTGATCAGCAGAGTATCTGTTATCTCTGCCCTGTGGATGAACATAAAGGCCACGACACAGTCTCAGCTGCAGCAGAAAGGACTGAGAGGCAGAGAGAGCTGGAGGTGAGTCGACAAAACATCCAGCAGAGAATCCAGGACAGAGAGAAAGATGTGAAGCTGCTTCAACAGGAGGTGGAGGCCATCAATCAGTCTGCTGATCAAACAGTGGAGCACAGTGAGAAGATCTTCACTGAGCTGATCCATCTCATCCAGAAAAGAAGCTCTGATGTGAAGCAGCAGATCAGATCCCAGCAGGAAACTGAAGTGAGTCGAGTCAAAGAGCTTCAGGAGAAGCTGGAGCAGGAGATCACTGAGCTGAAGAGGAAAGATGCTGAGCTGAAGCAGCTCTCACACACAGAGGATCACAACCAGTTTCTACACAACTACCCCTCACTGTCAGCACTCAGTGAGTCTACAGACTCATCCAGCATCAATATCCGTCCTCTGAGCTACTTTGAGGATGTGACAGCAGCTGTGTCAGAGGTCAGAGATAAACTACAGGACATTCTGAGAGAGGAATGGACAAACATCTCACTGACAGTCACTGAAGTGGATGTTTTACTGTCACAACCAGAGCCAAAGACCAGAGCTGGATTCTTAAAATATTCATGTGAAATCACACTGGATCCAAACACAGCAAACAAACAGCTGTTATTATCAGAGGGGAACAGAAAAGCAACATTAATGAAACAACAACAGTCTTATTCTGATCATCCAGACAGATTCACTGGATGGTGGTTTCAGGTCCTGAGTAGAGAGAGTCTGACTGGACGTTGTTACTGGGAGGTGGAGTGGAGAGGGAGAGTTTATGTAGCAGTCGCATACAAGAATATCAGCAGAACAGTGAGTGAATGTGGATTTGGACATAATGACAAATCTTGGTGATTAGATTGTAACAACAACAGTTATACATTTCGGTACAACAACATCCAAACTCCTGTCTCAGGTCCTCGTTCCTCCAGAGTAGGAGTGTACCTGGATCACAGAGCAGGTATTTTGTCCTTCTACAGCATCTCTGAAACCATGACTCTCCTCCACAGAGTCCAGACCACATTCACTCAGCCGCTCTATGCTGGACTTTTGCCTTATTATTATGGAGACACTGCTGAGTTGATTAAAGTGAAATAGACTGAAGTCTTTCATATTGTGGGTTTAAATCTGTATTTTAGTTTCATTTTATTTTCTCTCCATCATTTCTGCACAGAGATCAGCTGTCAGTCAAACATTATGGGTGGTACCTCCACATCTTCTAGTTGTTCTCTTGATGTTTCTGAGTTTTTAAAGGAGATCTTTCCTGTGACTGTTTATGGAGGCTATCACTGCTCATCATCATTTTGATTTACTAAAATATTTCTCCACATGAAAATGTAAACTTCTCTATCCTCTAAATGTTTCTGGAATATTTGTATTGAAAAATGTCGACATTTCTCTTTATGAGTATGGCAGACCATGTGTGTGTGTTTGTGTTTGTTTTTGTCAAAATCATCAAACAAATGAGGAAAAACTGTGATTTTAATGAATGAATTCATATATTGTGTTGATGTTTTATTGTGTGAATAAACTGGAAGGTTTGACTATAAATCAAACTTTGAACAAAGTCTTTTCTTCTGTCTTCATTCCAGGATCTCACTCAAATCTGATGCAGAAAATATGAAACTAATCTGAGAGAATAACTGAAGCAGTTTTCCTCCTGAAGCATCACAAAGTTCAGAGTTCATGTTTAGAGCAGAAGATTCAGCAGTCGCTCTGTGACCTTTCAACTTTCTTCACTAAAACAGCTTCATTACAGAGAAACAAGTCACATTTTCTTGATGTTCTTAAGTCCTTTCAGATGTTTTTAATGGTCCTTGAATGCAGCATCAGTGTCGCAGGTTTAAAAGGTCACTTTCTGTTGTGTTCAAAGATTTCCTTTAGATATGGTCTTTAATCAGTAAAGCCAGTGATACAGCAGTGTCATTAGCTGTGTTATTGGCACCAGGCTGTGTTTATGTATGTATTTAATTCTGTCTGAGGATGTCTTCAGCATGAAATGATCATTTGCTCAGCTGCTGTGTCTCATCTCTTATCAGACATTGGTTGGAACAGAGTTTTGTTGCTGACCATCTGACAAGAGGGTGAAGAAAAGCTTCAGGCTTCATTTGGACACTACGTTGGACAGAAGTCTCCACAAAAATGACTCAGAAACACAAATATTATTAATGAAAGTCCAAATGTCAAAAAGGGGTCATACATGATCCTGAGAAATGTCCTTGAACATTTGAACATGAGTCAGAGGGTTGTCAGGTTTCTACACTGCATCGTGGCATCAAGCCTGAGATGTCTGTGTAAACAAGTATGGAGGACACAAATGCACAGACGCAGTCGAGCTGTTTACTGCTGATGAGGAAGGAAAATAGTCTGTTGGATATTAAAGCAGCATTTATTAGAGTAAGAACAGATACTTGTGTCCTTCATTTGATCCCCGTCAATTTACAGAAGACTTAAGGACCCTTTGACTTCTAACATACAGCTGCATGTTTACAATTTTATTATTTATTGATTTCTAGCAAAGCGAGACTTTACTGATTAAAGACATATAATCAGACATATTACTGTTACTTTCTGAAAAAGACTCACATAAAGCAGATTTATCGCAAGCAAACATCAAGACACATCCTTCATGGCTTAAAGTTGCAGTGGGACTCTTTCGCCATCTGGTGGTTGTAACAGTTATGACAACTGTTCCTGCATATATGTCCCTCCTCAGTGTGAAGAAGACTGGACTCCAAGCTGCTCCTGCTGATCACTGCGTGTTCCTCCTGTGTCTAAAATCTATTTCCATTATGAATCAGGAAACTGTTTGCACCAATCATAAAGGCAATAAAATACGTCACACACTAAGAAATAACAAACAGGAATTGTGGATTTCAAGGAGATTTTTCCCTCGTTTTTTGAAATCATAAGAATACAAACTAATGCAAGACTGTCATGTTTTCATAAGTTTGTAGAGACACTGTTCTGTTGTATTCTAGGACATCAGTCACTTTTTAAATGCATGCTCCTCCTCCTCCTCATCATCATCATCATCATCATCAGCACCCATGACCTCCTTTTAGTCTTTGTTTTGTTATTTTTCAGAGTTCAGGAGACGTTCTTATGGGATTTCCACAGTGTACAAGTACTGTTTAGACCCTTTACCTAAAAGAAAAGAGTAAAGTACAAAGTAGATTTACTCACTGCAGGAAAATAATGCCTCAATCTGATATATTGTCTTATATGACAAACTGAAAGTGATGCATCAAAGTGTAAGCAGCATTTTCCTGTTACAGCTGGTCTAGATGGAACTGATCTGATCTCCTTTATGTACAGGTAGATATCCAGTGGGTTTGCTAAGGGTCACAGATGAGGGGCTGTGTGAGATGTTTAATGGGAAAGGAAATAAAACCATTGTTCCAGACCTGCAGCTAAGATACTCGAGTATCTTCAAATATGAAGCTGAGTATTACTTCCGTACTTTCCTCCACTGCTGATGACCTTGTTACCTGCTGCTCCCTGTTAATGATCAGCCTCAGTTCTGATAGTAAACTGTTGGCTCTCGTTCTGTCAGGTTGTTGCTCAGTGACGTCTTGTTTTCATTTTCCTTCTTCTTCAAATGTGTCTTCCTTTAACTCTTTGCTTTTGTTTCTGCTTCAAACACCAAATGATACACGTGCTGCACCTCTGATGGTTTGTCAGAGAGCAGAACAATTTACATTACAGAGAATATTTTACAGTTGAACATAAACTTTCACTTTTTTCCTCTAAAGTGTGCTCACTGGTTTTTCCAGCTGCTGTGAGATGTTTCTGCCTGACTGTAAAGATGGAAATAAACACAGATGGAAACACTGAGTCAGAGTGTTGCTGCTGGTTAGTCAGTATATTAACAGAACATGGTTCATAAAACTGCTCCTACAACTGTTTTTGAATCATTTTTAAAGACACTTTATTGTTCTGTTTTTGTCTTTTGGCATTTCTGTGCTAATTTCTTGTTTTAATGGTGCTCTAATTTAAACTGATTTTTCCTATTTTAATACCTAAATAAATAATCATTTATTTTTTGTTCATTTTTTCTAAATTCTGGGAAAAGAAAGAAGTTTGTATTTGTTTAAGATACAATGAAATCATATTTTGACATATTGGAAGATGACATGGAGCTGAAAAAATACTACAGGTATAAATGGAAACTACAGTTTATTTCTGTTATTTCCTGTGATAGTGTTTGTACACTCGCTCATGATAACTGTTCATTCAGCTGCTGTTTTTGTCTGCTGGACATCTTTAGCTTTCAGTAAGGATGCATTCATAGATCAGCACATCTTTTTGAACCACATTTCTTATGAGACTCAGAGTTTACATTTTGGAAATGTGGTGAGACCTGGGGTAGAAAGAGACTGAAGCCAGCTTCAACCTCGGCAGTTTTGTGTGTGTCTGAAGCAGAAAGATAAGAACTGTGTGGCCAACTCATCACACACATAATCCTGAATCAGAAAAACAGCATCAAGTGTTGTAATTGTTAAACACAGAAGTGTGATTTATATGTGGTTTTACTGATGGTTAACACAGTCGCACAAACACCTGAAACTGATCAAAATATAAAACAACATATTAAACATAAATATGTGCCAGTTACCAGAACGTATATGTGGTTTCACTGAGGTTTAATTATGCTCAGTTTATCAATACTGCCATGCTGAAAATAAATTAAATAAATCAAAATATATATGTTTAAGTAAACCAGTTCAATCCAGGCCACCAAGAGTCTGACCGTGGTCTGTGTGTGTCTGTGTGTGTGTGTGTGTGTGTGTGTGTGTGTGTGTGTGTGTGGTGCAGGATTGGGGTGTAATAAAGGTCGTCTTCATTACTTAACCATATAAACATACATGGTTTATTTTAATATTTATATTAAAGGAAAGGGCACTCAATATGTTTTATTGATTATTTGGCTTTAGGTTTTCCAGTTTTCCAGCTGCTGCTGTTTAATGTTTGCCTAGGAAAAGAAATCAGGATGTCCTTTTTTGGGGGGGCCGGGGGGGGGGGGGGGGGGGGGAGCAGTGTATGTGAAGTCATTAAAATATCCTTAAGTGTGAACAGGTTTTTTTTCAGCATTTGACAAAAAACTACTTCACTTAAATAGAACTGCAAAGCTAAATTAAGTCTATCAAAATGTGTTTCAGTTTGTTTAGGGGTCTGGCACAAATCCTGCCTTGCAAAATTGGCAAATCAGAATTGTCACCAGTCAACACAGGTGTGTATCCCATTCATATTTGGCTTGACTTTTTTTCAGTTTATTTTTTACCTGTCTAAAGTATTAATAAATTAAAATAATTTGTATTTTAATCCAGAAAGAAGAAATTTCTGAATATTCAGGGGAGGATGGATTGCCATATTCAGTTCTAGATCAAATATCAAGCGATGATGATGAAAACCACAGCATATCAGAAGAAGAATATGTGCCAGATTCAGAGTCACATGATGAAGATTCATATGAAGACACATACTATGTGAAATCTACAGTGTTCCAACTAAAATCTGTACTACCTGATTCTGGAGGATCAGACACCAGCATCCCATTGTTGCCAAGCACATCAAAAGGTCTGCTATGCCAAGAGGACATCCCTGAAGCACATGAACAATCAGAGTCAACAAATTTAATCCACAACTTGACAAAGGACAAGCCAGAAGATAAAAGTGAGCTTTGTGAGACTGAATCAGAAAAAATGACTTTAAGTAAACGAAATTACTGCTATTTTTGAGGCAAACCACAAGCTAAAATTTCCCGCCACCTAAAAACGCACAAAACGGCTCCTGATGTTGTGCATGCATTTTCCCTGCCTAGAGACTCAAAAGAGCGTAAAAGCCTGTTACAAAAATTGAGAAATAAGGGAAATTTTAAGCATAATGCTGCAGTTTTGCATGGTGAAGTGGGACCACTGAAAGTGAAGAGAAGACCCAAGATTAAAGCAGCTCATTGCTTTTACTGTCAAGGGATGTATGTTCACAAGGATCTTTGGAGACATGTCCGCAGATGTCCTAACAAACCAAAAGATGACACGGATAAAGAACCTGGAAGAACCAAAGTACTCGGCCTGGCTTTAACTCTGGAGTCTCAGTGTTATCCGCAGGTGTCAAGTGGAGTGTGGAAGGTTCTTGCTGTTATGAAACAAGATGAGATTGCCTCAGCTGTGCGAAATGACTTGACTATTAATCAGTCCCTCTACAATAAATACAGACAAGACCCTACAAAGTATGATTATATACGACAGAAGCTTTGTGAAGCGGGACGTTGTGCAAGCGGTAAAGAAAGTTTCAGGTTTTGATGAAGAGACACTGTCATACAAAACTCCAAGCCTCGCGCTGAAACTGGGACATACACTGCATAAAATGTCTGACATTATCCATTCTCGAGCCCTCATGACAGAGGATGAAGACTGTTCTGAGTTGATACAAAGTCACAGAAGGCATGCAGAAGAGCATCTCTGAATGCATAGCACACTGAACCTTGAATGTAGCCCTCAAGTCCACTGATGCATTCAAGAAGTTGTATGTCTCCAAATCGTCCGAGACGGTGTCTCACCGTGCCTTGAACACATTGAGTGAGGCAAAGTTTAACAAGCCATCAGCATTGCCCTTTACAGAAGATGTTCGGATTCTCCATCACTACCTTCAAAAATCTGCAGAAAGTGCCTTTTGCAGCTTGGAGAACGAAGCCACAGCTCAGAATTATGCCCAACTTGCACAAGTTACACTCTCACAAATCATTGTGTTCAATCAAAGACGTTCTGGAGAGGTTTCAAAGATGCGGCTCAAAAGTTTTCTTGAAAGAGACAAAACCGCACTCCACACAGATGTTGCCATGGGGCTCTCAGAAATGGAACAGAGACTCTGTAACTATTTCTGTAGAATAGAAATAATGGGAAAAAGGGACAGAAATGTTCCAGTTCTGCTAACACCAAGCATGCTGGATGCTCTGTCACTACTGGTTAGTAGGAGGACTGACTGTGGTATTTGTGGCACTAATATCTACCTCTTTGCAAGACCCCGATCAATGAGTCATTACAGAGGAATGGACTCCTTGCGTGTTCATGCACACCAGTGTGGAGCAAAGCAGCCTGAGTATCTGAGATCGACACAGCTCAGAAAACATGTTGCCACACTCTCACAAGTCCTTAATTTGAAAAACAATGAACTTGATCAGGTTGCAGATTTCCTGGGTCATGATATCCGCGTTCACCGCGAATTCTACAGATTACCAGTTCCCACAACACAGCTGGCCAAGATTTCCAAACTGCTTTTAACACTGGAAAAAGGACATCTCTCCCAGATCCAGGGGAAATCACTGGATGAGATCGAAATTGAAGGTTTGTATTGAAAGGAGCAAATATTAGGGCAGTAGTTGAATATTATGCTTTATCAACAGAATTAAAACCTAAAAGCACAGACCATTCTGTTAAATGTCCATGATTTAAGGTTCTTGAAGTCTATTGTTTCATCACTTTGGCAAACAACAACAACTGCAACATTTGGCAAACTGCAGAGTGGTGGCCTTAAATAGTAAAACTATGTACTGTGGAAAAAGTATAATTTCCAGTATTTGTTCTGTATTTTGTCATATCTCGTTGTTAATGTGAGGTTTTGTTTTGTTTTTTTACAATTTCTCAGATGAAATTGCATTAAGTGATGCTGAAACAAAGGACAGTGAGAGTGAATCAGATGATGATGACACAGCACTCACAATGTGGCACCAGTGAGCCTGTACATGCAGTAGCTGATTCCACAAACACAGCGCAGCTCCAAGACACTGTAGATTGTGGTAAGTTACCACTAGCTTGGTTTCTGTGGATAAAATGTTTGTTACAAATAGTAAAACTTAATCAAATTGTGCAATCAGCAGATGAAGGACCACTCACAATGCCTGCAGCAAGTGAGACTGCTGCTCCCTCTGAAGGTAAGGGGTGCAGTTAGTTCTCTAAGCTTATGGACACGTTCTTTCTAATTTCATTGCAATTCTGTCTCTGTACACCACCACAATGGATTTTAAATCAAACAATATCCACATGTGTTAAAGTAGACTTCCTGCTTTAATTCTAGGGATTTAACAGAATTATCACATCACAGCCATTATGCGTAGTCCATTATTCTCAGAAGCTCAAGGGTAATTGTATAGCTGACAAACAATTTAATGACTGGGTGAGGCCTGTCTACAGACTACTTCATGTGACATACTGTGGTGCTTGCATGATGCATTCTCATCATCCAGGTAAGTAAGTAAAAAGGTTGATTCTGTTAATCTGAACGTAGTTTTTTCAGTGGGAGAAATGTTTCGTCACTTAGATGTTTGTGCTTTAAGGTTCTTGAAGTCTATTGTTTCATCACTTTGCAAACATATGGCAAACTGCAGAGTGGTGGCAAAAAGTCACTTGGATGAGTGACAAAATGTTTCTCCCACTGAAAACGCTACGTCCAGATTAACAGAATCAACCTTTTGGGATTTACTTACCTGGATGATTGAGCATGCATCAAGAGACTTTTATTCAACTTTTTATTCAATCTTTTATTCACAGTGGAACACTAAATGTTGTCTCATTTTAGAAATTTGATAAATTTTCAAAGAGAATTTTAGCTTGTTTTGATATTGATGGTACCAACACATTTCAGAAGTTAGGACAGGGTAGCATCCATTCTTTCAACAAGCAAATGTTTTTGTTTTTTGTTTGTTTGTTTTTTTTTAACTACTACTACTTTATCTTCCAGATAAAAATGCTGCTCAATACCACAATTCCCAAAGAGCTCCCACAAACATGTGGTCCAAGGCTGAGGTTGCTGCAGTGATGAGGCATTTTAAAGACCACATAAACAAAGGGAAACTGGCCATCAAAAATGAATGCAGTCATTGCAAATTGGTAAAAGATCCAGTGTTGGCAGGAAGAACAGTTCAAAACATAAGAGATTTTGTAAGAAACAGAGGATTAACTGCAAAAAGGCAGAAAAAAATGAACTAAAATAACTGTTTAGCCAGATGTGGTTTTACATCTTGGTCAGATTGCTGAATTGTTGTTAAAAATGACTTATTGTGCAGCAGGCTGCCTCACTGATGTTCTGTTTAAAGAAAAAAAGAAGTTCTTGTTAACTACAGAAGTAGTTTGTATTTCATAATTTTTAAATTTAATTTATTATTTAGTTTTCTTTGACAGGTTCTTATTTTAATATTTTTTGACAGGTTATATTTAAAATAAAAAATTATAAATGCATATTTTCTCCCCTTAATATTTACCTTTAAACTATTAAAATTCATTTTTTTTGTCCATAGATTTCTTTTTTATTTATGGTTAAAATTAATCTTCAGATCCAATAACACTAATAAAATGATGTTCCAGTAATCCTGTGTGCTGTCAGATGTGTATTCATGGTAATGATGAGCTATTTAAAAATGACATCATTGTCCTTTTAAAGACCCAATATTGTTTTTTTGTTTTTGTTTGTTTTTTTTTTGGATCTCATAAAACACACCGTTGTCAGGTGAACAATAACTACAGAAAACACAATAGAGTCTGGTTGGTGTGTATCTAGACTTCTATAGGGAGTGTATGAGGTCTGAAGTGACCCAAATATTTTTCTGATTTTTTCGAACACTTTAACCTCGCTCCCTTGGCTCTATCCTCTGGAAACGGTAGTCCACGTAAACCACCACCGGGTGGGTTTGGCGAAATAGTCCCTCCATACCACATAGACATAGTGTGTGTGTGTGTGTATGTGTGTGGTGCAGGATTGGGGTGTAATAAAGGTCATCTTCATTACTTAACCATATAAACATACATGGCTTATTTTAATATTTATATTAAAGGAAAGGGCACTCATACAACAGTTTGTTATGTTTTATTGATTATTTGGCTTTAGGTTTTCCAGTTTTCCAGCTGCTGCTGTTTAATGTTTGCCTGGGAAAAGAAATTTCAGTTAGTGTGGGAAGTTTGGTTAAGCTGGTGGAAAACAATACTGTTACACTGACCTTTTGGATAAGATTGTCTTACCTGTGGTTTCTCTGATGTGCACGACAAAACAGTCTCCAGGCAGCTTGAGTGCCCATTTAAAGGTTCCTGGTGGTACCAAGTGATTGAAGAGAGGATTGAAAAGCCATATTAGTTTATTGTAGATTGTAGTCAGTTGGCCAAGCTTGTAATGAAAAACGCTTCATTACTCGAAGCTTTCATCACAGTCCTCTTTGGTGACATCTGGTGGACAAATATATGAAGAGCAGCTTGAGTCTGCAGTTTATAATGAACTGCTTCATTATGATTGCCCACTCTGCAGAGCTGACAGCTTGTGTTTGATGTCATGTGACAGTTCTGTGTGATATCGGGCTGATATGTTGCTTTGAACGTGAATTTTTGGGGGGTGAAAAAATTATGTTATCATCAATCAATCATGTGGTCAGAAGAATCTGTGCTTACCTTGCAGGAATGTTTTAAATTTACAGATTGGGAAGTTTTTATTCAGCCTTGATGCTTTGGTGGATGTTAGCTCATATGCAGTTTTTTGTAAAGACATGATTATACCCCTTAAGCGTGCTAAAGTGTACCCTAACAATAAGCCATGGGTCACCAAATGCATCAAATCCTGTTTAAGGAAAAAGAGACAGGCTTTTAAAGAGGGGGCTGTTACTGACTTTCAGGCAGTCACCAAAGACTTGAAAATCGAGCTCTTGAAAGCAAAACAGATCTACAAAAACCTTCTTGAAAGCAAATTTGCTGCAAAAAATTTTGGGTCTGCCTGGACTTGTATGAAAACCATATCAGGGTTTCAAAATCCCCAGAGCAGCAGTCAGAGCATTATAAGATAAGATAAGATAAGATAAGATAAGATAAGATAAGATAAGATAAGATAAGATAAGATAAGATAAGATAAAACTTTATTAATCCCTCGGGTGGGTTCCTCTGGGGAATTCGGTTTCCAAAAGCACAGCACCGACAGAAGTTACAGAGCGTGAGCAGAATATTACATATATACACACACACACACACACACATATATAAATACAGAGACATATATAAATAAAATATACGAAGGGGATAAATAGAATAAATAGGAATAAAAATAAAAATACAAGTGAATTGCACATTTCAAGTATGGAGTCTATTGCACCGTTGACTATTAACAAAAAGTATTGCACAAAAGGTAATTGCACAGTGAAGTGAAGAAGCACTACAGCTTAGTTGTTCCCCCCTCCTTTGTCCTCCTGTTTCCCCCCCTCTCCCCTCCAGAGAGGAGTTAAACAGTCTGATGGCGTGTGGGACAAAGGAGTTTTTAAGTCTGTTGGTTCTTGTCTTTGGGAGAAGCAACCTGTCACTGAACAGGCTCTTCTGGTTGTTAATGGCCGTGTGCAGAGGATGCCCAGCATTGTTCATAATGTCCATCAGTTTCTTTAAGGTCCTCTTCTCTGCCACTGTCACCAGAGTGTCCAGCTTCATGCCGACCACAGAGCCCGCCTTCCTGATCAGTTTCTCCAGCCTGGATGAGTCCTTCTTTGCTGTGCTGCTCCCCCAGCACACCACAGCATAGAAAAGGACTCCTGCGACCACTGACTGGTAAAACATCCTCAGGAGCTTCCTGCAGATGTTGACAGACCTCAGCCTCCTGAGGAAGTACAGTCGGCTTTGGGCTTTTTTATACAGGTGCTGCGTGTTGCATGACCAGTCCAGTTTGTTGTCCACCCACAGCCCGAGGTACTTGTACTTGTTGACCACCTCCACCTCCTCTCCCTCTATCTGAACCGGCAGTGGACCTGGTCTGGACCTCCCGAAGTCCACAACCAGTTCCTTAGTCTTTGAAGTGTTGAGTTGCAGGTGGTTTGTGTGACTCCATGTGACAAAGTTCCTCACCAGGCTCCTGTACTCCTCTTCCTGGTCATCCCAGATACACCCCATGATGGCTGTGTCATCTGCAAACTTCTGAATGTGGCATAATTCAGAGTTATAGCAGAAGTCAGAGGTGTACAGGGTGAAGAGAAGAGGAGACAGCACAGTTCCCTGTGGTGCTCCTGTGCTGCTGACCACAGTGTCCGAGGTGATGTCCTTCAGCCTGACGCACTGTGGTCTGTCGGTGAGGTAGTCGGAGATCCAAGCGACCAGGCAGGGGTCCACCTCCATCCTGTTCAGTTTTTCCTGAAGCATACAGGGCCGGATGGTATCAAAGGCACTGGAAAAGTCAAGAAACAGGATCCTGACCGTGCCTTTTCCCCCATCCAGGTGTGAGTGGGCTCTATGCAGGAGGTACAGGATGGCATCCTCCACTCCGACATCTGCCTTGTATGCGAACTGTAGTGGGTCCTGGGCATGTTGTACCTGTGGTCGGAGGAGGTTGAGGAAGAGCCGCTCTAGAGTCTTCATAAGATGTGACGTCAGTGCCACCGGTCGGAAGTCATTCAGCTCATTGGGCCGGTTCTTTTTGGGGACCGGGACGATGCAGGATGTCTTCCATAGGGCGGGCACTCTCCCCAGTCGCAGGCTGAGGTTGAAGACTCATTGTAGCGGCTCCCCAAGTTCAGCAGCACACGCCTTTAGCATCCTAGGACACACCTTGTCTGGGCCTGCTGCCTTTCTGGGGCGAAGCTTCCTCAGTTGTCTCCTGACCTGATCCACTGTGACACTGGGATATGTTTGGGAGGAGGGGGGGGAAGAAGATGTCTTGCTGCTGAGAGAGGGATTGGAGGAGGGGGGTGTCATAGTGTCAGGAAGGGGGGGAAGCGAGGGAGGTAGGAGAGTGGGGAGAGGGCTCTGTAGTAAAGGTGAGGGTGAGGGTGGGGGGGTTGTGGGCTGGTCAAACCTGTTGAAGAAGTTGTTGAGTTCGTTTGCCTTCTCCACAGTCCCCCCCACTGTGCTGTTCTTGGTGTTTTGGCCTGTGATGGTTTTCACACCATTCCAGACCTCCCTCATATTGTTCCTCTCCAACTTCTGCTCCACCTTCCTCCTGTAGGTGTCCTTTGCTTCCTTCAAGCAGCGTTTCACCTCCCGCTGTGCTGCTTTCATCTCCTCCTTCACTTTGCTCCTGAAAGCCTTCTTCTTCATGTTGAGGACAGCTTTGACTTCCTGTGTTACCCACGGTTTGTTATTAGGATAACACTGTACCGTTTTAGACGGTTTTAAGTCAGACAGAGATTTGAATATGCTTTATGCTCGTTTTAGTTCTTCTGAACTGAAACAGAAACTGAAAGATACTCAACACTTCATCACTGAACTCAGCGATGTCCAAAAGGCCTTTCATACAGTTAATGTGAACAAGAGCCAGGGCCCTGATAACATTAGTGCCGCCTAATTAAATCTTGTGCTAAAGAACTCAGTCCTAAATTTCAGGTTATTTTTAATAAATCCTTTCAAATACAAAATGTGCCCTCGCTTTGGAAGGAAGCTGTCGTCGTTCATGTCCCTAAATCTAGTCGTCCAAACGTCCCGAATGACTTCAGGCCTGTTGCCTCACCTGAGTTGTCATGAAAGTCTTTGAAAAAATCATCAGAAATGTGATTATGGAAGAGATTAAATATCAGCTGGATCCAATGCAGTTTGCGTACAGGCCCAACAGAGGAGAGCAGGACGCGCTATGGACTCTACTAAATCTGATTCTTAAACATGTAGAGAGTAAAGGGACTTTTGCAAGACTTCTTTTCATTGATTTTTCTTCAGCTTTTAATACAATACAGCCCCATATTTTAATGAAAAGACTTTTAGAAGAGTTTGAAATCAGGAAAAACCTGGTTTGCTGGATTTTAGATCTTTTAACTGACAGGTCACAAAGAGTGAGAATAAATGGGGTTCTGTCTGACCCAGTGTTCTCCTCCACAGCTTCTCCTCCAGGGTGTCTCTTATCGGCCTTATTATTCATTCTCTTTACAAACATGTGTCAGAGCAGATATGAAAACAGGGCCATCATTAAATTTACAGATGACTTTGTTATTGTCAGCTTACTGAAAGAGGGTGAAACTCACCACGGTCCAATCATTGCTGACTTTGTTCAGTGGTGGGAGGAGTCTTATCTCCAATTGAACATATCTAAAACAAAAGATATGGTTATTGATTTTAGGAAACAACAAAATGGGCACAGAGTCACTTTAATTAAAGGTCAGAAAATAGAGCAAGTGCAATCATAGAAATATCTTGGGACCATAATCAATGAAAAACTGAACTTTTATTGCAAATCGGTCTGTAAAAAGGGTCACCAGTGCCTTTACTGCCTCAGGAAACTTGCTCATTTCCACATCAAGCGAAAGATTTTAACTTTGTTTTATTGTTCTTTTATTGAGTCTGTTTTATCTTTTTGTTTGGTGGCATGGTTCAGTCAGACCTCTGTCACAGAGAAAAATTGACTGAATTAGTTAGTGAGATGCTCCAGTCGTCTGATAGATGAGTCACAGGCCTGTTTAGACTCCCTGTACTCTAAACAGGTACCACAGATGGCTTAATCAATCCTTAAAAATGGTTCCCATCCTCTACGGGGTGGATTTAGCTTCTTTCTTCAGGACGGAGGTTTCTAGTTCCAAGATGCAGGACAAAGCATTATAAAAACAGCTTTGTCCCTGCTGCTGTCACTGAACTCAATAAGAATTGTTTTTGATTTGATTCATTTTGTTTAATTACTAAATATGTGTTTTGTCAGGTTTCATTAGGTGTGTGTGTTTGTGAAGGGAGGCCAAATGCTATCATTGTTCTGTAAAGCAAATTTACCTGTGGGTATAAATAAAGTAACCTTAACTTAAAGCTTATAGGAGGTTGTGAGGTCACTGCCTCCACCTGATTATGTAATTAACCAGCAGACTGGTACGTTTATATATAATATACTATAAGTTATATCATTATAATTATGTGTATATCATATTTCTTATGTACATTTTAGACCTGGGAGCAGAAATGCTGATGAACTGGTTTTTATTCAGGAACAGGCAGAGCGTCCTCTCTTCCTGGCTCCATGTCTATAATTATGTCACACACTGATTCGCTCTCACAAAATCACCAAAACACAGCACAAATCCCACCAATGGTTCAATTCCTTATAAATCATTGAATCAGGTACTGAAGCAGTGACGTGCTGAATGAAGCTTCAGACGTCATTGATCACGTGACTCTGTTCAGACAAACCAAGCCTCAGCACAGCGTTTCTGAAGCAGTGTGTTGATTTTTTGACACGTGCCGGAGCTTCAGCTTCAAACGGGCCGTCACCATCAGAGTTGCTGGAACCATGTCCCACTACTGGCTATTCTGTTTTATTCTGTGTTAAGAATAACAAAGAAAATGTAATGAAGTGATTTTAAAGTTTAAACTTTGTGTTAAATCTTGTAAATCAGAGAGAGAGAGAGAGATGAGGTGTGGGTGGACATCAGATGATCAAATGTCAACAACCTGATTGGCCCAAGTGTGAAGATGTGACGTCCAGTGAGGGAAGGGGGGAGGAAGGGTGATCAGGTATAAAAGTGAGGTGAAGAAGAGATCCGGGGTTCTTCCCTTTTGTCCTCTGTGAGATGAGCAGGTCAGAAGTTTGGATCTAAGAGGTTCACAGTTAAAATTCCAGCAGAGACGCTAAAAGGAGAACCACAGTCCAACCTGTGAATGTTTTTAACCCTTTGTGAAACAACAAAGGCATAAATATGATCATATAAATATTATCTACTGGGTCAGACTCATAGGATCAGGGATTAGAACTCCTTTTATCAGAGAGATGAAATCTACTTCCTGTACAGGGTTTTTTTGTGGGCCTACCGATCGACAGAAACTAGATAAAAAAACTGGACTTTCGCTCAATGTGTGTGTGGCACAGGGAAACAAGGACTGAGCGCTGTGTAGTCCCACATAAAGTCAGACACCTGGTCACCCTAGGTGGACCATGGCATGGTCTATATGGAGGATACAGACACTGCTGAAAACATGACTCTGTCTGGTTTAGATGATAAAATGTCTTTACTTTAGGAGGCTGTGGCTCAGAGTACATTCACATAATGCCTTTGAATAAATGTAAAAAGCTTGTTTTTCTCCTGCTTTGATTTCTTTGTCCAGGTAGAAATTCTGCTTTTTGCCTCTAAAATCTGAAACAGTTTGAAACAAAGTTTGGCGCTCTAATCCTCTCTGTGTTTGTCCTTTGGTCAGATGGTGATATTGAATGAAATATTCCAGTATTCAGTAGCTCAGCAGCTTTGTAACATGTGGTTTTGCACACTGTTCAAACCTCAGATGTTTGTGTAAACAAGTGTGGAGGACACAAACTCACGGGGGGAGGAACGACATTTACTGTTGATGTGTCTGACATTTAGTCTCCATGAGTTCTCATGAGACTGAAGAACTCTGTGATCTCTAACATGCAGCTGTATGTTTTGAAATTATGTGTCTCATTCTCTGGACTTTACTAGACAACGAGTGAAGAACATGTAACGAATATCATCTTTAAAGTGATGAATAATAACTCTGCCTCTGTGTCTTCATAAAAAGATCGTACTTCTGAAAGGTCAGAGGGCAGCATCCACTCTGGTTTTACACAGTTTTGCAGGTTTAGCTCTTCTGAAGTTCAGCACCTGCTTTTTCAGCCAATCAGAAGCCAGTATTGTAGAGAGTTCATATTTCTTTTCATGCAATTGAATAATTTTGAATGTTTAGGTGAATATTTATATTTAGAGTATTTTCTCGATCAGTGTCTTCAGTCCTGACCCTGAGTGCGTACATTTAAAAATAAAGTGATATAACTTCTTTTACATTACTGTGAACTTCTTGTACAGTTTGACAGCTGATTGTTGTCGTGTTTGTCGTCATATGAAGATCGTTTCCTAAAGAGGACTGAACAGTCATTTAGCCTCTGGCTCCATCCATGAATCCGATGTTTGCTGTATAATCTGTGCTGTTAATAGTGTAATGGAACATATAATTTGTACATATAATTTCATATGTAATTATGATGATCTTTACCCATTAAGATTTTAAATGAACGATAAACAAAGGCCAAGAAAACTGAGTTAAACTCCTGAGTCTACTATATATTTGCACCATGAAGAAATGAGTTGTTTGCACCAGTAATAAACAATCAAATATATCAAATTATCATCAATTATTTAAATAAATGAACCATCGCACCAAACAAAACAACAATTCAACAGACAGTTCTATAAAACTGTGGATGATTCAAAGTGCTGCTATAACTGCACAACAAAACTGCAGTGAGAAAAGCTTTGGATGCTCAGTTTAGTTATAATGACAGTTAAACAACTAAAATACTCGATTAAGTAGGTGAGAAAAAGTTACATTTACTGGATCAGTTTAAGACCAAAATACATTTGAATGAATTACTGACATGGACACTTTGTGAAAAATTACTAAACAGTTCAGGCAAAATTTTACTAAAACCTTGAATTAAACTTGAAAGTTTTCATTTCAAGCACATCTTGATGTTTTCATTGAAAATCCACAGTGACTGTGTACAGAGGAAAAACTACAAAATAATGTTTGTTTGTTTGTTTTTTTAAACACTGAGGACCGATCTACATTTGTTGTTGCTAAATTTAAATATTTGTTACTATTTAATGATCATAATCTCATTTGAACATAGGTTTGATTTAGTGGAGTCAGTTGTTCCCATGCATCATTCTGTAAGTGTGAGAATGAACTAAGATTAGAAAATGTCAAAATATAAAGTGTCATTTATTTTTATTTATCACAGCATCCTAAACTTTGCTGAACTTTTAGAAATATAAAATGAAATTTCTGGGTGTTGACTGTCACATTTCAAAGCACCAAGTAAAGATAAACTATTAAACTTTAACTGTGTCAGACTTGTTACTGCATGATGTAACCAAACATACCACACCCTGCATCATGTGATTGGCTCTTGGTCGCTCTGTAAAAATATTTCTTTAGTGCCTCCCTTCACAGATGTGTCTGTATCAGGATGGGTCTAAACAACATGGTGTAAATGCAGTTGCTGGTGAGCCTCATTTCCTGTAGGAGGTGAACAAGAGCAGAGATCTGTTTCCCTTCAGAGCACAGAGGTTGTTTCTGTTCAGAGGAAGTGAAACTGTCTGACAGTCACTGAGAGACGGTGAAACGGCACAGCACATGAATCAAATGGATCAAACAAAATTCTGCTGTTCAGTCTGTTTGGATCTACTGAAGGATCCGGTGACTATTCCCTGTGGACACAGCTACTGCATGAACTGTATTAAAAGCTTCTGGGATGAAGAGGAAAAGAAGAAAATCTACAGCTGCCCTCAGTGCAGACAGACTTTCACAGCGAGGCCTGTCCTGGTGAAAAACACCATGTTAGCAGATTTAGTGGAGGAGCTGAAGAAGACTGGACTCCAAGCTGCTCCTGCTGATCACTGCTATGCTGGACCTGAAGATGTGGCCTGTGATGTCTGCACTGGAAGAAAAATGAAAGCCTTCAAGTCCTGTTTATTCTGTCTGGCATCTTACTGTGAGAAACACCTTCAGACTCATAATATTGTTGCAGCTTCATTCAAGAAACACAAGCTGGTGGAGCCCTCCAAGAAGCTCCAGGAGAACATCTGCTCTCGTCATGATGAGGTGATGAAGATGTTCTGCCGTACTGATCAGCAGAGTATCTGTTATCTCTGCCCTGTGGATGAACATAAAGGCCACGACACAGTCTCAGCTGCAGCAGAAAGGACTGAGAGGCAGAGAGAGCTGGAGGTGAGTCGACAAAACATCCAGCAGAGAATCCAGGACAGAGAGAAAGATGTGAAGCTGCTTCAACAGGAGGTGGAGGCCATCAATCAGTCTGCTGATCAAACAGTGGAGCACAGTGAGAAGATCTTCACTGAGCTGATCCATCTCATCCAGAAAAGAAGCTCTGGTGTGAAGCAGCAGATCAGATCCCAGCAGGAAACTGAAGTCAGTCGAGTCAAAGAGCTTCAGGAGAAGCTGGAGCAGGAGATCACTGAGCTGAAGAGGAAAGATGCTGAGCTGAAGCAGCTCTCACACACAGAGGATCACATCCAGTTTCTACACAACTACCCCTCACTGTCAGCACTCAGTGAGTCTACAGACTCATCCAGCATCAATATCCGTCCTCTGAGCTACTTTGAGGATGTGACAGCAGCTGTGTCAGAGGTCAGAGATAAACTACAGGACATTCTGAGAGAGGAACGGACAAACATCTCACTGACAGTCACTGAAGTGGATGTTTTACTGTCAGATCCAGCAGAGCCAAAGACCAGAGCTGGATTTTTAAAATATTCACGTGAAATCACACTGGATCCAAACACAGCACACAAACACCTGTTATTATCAGAGGGGAACAGAAAAGCAAAAGGAGTGGAACAAGAACAGTCTTATTCTGATCATCCAGACAGATTCACTGACAGGTCTCAGGTCCTGAGTAGAGAGAGTCTGACTGGACGTTGTTACTGGGAGGTGGAGTGGAGAGGGAGAGGAGTTTATGTAGCAGTCGCATACAAGAATATCAGCAGAGCAGGGAGAGTGAATGAATGTAAATTCGGACATAATGACAAATCTTGGTCATTAGATTGTAAGAACAACAGTTATACATTTTGGTACAACAACATTGAAACTCCTGTCTCAGGTCCTCGTTCCTCCAGAGTAGGAGTGTACCTGGATCACAGAGCAGGTATTTTGTCCTTCTACAGCGTCTCTGAAACCATGACTCTCCTCCACAGAGTCCAGACCACATTCACTCAGCCGCTCTATGCTGGACTTTGGCTTCACTATTATGGAGACACAGCTGAGTTGATTAAAGTGAAATAGACTGAAGTCTTTCATATTGTGGGTTTAAATCTGTATTTTAGTTTCATTTTATTTTCTCTCCATCATTTCTGCACAGAGATCAGCTGTCAGTCAAACATTATGGGTGGTACCTCCACATCTTCTAGTTGTTCTCTTGATGTTTCTGAGTTTTTAAAGGAGATCTTTCCTGTGACTGTTTATGGAGGCTATCACTGCTCATCATCATTTTGATTTACTAAAATATTTCTCCACATGAAAATGTAAACTTCTCTATCCTCTAAATGTTTCTGGAATATTTGTATTGAAAAATGTCGACATTTCTCTTTATGAGTATGGCAGACCATGTGTGTGTGTTTGTGTTTGTTTTTGTCAAAATCATCAAACAAATGAGGAAAAACTGTGATTTTAATGAATGAATTCATATATTGTGTTGATGTTTTATTGTGTGAATAAACTGGAAGGTTTGACTATAAATCAAACTTTGAACAAAGTCTTTTCTTCTGTCTTCATTCCAGGATCTCACTCAAATCTGATGCAGAAAATATGAAACTAATCTGAGAGAATAACTGACGCAGTTTTCCTCCTGAAGCATCACAACGTTCAGAGTTCATGTTTAGAGCAGAAGATTCAGCAGTCGCTCTGTGACCTTTCAACTTTCTTCACTAAAACAGCTTCATTACAGAGAAACAAGTCACATTTTCTTGATGTTCTTAAGTCCTTTCAGATGTTTTTAATGGTCCTTGAATGCAGCATCAGTGTCGCAGGTTTAAAAGGTCACTTTCTGTTGTGTTCAAAGATTTCCTTCAGATATGGTCTTTAATCAGTAAAGCCAGTGATACAGCAGTGTCATTAGCTGTGTTATTGGCACCAGGCTGTGCTTATGTATGTATTTAATTCTGTCTGAGGATGTCTTCAGCATGAAATGATCATTTGCTCAGCTGCTGTGTCTCATCTCTTATCAGACATTGGTTGGAACAGAGTTTTGTTGCTGACCATCTGACAAGAGGGTGAAGAAAAGCTTCAGGCTTCATTTGGACACTACGTTGGACAGAAGTCTCCACAAACATGACTCAGAAACACAAATATTATTAATGAAAGTCCAAATTTCAAAAAGGGGTCATACATGATCCTGAGAAATGTCCTTGAACATTTGAACATGAGTCAGAGGGTTGTCAGGTTTCTACACTGCATCGTGGCATCAAGCCTGAGATGTCTGTGTAAACAAGTATGGAGGACACAAATGCACAGACGCAGTCGAGCTGTTTACTGCTGATGAGGAAGGAAAATAGTCTGTTGGATATTAAAGCAGCATTTATTAGAGTAAGAACAGATACTTGTGTCCTTCATTTGATCCCCGTCAATTTACAGAAGACTTAAGGACCCTTTGACTTCTAACATACAGCTGCATGTTTACAATTTTATTATTTTTTTATTGATTTCCAGCAAAGCGAGACTTTACTGATTAAAGACATATAATCAGACATATTACTGTTACTCTCTGAAAAAGACTCACATAAAGCAGATTTATCACAAGCAAACATCAAGACACATCCTTCATGGCTTAAAGTTGCAGTGGGACTCTTTCGCCATCTGGTGGTTGTAACAGTTATGACAACTGTTCCTGCATATATGTCCCTCCTCAGTGTGAAGAAGACTGGACTCCAAGCTGCTCCTGCTGATCACTGCGTGTTCCTCCTGTGTCTAAAATCTATTTCCATTATGAATCAGGAAACTGTTTGCACCAATCATAAAGCCAATAAAATACGTCACACACTAAGAAATAACAAAAAGGAATTGTGGATTTCAAGGAGATTTTTCCCTCGTTTTTTGAAATCATAAGAATACAAACTAATGCAAGACTGTCATGTTTTCATAAGTTTGTAGAGACACTGTTCTGTTGTATTCTAGGACATCAGTCACTTTTTAAATGCATGCTACTCCTCCTCATCATTATCATCATCATCAGCACCCATGACCTCCTTTTAGTCTTTGTTTTGTTATTTTTCAGAGTTCAGGAGACGTTCTTATGGGATTTCCACAGTGTACAAGTACTGTTTAGACCCTTTACCTAAAAGAAAAGAGTAAAGTACAAAGTAGATTTACTCACTGCAGGAAAATAATGCCTCAATCTGATATATTGTCTTATATGACAAACTGAAAGTGATGCATCAAAGTGTAAGCAGCATTTTCCTGTTACAGCTGGTCTAGATGGAACTGATCTGATCTCCTTTATGTACAGGTAGATATCCAGTGGGTTTGCTAAGGGTCACAGATGAGGGGCTGTGGGAGATGTTTAATGGGAAAGGAAATAAAACCATTGTTCCAGACCTGCAGCTAAGATACTCGAGTATCTTCAAATATGAAGCTGAGCATTACTTCCATACTTTCCTCCACTGCTGATGACCTTGTTACCTGCTGCTCCCTGTTAATGATCAGCCTCAGTTCTGATAGTAAACTGTTGGCTCTCGTTCTGTCAGGTTGTTGCTCAGTGACGTGTTGTTTTCATTTTCCTTCTTCTTCAAATGTGTCTTCTTCAAATGTGTCTTCCTTTAACTCTTTGCTTTTGTTTCTGCTTCAAACACCAAATGATACACGTGCTGCACCTCTGATGGTTTGTCAGAGAGCAGAACAATTTACATTACAGAGAATATTTTACAGTTGAACATAAACTTTCACTTTTTTCCTCTAAAGTGTGCTCACTGGTTTTTCCAGCTGCTGTGAGATGTTTCTGCCTGACTGTAAAGATGGAAATAAACACAGATGGAAACACTGAGTCAGAGTGTTGCTGCTGGTTAGTCAGTATATTAACAGAACATGGTTCATAAAACTGCTCCTACAACTGTTTTTGAATCATTTTCAAAGACACTTTATTGTTCTGTTTTTGTCTTTTGGCATTTCTGTGCTAATTTCTTGTTTTAATGGTGCTCTAATTTAAACTGATTTTTCCTATTTTAATACCTAAATAAATAATCATTTATTTTTTGTTCATTTGTCTAAATTCTGGGAAAAGAAAGAAGTTTGTATTTGTTTAAGATACAATGAAATCATATTTTGACATATTGGAAGATGACATGGAGCTGAAAAAATACTACAGGTATAAATGGAAACTACAGTTTATTTCTGTTATTTCCTATGATAGTGTTTGTACACTCGCTCATGATAACTGTTCATTCAGCTGCTGTTTTTGTCTGCTGGACATCTTTAGCTTTCAGTAAGGATGCATTCATAGATCAGCACATCTTTTTGAACCACATTTCTTATGAGACTCAGAGTTTACATTTTGGAAATGTGGTGAGACCTGGGGTAGAAAGAGACTGAAGCTTCAACCTCGGCAGTTTTGTGTGTGTCTGAAGCAGAAAGATAAGAACTGTGTGGCCAACTCATCACACACATAATCCTGAATCAGAAAAACAGCATCAAGTGTTGTAATTGTTAAACACAGAAGTGTGATTTATATGTGGTTTTACTGATGGTTAACACAGTCGCACAAACACCTGAAACTGATCAAAATATAAAACAACATATTAAACATAAATATGTGCCAGTTACCAGAACGTATATGTGGTTTCACTGAGGTTTAATTATGCTCAGTTTATCAATACTCACTCATACAAAAGTTTGTTATGTTTTATTGATTATTTGGCTTTAGGTTTTCCAGTTTTCCAGCTGCTGCTGTTTAATGTTTGCCTGGGAAAAGAAATTTCAGTTAGTGTGGGAAGTTTGGTTAAGCTGGTGGAAAACAATACTGTTACACTGACCTTTTGGATAAGATTGTCTTACCTGTGGTTTCTCTGATGTGCACGACAAAACAGTCTCCAGGCAGCTTGAGTGCCCATTTAAAGGTTCCTGGTGGTACCAAGTGATTGAAGAGAGGATTGAAAAGCCATATTAGTTTATTGTAGATTGTAGTCAGTTGGCCAAGCTTGTAATGAAAAACGCTTCATTACTCGAAGCTTTCATCACAGTCCTCTTTGGTGACATCTGGTGGACAAATATATGAAGAGCAGCTTGAGTCTGCAGCTTATAATGAACTGCTTCATTATGATCGTCCACTCTGCAGAGCTGACAGCTTGTGTTTGATGTCATGTGACAGTTCTGTGTGATATCGGGCTGATATGTTGCTTTGAACATGAATTTTTGGGGGGTGAAAAAATTATGTTATCATCAATCAATCATGTGGTCAGAAGAATCTGTGCTTACCTTGCAGGAATGTTTTAAATTTACAGATTGGGAAGTTTTTATTCAGCCTTGATGCTTTGGTGGATGTTAGCTCATATGCAGTTTTTTGTAAAGACATGATTATACCCCTTAAGCGTGCTAAAGTGTACCCTAACAATAAGCCATGGGTCACCAAATGCATCAAATCCTGTTTAAGGAAAAAGAGACAGGCTTTTAAAGAGGGGGCTGTTACTGACTTTCAGGCAGTCACCAAAGACTTGAAAATCGAGCTCTTGAAAGCAAAACAGATCTACAAAAACCTTGAAAGCAAATTTGCTGCAAAAAATTTTGGGGTCTGCCTGGACTTGTATGAAAACCATATCAGGGTTTCAAAAGAGCAGCAGTCAGATCATTGTAGACGGTTTTAAGTCAGACAGAGATTTGAATATGCTTTATGCTCGTTTTAGTTCTTCTGAACTGAAACAGAAACTGAAAGATACTCAACACTTCATCACTGAACTCAGCGATGTCCAAAAGGCCTTTCATACAGTTAATGTGAACAAGAGCCAGGGCCCTGATAACATTAGTGCCGCCTAATTAAATCTTGTGCTAAAGTACTCAGTCCTAAATTTTAGGTTATTTTTAATAAATCCTTTCAAATACAAAATGTGCCCTCGCTTTGGAAGGAAGCTGTCGTCGTTCATGTCCCTAAATCTAGTCGTCCAAACGTCCTGAATGACTTCAGGCCTGTTGCCTCACCTGAGTTGTCATGAAAGTCTTTGAAAAAATCATCAGAAATGTGATTATGGAAGAGATTGAATATCAGCTGGATCCAATGCAATTTGTGTACAGGCCCAACAGAGGAGTGCAGGACGCGCTTTTGACTCGACTAAATCTGATTCTTAAACATGTAGAGAGTAAAGGGACTTTTGCAAGACTTCTTTTCATTGATTTTTCTTCAGCTTTTAATACAATACAGCCCCATATTTTAATGAAAAGACTTTTAGAAGAGTTTGAAATCAGGAAAAACCTGGTTTGCTGGATTTTAGATCTTTTAACTGACAGGTCACAAAGAGTGAGAATAAATGGGGTTCTGTCTGACCCAGTGTTCTCCTCCACAGCTTCTCCTCCAGGGTGTCTCTTATCGCCCTTATTATTCATTCTCTTTACAAACATGTGTCAGAGCAGATATGAAAACAGGGCCATCATTAAATTTACAGATGACTTTGTTATTGTCAGCTTACTGAAAGAGGGTGAAACTCACCACGGTCCAATCATTGATGACTTTGTTCAGTGGTGGGAGGAGTCTTATCTCCAATTGAACATATCTAAAACAAAAGATATGGTTATTGATTTTAGGAAACAACAAAATGGGCACAGAGTCACTTTAATTAAAGGTCAGAAAATAGAGCAAGTGCAATCATATAAAAATCTTGGGACCATAATCAATGAAAAACGGAACTTTTATTGCAAATCGGTCTGTAAAAAGGGTCACCAGTGCCTTTACTGCCTCAGGAAACTTGCTCATTTCCACATCAAGCGAAAGATTTTAACTTTGTTTTATTGTTCTTTTATTGAGTCTGTTTTATCTTTTTGTTTGGTGGCATGGTTCAGTCAGACCTCTGTCACAGAGAAAAATTGACTGAATTAGTTAGTGAGATGGTCCAGTCGTCTGATAGATGAGTCACAGGCCTGTTTAGACTCCCTGTACTCTAAACAGGTACCACAGATGGCTTAATCAATCCTTAAAAATGGTTCCCATCCTCTACGGGGTGGATTTAGCTTCATTCTTCAGGACGGAGGTTTCTAGTTCCAAGATGCAGGACAAAGCATTATAAAAACAGCTTTGTCCCTGCTGCTGTCACTGAACTCAATAAGAATTGTTTTTGATTTGATTCATTTTGTTTAATTACTAAATATGTGTTTTGTCAGGTTTCATTACGTGTGTGTGTTTGTGAAGGGAGGCCAAATGCTATCATTGTTCTGTAAAGCACAGTGGGTACCTGTGGGTATAAATAAAGTAACCTTAACTTAAAGCTTATAGGAGGTTGTGAGGTCACTGCCTCCACCTGATTATGTAATTAACCAGCAGACTGGTACATTTATATATAATATACTATAAGTTATATCATTATAATTATGTGTATATCATATTTCTTATGTACATTTTAGACCTGGGAGCAGAAATGCTGATGAACTGGTTTTTATTCAGGAACAGGCAGAGCGTCCTCTCTTCCTGGCTCCATGTCTATAATTATGTCACACACTGATTCGCTCTCACAAAATCACCAAAACACAGCACAAATCCCACCAATGGTTCAATTCCTTATAAATCATTGAATCAGGTACTGAAGCAGTGACGTGCTGAATGAAGCTTCAGACGTCATTGATCACGTGACTCTGTTCAGACAAACCAAGCCTCAGCACAGCGTTTCTGAAGCAGTGTGTTGATTTGATTTGTGCCGGAGCACAGAGAGAGAGAGAGAGAGAGAGAGAGAGATGAGTTTGGTGTATTCATAATTGTCTCTGGTGCATTTGTTGTATGGGCAGTATGTGTTCATTGTTTGATTGTGTAATTACGTGTTTTGCACTGGCAATGCATGCCGGGAGATGGTAATACAGTGAGTAAAGAGTTGGTCTTACTGCACACAGTGGTCCTGCGTACTTATTCAGATTCAGAGTAAGAATCACACATGGTGTCAGAAGTGCTGTGTGCCTTGTAAGACTCCATACATCTGCCGAGTGTGAGGAGAAGGGGAAGGTGGAAACGAAATGCCAAATGACGACGTAGACGATCGTCCGAGGGCAGGAGTTAGCACCGCGGCTAGCACTCCCAGCGCTACGTTTAGCATTCAACTGCCGGAGCCCTTTGATTTTTCCAAACCACACGAATGGACAAGATGGGTCCGTCGCTTCGAGAGATTCCGTCAGGCAAGTAATCTGTCTGCGAGCTCGGAGGAAAATCAAGTGAACACTCTCATATATTGTATGGGAGACGAAGCAGATGACGTCCTGAGAGGACTAAAGTTAAGCGATGTAGACCAACGGGACTATGCTAAAGTGAGAGATAGCTTCCACAACTTTTTCATTGTCAGGAAAAATGTTGTTTATGAGCGCGCACGTTTTAATATGCGCAAACAAGAGCCGAATGAGACTGTTGATGCATTCGTGACTGCCTTGCATGCATTAGCAGAGCACTGTAACTACAGACCGCTCCACGATGAGCTGATAAGAGACAGAATAGTAGTGGGCTTGGCCGACACGAGGCTGTCTGAGCGCATGCAGATGGAAAAAGACTTGGACTTGGATAAAGCTATAAATATGGCCAGGCAGTCATAAGAAATCAAAAAGCAACAGTCAGCTTTGAGAAGTGAAACAAATGTAATGAAAGTAAATGCGAAAACAGTTGACAGAGTGATACAAAAGCACGACAAAACGAAGTTCAACATGTTCAAAAATAAAACTGCCAAAACACAACAGCAATATAGCAAGAGACAAAGTAATAAATGCTACAAGTGCGGAGGCTCTCCACATCCGAAACCTGAGTGCCCAGCAAATGATGCAAAATGTCATTTATGTGGGAAAAAAGGTCACTACCAGCGCGTCTGCAGACAAAGCAAGACAGTGCAAAGTATTGAGGAGGAAGAGGAGCAAGGTTTCTTCCTAGGCTCAGTTTCCAGTGACGGCCAGGCGTGGACAGCCATCATTCAAGTGAAAGATGCAAAAATCACTTTCAAACTGGATACTGGAGCAGATTTGACTGTAATAGCTGACTCGGACTTATCAAAGATTTTTGCTAACGAACACAGACCAGTTCTCCAGCAGCCAGAAAAACCTTTGTTAAGCCCTGGAAAAACACCACTGGACGTTGCAGGTTTTACAAAGCTACAGCTCAACTACGGAGCAAAACAGACAACAGAGAAGGTCTATGTTGTAAGAAACCTGAGCACTCCACTGCTAGGCCTGCCCGCCATTACAGCTCTTGGCCTGCTGGTGCGAGTTGACGCGGTTTCAATGGACACTCTAAAGACTACTTACCCTAAACTTTGCAATGGTCTAGGGAAAGTGCAGCGGGCCTATCACATTAAACTCAAACCGAATGCTGTGCCGTACTCGCTCAAAACTACGTGAAGGCTTCCTCTGCCTCTAATGGGAAGGGTAAAGGAGGAACTCCAACGAATGGAAGAGCTTGGTGTCATTACCCGAGTTGAGGAACCAACGGATTGGTGTGCCGGCATGGTTGTTGTTCCAAAGAAAAACAGCCCTAGGCTGAGACTTTGCGTAGACTTTACCGGACTAAATGAGTATGTGTGCAGGGAAAAATATGTGCTGCCATCGGTTGAACAAAGTCTCGGAATGCTCGCAGGAGCAAGAGTGTTTAGCAAACTGGATGCCAACATGGGCTTCTGGCTGATTCCCCTGTCCGATGAGTCTGCCAAACTCACCACCTTCATCACACCCTTTGGGCGGTTCCACTTTAACCGCCTACCGTTTGGGATCAACTCAGCGCCCGAACACTTTCAGCGCATGATGGCGGAGGTCATCGAGGGTCTCGAAGGAGTGGTGTGTCACATTGATGATGTGTTGGTGTGGGGACGTAACCATCAGGAGCATGATTCCCGTCTCCATGCTACACTGCAAAGATTGGAAAAAGCAGGCATAACGCTGAATGTTGAAAAATGCGAGCTCTCCCAGAGCAAGGTTGTTTTCTTGGGTCACATAATAGCAGATACAGGAATCAGTCCTGACCCGAAGAAAACGGAGGCAATTACAGAAATGACAGAGCCAACTAATGTGTTAGAGTTGCACAGTTTTCTGGGCATTGTGAATCAAGTGGGCAAGTTCATTCCCCATTTAGCTGAAAAAGACAAAGCCCTGCGAGATCTTCTTTCCAAAAAGAACGCATGGTGTTGGGGAACTGACCAAGCGAGAGCTTTCAAAACATTACGAGAAGCCCTGACCTCACCCCAAGTGCTCGCAATGTATGACCCCAACAGAGACATTAAAGTATCAGCAGATGCTTCATCCTATGGTCTCGGAGGTGTTCTTTTGCAGCTGTGGGAAGAAGGATGGCGACCAGTGGCGTATGCATCGAGGTCCCTTTCTCCTACAGAACAACGATATGCACAAGTGGAAAAAGAGGCACTGGCGTCTACATGGGCGTGTGAGCGTTTTCGTGATCTCCTGATTGGTAAACATTTTTGTCTTGAAACAGACCAAAAACCTCTCGTTTCCTTACTGGGAGGACAAGCACTGGATCTCTTGCCACCCAGGATCCAGCGATTCAGAATGAGACTAATGCGTTACTCGTACACTCTGCAGTACGCCCCGGGGAAATCGCTCTGGAAAGCAGATACTTTGTCCCGCTCACCTCTGAAAAAACCAATGAACATGTAAGACAAAGAGCTAATGGAAAGCACAGACATATATGTGGACAGTATTGTAGCAAACATGCCTGTCAGTTCATCATATATGCAAACACTGAAGAAACAACTGAAAAGCGACAGTGTGTGTGCTCGCGTCATGGACATGTGCACCGAAAGGCTGGCCAGAACATGCAAAACAAGAGCCTTTACTGCGGCTTGTCATTCCTTCAGCAATGAGAAACGAGGTGCTGGAAAAACTACACGAAGGACACCAAGGTGTTGTAAAATGTAAAGCTCGTGCACGCCAAACAGTGTGGTGGCCCGGGCTGAGTCAACAAATCTCTGAGATGGTGCTCAAGTGCAAAACGTGTATTCAAGAAAGACACAATAACAGTGAGCCACTCATGCCAACAGAATACCCTGCCCGCCCATGGCAGAGAGTGGGCACAGATCTTTTCGAGCTGGGAGGGAAAACTTACCTTCTCGCTGTTGACTATCACTCTAGATTTGTTGAGATTGCTTTGCTGAACAGAACAAAATCAAATGATGTCATTACTCACCTGAAATCTTTCTTTGCCCGTCATGGCATCCCAGAGGTCCTCATGTCTGATAATGGGCCGCAGTATTCACGTCAAATCTTTACAGACTTCGCAGCAGCGTACGGCTTTAAGTACATCACAAGCAGCCCCAAGTTTCCGCGAAGTAATCGAGAAGCAGAACGTGCTGTGCAGACTGTAAAAAATCTTCTGAAAAAAGCAGCTGATCCTTATCTAGCTCTTCTTGCTTATAGAGCTACATCACTGCAGTTCAGATACAGCCCCGCAGAGCTTTTAATGGGCAGACGTCTGCGAACCACACTGCCAATACTTCCATCGCAGCTGGAGCCTACACTGCCGGACGACGCACTGCTCGCTCAAAAGGAAAGGGAGAAGAGGATGATGGACATGGTAAACTTCACCAGGTGCCACCATGCAAAACCTTTATGCAGCCTGTCCCCAGGAGAGCAAGTTTGGGTGACTGATGTCAAAACTGCAGGCACTGTCATCCAAAATCACTCTACACCCCGATCATACACAGTGGAGTTACCACAACGGACTGTGAGGCGTAATCCCGTGCATTTGATTCCTTTAAGTTCACCAGTGCATGAACCTGCTAATGTGCCTGTGTTGCAGAAGCCTCAAACACCCAGTGTGATCCCTGCTACACCTGTTAACACTGATGTTGTCAGAACCAGGTCAGGGAGGGAGATAGTTAAACCTAAAAAGTTAGATCTGTAAGAGAAAAAAAAGGTTGTTGTTATATAACTGTGTTATGATGGTTTTGTAGAGCACAGTAAAATAAATCTAAAAAGAGTTGTCAAAAAAAAGAAGAAGAAGAGTGAAACGGAAAATAAAGGAAACAAAAACGAAAGGTTAAAAATGTAATGCAGATTGTTTGCCAGATGTTCTTGTACGGCTTTGAAAAAGAAAAAAAAAAGAATCAAAAGGTAGTCTGGTCAAAAGTTCGGTCCTGAGAAAAGTAATATTCTGTTTTTGTTTAAAAGGGGAGATGTGGTGTATTCATAATTGTCTCTGGTACATTTGCTGTATGGGCAGTATGTGTTCATTGCTCGATAGTGTAATTACGTATTACGCACTGGCAATGCATGCCGGGAGATGGTAATACAGTGAGTAAAGACTTGGTCTTACCGCACACAGTGGTCACGCATACTTATTCAGATTCAGAGTAAGAATCACACAATGAGGTGTGGATGGACATCAGATGATCAAATGTCAACAACCTGATTGGCCCAAGTGTGAAGATGTGACGTCCACTGAGGGAAGGGGGGGAGAAAGGGTGAGCAGGTATAAAAGTGAGGTGAAGAAGAGATTCGGGGTTCTTCCCTTTTGTCCTCTGTGAGATGAGCAGTTCAGAAGTTTGGATCTAAGAGGTTCACAGTTCAAATTCCAGCAGAGACGCTGAAAGGAGAACCACAGTCCAACCTGTGAACGTTTTTAACCCTTTGTGAAACAACAAAGGCATAAATATGATCATATAAATATTATCTACTGGGTCAGACTCATAGGATCAGGGATTAGAACTCCTTTTATCAGAGAGATGAAATCTACTTCCTGTACAGGGTTTTTTTGTGGGCCTACCGATCGACAGAAACTAGAGTCAATAAAAAAACTGGACATTGGCTCAATGTGTGTGTGGCACAGGGAAACAAGGACTGAGCGCTGTGTAGTCCCACATAAAGTCAGACACCTGGTCACCCTAGGTGGACCATGGCATGGTCTATATGGAGGATACAGACACTGCTGAAAACATGACTCTGTCTGGTTTAGATGATAAAATGTCTTTACTTTAGGAGGCTGTGGCTCAGAGTACATTCACATAATGCCTTTGAATAAATGTAAAAAGCTTGTTTTTCTCCTGCTTTGATTTCTTTGTCCAGGTAGAAATTCTGCTTTTTGCCTCTAAAATCTGAAACAGTTTGAAACAAAGTTTGGCGCTCTAATCCTCTCTGTGTTTGTCCTTTGGTCAGATGGTGATATTGAATGAAATATTCCAGTATTCAGTAGCTCAGCAGCTTTGTAACATGTGGTTTTGCACACTGTTCAAACCTCAGATGTTTGTGTAAACAAGTGTGGAGGACACAAACTCACGGGGGGAGGAACGACATTTACTGTTGATGTGTCTGACATTTAGTCTCCATGAGTTCTCATGAGACTGAAGAACTCTGTGATCTCTAACATGCAGCTGTATGTTTTGAAATTATGTGTCTCATTCTCTGGACTTTACTAGACAACGAGTGAAGAACATGTAACGAATATCATCTTTAAAGTGATGAATAATAACTCTGCCTCTGTGTCTTCATAAAAAGATCGTACTTCTGAAAGGTCAGAGGGCAGCATCCACTCTGGTTTTACACAGTTTTGCAGGTTTAGCTCTTCTGAAGTTCAGCACCTGCTTTTTCAACCAATCAGAAGCCAGTATTGTAGAGAGTTCATATTTCTTTTCATGCAATTGAATAATTTTGAATGTTTAGGTGAATATTTATATTTAGAGTATTTTCTCGATCAGTGTCTTCAGTCCTGACCCTGAGTGCGTACATTTAAAAATAAAGTGATATAACTTCTTTTACATTACTGTGAAATTCTTGTACAGTTTGACAGCTGATTGTTGTCGTGTTTGTCGTCATATGAAGATCGTTTCCTAAAGAGGACTGAACAGTCATTTAGCCTCTGGCTCCATCCATGAATCTGATGTTTGCTGTATAATCTGTGCTGTTAATAGTGTAATGGAACATATAATTTGTACATATAATTTCATATGTAATTATGATGAGCTTTACCCATTAAGATTTTAAATGAACGATAAACAAAGGCCAAGAAAACCGAGTTAAACTCCTGAGTCTACTATATATTTGCACCATGAAGAAATGAGTTGTTTGCACCAGTAATAAATAATCAAATATATCAAATTATCATCAATTATTTAAATAAATGAACCATCGCACCAAACAAAACAACAATTCAACAGACAGTTCTATAAAACTGTGGATGATTCAAAGTGCTGCTATAACTGCACAACAAAACTGCAGTGAGAAAAGCTTTGGATGTTCAGTTTAGTTATAATGACAGTTAAAGAACTAAAATACTCGGTTAAGTAGGTGAGAAAAAGTTACATTTACTGGATCAGTTTAAGACCAAAATACATTTGAATGAATTACTGACATGGACACTTTGTGAAAAATTACTAAACAGTTCAGGCAAAATTTTACTAAAACCTTGAATTAAACTTGAAAGTTTGCATTTCAAGCACATCTTGATGTTTTCATTTAAACTCCACTGTGACTGTGTACACAGTAAAAACTACAAAAAGATGTTTGTTTGTTTGTTTGTTTGTTTGTTTGTTTTTGTAAACACTGTGGACCGATCTGCATTTGTTGTTGCTAAATTTAAATATTTGTTACTATTTAATGATCATAATCTCATTTGAACATAGGTTTGATTTAGTGGAGTCAGTTGTTCCCATGCATCATTCTGTAAGTGTGAGAATGAACTAAGATTAGAAAATGTCAAAATATAAAGTGTCATTTATTTTTATTCATCACAGCATCCTAAACTTTGCTGAACTTTTAGAAATATAAAATTAACTCGCTGATTGTTGACTGTCACATTTCAAAACACCAAGTAAAGATAAACTATTAAACTTTAACTGGGTCAGACTTGTTACTGCATGATGTAACCAAACATACCACACCCTGCATCATGTGATTGGCTCTTGGTCGCTCTGTAAAAATATTTCTTTAGTGCCTCCCTTCACAGATGTGTCTGTATCAGGATGGGTCTAAACAACATGGTGTAAATGCAGTTGCTGGTGAGCCTCATTTCCTGTAGGAGGTGAACAAGAGCAGAGATCTGTTTCCCTTCAGAGCACAGAGGTTGTTTCTGTTCAGAGGAAGTGAAACTGTCTGACAGTCACTGAGAGACGGTGAAACGGCACAGCACATGAATCAAATGGACCAAACAAAATTCTGCTGTTCAGTCTGTTTGGATCTACTGAAGGATCCGGTGACTATTCCCTGTGGACACAGCTACTGCATGAACTGTATTAAAAGCTTCTGGGATGAAGAGGAAGAGAAGAAAATCTACAGCTGCCCTCAGTGCAGACAGACTTTCACAGCGAGGCCTGTCCTGGAGAAAAACACCATGTTAGCAGATTTAGTAGAGGAGCTGAAGAAGACTGGACTCCAAGCTGCTCCTGCTGATCACTGCTATGCTGGACCTGAAGATGTGGCCTGTGATCTGTGCTCTGGCATGAAGCTAAAAGCTGTGAAATCGTGTCAGGTGTGTCTGGCATCTTACTGTGAGAAACACCTTCAGCCTCATTATGATGCGGCTCCATTAAAGAAACACAAGCTGGTGGAGCCCTCCAAGAAGCTCCAGGAGAACATCTGCTCTCGTCATGATGAGGTGATGAAGATGTTCTGTCGTACTGATCAGCAGAGTATCTGTTATCTCTGCCCTGTGGATGAACATAAAGGCCACGACACAGTCTCAGCTGCAGCAGAAAGGACTGAGAGGCAGAGAGAGCTGGAGGTGAGTCGACAAAACATCCAGCAGAGAATCCAGGACAGAGAGAAAGATGTGAAGCTGCTTCAACAGGAGGTGGAGGCCATCAATCAGTCTGCTGATCAAACAGTGGAGCACAGTGAGAAGATCTTCACTGAGCTGATCCATCTCATCCAGAAAAGAAGCTCTGATGTGAAGCAGCAGATCAGATCCCAGCAGGAAACTGAAGTGAGTCGAGTCAAAGAGCTTCAGGAGAAGCTGGAGCAGGAGATCACTGAGCTGAAGAGGAAAGATGCTGAGCTGAAGCAGCTCTC
Source organism: Perissodus microlepis (assembly GCF_051167445.1). Taxonomy (NCBI): domain Eukaryota; kingdom Metazoa; phylum Chordata; class Actinopteri; order Cichliformes; family Cichlidae; genus Perissodus; species Perissodus microlepis. Next base: position 29,692,493 of record NC_140478.1, read on the forward strand.
ACACACAGAGGATCACATCCAGTTTCTACACAACTACCCCTCACTGTCAGCACTCAGTGAGTCTACAGACTCATCCAGCATCAATATCCGTCCTCTGAGCTACTTTGAGGATGTGACAGCAGCTGTGTCAGAGGTCAGAGATAAACTACAGGACATTCTGAGAGAGGAATGGACAAACATCTCACTGACAGTCACTGAAGTGGATGTTTTACTGTCAGATCCACCAGAGCCAAAGACCAGAGCTGGATTCTTAAAATATTCACGTGAAATCACACTGGATCAAAACACAGCACACAAAGAGCTGTTATTATCAGAGGGGAACAGAAAAGCAACAAGAATGGAACAACAACAGTCTTATTCTGATCATCCAGACAGATTCACTTATTGGTCTCAGGTCCTGAGTAGAGAGAGTCTGACTGGACGTTGTTACTGGGAGGTGGAGTGGAGAGGGAGAGGAATTGAAGTAGCAGTCGCATACAAGAATATCAGCAGAAAAGGAGGTAAATCTGGATTTGGACGTAATAACAAATCTTGGTCATTATATTGTCACAACAACAGTTATACATTTTTGTACAACAACATCCAAACTCGTGTCTCAGGTCCTCGTTCCTCCAGAGTAGGAGTGTACCTGGATCACAGAGCAGGTATTTTGTCCTTCTACAGCGTCTCAGAAACCATGACTCTCCTCCACAGAGTCCAGACCACATTCACTCAGCCGCTCTATGCTGGACTTTGGTTTTATGATTATGGAGACACAGCTGAGTTGATTAAAGTGAAATAGACTGAAGTCTTTCATATTGTGTGTTTAAATCTGTATTTTAGTTTCATTTTATTTTCTCTCCATCATTTCTGCACAGAGATCAGCTGTCAGTCAAACATTATGGGTGGTACCTCCACATCTTCTAGTTGTTCTCTTGATGTTTCTGAGTTTTTAAAGCAGATCTTTCCTGTGACTGTTTATGGAGGCTATCACTGCTCATCATCATTTTGATTTACTAAAATATTTCTCCACATGAAAATGTAAACTTCTCTATCCTCTAAATGTTTCTGGAATATTTGTATTGAAAAATGTCGACATTTCTCTTTATGAGTATGGCAGACCATGTGTGTGTGTTTGTTTTTGTTTTTGTCAAAATCATCAAACAAATGAGGAAAAACTGATTTTAATGAATGAATTCATATATTGTGTTGATGTTTTATTGTGTGAATAAACTGGAAGGTTTGACTATAAATCAAACTTTGAATAAAGTCTTTTCTTCTGTCTTCATTCCAGGATCTCACTCAAATCTGATGCAGAAAATATGAAACTAATCTGAGACAATAATTCAATTTCAATTCAATTTTATTTATATAGCGCCAAATCACAGCAAAAGTCGCCTCAAGGCGCTTCATAGATACAGAGAAAAACCCAACAATCATATGACCCCCTATGAGCAAGCACTTTGGCGACAGTGGGAAGGAAAAATGGGAATCCCCCGGCAGCCTACGTCTATTGCAGCATAACTAAGGGAGGATTCAGGGTCACCTGGTCCAGCCCTAACTATATGCTTTAGCAAAAAGGAAAGTTTTAAGCCTAATCTTAAAAGTAGAGATAGTGTCTGTCTCCCGAATCCAAAGTGGAAGCTGGTTCCACAGAAGAGGGGCCTGAAAACTGAAGGCTCTGCCTCCCATTCTACTTTTAAATACTCTAGGAACAACAAGTAGGCCTGCAGAGCGAGAGCGAAGTGCTCTAATAGGGTGATATGGTACTACAAGGTCATTAAGATAAGATGGGGCCTGATTATTTAAGACCTTGTATGTGAGGAGCAGGATTTTGAATTCAATTCTGGATTGATGAACAGATCAAAACACTGACAGAATCCATGGATGGCAGGCTTTTGAGTGTCCTTGCAAAGAAAGGTGGCTATATTGGTCGCTGATTTGTTTTTGTTTTTGAATGTCAGAAATGTATATTTGTGAATGTGGAGATGTTATATTGGTTTCACTGGTAAAAATAAATAATTGAAATGGGTATATATTTGTTTTTTGTTAAGTTGCCTAATAATTATGCACAGTAATAGTCACCTGCACACACAGATATCCCCCTAAAATAGCTAAAACTAAAAACTACTTCCAAAAACATTCAGCTTTGCTATTAATGAGTTTTTTGGGTTCATTGAGAACATGGTTGTTGTTCAATAATAAAATTATTCCTCAAAAATACAACTTGCCTAATAATTCTGCACTCCCTATATACTGACTAACCAGCAGGAACACTCTGACTCAGTGTTTCCATCTGTGTTTATTTCCATCTTTACAGTCAGGCAGAAACATCTCACAGCAGCTGGAAAAACCAGTGAGCAGGCTTTAGAGGAAAAAAGTGAAAGTTTATGTTCAACTGTAAAATATTCTCTGTAATGTAAATTGTTCTGCTCTCTGACAAACCATCAGAGGTGCAGCACGTGTATCATTTGGTGTTTGAAGCAGAAACAAAAGCAAAGAGTTAAAGGAAGACACATTTGAAGAAGAAGGAAAATGAAAACAAGACGTCACTGAGCAACAACCTGACAGAACGAGAGCCAAGAGTTTACTATCAGAACTGAGGCTGATCATTAACAGGGAGCAGCAGGTAACAAGGTCATCAGCAGTGGAGGAAAGTATGGAAGTAATACTCAGCTTCATATTTGAAGATACTCGAGTATCTTAGCTGCAGGTCTGGAACAATGGTTTTATTTCCTTTCCCATTAAACATCTCACACAGCCCCTCATCTGTGACCCTTAGCAAACCCACTGGATATCTACCTGTACATAAAGGAGATCAGATCAGTTCCATCTAGACCAGCTGTAACAGGAAAATGCTGCTTACACTTTGATGCATCACTTTCAGTTTGTCATATAAGACAATATATCAGATTGAGGCATTATTTTCCTGCAGTGAGTAAATCTACTTTGTACTTTACTCTTTTCTTTTAGGTAAAGGGTCTAAACAGTACTTGTACACTGTGGAAATGCCATAAGAACGTCTCCTGAACTCTGAAAAATAACAAAACAAAGACTAAAAGGAGGTCATGGGTGCCGATGATGATGATGATGAGGAGGAGGAGTAGCATGCATTTAAAAAGTGACTGATGTCCTAGAATACAACAGAACAGTGTCTCTACAAACTTATGAAAACATGACAGTCTTGCATTAGTTTGTATTCTTATGATTTCAAAAAACGAGGGAAAAATCTCCTTGAAATCCACAATTCCTTTTTGTTATTTCTTAGTGTGTGACGTATTTTATTGCCTTTATGATTGGTGCAAACAGTTTCCTGATTCATAATGGAAATAGATTTTAGACACAGGAGGAACACGCAGTGATCAGCAGGAGCAGCTTGGAGTCCAGTCTTCTTCACACTGAGGAGGGACATATATGCAGGAACAGTTGTCATAACTGTTACAACCACCAGATGGCGAAAGAGTCCCACTGCAACTTTAAGCCATGAAGGATGTGTCTTGATGTTTGCTTGTGATAAATCTGCTTTATGTGAGTCTTTTTCAGAAAGTAACAGTAATATGTCTGATTATATGTCTTTAATCAGTAAAGTCTCGCTTTGCTAGAAATCAATAAATAAATAATAAAATTGTAAACATGCAGCTGTATGTTAGAAGTCAAAGGGTCCTTAAGTCTTCTGTAAATTGACGGGGATCAAATGAAGGACACAAGTATCTGTTCTTACTCTAATAAATGCTGCTTTAATATCCAACAGACTATTTTCCTTCCTCATCAGCAGTAAACAGCTCGACTGCGTCTGTGCATTTGTGTCCTCCATACTTGTTTACACAGACATCTCAGGCTTGATGCCACGATGCAGTGTAGAAACCTGACAACCCTCTGACTCATGTTCAAATGTTCAAGGACATTTCTCAGGATCATGTATGACCCCTTTTTGACATTTGGACTTTCATTAATAATATTTGTGTTTCTGAGTCATTTTTGTGGAGACTTCTGTCCAACGTAGTGTCCAAATGAAGCCTGAAGCTTTTCTTCACCCTCTTGTCAGATGGTCAGCAACAAAACTCTGTTCCAACCAATGTCTGATAAGAGATGAGACACAGCAGCTGAGCAAATGATCATTTCATGCTGAAGACATCCTCAGACAGAATTAAATACATACATAAACACAGCCTGGTGCCAATAACACGGCTAATGACACTGCTGTATCACTGGCTTTACTGATTAAAGACCATATCTGAAGGAAATCTTTGAACACAACAGAAAGTGACCTTTTAAACCTGCGACACTGATGCTGCATTCAAGGACCATTACAAATATTTTAAAGGACTTAAGAACATGAAGAAAATGTGACTTGTTTCTCTGTAATGAAGCTGTTTTAGTGAAGAAAGTTGAAAGGTCACAGAGCGACTGCTGAATCTTCTGCTCTAAACATGAACTCTGAACTTTGTGATGCTTCAGGAGGAAAACTGAGTGGTGTCCCAGAAACGATGTGGGCTTCATAGATAATTGGCAAACCTTCTGGAGGAAACCTGGTCTTGTTAGGAGAGACGGCATCCATCCCACTTTGGATGGAGCAGCTCTCATTTCTAGAAATATGGACAAATTTATTAAACCCCCCAAAATATGACTACCCAGAGTTGGGACCAGGAAGCAGAGTTGCAGTCTTACACGCCTCTCTGCAGCTTCTCTCCTCCTGCTACCCCCCCAAAAACCCATCTCCATAGAGACTGTGTCAGCTTCCAAAAAGACAAAAAACAAACTAAAAACCAGCAACAAACAACTTAAACATAAACAATTACAAAGAAAGAACAATACAGTATCCACATCTGAACCAAAGAGTAAAACAGTGAAATGTGGATTATTAAATATTAGGTCTCTGTCCTCCAAGTCTCTGTTAGTACATGACTTAATAATTGATCAACAAATTGATTTACTCTGCCTTACAGAAACCTGGTTGCAGCAGGATGATTATGTTAGTTTAAATGAATCAACACCCCCGAGTCATTCTAACTACCAGAAACCTCGAAGCACAGGCCGAGGGGGCGGTGTGGCAGCGATTTTTCACACCAGCCTATTAATTAATGAAAGACCAAGACAGACTTTTAATTCATTTGAAAGCCTGATGCTTAACATTGTCCACCCCAGCTGTGAAACTCAGAAACCAGTCTTACTTGTTATCATCTATCGTCCACCTGGGCCTTACACAGAGTTTCTGTCTGATTTCTCAGACTTTATATCTAATTTAGTTCTGAGCTCAAATAAAATAATTATTGTGGGTGATTTTAACATCCATGTAGATGCTAAAAATGACAGCCTCAACATGGCATTTAGTCTGTTATTAGACTCAATTGGCTTCTCTCAAAATGTAAAAGAACCCACCCACCACTTTAATCACACTCTAGATCTTGTTTTAACATATGGCATAGAAACTGAACATTTAACAGTTTCCTGAAAACCCTCTCCTGTCTGATCATTTCCTGATAACATTTACATTTACAATAATTGATTACACAGCGGTGGAGAGTAGATTTTATCAAAGTAGATGTCTTTCTGAAAGCGCTGTAACTAAGTTTAAGAATATAATCCACCCACTGTTATCATCTTCAATGCCCTGTACCAACACAGAGCAGAGCAGCTATCTGAACGCTACCCCAACAGAGGTCGATTATCTTGTTAATAATTTCACCTCCTCACTACGTACGACTCTGGATACTGTAGCTCCAGTGAAAACTAAGGTCTCTAATCAGAAGTACCTGACTCCGTGGTATAATTCTCAAACACGTACCCTAAAGCAGATGACTCGTAATCTGGAGAGGAAATGGCGTGTCACAAATTTAGAGGATCATCATTTAGCCTGGAGAAATAGTTTGCTGCTTTATAAGAAAGCCCTCCGCAAAGCCAGAACATCTTACTATTCATCACTGATTGAAGAAAATAAGAACAACCCCAGGTTTCTCTTCAGCTCTGTAGCCAGGCTGACAAAGAGTCAGAGCTCTGTTGAGCCAACCATCCCTTTAACGTTAACTAGTAATGACTTCATGAACTTCTTCACAAATAAAATTTTTATCATTAGAGAAAAAATTACCAGTAATCATCCCACAGATGTAATATTATCTACAGCTACTCTTAGTACCATTGATGTTAAGTTAGACTCTTTTTCTCCAATTGATCTTTCTGAGTTAACTTCAATAATTACTTCCTCCAAACCATCAACGTGTCTTTTAGACCCCATTCCTACAAAACTGCTCAAAGAAGTCCTGCCATTAATTAATTCTTCGATCTTAAATATGATCAACCTATCTCTAATAATCGGCTATGTACCACAGGCCTTCAAGCTGGCTGTAGTTAAACCTTTACTCAAAAAGCCATCTCTAGACCCAGCAGTCTTAGCTAATTATAGGCCAATCTCCAACCTTCCTTTCATATCAAAAATCCTTGAAAGAGTAGTTGTCAAACAGCTAACAGATCATCTGCAGAGGAATGGCTTATTTGAAGAGTTTCAGTCAGGTTTCAGAGCTCATCACAGCACAGAAACAGCTTTAGTGAAGGTTACAAATGATCTTCTTATGGCCTCTGACAGTGTGCCTCGAGTTCGCATCATTGACTTTGGACTGAGCTGCTTTGTTAAGCAGCGATCTCTGTATCGCATCTTCTATGGTAACATATTCTGCTCCTGCTTTTCACAGATGTAACAATTTGTGTCTTTTGTTTTAGAAGAAATTGCAATTGTGTCTGTTTGTTAGGCACTCCTCTTCACACCCCTCCCGAGTGGTACAGGAGGAGCTGCTACAGGTGTGGACCCACCACGGTGTGGCAAATGGGAGTGGTGTTGTATGAAGCGCTTCATGCACGGGACTTTAGTACCGAGAGGTTCCTCACAAAGAAACTGAGCATCAAAAAGCGTCTGTCCACAGGTAAGAAAACTTCACACTTCCAGATTCACTGATGCCTTGGATCACTAGAACTATCATCTTCATCTTTTTGATCTTTTCTTTCTTTCAAGAATGCCGGAATTTCTTGGACGCATGTTTAACTACAGTCCCGGAGAAGCGCCCAACACTGGAGGAGCTCCAGCTTCACCCCTGGCTAAGATAACACACACAAACACACAATTCACACCTTATCATATAAGTATGATACATTGTAGTAACTTCCTTTCTTTTTTCTGTTGGACAGGAATAGATAGAATGGGTCAATCTTAAAAAATAAATAAATAAAAATTTAGCTTTTTTGGAGTTCCTGTAACCCCCCCAGCCATCCCAGGAAAGGGGATCTCTCTTTGAATGGGCTTTCCCGAGGTTTCTTCCCATCGATCTGGCCCCCTGGGGAGTTTTTCCTCGTCTTCATAGAGAGCTTGGGCTGGGTCAGGAGCTCCATCAAAACTGTCTTTATTTGATGACTTTAATGTCATCAAATAAAGATGTGTTTTACTTAAAGTAAAATTTGATCAAAATAAAACTTGTTTAATTCATCTTTGCTGAGGATTCTCCTTCATTACTATTTTGTTTTGTTTTTTTGTTTTGTTTTTTTTTACCCATGGTGCATTTTGACAAATAAGAAAACTGAATCAGGTTAAAGTGTGCACAAAGACAGTCACACTGCAAATGATCTGAAGACTTGCATCTGTTGCTCTAACCCCCAACTAGTTTAGACAGATTTCCTGGTTCTACCAGAGGTTTTTTCCTTCAAGAAGGGAGTTTTTCCTTCCCACTGTTGCTGAGTGTTTGCTCATAGTGGGTTGTAAAAGCATAAAAGTTAATAAGAGGCATTCATAGCAGAGTTATCACAGCGGGAACTATATAGCTTAAATGTACAATTTCTACAGGACGAATTATAACTTCATTATGTATAAAAGCTCCTGTGGATAATTACTCCTATTTGTAACTTTACACAAGAGAAAGTTTGCTGTCACACTATTTATAACAGGTTGGATTTTGTCCTCTGAGTTGAGCCTTTGGTTGCAGTTTATTGAAGAATTTCCTCTAAAGTAGCTGTTGATAAAGATTTAAAGTCCTGTTTATATACAGAAATATGCTTTAGTTCATGTTTTTTTACATGTCTGCCTCAGTGGATCAGTAGAAGATCTGGCACAGGAAACTAGATGATGAAAAAAGGGTACGAATACACATATATATCTATATCTATATAGATGAGGCGGCTGTATCAACATAAAAACATTAATACAGTTAAAAATGAATAAAAAGTTGCACGCTTAAACTTATTTCTCTACAGTTTGTACAATTAATCCATGTAACAATAGGTTCTCTCTTAATATAGTAGTTAATTAAAATATCTTTACATAAAAATACATTTTTAAGTACTCTCCAGTGGAAGTCTGTTGTGGCTTATGTTTCTAAATGACACAACCATAAAGCAGCCCACAGAATATACAAATATGTCTTTGATAAGTGAATGTTGGCTCCCACAATGGCCTGTTAAGTTATTGCAAAAATAATTTACTGCATAATATGTCAGATTAGAACATGTTATAAGCACAAAACTGAAGGGGAAACAATAAAAACAAAAATTAAAAAACAAATACTAAATTAAGTTAAAGGATATTTCTTACTATACTATATAATTGTATAATGTTGCGTTTGATTGCAAAAGAAAACCCACCAAGAAAAAAAGAAAGAAAGAAAAAGAGAGAATAGAGTTTGATTTATTCAAAACACATTCTTTTCTTTTATTTAAGCTGTAGCGAGATTCAAATGGACAAAAGAGAAAGAAAAATATTACAGATTTGTTTTATTAATCATGAATAAACTTTATTATACACAACTCTAAATTTCAGTTGGTCTTAGTCAGATGTGTTTTTAATTAAATCCTGCAACACTGTGCTCGCTGCCATCACTTTATATCTTAGTGTGCAATTCAAATATATACTTATTACAATATTTTTCCCCCTTAACTCTCAACTCGCGTTTTTAAAATGTCTGTGATCATATTTGTCCGTTGACTTCTGTCTGGGCCTCGAACGATTCATCAGACAGGTTGGCAGCCTCCAACTGATGCTCCAGACTTTCATCATCGCCTCTATTCTGATCAACTCTTATCTTCAACTTAGTGATGAACTCATTACTGGCCAGCGCGCCCTCCTTTTTAGGGCATGTGGGCTTTGATAACAGCCGGCTTTCCAGTCGCTCTGCAAAGAAAATTCACAAAACATTTCTTATTTGGTAAGCTTGTTAACAAATTTTAGTTCAGTTTTGCTGAAAGTTATAGCATGCATCAGGTAAGAAGCAATTGGTTTTTAAAAAGCATATACATTCCCCAAAACATTTTTATTATGTGCATTTTGGAGAATAAAAGATTGTACACAATTTCCCTTTTTAAAGTAAAAAGATTATTAAGTCTAATTCTTACTTATTCAGTAGATTAAAGTATTGAAACATCATTATTCATAAAATATGCACATTACAAAATTAAAGTTATTCAAAAATTACTCAAGTACTTACTCCAATACTCACATTATTCAAGTACATTTAATTTTTGCCAATGTAATGTCACATAAAATCTTAATCTGAATAAGGGATTTGAACCCCACTGTCACGGCCAGGGGATCAGCAGGCCGCTGACTAGTAGTGTTCTCTCTCTTGCTCTCTCTCTCTCTCTCTTGCTCTTGCTCTCTCTCTCGCTCTCTCGCCAGGGCGGAACTCATGGTGGGTTCACGCCCTCGGCCCACGCCCCTCTGAAGAGGAAACACCTGGGCCTCATCAGTGCAGCCAGCATTTAAGCCAGGGAGTGGCTTCTACTCATCGCTGGATCGTTGTGTGTGACTCGCGTCAGTGCAGCCCGGCTCTGAGCAAGTTCTCTTTTGCTTCCCTGTGCAAAACCTCTAACGTGTGTTTCCTTCTGTACATAGATCCCCTGGACCCGACTCTGCATTCCCCGAGCGGATTCCCTTTTTGTGTGAGTGTTTGGAGAGAGAGTCAGAAGAGGAGCAAGTGTCTTTTCCCTACCTGGATTTCCCCGGAGCCTTTTCCCTGTCACCGCTTTGTATATAGCACTATCCCCTGCACTGTTTGTATATACACCTGGTGGAACTGTAATAAATACTGACTGTGCCTCTGAGTCCTGCGTGTGAGTCCTCAAGCGAACCGTGACACCCACACAGATGAGAGCTTAGCAGTGAAGCTCTCTCTTAAAATTTGAGTTATAAAGTCAGAAGTTATCACTGACAGAGATCCATGTTCTTTTAACATAAGAAAGAATATTTGCTGAAATTGACATTAATCCAAGCCCTTAAAACGCCATTTTGGATTAAGCATTTCCTTTTAGAAAAGTCTTCAATGAGCAGGAAGCTCCAGTACTGAAAAAGAAGCCAACATCAACTGCTAAACGTGCTAAAAGTAAGTAAGTCCCCGTAGACTGCTATGATCAAAACACATACAGTATAAAAGTTATAGGTTACAGATCTGAAAAGTAAAACAAATGTCAAAGTGCAAAAAGACTTATGGTCCCATAGAAGTCTATTCCATTTGCCTGGAATTAGGTGAACACCTTTGTGACAAATTTAATGGCTCAGTCATTTGTTTCATGTCATATTTAATAAAAGACTGACATGGTGGCATGTTGAATTGTCCATTTTGCACATATTTGGTCATTCTAAGCGTCAGAAGGGGAAAGATCATTCTGGGAATGCCTACTGGCGAAGGATGTGTGACTGACAAGTCCAGTGTGTGAAGTTTAACTACAGTCTAAGGAGCTTGGAAAGAAAAGCATCTGGACTTCTTTAAGTTTCTTGAAGATGTTTCACCTCTCATCTGAGAAGCTTCTTCAGTTCAGAATTTCTTCAGAGAACTGAAGAAGCTTCTTGAATGAGAGGTGAAACGCTCTTCAAGAAACTTAAAGAAGTCCAGATGCTTTTCTTTCCAAGCTCCTTAGACTACGATGACCTGAACGACTGAGAACCTTAACAGACAGTTCTTCCCTTCATTCATCATGCCTGATTTCAAAACACCAAAATGGCAGTCGTGAAAACACTCATCTTGAGTCTTCATGGGACTACGGTGAGATCAGTTATGCCTCTTATGATGCTGTCCCAGACTTCAAAGCAGTATAAAACATGTTTGCAGCCTGTAACAACTGTGCATGCGGTTATTTTTCGTTTTAAGATTTCCGTGTTTAAATCATAATAAGATTTAGTTTTAATTTTAATTAACTTGAGGTGAGTCAGATTCTTTCATTCAAGTCACTGAATGAATCTCTTGACATGTTTGGGGGTAGGTGCCTTTTGTAGCATTTTAATGCAATTATCTGACAGATTATATGGTCTACACTGTTATTAACTATACTAACACTCTGTTCCAGAAGTCTGTGCTGCAAAGAGGCAAAGTGAATACGGCACCTGCAGGAGTAATGGGGGTCATCAGTCGGTTCAGCTGGATGTTCCAGTGCCGTACATGTTGACTGGCATTCCTCAGCCTCTCCTGAACCTCCTGGAAACAAAAATCATGCAGGCATCCTCATCAGTGTTGTTTTAGAAGAGCACTAAATACGATGCTGCTCACAAAGCCAGTCAAAACAAACTTGTTCACCTCCAGACGCTGGTGGCTTCTTTGGCGAGATGCCTGCAGATCCTGGAGCTCCTGAGAGGCAGAGTTGAGGGCTGAGGGGGTGTCCTCATCGGGACTGCCATCTGACAGCTCCTGTATGGGGCTGAGGTTTTGCATTGTACGTTGCTGCTCCTGGAGGAGCTGGAAATGTTTCCTCTTTTCATCTTCAGCCTGCAGCAACCTGAAGGAGGGGAAAAAGGGAAGAAGCAACTGAAAATGTTAATACTTCTCATGGATATATCAGATCTCCATCACAAATAAAATAAGTTAGAAATCCATTGTTACCGCTCAAGCTCCAGTCTGGCCCTCTCCTCCTCCAGCCGAGCCTGGATCTCCATATTAAGGGCAACTTCCAGCTGCTGCTGTGTCAGCTCCAGCTCCCTGATCCTCTTCTTCTGTTGTTCAGCCTCCTTTTCCTTCACCTGCATCTCAGCCTGCATGCTGTCTTTTATCTATGCACACACACAGCTACATAAACAGATGCACCAACAGAGCGGTATAAACTGACCTATTCCTGAATCACCTTTTCCTGGACTGTCATAACCATTTTTCCAAATCATTAAAGACTAGGTGTGAATTTTATAATGACAGTCAACATTTTGCTGCAGTTCTCAAAGATCAAAGTCAAGGAGAAAAGACTCTGTACATAATTGGTGTCAAGTGGAAAACTTTTTTTTTACCATCTCAGCCTCTTTCAGCTGTCTTTCCAGTTCCATCTGCACCTCCCTCTGCTTCCTCCGCTCTCTCTCCTCTGCCTCCCTTCGGCGAGTTTCCAGTTCCCGTGCATGCTGTGAAACAGATGAAAGAGCCATTGTTTGGTTTGTGTTTTCACCTCTATCCAGCAGGTACACCAACAGTCCAGCATAGAGCGGCTGAGTGAATGTGGTCTGGACTCTGTGGAGGAGAGTCATGGTTTCAGAGACGCTGTAGAACATAGGTGTCAAACTCTGGCCCGCGGGCCAAATTTGGCCCGCAGCCTACTTACATTTGGCCCGCGAATACATACCAAATTACTATCAGAGCTGGCCTACTGGTATTATACAGCTAATATATATATTGTTTAGTATTAAGCTTTGCTTGTTCCATATTCAGTTTTTCAGCAAAACGTGTTTGAGTCCATAAGAAAAGATTCATTCTTATATCTGGAGGAATAAATATATTTCAATAAATATTAACGTTAGCCCGCGACTTTGTTCCAGTTTTGAATTTTGGCCCACTGTGTATTTGAGTTTGACACCCCTGCTCTAAAAGAACAATAAATGTTTTTCCACAAAAAAGCAAAACCAAAGGCTCTGAGCCTGGCCTTTTAACGGCTTCACCTACTTTGGAGTTTTTTAAAAACTTCAATACTAGCGTTTTATCTTTCCTGACTTTGTTTAACTTTACTTTTAAATAACCCTTTAATCTCTGGGAAATAATAAAATCATCTTCAGTTTTAGTTTTTTCTTGAGCAAAATACATAGAAGACAGCAGATGCATCCAATAAATTTCTCCCGAGTAGGCTGACTCAGTCAAAAAGGCTCACTGTCTGGTGATATATCTTAATCTCGTGTGGTTTTACATTGCTGTAAAAACTTTATTACTACAGATATCTAATAAAAAAACAAAACTGCTGTCACAGCCACTACAAACACAGACTTACATTGAGTTCTATGATCCAGAGCATGGTGATGAACAAGAGGTCAAAGGTGACAAAGAGGCAGAAAGTCCTCCTCACATCCGAGATGCATTTCTTCTCTCCGATGTCGTACGCCTCCAATCTCACAGAAACGGCCGGGGAGTTGACAGACCCCATGCCTGTTCTGACAGGGATCTGTGAGTAGCTACCGCTGCTGCTGCCTCCACCACGTCGGCCTTCCATCGCTGGCCACCCCACCTGGGCAGGGCTGGCCCCACCTACTGGTCAATTTTAGGAAAGAGTCAGAGGTGGAAGATCATTGGAGCTGGAAGCGAGGCTGGTGTTGATGATGTGGAGTCACTGTGTGGAGGTTAAAAGCATCACTGCATCTGTAGAAAAGAAGATGAAGAAGGTAAAGAAATGGCAATCTCCTCTCAGGGAGTAAACCTCAGCGATTTTCTAAAGCATCTAAGTCTTTGTAGACATAATAAAAATTCTGACAATCGTCTGCTTCTTTTTTTGAACAACATAGTAAAGCAGAATAAGCTCCATCAGGCTGTGGATTTACATTGTTGAGTTAGATTTTATAACGATTTGTTCATAATACAAAGCTTTTAGAGATCTTTGGGCTTTGCAGTGCTAAGAGTGTTTATGTTTCTGGTTTCTGAGAGCAGAGCTAAAAACAAAACAAAACAAAACACAAAACAAACAAAAAAACAAGCACAACACAACCCCCCCAAAATCTAATTCAAACCACTAGTCATGCACAAAACCAACCATATATATGCAAAGTTGTTGATGCTCTCTGTATGGTTGCCACTCAAACTCTTCACCGTATCTCAAAGACTGAACCCTTCAGGAGAAACTCATTTCTGCTGCTTGCGTCTGTGATTTCTTCACTACTCAACGTTTCTGAGATCTGGAATGCAGATCGACTAGTAAATCAAAACGTTCACCTTCTGGCTCAGTTCTCCCGTCACCACCACAGTCTAGTGCAACACCTGAGGTGTCGGATGTCATCCCAGCCTGTTCACATCCAGCAGTAAACTCTCTACTACATGGTGATTGTTCGAATGAAGCCAACAGAAACACAATGTCTGAAAAAAACGTTGTATTACATCTTTTTCTTCATGTAAACAAACGAAACTTCTCTCAAATCCATCAGTCTTTTCACTTACTCTTGAGTTAATTAATCAATGTTTGCATTTCTTACCATTTCCTGCATGAAGAGATTACAACAGCTGCAACTCATTATTTTACAGTACTGAAGTGAGCAGCTTCAAATTGCTCTTTCACTTATAACTGAGCTTAAATTGGACTTTTCTACTAAAAAAACCCTGTAAAAATCACTGTCACATGACCCAGAAAAAGATTTCCGTTATCATCTAGCTTCAATGACTTTTGGACCTCATACCATTAAACATGTTTACACTGTCTTTGGTTTAAGGAACTGAAACCAGTTGTGCTTTTGCTTTAACTGTCAGCTGCTCTGATACACAGAAAAAAAAGGCAGGATGGAAACGTGATTTGTACAGTCTGGTCCCAGCAGGTTTTCTCTGGTGATGTGGTTTCACAGTCTTGTGACTTTCATGTTTTACATGAATTAGTCTTTTTGGTTCACAAAATGCATCTATTTTAGGGCTTTAGTCAGGTTTAAATGACTGTTAATTACCTGAAAAATAAATCTGTTAAAGAACCATTCAGTCACTTTGTAATGGGACGTATCTTCAGCACAATCGTATGTACTGTGCACCTGAAACTAATATCGTTCACCATTTGGCGCTTCCTTCTCACATGCCAGAGAGCTATTACAGTTACACCGCAGATGGTGTCTAAAACGATTTAACCCTCAACTTCCTAGCAGTTGCATCATTACATTATTTCAGCATTTGCAGTTATTCCAACTGTTTTATTAATCCTTAACATACTTTTCATTTACTTGTTCAACTTTACAAAATGCCAGTCAAAAAAAAAAACCCAGAAAGTATACGGGACATTGACTGTCATTCAAACCTGAACTTTACCCAGTATTTTCCACATAAATCAGCTAGCACCAACATTAAAACCAATTACATTTGCCACGCTGCAATGGATCCTGGTTTTTATGTGGATGTTGTTTTCACACAGACTGCCCTACTTAAAATTATTACAGCCAAATTACACCTCCCATATGGCAATGGCACTCCCTGACGGCTGCAGCTTCCCTTGGAAGTCTAATGCGTCAGACCGGAGCTTAATTACTCAGGAACAACAACAACAACAACAACAAAAGATAAATCCACATATATATTAGCGTCTGAGTTGCAAGGGCCAGCAGTCAAAGCAATTTTAAATGACATTTTATTTAAACATATGGGATCCCAGCACCACCCTCTCCCCAGCCACCTACTCCACCTCTTCCAAAGTGAAGGTGTGGTATCAGGGTGCTCAGCCCCGCCGTGAGATGTAATGTCTGCAGCACGTCCTGGGTCTGCACCAGCTTACAAAACAAAGAAACAGATTAGAGCTGGGGACCTGTCGCTGCTCTAAATGTCTTTGAGTGGTTACAATTTCCACTGCTTCAAATCTGTTAACTAACAAGTTTTCATTTAAATATGTGTATGAGACTCCAACGTATTTACAAGTAGTAACCTCCAGGTCTGAAAAATTAATCCAGAATGGAAGTGCAAACAACTAACAGGAGCAGTTCCTCTGAAAGACACCAAGGCTGGTGCCAATTCCCGCAGTTAGAGCAACAAATACTGAGGCAGCAGTTTGAACAGGCTTGCCAAAGCTGGACACAGCGGAAGATTGAAAAGATGTTGCTGGTCTGATGACTGCTGTGACATTCAAATGGTAGGGTCAGAATTTGGTGTAAACGACATAAAAGAATGAACATCTTGCCTTGTATTAACATTTCAAGTTGCTGATAGCGGTGTGAGAGTGTGGAGAATATTTTCTAGGCATACTTTGAGCCAATTAGTACCAGCTTAGCATTGTTTAACCACCACAGCCCAGCTAATGCTGACCATGTCTATCACTTTATAACCACACTGTACCCATTTTTTGATGGCTGCTTCCAGCTCAAATCATCTCAAACTGGTTTCTTGAACATGAAGATGAGTTCACTGTACTCCAATAGAGCATCTTTGGGATGAGGTGGAACGGCAGATTCAAGTCAACAATTAATGAACATGACTTCATGACGCAGTTCTGTCAGCAACAGGGGTCATACCTGCTATAAACAAGGTGTACCTAACAAAGTGACCAGTAATTGCATATATGCTGTTATGATGGATGTTTATAATAAATATTAACTGAGAGAGAAAAGATACACCAAAGCTACTCTAGGGTAGTAACAAAACGAGGGAAATTAACAAACTACATCTAACTGTTTTGGATTCAGAACAATTATTTTCAGCCTTTTATAAGGATTAAAATTTATTTCTGGATTAATTTTGGCAGCTTGAACTAGTTAAAGAAGATGCTGCCTATCCTGACATTTACATGAAAAGTCAAAACTACTATTTAAGCACAATGACGACAGACTCTAGGCAGACAATCCTGTAAAACATGGAAATATGAAGCATCTCTGATGGCTCAACACAGTAAGAAGAAGGGATGGAAATGATGTATAACTAGTTGAATACTGGAATCAGTGTTTTAAGCTGTGATGTAATAAACTAGTGGTGGGAAAATGAAAAAGAAAGAAGACAAATGTTTCCCTTTTGTGTTTTCCCGATTATGTGTCCGATATGCAAGACATCATCAACCACAGAGGCAGCACTGCGAAAACAGAAAACCCGAGTGGGCAGCTGGCAGAGGAAATAAACAGCTTCTTCGCCCGCTTTGAAACACCACAACAGCAACACTCATCTGCTTCAGCCCTGCTCCCATCCTCATCCTCACCTGGTTCCTGCACCGCTCCACTCACTGTAACAGAGCACGATGTCAGACGTGTGCTCCTAGCAGTGAAACCCAGGAAGGCGGCCGGTCCAGATGGAGTACCTGGCAAGGTACTAAGAGCATGCGCACACCAGCTCACCCTCATCTTCACCAGACTCTTCAACCTCTCACTGGATCAGGCAGCCATCCCATCCTGTCTAAAATCAGCCACAATCATCCCAGTGCCGAAGAAGTCTCCCATCTCCAGCCTGAATGATTACCGCCCTGTGGCCCTCACACCGGTAATCATGAAATGCTTTGAGAGACTAGTCCTTCAGCACATCAAGGATTACCTCCCCCCAGAATTCGACCCCCACCAGTTTGCATACCGTGCAAACAGATCCACAGAAGACGCCATCGCCACAGCCCTCCACGCTGTGCTGAGTCACCTAGAGCAGCGGCAAAGCTACGTCCGAATGCTCTTTGTGGACTACAGCTCAGCCTTTAATACAATCATCCCGGACATCCTCATCACCAAACTGGTCACTCTTGGCCTCCCTCCTCTCACATGTGCCTGGATAAAGGATTTCCTCATAAACCGGCCCCAGACTGTAAGACTCGGCCCTCATCTCTCCTCCACTCGCACACTGAGCACCGGCTCCCCACAGGGCTGTGTGCTGAGCCCCCTCCTGTATTCTCTCTACACCCACGACTGCAGTTCGACCCACAACAACACTCTCATCATCAAGTTTGCTGATGACACCACGGTAGTCGGACTCATCTCGAAGGGAGACGAGGCAGAGTACAGAGAGGAAGTCCTGAAGCTGGCAGCATGGTGTTCAGAAAACAACCTGGCAGTGAACACTAAGAAAACCAAAGAGCTCATTGTTGACTTCAGGAGACACAGTACCAACTTGGCCCCCCTCTACATCAACGGGGAGTGTGTGGAGAGGGTCCACATCTCAGCGGTCATCAAGAAGGCCCAACAGCGGCTGCACTTCCTGAGAGTCCTCAGGAAGTACAAGCTGAACTCCAACCTGCTGCTGACCTTCTACCGCTCGTCCATTGAGAGCCTGCTAACCTACTGCATCACGGTATGGTACAGCAGCTGCACCAAAGCAGATAGAGTGAGGCTTCAGAGTGTGGTCAAGACAGCACAAAAGATCATCGGCTGCCCTCTCCCCTCCCTGATGGACATTTATTCCTCCCGCTGCCTCAGCAGAGCAGCAAACATTATCAAGGACAGCTCCCACCCTGGCTTCAACATGTTCAGCCTGCTTCCCTCAGGGAAGCGCTACAGGTGCATCAACACAAAAACCCACAGACTCAAAAACAGTTTCTTCCCCAAAGCGATAACCACCCTGAACTCACACATGCACAGATAACACAGCCCCCCACTTCCCACTTCCTCTATGGACCACCACTGTGCAATACCAGGAGCAAAGTGAAGGAGGAGATGAAAGCAGCACAGCGGGAGGTGAAACGCTGCTTGAAGGAAGCAAAGGACACCTACAGGAGGAAGGTGGAGCAGAAGTTGGAGAGGAACAATATGAGGGAGGTCTGGAATGGTGTGAAAACCATCACAGGCCAAAACACCAAGAACAGCACAGTGGGGGGGACTGTGGAGAAGGCAAACGAACTCAACAACTTCTTCAACAGGTTTGACCAGCCCACAACCCCCCCACCCTCACCCTCACCTTTACTACAGAGCCCTCTCCCTACTCTCCTACCTCCCTCGCTTCCCCCCCTCCCTGACACTATGACATCCTCCCCCTCCTCCTTCTCCAACCCCTCTCTAAACAGCACCATAGCCTCTCTCCCCCCCTTCCAATCATCTCCCAGTGTCACAGTGGATCAGGTCAGGAGACAACTGAGGAAGCTTCGCCCCAGAAAGGCAGCAGGCCCAGACAAGGTGTGTCCTAGGATGCTAAAGGCGTGTGCTGCTGAACTTGGGGAGCCGCTACAACGAGTCTTCAACCTCAGCCTGCGACTGGGGAGAGTGCCCACCCTATGGAAGACATCCTGCATCGTCCCGGTCCCCAAAAAGAACCGGCTCAATGAGCTGAATGACTTCCGACCAGTGGCACTGACGTCACATCTTATGAAGTCTTTAGAGCGGCTCTTCCTTAACCTCCTCTGACCACAGGTACAACATGCCCAGGACCCACTACAGTTCGCCTACAAGGCAGATGTCGGTGTGGAGGATGCCATCCTGTACCTCCTACACAGAGCCCACTCACACCTGGACAAGGGAAAAGGCACGGTCAGGATCCTGTTTCTTGACTTTTCCAGTGCCTTTAATACAATCCGGCCCTGTCTGCTCCAGGAGAAACTAAACAGGATGCAGGTGGACCCCTGCCTGGTCGCTTGGATCTCCGACTACCTCACTGACAGACCACAGTACGTCAGGCTGAAGGACATCACCTCGGACACTGTGGTCAGCAGCACAGGAGCACCACAGGGAACTGTGCTGTCTCCTCTTCTCTTCACCCTGTACACCTCTGACTTCTGCTATAACTCTGAATTATGCCATATTCAGAAGTTTGCAGACGACACAGACATCATGGGGTGTATCTGGGATGACCAGGAAGAGGAGTACAGGAGCCTGGTGAGGAACTTTGTCACATGGAGTCACACAAACCACCTGCAACTCAACACTTCAAAGACCAAGGAACTGGTTGTGGATTTCGGGAGGTCCAGACCAGGTCCACTGCCAGTTCAGATAGAGGGAGAGGAGGTGGAGGTGGTCAACACATACAAGTACCTCGGGCTGTGGGTGGACAACAAACTGGACTGGTCATGCAACACGCAGCACCTGTATAAAAAAGGCCAAAGCCGACTGTACTTCCTCAGGAGGCTGAGGTCTTTCAACATCTGCAGGAAGCTCCTGAGGATGTTTTACCAGTCAGTGGTCGCAGGAGTCCTTTTCTATGCTGTGGTGTGCTGGGGGAGCAGCACAGCAAAGAAGGACTCATCCAGGCTGGAGAAACTAATCAGGAAGGCGGGCTATGTGGTCGGCATGAAGCTGGACACTCTGGTGACAGTGGCAGAGAAGAGGACCTTAAAGAAACTGATGGACATTATGAACAATGCCGGGCATCCTCTGCACACGGTCGTAAACAATCAGAGGAGCCTATTCAGCGACAGGCTGCTTCTCCCAAAGTCAAAAACCAACAGACTTAAAAACTCCTTTGTCCCACACGCCATCAGACTGTTTAACTCCTCACTGGAGGGGAGAGGGAGGAGAAACAGGGGGACAAGGGAGGGCGGGAACAACTGAGCTGTAGGTGCTTCTCTACACTGTGCAATATTTGCAATATTTGTTTTTTGTTTTTGTTTTGTCTTTTTTCTTATATTTGACTGTGCAATAATCACTGTGCAATATACTCACTCAAATGAGCAATTGTATTTATCCATATTGTATATTCTGTATCTATCTACAGGGAGTGCAGAATTATTAGGCAAATGAGTATTTTGTCCACATCATCCTCTTCATGCATGTTGTCTTACTCCAAGCTGTATAGGCTCGAAAGCCTACTACCAATTAAGCATATTAGGTGATGTGCATCTCTGTAATGAGAAGGGGTGTGGTCTAATGACATCAACACCCTATATCAGGTGTGCATAATTATTAGGCAACTTCCTTTCCTTTGGCAAAATGGGTCAAAAGAAGGACTTGACAGGCTCAGAAAAGTCAAAAATAGTGAGATATCTTGCAGAGGGATGCAGCAGTCTCAAAACTGCAAAGCTTCTGAAGCGTGATCATTGAACAATCAAGCGTTTCATTCAAAATAGTCAACAGGGTCACAAGAAGCGTGTGGAAAAACCAAGGCGCAAAATAACTGCCCATGAACTGAGAAAAGTCAAGCGTGCAGCTGCCAAGATGCCACTTGCCACCAGTTTGGCCATATTTCAGAGCTGCAACATCACTGGAGTGCCCAAAAGCACAAGGTGTGCAATACTCAGAGACATGGCCAAGGTAAGAAAGGCTGAAAGACGACCACCACTGAACAAGACACACAAGCTGAAACGTCAAGACTGAGCCAAGAAATATCTCAAGACTGATTTTTCTAAGGTTTTATGGACTGATGAAATGAGAGTGAGTCTTGATGGGCCAGATGGATGGGCCCGTGGCTGGATTGGTAAAGGCAGAGAGCTCCAGTCCGACTCAGACGCCAGCAAGGTGGAGGTGGAGTACTGGTTTGGGCTGGTATCATCAAAGATGAGCTTGTGGGGCCTTTTCAGGTTGAGGATGGAGTCAAGCTCAACTCCCAGTCCTACTGCCAGTTTCTGGAAGACACCTTCTTCAAGCAGTGGTACAGGAAGAAGTCTGCATCCTTCAAGAAAAACATGATTTTCATGCAGGACAATGCTCCATCACACGCGTCCAAGTACTCCACAGCGTGGCTGGCAAGAAAGGGTATAAAAGAAGAAAAACTAATGACATGGCCACCTTGTTCACCTGATCTGAACCCCATTGAGAACCTGTGGTCCATCATCAAATGTGAGATTTACAAGGAGGGAAAACAGTACACCTCTCTGAACAGTGTCTGGGAGGCTGTGGTTGCTGCTGCACGCAATGTTGATGGTGAACAGATCAAAACACTGACAGAATCCATGGATGGCAGGCTTTTGAGTGTCCTTGCAAAGAAAGGTGGCTATATTGGTCGCTGATTTGTTTTTGTTTTGTTTTTGAATGTCAGAAATGTATATTTGTGAATGTGGAGATGTTATATTGGTTTCACTGGTGAAAATAAATAATTGAAATGGGTATATATTTGTTTTTTGTTAAGTTGCCTAATAATTATACACAGTAATAGTCACCTGCACACACAGATATCCCCCTAAAATAGCTAAAACTAAAAACAAACTAAAAACTACTTCCAAAAACATTCAGCTTTGATATTAATGAGTTTTTTGGGTTCATTGAGAACATGGTTGTTGTTCAATAATAAAATTATTCCTCAAAAATACAACTTGCCTAATAATTCTGCACTCCCTGTATGTGTATATGTGTATATATGGTGTATTTATGGTTATATCCTTACTCTCATTCCCCTTAATGTATCTGTAACATGCAACTTCTTTCAGTGCTTTGCTACTGGAAACTGAATTTCCCGGAGGAACCCACCCAAGGGATTAATAAAGTTTCATCTAATCTAATCTAATCTAATCTAATCTAATCTAATCTAATCTAATCTAATACCAATTCTATGTGCAATAACTCAACTGTATATACATAACACTATTTATTACATATTACTTACGGCTTGTATATTGTACATTTTATATATATATATGTTTTTCCCTATGTTAATACTGTCCATATGTACATAGCGCTGCAGAACTGTACCCCCCCCAGCATGTTTACACTGAGTAGGAGATGCTCTGTATGTCATTGTACAACTGTATAGTGACAATAAAGGCATTCTATTCTATTCTATTCTATTCTATATTTAAAAAAAAAACAACTATCTATCATGTACAAACTCTTTACAGGAATAAACCTGAAACCAATTGTTCTGCTGGGGAAGTTTCGTAAGCGGTACGAAGTTTAAAAAACAACATTCACCTGAGGGAGGCCCCCAGGAGCTCAGGTCTGACTGGTTTCAGCGACCAGAAACTGGAATGTACGGTGAGCAAACTGTGTTAAAATGCAGTGACTGATAAAAGACGGATGAGCACCATCACCATCACAATTAGTTGATCAATATTCTCAATAATATAAAAAAAAAGGCTTTCTCACAGACTGTATTATAATACAAATACAAACCACACATGGATTATTGCATGGTCCTGAAGCCAGCAGCGCCCTTGGTCATGAGATTTGTTTTAAATGTTTGCTGTATTATTGTTTTTAAATCATTGGAGTATACAGATTTTAAAAGTGTTTTATGATTACAATAGTTCGTAAAGTAGCAGAAGTATTCACACATCACAGTGACGGAGGTTAAAGGTTAATTATCAACCTTCTGTGGAGGAAATAAGGTGCTTGTTGTGCATTACGTTCAACATTTTCCTAATGTACCTTCAAACAGCTAATACCGCTTGAGCATTCCTGTCTGTGCCTAATGTCAAGTCATAGTCATGTAGTTTCTCTTTTCAAGTTCTTCTTGATGAAAATCACACTTTAACCTTTGACTTTCATAAATGATGTGACAGACTTAACACCATGTTAAGTCTATTTGGCAAATTCTGATCAATTATGAAGGATTTTCCAGAATATTCTGACCGGCTACCTTTGATAACGCAGAAACAGAAATCTTGAGTTGTGGTATCAGGGTGCTCAGCCCACAGATATTGAACTTCACATACCCCATCTGCCTCCATTTGGGACTGCAATGGCCTTAAAAACCCTACACATATCTTCCCTACTTAAGTGCAGCCTTTTTTCTAATGGAATTACAATATCGGCATCTGGTCTCTGACTTCTCATCAATTGTGTGGGCGTCCTTTAGAGGACATTTCATCGGAATAAAGGCAAATACGGTGGTGCCTTTATCTGCAGAAATATGTGGCCTGTAGCCAGTGGGTGGGGCACCACATGCTCGCTCTCACTGTTAGATTGGATAGAAAAGTCTGCAGCAGGACAAGCGAATATTAATGACGTTTCTGAGTGTTTCGATTCCATCAAGAACAAAAACAAATCTTAGCTAACCAACACTCACTGGGTTTTAGTGGATTACTATATTTCACAGAAATATTACGGAAACAGTTTCTTTGGTACAATAATCCAGCTGTGCAGAAATCAGGGAGTCGGGAAGAAGCAGCTCATTAAATTCTGTGCTTGTTTAAGACTGAAGCACATATTATATTATCATAATACCAGAGCTGAACTGGATGACTCATTCCTCATTAAATTACTTCAGATGTTATTTAAAAAATATGTATATTTTATGCAAGTGAAGCTGCTTGTGCTGCCACCTAAACCAATCATAACGTGGCCTCAAATGTTAAAGTAACCTTATGAGCAGAATCTGATATAAGAGACTATCAGTTATGGAGACAAAGATAAAGGCAAAAAAAAACCACCTGTATTTAAATTAAATAAGCAAACTGATATGAATGAACCTTACATTTAGATAATACAAATCATCAGCAAGAATAATAAAAAACAAGCAAAAACAAATAATAAAACAAACCTCAGCTAACGTGGAAGCTACACTGCAAGGTGGTCTGTTTAATAAATAAAATCTGACAGGTCACATACAGGACCATTAACATCTCTGTAAACAGAACTCAGCTCCCACAAAGCTCCAAATGAAGAAAAACTGCCTCTGCATGCAGAGAACTGTTTGTGGAGACATCCAGCATGTCGACGCACAGTGAGTGAATGATGAAGAACAAACCATAACGAGGGGCAGGGCTACTACACTGCATTGTGTCCATCAGGTAAAAAAAAAAAGAAATCTGTTGGCTAATCTACACCATATCAATAACAGCTTCCTTAAGGTTTTAAAATGCACTGCAGCTGCATTTTAAAACATATCTACAAGCAATGCCAAAGAAACACACAGGTATGAGTACAGAGGTACTATGAAGGTAGCTCACTTCTTACTGGAGTATATCACCATAGTGACTTAAACTGTAGAGCAAACCTGCTTCAGAGCAGGTTGTGTTTGAGATTACGGATCAACAAGTATGAAATCACCACTTAGCTACCAATCAGTTCTCTGGAAAACTGCTTTACAACAAGTACCTGAAAGATCCCTTTGGACTGCTGTGCCATGGATAGTGGGAGGATCTTTCCATTGATGAGCATCAGTAGTCTAATCAGTTTAGATTCTTAAATTCAACTTCATTCTTTGACTTTTCCCATTTGTCTGCAGAACAATTTCACAACATTTTGAATTCCTCTATAAACATTAATCTCGTTTTTTTCTTTTGTCTGCAACGCTTGTCCCTAGCATGTCCTCGTCCATGAAAGCATTTGATCTTATCTGAGCAATTCCTCTTGGTCTCCTGTATCACTGCTCATCATTCGACATGCTTTTCCCAGTATATCCACGGCCATTTTTGTATTTATGCTTGTATTTTCTCCCAGACTGGTAAACATCAACAGAGCTCAGCAAAAGAACTTTTAGTTCCTATTTGAACTTTATTAATACAAGTGTTTAACCTTTTCATGTTTATAGTTTTATCTTTCTTTGTAAAGTCAGCTGTTCTGCTGCTCTGTATGTGATTGGTCAGATGCCCCCAACGCCACCCCTTTCATGTAAACAGGCTAGTAGCTAAAATGGGAAACCCTGGGTTACCTTATAGAGTTGATAACTAGCGTCATGTGATCACTTAGTCTGATTGACAATGTTGGGATAAGTTAATCAAGATAACAGAAAGATTTCTTGAGTATGATGAACAATGAATTTAACTCCTAAATATGACTTCCTAACACAGAATGTGATGACGTCATACGCTTTGTACTTTGATGTGTGGTGATTGGAAGTGTCTGTGTGGTGCAGCCTGGACAGACCAGACCAGCTGCACCACACAGACACTTCAAACCTCACCCGAGGACAAAAAGCACAAGAACAACAACAAAAAAAGAAAGAAAACAAACCTTAGAAACATGCAGGGTTACAGGAGAAGCCAGTCGTGCAGAGGTGAGCCTGTGCGAGTCTGAATTTAACTCCTATTTATGACTTCCTACCAAAGAATGATGATGGGAGAATTTGGATTTATTTATTAACAGATTTATTACGCATTAGTTTTATGGGTCTGTTCCACTTAAGGTCAGATTGGTGTCTATGAACCAAAATGAGTTTCACACCAAGACTAAACTCGTGTCATGGTTTGCATTATGCAGTGGTTACAGTGGTGACACTTATTAGACTCTGAAGTCTGTGCACCAGTTTTTCAGGGTCCTATAGGTGCAATTGTTGCGACCACTGTAAATGTGACACCATCACAGAAAAATTGTATAAAATCAGAAGAAGAAAGAGAACTCTAATATGATGGCTGCACACCAGCTGGATCATTATAACAACATCACATCACATGAGTAACTTCAACATGACGAGACTTCAAGGACTCCAACAATGTTCATACAGTGAGGATAAATAATGTTTTTTATTATTTATTATAAAAAGGACACAATATAGATATATAAAACGCAGCCAGAACTCCAATAACTAACATGTCCATTAATTTGACACGTTGGTTTATATATAATTTCTTTTTCTCTCTTAGCTTTTCAGCTCCACATTTTTGCCATTTCTTCCACACTCAACTCTTTTCTACAAGCTGAGCACACAGTGAAGGTAGGGGAGGGCTGGTGGCATTAAGAGATTTGATTGGGCAATCTAGGGGCCAGTTAGTTCTTTCCTTTGGTGAAAGTTGGGCTCTTCAATTCAGCATGGTACAACTCCAAAGATTCTGCAACATCAAACCCTCTGTCTGCTAATATTACATCCAGTTACAAGATGAGCTTCCCGACCCCCTGAACTACGGATGCCCTACATGACTGTTAGGACAACTTATGTATTGCAAGTATGCAGTACTAAGAATAACTTGATGTTTCTGACTTTGCATTATGAATTGTTTACCCACTGACAAACATTTCAAGTTCTACTAAATTAAAAAACAATTTGTGGTAACCTGATTATGATTCAAAAAGAATAATTAACAACACTTCTTGTAATGGTGTTAAAATCAGCCCAGCTTTTATTTTCATATGCAAAAAGTAAAAGAAAATCAGCCAACATACTGGACACATATAATTGTCAATATAATTGTTTATTGTTCAACACAATAAACAATTATACTGTCACCATGGTTACTGGTATTGAAAGCTTATTGATAATTTGTCCAAGTAAAGAATGCCCTCTCACAAATGTCATGTGACCACCTCATTGGCTTACAGAATCGTGATGTCACACACATTTAGAATCTTACCACCACTGTGATCCTTTGATCCTTTGATCCTAAAACCCTTAAATAGGGGTGAGACGCAAGAACTTTCAGTCCGTTATTCGCAGCATTTATGTGTGCAGCATTTAAACGTTCGCCAGAGAAGCCTTTTTTTTGGATCCTTTTCAGAGTCACTGTTAACAGATTCCAACATGTCTCCAAGAAAACAGAAAAAAAGAGAAAACGTAAAGCCCAGCGCTCCTCTTTGCAATCGAGAAGACGATACTCAACTGCAGAAGATGTGCTCGGAAGAAATGCATGAGCAAAATCTCATGAGCAATCACAATACGCGACACCCGCCCCAGTCAGAGTACACCAGTTACATCTGGGAAAGTTTTTTTAAACAACGAGCGGAGATTATCAAACTGAGAGAGCACTGTGAGAGAAGGACCGCCGAAGTAGATAGACTGTTCAAACAGCTTCTCGATAAGGAGGATATTCAAAAGGAGAAAGAAATGGAACTCCTAGACATGCGGGGGAGGAACTTTGAGCTCCAAGCAAAGCTTAATAAAGTACAAGAAAAACCAACAGAAGAAATCCTCCAACAGAAGAAAAACGAGAAAGAGAGGGAAAAAAAGATTCAGGAGCTGCAAGTAAAGCTGGATGAAGCTCTGCAAAAAAATCAAGAACTCCTCCAAGAGAAGAAACAACTGGTCATAAAACTCCAAGGCACTGAGATAAATCAAAAAGTGCTGAAAGGAAGGGTTGAGTTTCTTCAAAAGAAAGCGCAACAGACCATGAAAAAGGAAGATATGGATTGCAAGCTTCAGGACAGCGAGAAACACAAGGAAGCCTTGCAAATAAAGCTTGATGAAGCTCTGCAAAAAAATCAAGAACTCCTCCAAGAAAAAGAACAAATGGACATAAAGCAGCGCAAACTGCAAGGCATGGAGGAAAAGCACAAAGGACTTCAGGCAAAGCTTGAAAAAACACTGAACAAAAATAAAGAGTTGCTTCAAGAAAAAAAGCAACTAGAAATTAAACAGAAAGAAACGGACTCCAAGCTTGAAGGCGTGGAGGAAAAATACACCGCGCTGAAAATAAAGCTTGATAAAACAGTGCAAAGAAATAAGGATTTCCTACAAGACAAAGAACAGCATGACACGAAACAGAAAGATCTGGATTGTGAGCTTCAGAACATCAAGAAACACAACCAAGGTTTGCAAGTAATGCTTGATGAAGCTCTGCAAAAAAATAAAGAAATCCTTGAAGAGAAAGAAAAACTGGACATAAACCAGAGAGGCATGCAGGAAAAATACGGAGTGCAGCAGGTAAAGCTTGATGAAACGCTGCACAAATATCAAGAGCTGCTTCAAGACAAAGAACAACGGGAAATAAAGCAGAAAAAAGATAAACAAATTCTCCAGAACTTTGAGAGGAAAAACCAACAACTGCAAGACCGTTATAACAAACTGAACTCCAAAACAACTGAGCTGGAGGGGGAAAAGAAAAAAGTGCAAAAACAATGCTCAGAGATGCAGAGTAAGCTCAGTGACATGCTGAGAAAAAACACAGAACTGGAGAAACTTTCCAACAACTTGAAGTGCAAAAACACTGAGGTGCAGATGTTAAAGCAGCAACTAGAGAAAACAAGCAAAGACCTGCAGTGTACACTTCAAGAACTCGAGAGAAGTCAGCAGCTACAAGACGCACACAACAAATTACAACACAGTTATACAGAGATGCACGAGGCAAAGCTTATGCAGGAGGCCAAATGTAAAGAACTGAAAGAAAGGCTCGAAGAAAAACAAGCCAAATTAGAAGAAGTGGAGACAACATGCAGGAAACTCGAGAAGGAAAATACACAAACAATTGATGAGTTACGAACCCTCATCCTAGAGAAAAAAGTGCTCGTGGAAAAGATGATGGAAAAGAAGAAAAAACGCTTCCGCTTCTTCTGGAGAAAGAGCACTCCTGCTTTTTCTACTTTTTCTACTTTTCCTTCTGCTGATGTCACCCCCTCTTCCTCCTCCACCGTTGCATCGTAATTTTCACCATAACTCCTAACACCTGTCCCATCTCCCCCCCCTTTCTCTTTCACCCTCACCCCCCAACCAGTCCCGACAGTTGACTGCCCCCTCTAGAGCCTGGTTCTGTCATAGGTTTCTTCCTTTAAAGGGAGTTGTTCCTATCCACTGTCGCACCCAGTGCTTGCTCAGAGGGCATAGTTGGGGTTCTCTCTCCTCTATCTCTTTCCTCCTTTCTATCCCTTTCCTTTACCCTCTTCTTTACCCCCCACCCCTCCCCCCTTTTCTATTCCCCCGCTTTTCTATTTCCTTAATAATTTAATAATAAACACAATTGGCTACATTTTAAATGTGTCTGATCAACGTCTTCATTCAAGAATGAATTGTCTTTCTCACGGAGTCATGTGTATTTTGTGTTTTCCTCGGGCTGGTGATCCCCGCGGTCGTTCAGCCCCGGAGTCCAGAGTTTTAGTGTTTTAATCACATTTAGTGTTACATTTCAGATCACCACAATAGGATATCCATAATTTAGGATTCAGGCATTTGTTTTAGTTCAATATCGTAATCATTCTATGACTGAGTAGTTTACAGAACCTTCAGTCTGCAGCAATAACTTCTGTTGGAGCTATTTGTTCTTATTTTTTATTATTTTGAAATTAGCTAAAGTTTGTTGTTAGTTTACTTATATTTTGGGGTTTATTTACAAGTTTATTTGTAGGTTAATATTTCTTTGAATGTTTTGTTTGTTTGATGTTACCTTGTTAAATTAGTCAGTAAAAGCTGTAGGGCCATTTTGTTTCTATAAATAAAGACACTGGTATAGGACCAGCATGCACTGGGGTGAGCCTATGGTTTTTTACTAGAGCAGGAGAAGCAGCAGGAAGTAACTAAAAATGGATCTTGTTATTGCTTGCCAAACTGGATAAAAGAAACCATAAAAACGCAACTTTAAAGTTTGGACAGTGGACTTCTTTTGCCTGCGTACGAAATATTATCTCAGTGCAGCAGTGGCTTGTGGACCTTTAACTGTGGGATGTTTGGTTTGTCAAACAAAAGGAATTGCCACTACAAAAAGTAAAAAACCTGCCCGTGGACAAAGGAATAATCCTTCATTAATGGATATGTTGGATATATGGATTTCAAGGATCACCGTCGAACTCGAATAAAAGTTACTGGATCGTCTGTAAGTACTCCAGACGGATTTGATGTTGAAGCCTGGATCAACATGTCACTCGTTCATCAAAGCTGGTGAGTGATAATATTGTTTAAGCCGTAAAGGAAAACGGTGAAGCTATTGGAGTTTAAAGACATTATTTCACTACAAAGACTGATGAACTGAGTTTTGATGTACTAAATTTGTGCATAATAGGATCACTAATTGAAACATGCCAACGCCCTGGATGAAATAAATCCTGAAGACAGTGTCTCTAATATCTCAAGTGTAAAGCCACCTTCGAAAACATTGTCACAGCAAAGTCGAATTTCATCAACATCTTCCGCACGCATTAAAGCTGCGGCTGACAAGGCAGCGCTCATGGAGCGACTCGCTGCATTAAAGAAAAACATTCTATTGAAGCGCAAGAGGAAAAACTGAGAAAAGAAAAGGAGAAATTATCCTTGGAAACAGAGTTGGCAGCAACTAAGGCAAAGCTTCGTGTCTTAAAAATAAACTCAGTTTGTAGCTCTGAGCGTTCTGATGGAATGAACTCTTATTTTGAAAGAGGGCACGTACAAGAAGCGCCTGATTTAAATCCTTGTGCTGATACATTTGTTCCGGCAGAAAGAGATTACTCTGGTACAAATTCTGCATCTGAATCACAAGTAATCATACCTAGACAAAGTCAAAACCAACATCAGGTGGATGAGGTGATGGTAAAAGTTGATGATTCAGCTCAAGTGACGCAGCAAACACAGCCTCAGTCTCCTACTTTGACTGAGAATTGCACGAAGGAGATTGTCAATATTATGCAAAAACAAAATGACATCACTACTTTGCTTGTAAAACAAAACTTATCTTCTGTCCTTCCAGCTAGAAACATCCCTATGTTTGATGGAGACCCTTTACAGTACAGATCATTTATGAATGCCTTTGAAAATGGAGTGGAAGCTAAAACTGATAACTGGAGCGACTGTTTGCATTTTTTAGAGCAGTTCACTAGGGGGCAGCCTAAAGACTTGGTGCATAGTTGTCAGCATTTACCTCCTGAGCAGGGCTATTCCACAGCCAAATATCTTCTTGAAGAACATTTTGGGAACGGAAATAAAATTGCCTCTGCATAGATGGAGAGGATTGTGAGTTGGGCACCTATTAAAAGTGAGGATGTGAAAGGTCTACAGTCATTCTCTCTTTTTCTTCAAGGATGTTCGAATCTAACACAGCAAGTTGTTTATATGAAGGAGTTGGATTTGCCCTCAAATATGAGAATGATTGTTATGAAACTTCCATACAAATTGAGGGAAAAATGGAGAGTTGTTGCCTATGAACTGCAGGAACAAAATGGTCACAGAGCAGTGTTCACTGATCTGGTTGCCTTCATAATAAAACAGGTGAAAGTAGCATAAGATCCAGTGTTTGGCAACATCCAAGACTCACAATCTGGAAGCAGCTTTAAAGTTTCAAGTTCCACCAAGCAAAGAAAAAAAGGAAGTAGTTTTGCCACTAATGTCAGTACGGTTCCAGGAGTCGAAACTCAATCAACTGGAAGCAGAACAAATTCCACTGTTCTGCATAGTTGTTTGTTTTGTTCACACAGCAGTCATTTACTAGAGAATTGTAAGCAGTTTAAAGCTAAAATGCATCGAGATAAGCTGACTTTTATCAAGGAAAGGGGAATTTGTTTTGGTTGTTTAAAAGTTGGTCACATAAGCAAAGACTGTAGGAGTCGTTTGAGACACAGCAGCTGAGCAAATGATCATTTCATGCTGAAGACATCCTCAGACAGAATTAAACACATACATAAACACAGCCTGGTGCCAATAACACAGCTAATGACACTGCTGTATCACTGGCTTTACTGATTAAAGACCATATCTGAAGGAAATCTTTGAACACAACAGAAAGTGACCTTTTAAACCTGCGACACTGATGCTGCATTCAAGGACCATTAAAAACATCTGAAAGGACTTAAGAACATCAAGAAAATGTGACTTGTTTCTCTGTAATGAAGCTGTTTTAGTGAAGAAAGTTGAAAGGTCACAGAGCGACTGCTGAATCTTCTGCTCTAAACATGAACTCTGAACTTTGTGATGCTTCAGGAGGAAAACTGCTTCAGTTATTCTCTCAGATTAGTTTCATATTTTCTGCATCAGATTTGAGTGAGATCACTGCATATCCACCGGATTCCAGCCAGAGTGGATTCTGGAGTCTTCCACGCTCCTGTTAGTGATCCTCCATCTGGATGGATGATAACAACATTCTGAACAATCTAGCAGGAGATGGCCCATATCTATGGGACTGATTTGTGCTAATAACGCCCATTGTATGGACTGATAACAGCCGAAGCGGGTGAATAAAGTCACCCACTAGCTAGCTGTGCCATTACCCAGCATACACCACTCCCTCCATAAATGCAATAAACGATACAAAAGTATCGTTCTACCTGTTTTTCAGGTAGTTGTTTACATTATATAATTTATTGTGTTCTGTATACGTCACTACAATGTGATTTGGAAAATGTCTAAATATACCGACAACAGACAACAATGCAGAAGGCCTCAGAACTGGTTCACAGTGGGATGCTGTCAGTCATTGGTAGACCTCAGGCTCAGTATAATTATGCCTGTCTGCAGGCAAAAGAGCACTGCAAGAGTCTGGGGATGGAGAATCCTGTGTGCTCTGTGGCCAACTACCTGTTTCCAGATGGCAGGGTTATTGCAGGGCACCAGCAGGTAATGCATTCATATATTCTTGCTGCTTTAATATACCGTGAATCTATTGTGTTCTCTTTTCTGTCTTCTCTCAACCATCAAAAAAGTTGTTAGAGCTGCTCTTGTCATTTCTGCTGTCTTCTTTGACTTCTCAGGCTCTGGATTTCCTCCAGGAAAACTCTCGGCGCCTAAAGTTCATGCGGACCAAAACTCTCCCAGTCAGTGGTGCGTTCCACACTGAGCTGATGGCATCGGCTACTGAACCCCTCAGAGAGGTGCTCCGGCAGGTGGAGGTCAGTCAGCCACTTTATCCAAAAGGGATTAACATATTTTCTGAAACATGCATTCAATTACTCTGTAAAGCTACACCAGTCCTCATTTTTTTAAGATAACCCATCCTATTCAGTCTGACTCGGAAAGTTAAATGGAAAGTACACCCAAGATTTTACATCTGGTATTCAGCCATTCAAACTGCCCTCCGTCTTCAGAGTGAGGGAAAGTCTTCCCTTCACCATGAACTCAAACTGAAGAGAGGGATCCAGCGGGAAAACAGTCAGCGGGAACGCAGCCGGAGCGCCCGCAGCAGCTGCAGCAGCAGGGGCAGCCAATCTGATGACTTGACTATCCATGAGACGGAGAAGACAGAAAAAGAGAAAGACAAACAGGACTTAGAGATTGAAAACATTATCAAGGTAAGTGAGGGCTATAAGAATCTTTTTTTGTAATATTTATTTAATTACATCATGCACCAAACTATCCATGGTAGTGATTATTTAACTAATTCATAGTGGCACTGGGCAGC
The DNA here is from genome assembly GCF_051167445.1 of Perissodus microlepis. Classification (NCBI taxonomy): domain Eukaryota; kingdom Metazoa; phylum Chordata; class Actinopteri; order Cichliformes; family Cichlidae; genus Perissodus; species Perissodus microlepis. The sequence continues at coordinate 29,726,054 of NC_140478.1, forward strand.
TGCCAGTGCAGTTCATTTTGTCCATTTAAAAAGTACCATGTACACTCACTGGCCACATTTTTGTTAGATACACCTGTTGAGCTGCTCATTAGGTCAAATACCTAATCAGCCTATCACATGGCAGCAGCTCAGTGCATTTAGGCATGTATACGTTAATAAGACGACCTGCTGAAGGTCAAAGGTCAAAGGGGATTTAAATGACTTTGAACATGCATTGTTGTTTGTGTCGGACAGGCTTGTCTGAGTATTTCAGAAATTTAGTACATCAAAACTCAGTTCATCAGTCTTTGTAGTGAAATAATGTCTTTAAACTCCAATAGCTTCACCGTTTTCCTTTACGGCTTAAACAATATTATCACTCACCAGCTTTGATGAACGAGTGACATGTTGATCCAGGCTTCAACATCAAATCCGTCTGGAGTACTTACAGACGATCCAGTAACTTTTATTCGAGTTCGACGGTGATCCTTGAAATCCATATATCCAACATATCCATTAATGAAGGATTATTCCTTTGTCCACGGGCAGGTTTTTTACTTTTTGTAGTGGCAATTCCTTTTGTTTGACAAACCAAACATCCCACAGTTAAAGGTCCACAAGCCACTGCTGCACTGAGATAATATTTCGTACGCAGGCAAAAGAAGTCCACTGTCCAAACTTTAAAGTTGCGTTTTTATGGTTTCTTTTATCCAGTTTGGCAAGCAATAACAAGATCCATTTTTAGTTACTTCCTGCTGCTTCTCCTGCTCTAGTAAAAAACCATAAGCTCACCCCAGTGCATGCTGGTCCTATACCAGTGTCTTTATTTATAGAAACAAAATGGCCCTACAGCTTTTACTGACTAATTTAACAAGGTAACATCAAACAAACAAAACATTGAAAGAAATATTAACCTACAAATAAACTTGTAAATAAACCCCAAAATATAAGTAAACTAACAACAAACTTTAACTAATTTCAAAATAATAAAAAATAAGAACAAATAGCTCCAACAGAAGTTATTGCTGCAGACTGAAGGTTCTGTAAACTACTCAGTCATAGAATGATTACGATATTGAACTAAAACAAATGCCTGAATCCTAAATTATGGATATCCTGTTGTGGTGATCTGAAATGTAACACTAAATGTGATTAAAACACTAAAACTCTGGACTCCGGGGCTGAACGACCGCGGGGATCACCAGCCCGAGGAAAACACAAAATACACATGACTCCGTGAGAAAGACAATTCATTCTTGAATGAAGACGTTGATCAGACACATTTAAAATGTAGCCAATTGTGTTTATTATTAAATTATTAAGGAAATAGAAAAGCGGGGAAATAGAAAAGGGGGGAGGGGTGGGGGGTAAAGAAGAGGGTAAAGGAAAGGGATAGAAAGGAGGAAAGAGATAGAGGAGAGAGAACCCCAACTATGCCCTCTGAGCAAGCACTGGGTGCGACAGTGGATAGGAACAACTCCCTTTAAAGGAAGAAACCTATGACAGAACCAGGCTCTAGAGGGGGCAGTCAACTGTCGGGACTGGTTGGGGGGTGAGGGTGAAAGAGAAAGGGGGGGGTGGGGGGGGAGATGGGACAGGTGTTAGGAGTTATGGTGAAAATTACGATGCAACGGTGGAGGAGGAAGACGGGGTGACATCAGCAGAAGGAAAAGTAGAAAAAGTAGAAAAAGCAGGAGTGCTCTTTCTCCAGAAGAAGCGGAAGCGTTTTTTCTTCTTTTCCATCATCTTTTCCACGAGCACTTTTTTCTCTAGGATGAGGGTTCGTAACTCATCAATTGTTTGTGTATTTTCCTTCTCGAGTTTCCTGCATGTTGTCTCCACTTCTTCTAATTTGGCTTGTTTTTCTTCGAGCCTTTCTTTCAGTTCTTTACATTTGGCCTCCTGCATAAGCTTTGCCTCGTGCATCTCTGTATAACTGTGTTGTAATTTGTTGTGTGCGTCTTGTAGCTGCTGACTTCTCTCGAGTTCTTGAAGTGTACACTGCAGGTCTTTGCTTGTTTTCTCTAGTTGCTGCTTTAACATCTGCACCTCAGTGTTTTTGCACTTCAAGTTGTTGGAAAGTTTCTCCAGTTCTGTGTTTTTTCTCAGCATGTCACTGAGCTTACTCTGCATCTCTGAGCATTGTTTTTGCACTTTTTTCTTTTCCCCCTCCAGCTCAGTTGTTTTGGAGTTCAGTTTGTTATAACGGTCTTGCAGTTGTTGGTTTTTCCTCTCAAAGTCCTGGAGAATTTGTTTATCTTCTTTCTGCTTTATTTCCCATTGTTCTTTGTCTTGAAGCAGCTCTTGATATTTGTGCAGCGTTTCATCAAGCTTTACCTGCTGCACTCCGTATTTTTCCTGCATGCCTCTCTGGTTTATGTCCAGTTTTTCTTTCTCTTCAAGGATTTCTTTATTTTTTTGCAGAGCTTCATCAAGCATTACTTGCAAACCTTGGTTGTGTTTCTTGATGTTCTGAAGCTCACAATCCAGATCTTTCTGTTTCGTGTCATGCTGTTCTTTGTCTTGTAGGAAATCCTTATTTCTTTGCACTGTTTTATCAAGCTTTATTTTCAGCGCGGTGTATTTTTCCTCCACGCCTTCAAGCTTGGAGTCCGTTTCTTTCTGTTTAATTTCTAGTTGCTTTTTTTCTTGAAGCAACTCTTTATTTTTGTTCAGTGTTTTTTCAAGCTTTGCCTGAAGTCCTTTGTGCTTTTCCTCCATGCCTTGCAGTTTGCGCTGCTTTATGTCCATTTGTTCTTTTTCTTGGAGGAGTTCTTGATTTTTTTGCAGAGCTTCATCAAGCTTTATTTGCAAGGCTTCCTTGTGTTTCTCGCTGTCCTGAAGCTTGCAATCCATATCTTCCTTTTTCATGGTCTGTTGCGCTTTCTTTTGAAGAAACTCAACCCTTCCTTTCAGCACTTTTTGATTTATCTCAGTGCCTTGGAGTTTTATGACCAGTTGTTTCTTCTCTTGGAGGAGTTCTTGATTTTTTTGCAGAGCTTCATCCAGCTTTACTTGCAGCTCCTGAATCTTTTTTTCCCTCTCTTTCTCGTTTTTCTTCTGTTGGAGGATTTCTTCTGTTGGTTTTTCTTGTACTTTATTAAGCTTTGCTTGGAGCTCAAAGTTCCTCCCCCGCATGTCTAGGAGTTCCATTTCTTTCTCCTTTTGAATATCCTCCTTATCGAGAAGCTGTTTGAACAGTCTATCTACTTCGGCGGTCCTTCTCTCACAGTGCTCTCTCAGTTTGATAATCTCCGCTCGTTGTTTAAAAAAACTTTCCCAGATGTAACTGGTGTACTCTGACTGGGGCGGGTGTCGCGTATTGTGATTGCTCATGAGATTTTGCTCATGCATTTCTTCCGAGCACATCTTCTGCAGTTGAGTATCGTCTTCTCGATTGCAAAGAGGAGCGCTGGGCTTTACGTTTTCTCTTTTTTTCTGTTTTCTTGGAGACATGTTGGAATCTGTTAACAGTGACTCTGAAAAGGATCCAAAAAAAAGGCTTCTCTGGCGAACGTTTAAATGCTGCACACATAAATGCTGCGAATAACGGACTGAAAGTTCTTGCGTCTCACCCCTATTTAAGGGTTTTAGGATCAAAGGATCAAAGGATCACAGTGGTGGTAAGATTCTAAATGTGTGTGACATCACGATTCTGTAAGCCAATGAGGTGGTCACATGACATTTGTGAGAGGGCATTCTTTACTTGGACAAATTATCAATAAGCTTTCAATACCAGTAACCATGGTGACAGTATAATTGTTTATTGTGTTGAACAATAAACAATTATATTGACAATTATGTGTGTCCAGTATGTTGGCTGATTTTCTTTTACTTTTTGCATATGAAAATAAAAGCTGGGCTGATTTTAACACCATTACAAGAAGTGTTGTTAATTATTCTTTTTGAATCATAATCAGGTTACCACAAATTGTTTTTTAATTTAGTAGAACTTGAAATGTTTGTCAGTGGGTAAACAATTCATAATGCAAAGTCAGAAACATCAAGTTATTCTTAGTACTGCATACTTGCAATACATAAGTTGTCCTAACAGTCATGTAGGGCATCCGTAGTTCAGGGGGTCGGGAAGCTCATCTTGTAACTGGATGTAATATTAGCAGACAGAGGGTTTGATGTTGCAGAATCTTTGGAGTTGTACCATGCTGAATTGAAGAGCCCAACTTTCACCAAAGGAAAGAACTAACTGGCCCCTAGATTGCCCAATCAAATCTCTTAATGCCACCAGCCCTCCCCTACCTTCACTGTGTGCTCAGCTTGTAGAAAAGAGTTGAGTGTGGAAGAAATGGCAAAAATGTGGAGCTGAAAAGCTAAGAGAGAAAAAGAAATTATATATAAACCAACGTGTCAAATTAATGGACATGTTAGTTATTGGAGTTCTGGCTGCGTTTTATATATCTATATTGTGTCCTTTTTATAATAAATAATAAAAAACATTATTTATCCTCACTGTATGAACATTGTTGGAGTCCTTGAAGTCTCGTCATGTTGAAGTTACTCATGTGATGTGATGTTGTTATAATGATCCAGCTGGTGTGCAGCCATCATATTAGAGTTCTCTTTCTTCTTCTGATTTTATACAATTTTTCTGTGATGGTGTCACATTTACAGTGGTCGCAACAATTGCACCTATAGGACCCTGAAAAACTGGTGCACAGACTTCAGAGTCTAATAAGTGTCACCACTGTAACCACTGCATAATGCAAACCATGACACGAGTTTAGTCTTGGTGTGAAACTCATTTTGGTTCATAGACACCAATCTGACCTTAAGTGGAACAGACCCATAAAACTAATGCGTAATAAATCTGTTAATAAATAAATCCAAATTCTCCCATCATCATTCTTTGGTAGGAAGTCATAAATAGGAGTTAAATTCAGACTCGCACAGGCTCACCTCTGCACGACTGGCTTCTCCTGTAACCCTGCATGTTTCTAAGGTTTGTTTTCTTTCTTTTTTTGTTGTTGTTCTTGTGCTTTTTGTCCTCGGGTGAGGTTTGAAGTGTCTGTGTGGTGCAGCTGGTCTGGTCTGTCCAGGCTGCACCACACAGACACTTCCAATCACCACACATCAAAGTACAAAGCGTATGACGTCATCACATTCTGTGTTAGGAAGTCATATTTAGGAGTTAAATTCATTGTTCATCATACTCAAGAAATCTTTCTGTTATCTTGATTAACTTATCCCAACATTGTCAATCAGACTAAGTGATCACATGACGCTAGTTATCAACTCTATAAGGTAACCCAGGGTTTCCCATTTTAGCTACTAGCCTGTTTACATGAAAGGGGTGGCGTTGGGGGCATCTGACCAATCACATACAGAGCAGCAGAACAGCTGACTTTACAAAGAAAGATAAAACTATAAACATGAAAAGGTTAAACACTTGTATTAATAAAGTTCAAATAGGAACTAAAAGTTCTTTTGCTGAGCTCTGTTGATGTTTACCAGTCTGGGAGAAAATACAAGCATAAATACAAAAATGGCCGTGGATATACTGGGAAAAGCATGTCGAATGATGAGCAGTGATACAGGAGACCAAGAGGAATTGCTCAGATAAGATCAAATGCTTTCATGGACGAGGACATGCTAGGGACAAGCGTTGCAGACAAAAGAAAAAAACGAGATTAATGTTTATAGAGGAATTCAAAATGTTGTGAAATTGTTCTGCAGACAAATGGGAAAAGTCAAAGAATGAAGTTGAATTTAAGAATCTAAACTGATTAGACTACTGATGCTCATCAATGGAAAGATCCTCCCACTATCCATGGCACAGCAGTCCAAAGGGATCTTTCAGGTACTTGTTGTAAAGCAGTTTTCCAGAGAACTGATTGGTAGCTAAGTGGTGATTTCATACTTGTTGATCCGTAATCTCAAACACAACCTGCTCTGAAGCAGGTTTGCTCTACAGTTTAAGTCACTATGGTGATATACTCCAGTAAGAAGTGAGCTACCTTCATAGTACCTCTGTACTCATACCTGTGTGTTTCTTTGGCATTGCTTGTAGATATGTTTTAAAATGCAGCTGCAGTGCATTTTAAAACCTTAAGGAAGCTGTTATTGATATGGTGTAGATTAGCCAACAGATTTCTTTTTTTTTTTACCTGATGGACACAATGCAGTGTAGTAGCCCTGCCCCTCGTTATGGTTTGTTCTTCATCATTCACTCACTGTGCGTCGACATGCTGGATGTCTCCACAAACAGTTCTCTGCATGCAGAGGCAGTTTTTCTTCATTTGGAGCTTTGTGGGAGCTGAGTTCTGTTTACAGAGATGTTAATGGTCCTGTATGTGACCTGTCAGATTTTATTTATTAAACAGACCACCTTGCAGTGTAGCTTCCACGTTAGCTGAGGTTTGTTTTATTATTTGTTTTTGCTTGTTTTTTATTATTCTTGCTGATGATTTGTATTATCTAAATGTAAGGTTCATTCATATCAGTTTGCTTATTTAATTTAAATACAGGTGGTTTTTTTTTGCCTTTATCTTTGTCTCCATAACTGATAGTCTCTTATATCAGATTCTGCTCATAAGGTTACTTTAACATTTGAGGCCACGTTATGATTGGTTTAGGTGGCAGCACAAGCAGCTTCACTTGCATAAAATATACATATTTTTTAAATAACATCTGAAGTAATTTAATGAGGAATGAGTCATCCAGTTCAGCTCTGGTATTATGATAATATAATATGTGCTTCAGTCTTAAACAAGCACAGAATTTAATGAGCTGCTTCTTCCCGACTCCCTGATTTCTGCACAGCTGGATTATTGTACCAAAGAAACTGTTTCCGTAATATTTCTGTGAAATATAGTAATCCACTAAAACCCAGTGAGTGTTGGTTAGCTAAGATTTGTTTTTGTTCTTGATGGAATCGAAACACTCAGAAACGTCATTAATATTCGCTTGTCCTGCTGCAGACTTTTCTATCCAATCTAACAGTGAGAGCGAGCATGTGGTGCCCCACCCACTGGCTACAGGCCACATATTTCTGCAGATAAAGGCACCACCGTATTTGCCTTTATTCCGATGAAATGTCCTCTAAAGGACGCCCACACAATTGATGAGAAGTCAGAGACCAGATGCCGATATTGTAATTCCATTAGAAAAAAGGCTGCACTTAAGTAGGGAAGATATGTGTAGGGTTTTTAAGGCCATTGCAGTCCCAAATGGAGGCAGATGGGGTATGTGAAGTTCAATATCTGTGGGCTGAGCACCCTGATACCACAACTCAAGATTTCTGTTTCTGCGTTATCAAAGGTAGCCGGTCAGAATATTCTGGAAAATCCTTCATAATTGATCAGAATTTGCCAAATAGACTTAACATGGTGTTAAGTCTGTCACATCATTTATGAAAGTCAAAGGTTAAAGTGTGATTTTCATCAAGAAGAACTTGAAAAGAGAAACTACATGACTATGACTTGACATTAGGCACAGACAGGAATGCTCAAGCGGTATTAGCTGTTTGAAGGTACATTAGGAAAATGTTGAACGTAATGCACAACAAGCACCTTATTTCCTCCACAGAAGGTTGATAATTAACCTTTAACCTGCGTCACTGTGATGTGTGAATACTTCTGCTACTTTACGAACTATTGTAATCATAAAACACTTTTAAAATCTGTATACTCCAATGATTTAAAAACAATAATACAGCAAACATTTAAAACAAATCTCATGACCAAGGGCGCTGCTGGCTTCAGGACCATGCAATAATCCATGTGTGGTTTGTATTTGTATTATAATACAGTCTGTGAGAAAGCCTTTTTTTTTTATATTATTGAGAATATTGATCAACTAATTGTGATGGTGATGGTGCTCATCCGTCTTTTATCAGTCACTGCATTTTAACACAGTTTGCTCACCGTACATTCCAGTTTCTGGTCGCTGAAACCAGTCAGACCTGAGCTCCTGGGGGCCTCCCTCAGGTGAATGTTGTTTTTTAAACTTCGTACCGCTTACGAAACTTCCCCAGCAGAACAATTGGTTTCAGGTTTATTCCTGTAAAGAGTTTGTACATGATAGATAGTTGTTGTTTTTTTTAAATATCGGACACATAATCGGGAAAACACAAAAGGGAAACATTTGTCTTCTTTCTTTTTCATTTTCCCACCACTAGTTTATTACATCACAGCTTAAAATACTGATTCCAGTATTCAACTAGTTATACATCATTTCCATCCCTTCTTCTTACTGTGTTGAGCCATCAGAGATGCTTCATATTTCCATGTTTTACAGGATTGTCTGCCTAGAGTCTGTCGTCATTGTGCTTAAATAGTAGTTTTGACTTTTCATGTAAATGTCAGGATAGGCAGCATCTTCTTTAACTAGTTCAAGCTGCCAAAATTAATCCAGAAATAAATTTTAATCCTTATAAAAGGCTGAAAATAATTGTTCTGAATCCAAAACAGTTAGATGTAGTTTGTTAATTTCCCTCGTTTTGTTATTACCCTAGAGTAGCTTTGGTGTATCTTTTCTCTCTCAGTTAATATTTATTATAAACATCCATCATAACAGCATATATGCAATTACTGGTCACTTTGTTAGGTACACCTTGTTTATAGCAGGTATGACCCCTGTTGCTGACAGAACTGCGTCATGAAGTCATGTTCATTAATTGTTGACTTGAATCTGCCGTTCCACCTCATCCCAAAGATGCTCTATTGGAGTACAGTGAACTCATCTTCATGTTCAAGAAACCAGTTTGAGATGATTTGAGATGATTTTGAGATGGAGTGGTACAGTCTATGTTTTTAGGGGAAATCACTGAAAAAGAAATCATAGCTATTGTAGCAGAATCTAAAAACAAGACATCCACTGACTGTGATGGGTTAGACATGGTCATCGTAAAAAAGACCTTGGATTGTATAATCAAACCTCTCGGTTATATTTTTAATCTCTCATTTTATTCAGGTGTATTTCCTGACCGAATGAAAGTGGCAAAAGTTATCCCTCTTTATAAATCGGGAGACAGACATAGTTTTAATAATTATAGACCAGTATCATTGCTATCATAGTTTTCTAAAGTGCTTGAAAAACTCTTTGCACAAAAATTTGATAGTTTCATTGAAAAACATCAACTGTTAAGCGAAAGTCAATACGGATTTTCGACGGAACAGATCAACAGCAATAGCATTAATGAATACTATTGAAGACATTTCATCAGCAACACATCATAATAAATATACTATAGGGGTATTCATTGATTTAAGAAAAGCTTTTGACACTCTGCAACACTCCATCTTGATTTCTAAGTTAAGAACTTATGGTGTGAGAGGAATAGTATTGAACTGGTTAAGCAGCTATTTAGATAATAGGTTTCAGTATGTGCAGTGTTTAGGCAATTCATCTGATAGAATGAAAATAGAATGTGGGGTCCCTCAAGGTTCTGTTTTAGGACCAAAACTTTTTAATTTATATATAAATGACATTTGTGATGTGTCAAAAATGTTGAATTTTGTTTTGTTTGCAGACGATACAAATTTTTACTGTTCCGGAGAGAACTTGAAAGAATTGGCTAAAATTATGGTTATTGAAATGAAAAAAATTAAAAAATGGTTTGATGTAAATGAGTTATCGCTGAATTTGGAAAAAACAAAGTTTATGATATTCGGAAACCGTGTAAAGGAGGAAGAGATAGTATTATCTATAGAGGGAGTATTAATTGAAAGAGTGACAGAATTCCGTTTTCTGGGTGTAATAGTGGATGACAAGTTAACATGGAAATCACATATTGAACATGTTAAAAAAAAGTTGGCTAAAAGTATTTATATCCTGGGTAATGTTAGATATATATTAGATTACAAGACAATGAGAATATTATATTTTTCATTGTTTCTACCCTATCTGAGCTATTGTGTTGAAGTATGGGGGAATACATACGTGACTAATATGAAACCATTATATTTATTACAGAAGAGAGCGATTCGAATTATGCATATTGTTAAATATAGAGAACACACTAATAATTTGTTTATAAAATCGAAATTGTTAAAACTAGAAGACATAGTGAAATTACAGACTTTAACTATTATGTTTAGGGCGAAAAATAAAACACTACCTCTTAAGTTACAAAGTTTATTTGTATTGTGTTCAGAAAATGGGGACGGCAGAAGGAAGTTTTATTTTAAGCACCGGTTTGCTCGAACCACACAAAGGCAAATGTGTCCAACAGTCATAGGCATAAGAAACTGGAATTCTCTCAGTGATCATCTTAAGTGTTGTATAAATGTTTCTCAATTTAAAATCTGCTATAAGAATAAAATGATAAACCAATATGAAGAAGTTGAAAAGAATAGAATTTAATTGTAGAAAAATGATCCTTTTAGTTTGATATTTAGTGGTATTGCTCATTGTTGAGTATATTGTTCTGTTTGCTTTGTTTTGTTTTGTTATGTGCAGAAAATTGTCATAGTGTAATTTTGGTTGCCTACTTGTATTACCACAGATAGGGGGCAGGTATCAATAAGACTTTATTCTTCTTCCTGCTCCTTTTCATGCATGGAAACAGTGTTACTTTAATTGAAAGGAAGGTTGTGTATGGGAATGCATTACTGCTGTACCATGTGTGAAACAAAAAAATAAAATAAAAAAAATAAAAAATAAATTTGAGCTGGAAGCAGCCATCAAAAAATGGCTACAGTGTGGTTATAAAGTGATAGACATGGTCAGCATTAGCTGGGCTGTGGTGGTTAAACAATGCTAAGCTGGTACTAATTGGCTCAAAGTATGCCTAGAAAATATTCTCCACACTCTCACACCGCTATCAGCAACTTGAAATGTTAATACAAGGCAAGATGTTAATTCTTTTATGTCGTTTACACCAAATTCTGACCCTACCATTTGAATGTCACAGCAGTCATCAGACCAGCAACATCTTTTCAGTCTTCCGCTGTGTCCAGCTTTGGCAAGCCTGTTCAAACTGCTGCCTCAGTATTTGTTGCTCTAACTGCGGGAATTGGCACCAGCCTTGGTGTCTTTCAGAGGAACTGCTCCTGTTAGTTGTTTGCACTTCCATTCTGGATTAATTTTTCAGACCTGGAGGTTACTACTTGTAAATACGTTGGAGTCTCATACACATATTTAAATGAAAACTTGTTAGTTAACAGATTTGAAGCAGTGGAAATTGTAACCACTCAAAGACATTTAGAACAGCGACAGGTCCCCAGCTCTAATCTGTTTCTTTGTTTTGTAAGCTGGTGCAGACCCAGGACGTGCTGCAGACATTACATCTCACGGCGGGGCTGAGCACCCTGATACCACACCTTCACTTTGGAAGAGGTGGAGTAGGTGGCTGGGGAGAGGGTGGTGCTGGGATCCCATATGTTTAAATAAAATGTCATTTAAAATTGCTTTGACTGCTGGCCCTTGCAACTCAGACGCTAATATATATGTGGATTTATCTTTTTTTGTTGTTGTTGTTGTTGTTGTTCCTGAGTAATTAAGCTCCGGTCTGACGCATTAGACTTCCAAGGGAAGCTGCAGCCGTCAGGGAGTGCCATTGCCATATGGGAGGTGTAATTTGGCTGTAATAATGTTTAAGTAGGGCAGTCTGTGTGAAAACAACATCCACATAAAAACCAGGATCCATTGCAGCGTGGCAAATGTAATTGGTTTTAATGTTGGTGCTAGCTGATTTATGTGGAAAATACTGGGTAAAGTTCAGGTTTGAATGACAGTCAATGTCCCGTATACTTTCTGGGTTTTTTTTTTTTGACTGGCATTTTGTAAAGTTGAACAAGTAAATGAAAAGTATGTTAAGGATTAATAAAACAGTTGGAATAACTGCAAATGCTGAAATAATGTAATGATGCAACTGCTAGGAAGTTGAGGGTTAAATCGTTTTAGACACCATCTGCGGTGTAACTGTAATAGCTCTCTGGCATGTGAGAAGGAAGCGCCAAATGGTGAACGATATTAGTTTCAGGTGCACAGTACATACGATTGTGCCGAAGATACGTCCCATTACAAAGTGACTGAATGGTTCTTTTAACAGATTTATTTTTCAGGTAATTAACAGTCATTTAAACCTGACTAAAGCCCTAAAATAGATGCATTTTGTGAACCAAAAAGACTAATTCATGTAAAACATGAAAGTCACAAGACTGTGAAACCACATCACCAGAGAAAACCTGCTGGGACCAGACTGTACAAATCACGTTTCCATCCTGCCTTTTTTTTCTGTGTATCAGAGCAGCTGACAGTTAAAGCAAAAGCACAACTGGTTTCAGTTCCTTAAAACAAAGACAGTGTAAACAGTGTTTAATGGTATGAGGTCCAAAAGTCATTGAAGCTAGATGATAACGGAAATCTTTTTCTGGGTCATGTGACAGTGATTTTTACAGGGTTTTTTTAGTAGAAAAGTCCAATTTAAGCTCAGTTATAAGTGAAAGAGCAATTTGAAGCTGCTCACTTCAGTACTGTAAAATAATGAGTTGCAGCTGTTGTAATCTCTTCATGCAGGAAATGGTAAGAAATGCAAACATTGATTAATTAACTCAAGAGTAAGTGAAAAGACTGATTGATTTGAGAGAAGTTTCGTTCGTTTACATGAAGAAAAAGATGTAATACAACGTTTTTTTCAGACATTGTGTTTCTGTTGGCTTCATCCGAACAATCACCATGTAGTAGAGAGTTTACTGCTGGATGTGAACAGGCTGGGATGACATCCGACACCTCAGGTGTTGCACTAGACTGTGGTGGTGACGGGAGAACTGAGCCAGAAGGTGAACGTTTTGATTTACTAGTCGATCTGCATTCCAGATCTCAGAAACGTTGAGTAGTGAAGAAATCACAGACGCAAGCAGCAGAAATGAGTTTCTCCTGAAGGGTTCAGTCTTTGAGATACGGTGAAGAGTTTGAGTGGCAACCATACAGAGAGCATCAACAACTTTGCATATATATGGTTGGTTTTGTGCATGACTAGTGGTTTGAATTAGATTTTGGGGGGGGTTGTGTTGTGCTTGTTTTTTTGTTTGTTTTGTGTTTTGTTTTGTTTTGTTTTTAGCTCTGCTCTCAGCAACCAGAAACATAAACACTCTTAGCACTGCAAAGCCCAAAGATCTCTAAAAGCTTTGTATTATGAACAAATCGTTATAAAATCTAACTCAACAATGTAAATCCACAGCCTGATGGAGCTTATTCTGCTTTACTATGTTGTTCAAAAAAAGAAGCAGACGATTGTCAGAATTTTTATTATGTCTACAAAGACTTAGATGCTTTAGAAAATCGCTGAGGTTTACTCCCTGAGAGGAGATTGCTATTTCTTTACCTTCTTCATCTTCTTTTCTACAGATGCAGTGATGCTTTTAACCTCCACACAGTGACTCCACATCACCAACACCAGCCTCGCTTCCAGCTCCAATGATCTTCCACCTCTGACTCTTTCCTAAAATTGACCAGTAGGTGGGGCCAGCCCTGCCCAGGTGGGGTGGCCAGCGATGGAAGGCCGACGTGGTGGAGGCAGCAGCAGCGGTAGCTACTCACAGATCCCTGTCAGAACAGGCATGGGGTCTGTCAACTCCCCGGCCGTTTCTGTGAGATTGGAGGCGTACGACATCGGAGAGAAGAAATGCATCTCGGATGTGAGGAGGACTTTCTGCCTCTTTGTCACCTTTGACCTCTTGTTCATCACCATGCTCTGGATCATAGAACTCAATGTAAGTCTGTGTTTGTAGTGGCTGTGACAGCAGTTTTGTTTTTTTATTAGATATCTGTAGTAATAAAGTTTTTACAGCAATGTAAAACCACACGAGATTAAGATATATCACCAGACAGTGAGCCTTTTTGACTGAGTCAGCCTACTCGGGAGAAATTTATTGGATGCATCTGCTGTCTTCTATGTATTTTGCTCAAGAAAAAACTAAAACTGAAGATGATTTTATTATTTCCCAGAGATTAAAGGGTTATTTAAAAGTAAAGTTAAACAAAGTCAGGAAAGATAAAACGCTAGTATTGAAGTTTTTAAAAAACTCCAAAGTAGGTGAAGCCGTTAAAAGGCCAGGCTCAGAGCCTTTGGTTTTGCTTTTTTGTGGAAAAACATTTATTGTTCTTTTAGAGCAGGGGTGTCAAACTCAAATACACAGTGGGCCAAAATTCAAAACTGGAACAAAGTCGCGGGCTAACGTTAATATTTATTGAAATATATTTATTCCTCCAGATATAAGAATGAATCTTTTCTTATGGACTCAAACACGTTTTACTGAAAACTGAATATGGAACAAGCAAAGCTTAATACTAAACAATATATATATTAGCTGTATAATACCAGTAGGCCAGCTCTGATAGTAATTTGGTATGGCTTCGCGGGCCAAATGTAAGTAGGCTGCGGGCCAAATTTGGCCCGCGGGCCAGAGTTTGACACCTATGTTTTAGAGCATTTCGAGTTGTTTCTTTCAGCTTGTGGTGGACTTTCGGATTGACAGTATCATTCCTATCTGCTTTTACTTTTGTGCCTGATCGGTACGATTAACAGCAGTCAGCTTGACGCACAACTGAACTGAATAACAAAAATAAACACACCGTAGATTTCTGATGCACTGAATCACTTTGGAGGAAAAATGAGTTTCCTCTGCTGACTGACAGTTATTGTTTGTTGAGCTCAGTTGTATGAAAGTTCAGAGGAACTCATGAGTAGCCACCGATTTGTACACAACTGATAGCAAAGTGTGGAATATGGCATTACATGTGAACAAAGGTTTAAAGCTGGTGAAGAATGCACGTTCCTTATCTGTACAGACTTTTTCTTAACTAAACTATCAAGTGGTTTAGTTGGTATCGTGGTTTACAGTGGTTCGCCTACCAGGTGAAAGATCCCAGAAGGAGACGCTTATCCCATTGGGTTTGGTTCAGGAAAGGCATCTACCTGCTGTGGTGACTTCTTGTGACAAGGGAGAAGTAATACCATTACTTCTTCCTGTTCACAATTTTTATCTTTGTAACAACAAATCATTGAGTAATAAAACCAGCTGCCTTTTCAGTGAGTCTCTCATCCAGTGGTTCAGCGCAGGCTTGCTGCTGCTAAAACTAAACAGAGCTCCAATCACATTGGCCATATTTGTCACATGACGTAGGACTCCAGTAGAGAACGTAATTTAACTCTTTCTGCACCGCTAGGCGAATGAGACGTTGACAGATCGTTTTTTTCTTTCTATCGGGTTTGTTTTTCTTTCAAATTATTGGTGGGGACAATTCAATAATCGCTGGATATTGGTGGGGACATGTCCCTTCCGTTAATGCCAAATCTACGCCCTTGGACTGAAGAGTCGTTTAGCTTCTAGTTTGCTGCCAACAGTGTAGTGAAACATTTAAGCTGTACATGAAAGTTAATGGGTAATTATGATGATCTTTACCAAAAAGATTTTAAATGAAAGAAAAAATAAAGGGCATGAAAACTGATTCTTATGTCTACTGTGTATCTTCAGTGTGAATGTTGAGTTAAATTTGAGTGTCTGCATTTAAAGCACATATTAATGTATTGTTTCGAAATCCATGGTGGTACACAGGAAACATTACTAAAGAATGTAGAATTAGAACACTATCTGTATTTGTTTTTTAAATAGTTTTACATATATTTTACTATTTAAAAAAATAATCAAGAAATCAAGCTTGCTGCCTGTCTTGTACAGTAATTTCATTTGAACATAGGTTTGATTTAGTGGAGTCAGTTGTTCCCATGCATCATTCTGTAAGTGTGAGAATGAACTAAGATTAGAAAATGTCAAAATATAAAGTTTGATTTATTTTTATTCATCACAGCATCCTAAACTTTGCTGAACTTTTTGAAATATAAAATGAACTCACTGAGTGTTGACTGTCACATTTCAAACATCCAAGTAAAGATAAACTATTAAACTTTAACTGGGTCAGACTTGTTACTGCATGCTGTAACCAAACATACCACACCCTGCATCATGTGATTGGCTCTTGGTCGCTCTGTAAGAATATTTCTTTAGTGCCTCCCTTCACAGATGTGTGTGTATCAGGATGGGTCTAAACAACATGGTGTAAATGCAGTTGCTGGTGAGCCTCATTTCCTGTAGGAGGTGAACAAGAGCAGAGATCTGTTTCCCTTCAGAGCACAGAGGTTGTTTCTGTTCAGAGAAAGTGAAACTGTCTCACAGTCACTGAGAGACGGTGAAACGGCACAGCACATGAATCAAATGGATCAAACAAAATTCTGCTGTTCAGTCTGTTTGGATCTACTGAAGGATCCGGTGACTATTCCCTGTGGACACAGCTACTGCATGAACTGTATTAAAAGCTTCTGGGATGAAGAGGAAAAGAAGAAAATCTACAGCTGCCCTCAGTGCCGGAGGACTTTCACACCGAGGCCTGTCCTGGAGAAAAACACCATGTTAGCAGATTTAGTGGAGGAGCTGAAGAAGACTGGACTCCAAGCTGCTCCTGCTGATCACTGCTATGCTGGACCTGAAGATGTGGCCTGTGATGTCTGCACTGGAAGAAAAATGAAAGCCTTCAAGTCCTGTTTAGTCTGTCTGGCATCTTACTGTGAGAAACACCTTCAGCCTCATTATGATGCGGCTCCATTAAAGAAACACAAGCTGGTGGAGCCCTCCAAGAAGCTCCAGGAGAACATCTGCTCTCGTCATGATGAGGTGATGAAGATGTTCTGCCGTACTGATCAGCAGAGTATCTGTTATCTCTGCTCTGTGGATGAACATAAAGGCCACGACACAGTCTCAGCTGCAGCAGAAAGGACTGAGAGGCAGAGAGAGCTGGAGGTGAGTCGACAAAACATGCAGCAGAGAATCCAGGACAGAGAGAAAGATGTGAAGCTGCTTCAACAGGAGGTGGAGGCCATCAATCAGTCTGCTGATCAAACAGTGGAGCACAGTGAGAAGATCCTCACTGAGCTGATCCATCTCATCCAGAAAAGAAGCTCTGATGTGAAGCAGCAGATCAGATCCCAGCAGGAAACTGAAGTGAGTCGAGTCAAAGAGCTTCAGGAGAAGCTGGAGCAGGAGATCACTGAGCTGAAGAGGAAAGATGCTGAGCTGAAGCAGCTCTCACACACAGAGGATCACATCCAGTTTCTACACAACTACCCCTCACTGTCAGCACTCAGTGAGTCTACAGACTCATCCAGCATCAATATCCGTCCTCTGAGCTACTTTGAGGATGTGACAGCAGCTGTGTCAGAGGTCAGAGATAAACTACAGGACATTCTGAGAGAGGAATGGACAAACATCTCACTGACAGTCACTGAAGTGGATGTTTTACTGTCAGATCCACCAGGGCCAAAGACCAGAGCTGAATTCTTAAAATATTCATGTGAAATCACACTGGATCCAAACACAGCAAACACATGGCTGTTATTATCAGAGGGGAACAGAAAAGCAACATTTATGAAACAACAACAGTCTTATTCTAGTCATCCAGACAGATTCACTGTATATGATCAGGTCCTGAGTAGAGAGAGTCTGACTGGACGTTGTTACTGGGAGGTGGAGTGGAGAGGGAGAGGAGTTTATGTAGCAGTCGCATACAAGAATATCAGCAGAAAAGGAGGGGGTAAAGAATGTGGATTTGGACATAATGACAAATCTTGGTCATTATATTATTACAACAACAGTTATACATTTTGGTACAACAACATTAAAACTCGTGTCTCAGGTCCTCGTTCCTCCAGAGTAGGAGTGTACCTGGATCACAGAGCAGGTATTTTGTCCTTCTACAGCGTCTCTGAAACCATGACTCTCCTCCACAGAGTCCAGACCACATTCACTCAGCCGCTCTATGCTGGACTTTTGCTTTACTATGGAGCCACTGCTGAGTTGATTAAAGTGAAATAGACTGAAGTCTTTCATATTGTGGGTTTAAATCTGTATTTTAGTTTCATTTTATTTTCTCTCCATCATTTCTGCACAGAGATCAGCTGTCAGTCAAACATTATGGGTGGTACCTCCACATCTTCTAGTTGTTCTCTTGATGTTTCTGAGTTTTTAAAGGAGATCTTTCCTGTGACTGTTTATGGAGGCTATCACTGCTCATCATCATTTTGATTTACTAAAATATTTCTCCACATGAAAATGTAAACTTCTCTATCCTCTAAATGTTTCTGGAATATTTGTATTGAACAATGTCGACATTTCTCTTTATGAGTATGGCAGACCATGTGTGTGTGTTTGTGTTTGTTTTTGTCAAAATCATCAAACAAATGAGGAAAAACTGTGATTTTAATGAATGAATTCATATATTGTGTTGATGTTTTATTGTGTGAATAAACTGGAAGGTTTGACTATAAATCAAACTTTGAACAAAGTCTTTTCTTCTGTCTTCATTCCAGGATCTCACTCAAATCTGATGCAGAAAATATGAAACTAATCTGAGAGAATAACTGAAGCAGTTTTCCTCCTGAAGCATCACAAAGTTCAGAGTTCATGTTTAGAGCAGAAGATTCAGCAGTCGCTCTGTGACCTTTCAACTTTCTTCACTAAAACAGCTTCATTACAGAGAAACAAGTCACATTTTCTTGATGTTCTTAAGTCCTTTCAGATGTTTTTAATGGTCCTTGAATGCAGCATCAGTGTTACAGGTTGTGACTCCTGTGAACAAACTGACTCAGTGTGATATTACACATATTTAAATCTTTCTTTACTGATGATGTTGAAGCTGCTGAAGGTTCAGTGAAGTTTTGTCTTCCTGCAGGTTAACAAGTGAAATCTGAAAGTGATGCACAACACAAGAGGGCGCCTTCATCCTGCTAACAGGGATGTAGAGGAGGTTAAAGCACCTCAGCTCAGTTTGTCCACATGTTTTACATTCTGCCATGTTTTTAGGCTCAATAAAGCCTTTATCATAAAGTGCATTGTGTCATAGATCCTGGTAAACTGGAGCAAAGCATCATTAGTCACTTATTTAATTTGGACTGAAATTACCACTCATATTTCATCAGCAGCTCATCAGCTTTGTATAATGTAGTGTTTATGGGCTGCATTTAAACTACAGTATTACACTTGTTCACAGCAAATCATTTCAAATGAAGTCTATTACAGTTTATCAACTAGTTGATGAGTACAGTGAAACAGTCATGGTGACCACAGAACAGCTGAAGACTGAACTGAGGTGAGGATGACACTCAGTGTTTAAAAGGTCACTTTCTGTTGTGTTGAAAGATTTCCTTCAGATATGGTCTTTAATCAGTAAAGCCAGTGATACAGCAGTGTCATTAGCTGTGTTATTGGCACCAGGCTGTGTTTATGTATGTATTTAATTCTGTCTGAGGATGTCTTCAGCATGAAATGATCATTTGCTCAGCTGCTGTGTCTCATCTCTTATCAGACATTGGTTGGAATGTCATTGGTCATAGCAGATGGCCCCGCCCCTCCCTGAGCCTGGTTCTGCCGGAGGTTTCTTCGTATTAAAAGGGAGTTTTTCCTTCCCACTGTTCCCAAAGTGCTTGCTCATAGGAGGTCATATGATTGTTGGGTTTTTCGCTTTATGTATTATTGTAGGGTTTACCTTACAATATAAAGCACCTTGAGGCGACTGTTGTTGTGATTTGACGCTATATAAATAAAGTTTAATTGAATGGACACAGTCAAACTGCACGATGCAAATAAAATGCCTAAAATCATCTTTCTTGTGGTTTATTGACTTCAGACCAGCAGACAAAGCCGACAGATTCTAAAGTTGGGGAGAAATCTAGATTGTGTACTAAAAAGTTTTTCTTGTTATCAATAGACATTTGGAATGACAGTGTTATGACGTGGACCGAAAACGCAGACAAAGGAGAAAATCAAAGTAAAAAAAAAAATGTAAAAAAAGGTGAACCGTTTCTTTTGGGCTGAAGTCAAAAATGGAAAACAATTAGGGCAAAACGTCCTGGGACAAACTAAACTACAAACTAAACTGGGAGCAGCTAAATTACTATGATGACTGAAACATGAAACTGAACAGGAACATGAAGAAAAAAAAACATGAGCATGAACCTGAGAAGTAGAAATAAAACGCTGTGACCAGACGTGACTTGACATGGAGAAAACACACAACCTGACAAAGAACAGGGGAAGGCAGAGGACATGAATACACAGAAGGGTAATGAGGGAAGTGAAAACACAGCCGACACAAATGTACCTGAATGCCACAGGGAAAGTACAACTAAACACACTGAGCATGGAACAGAATCCACAATAAAACAGGAACCATTGAGACACAAACTGGGACACGCAAGCTTGACACGAGACAGAGAGGGAACCTACAGACGAGGAGATAAACAACAGAAAAAGACTCAAACAAGGAGACGAAGGAGAAACATAAACTAGGTTAAATCTCAACTAAACCCTAACTAATACTAAACACCAGAACCTAACATATTTACAATGTAACATAAAGCAAACTCAACTGAGTTGTTGGTTGTTCTAAAGTAAAGCTCACAGTCTTAAGTGTTGATATTCAACACAAAGAAAAGCTCACGTGTTTGAATTTACTTACAATTAGTTTTTATAAATTCTGACCGTAAACAATTTTTACAGGTTTGATATTCTTGGACACTCGATATCAGGTGATGCGATTTAATAAAAATTTTAAAATTTGTAATTTTATACGTCCCAATGAGTCATTTCCATTAAACAGTGACAGTATAACAGATTTGTCATTTAGATCCCAAATTTCTGAGAGAAATAACTGAATTTAAAATATGGCAGATCTCAAACCAGATTTAATTGATAGAGATATATGCAAATGTGGTGGCACAAAGGTGGAAAACAGGTAAAGGCAACTAGATGGTGTTGACAGCGCCACCTGGGGAGGAAGTTACACCCCAGGAGAGGTTACAATAGCCAGTGCAAACGTAACAGTTACAAAAGGCACACGGGCTCGTTATTAACCCTTTCATGGATGATGGGGGCGATCGTGGCTCAAGAGTTGGGAGTTCGCCTTGTAATCGGAAGGTTGCTGGTTCGAGCCCCGGCTTGGACAGTCTCGGTCGTTGTGTCCTTGGGCAAGCCACTTCACCCGTTGCCTACTGGTGGTGGTCAGAGGGCCCGGTGGCGCCAGTGTCCGGCAGCCTCGCCTCTGTCAGTGCGCCCCAGGGTGGCTGTGGCTGCAAGCTTGCCATCACCAGTGTGTGAATGGGTGGATGACTGAATGTAGTGTAAAGTGCTTTGGGGTCCTTAGGGACTAGTAAAGCGCTATACAAATACAGGCCATTTACCATGGATGAATTATGACAACCTCACTCAGGATTGTTTTCTTGAGTATTTTTATTCATCTTTAGTCATGAAAAAAAGATTTTTGAACTTTTTTGGTTGGGTGGCTGTAGCTCAGGTGGCAGAGCAGGTCAGCCACTAATCAGAAGGTCAGTGGTTTGATCCCAGGCTGCCTCCTGGCTGCATGCCAAATATCCTTGGGCAAGATACTAACCCCATGTTTGCCTACTGGTGGTGGTCAGAGGGCCCAGTGGCGCCAGTGTCCGGCAGCCTCGCCTCTGTCAGTGTGCCCCAGGGCAGCTGTGGCTACAATGTAGCTTGCCATCGCCAGTGTGTGAATGACTGAATGTAGTGTGAAGCGCTTTGGGGTCCTTAGGGACTAGAAAAGCGCTATACAAATGCAGGCCATTTACCATTTAAGTTTTTTAAATGTAGTTTTCAAAGAGTTTTTTACATGTCCACTTAGGTGGACAACATATGCTTCAACTTGTGAATTTGACACTGTGTGTTGTGTTGTGTGTGCAAGTATACCATCAACACTGACACAAATACAAGAAAACAGCCTTTGAGTAGCTGTCCACTGTAGTGACCACTATGTGTGAAAGGATTAACAAGCAGAGGTGAGGAAGGTCAGTTTCATAAAACAAAGTTTGGACAAAATAACTGCAAATGTAGAGCTGCAGAAAAGAAACTCCTTAGATAGCAGGGCTGTCAACACAGAACCGTGAATGAAAACACTTTATTAGCAAACATTAATTAAATGAACAGGCTTCACTGCAGTGATGGTGGAAACCGGCCACGTGGGGAGGCAACCTACAGCAAGTGAGAGCAGCTAAACAGATTCCGCACAAAGATGTAAACACAAAGCGTGGATCGTTCACCCGATGGCACGTACACAGACACGCTGTCTGGGCTGAAAGCCGACATCTCACATTTTCTGAAGCTGCAGGTTTTGTCACTCTCTGACCAAAATTCACTGAACGAGCAGCAAAAGAAGATCAAAACTGCTTCACATTTGATGAACATCATCATAAAATCCCTCCTACCTTTGCTGTTTTGGTTCCACCAGGGTAAAATCTCACTTCCTGCACAGCTCTCTCTCTCTCTCAGTGTACTTCAAGAACAGTTTCCCATCTCAAATCTGTTCTCTGCATTATTCACTTGCTTATTATGCACCAGTCTACCGTTGTGTACAGTGCTGTCAGGTGCTGTTTTTATAAAATAACCTCTGACAAAAAAGCCTCATTTCGGCTGTTCAATACTGAAGAAATCGAAACTTTTTAAAATGATGCCAAATTGCAAAACGCTTAGCTGTGTCTCTAGTAAAACCTCTGTACCTTTGCTCTGTTTCACTTCAGCAGCATCACGTAATCTTCATATGCTGAGTCAAAATTGGATCGAAATGGTGATTGAATCGAATCGGGACCTTGTGAATTGGAATCAAAATGATTGTAGAAATCAAAATCGATACCCAGCCCAAGATATAACCCCACATACAGCTGAGCCACAAAGTGAACCAACTCATCTAGTTACAACAACAGAGGACCAAATGCACCTAACCAGCCTGCACCAACCTGACATTTCTTCCCCCTAAGTTAAATGAATAGATGGAAGTTAAATGACTGCAGACATAAAAGCCACTAGTTCCCACACAACAGTTCCCTGACACAGTGTTAATTTGTTTAGTTTTTATCAACAGTTGTAACAGAATAAGCTACCTGAGACATTACATTGAATTATTGTTTATATCTTAATTATTTCACCTGACTGATTTCACCTCAGATATCTTGTTTTTTCCTTTTGGTAGATCAAAGCAGCTCATGCTGTTTCTGCTTTCTTTATGATGCCAAAAAGAAGAAGAATGCTTCAAAGAAGTGGAGTTCATGGTCTCAGTGGATTGTTGTTTGGAGATGTGTAATATTAGTGCATGCTACAGTTTGTTATTCAAAATTGTTCACTTGTTGTCTGTTTTGCTGACAAAGCATTCAAACTGAGCAGAATACAGAAAGAGCAGAGATTACAAAACAAATCAGGAAATGACTTCAAACTTACTGAGAGCAAGGCCTGTGTTACAAATCTGTCTCATACAAAAACATGCTGTACAGGTACAATATGGTAAGTGTTCATGGGAATTCAACAGCTGGCTCTACCTGAACCACTTAAATATTTTATAAAGTCACTGAGTCAACAGTTTCTATCGTTTGTTTTCTTAATTGCAGTTAAAGTGTGGCTGCTAAAGATGAAAACACACACAGAATGTAAACTGTCTGAGTTTGTGAAATTTGTTAATAACAAATGACACAAAAACAAAGATAAACAACACAAACAGGTTCTTAATATTCATTAATAATTAGAAAACATCTAAACATCCTGGTCGTGGATTTTTACAGTCTTA